>NC_067246.2:147300896-147925896 GCF_019359855.2 Lolium perenne
TAGTACTCTAGCAAGTTCCTATAGTAGTTCCCCTTGATTATATGTCACCAAATCAAATTTTATATTGTTTGTTGAAAATTTCAGAAAATGGAGTGGAATAGATATCAACTAAACCAACAAGAATTGGAGGTCCAACAAGTCATGAGAGTAAACCGTGAAGAGGGAGTATACCCCTCTTACTACCCGTGCGCAGATTTCATGAGAAGCGCAGGAATATTGGAAGATGTTCAAAGTCTAATTTCTAGTGCAGGGTTGAGTGATTTTGTTGATGGAGAACCAAGCCAATATGCAAAACTAACTATGTCTGTTGTGCAGGACTTTAAGTTCAATTGGTCGCGATCTAACCCCACGGTTCAATATAAGATTTATAATAAAGCTGTCAACTTGCCATTCAGTGATTTTTGTGCAGCAATTAGAGTACCGCAATGGGGATCATGCGAGAAGATAAGGGGATCGCCGCAAGAACTCTTAAGCCTCTTCAAGATGATTTGCTGTGGAAGGAGTTTCTCAGAGGATAGTGGTAAAATCACTAGCATTCAGCTCCCGGCTATCCGCTACTTTGCTTATTTCATTACTAAATGCGTTCTTGCTAGAAGGATTGGTGGTAAACTATCTATCCCGGATTTAGCTTTTCTAGCTACGGCACTGCAAGGTAGTAGGACTTATAATTTGGGGGCATTGATAGCTTATAGACTTGCTACTAACCGTGAGAAAGGTGGAATTTGTGGAGGTCTCATCGCCTCTCGTTTACTAGCTTTTCATAATGTAGAACCTCATCATCTTGATATTCCACTTTCCATAGAAAAACTTGACATAGCCTCTATGATTAAACATGAATTTGTTTCTGATTCCTCCAACTTGGGTAACCTGTTTTACAAGATGACATTTTATAAGAAAGTCTGGAGAATAACTAAGAAAACTGAGAAACTAGTAAGATTGCCTGCGCCTGTTCTGTTTAACCTTGATTCCAGGGAGGATTGGTCGGTCACAGAAGGTGCACTGAATGCGCACATAGAGGGAGGAGGCCATCATGCAAGAGACAACACGGAGGAGGCCGAGGAACACCTCGACTCATCATCCGATGCAGCAAGTTCCTCGCATCAACATGTTGGGCATGTGGAGCCTCCACGCTTTTCTTTTGCACAGGAACTTTACTATGACTACGCCATGAATTATCCACCGGCGAGAAACAGCGACCCTCGATGGGATTGAACTCCACTTAGGCCAAAAGCCTAAGCTTGGGGGGAGGTATACCGGCATCACTCATTCTTTGCATATTATGATTGCTGGATACTTGTATATACTTGTTTTGTTCGTTTGAGTGGTTTTCTAATGAGAGAGAGATGATATTTGGGGAAGTGCTGCCTGAAAACAGATTCTAGACTGTTACCGAAAAAATTCTCAAAAATAGCCAGAACAGTATTTTGCGAAGCCAAATTTTTTGCATATTCCCCAGGTTGTTATCTAACTTTCATTAGTTGAACACTTTTCGATTTGAGCAGTGGAAGAATTTATTAAAAATCGGGTACTGTACTGCTGTCAAGTTTGACGAATTTCTGTTGCTTCGTGTTTATGTGAGTCTTCTAGTTTGCTATTTCTTGTTTTTGCTTTGTTTCCTTCCCAAAACACAAAAAGACCAAAAATATTTCTGTTGTTTCTCTTCACCATTTGTTTGTTTTGGTTTCTTGCATTTGTTTCGCTTTATTTGCTATTGCTAGTTTGCTATAAGAAAATCCAAAAAGATTTTGCTTTGTTTGCTTGTTTCTTTTGTTCTTGTTTCCAATTCGAAAACTCCAAAAATATTTGCTGTTCTTCTTTGGTTTGTAAAGTTCATCATGAGTTCAATGGTCTTCGGTGGCTGGAGCGTGGTTTTCATTTCATATTATCCAAGCTACACAAGTGAAAGGCAATAATGACGATCTACGACAATTGGATTGTGGTGAGAGGCTGGTATGAACTCTATTTGTTTTCATCTTTGTACATATACTCATCCATGTGAGCATGCTTAGTTGGTTCATGTGAGGTATATGTTATTTGAGAAAGTCTAGTAGTTCATGATCTCTCATGTTTAGCTCCAATCTATTAATATGAGTAGCATGTCATGGATGTTTGCTTGCATTGTTTTATTCATAAGTAAGTATGGCATTGTGGTATCCTCCTCTGAATAATTCATTTATATCGACTTGGCACGTGCTCACGCATGCATATGACTGAACAAAAGTCAATTAAGTCTCGATGATTTATATTGCTTCAGAGTTCTTGTATCACTTTTATGCCTCCGTTAATTTATTTTGCCGCAAGCATGATTATGACAGTTACTGCTCTCTTGATTTGTCGCTCCCTAGTCTTTTGCTAGCCTTCACTTGTACTGAGCGGGAACGCTGCTCGTGCTTCCAAACACCTGAAAACCAAGTTTTTCCAAAGTGTCCACCATAAATACCTATGCATGGCATTTCAAACCATTCCAAGTAAATTCTCATGCGCTACCTTTAAAACCTTCAAAATGCTTCTCAATTTGTGTTAATGTTTCATAGCTCATGAGGAAGTATGTGGTGTTTAGCTTTCAACCTTGTCATTTACTTTTGACGGACTCTCATATGGACTAGTGGCACATCCGCTTATCCAATAATTTTGCAAAAAGAGCTGGCAATGGGATTCCCAGTCCCGAATTAATTAACTTAAATAGACACTCCTCCATGGTTTGTGATTGTTGGACGGCACCCGAAGGATTCGGTTAGCCATGGCTTGTGTAAGCAAAGGTTGGGGGGAGTGTCATCATAATAAAACTAAAATAAAAAGGCACTCCTTCATGGTATGAGATTGTTGGCAGGCACCCGAGGATTCGGTTAGCCATGGTTTGTGAAAGAAAGGTTGGAAGGAGTGCCGCATAAACATGCAAATAATTCATGGGAGCCGCTCTTGGGAGTCCGGTTGGCGAGGTAGTTAGTGTACCCATTACCATTCGTTGACAATGACAAACACCTCTCAAAATAATTTTACTCCTGATTTCAAAAATGAAAAGCTCTAACGCATGTTAATCCCTGCTTCCCTCTGCGAAGGGTCAATCTTTTACTTTTATGTTGTGTCTCCATTCTTTCTTTGAGCACTATCTTGAGAGCACAACTGTCATTCTTAGTATAATATGCTTGTCTCAAAATATGATTGATTGTGGTATAACTTTGATGCTTTTATCTTTGACAATCACTACTTCTAGTCTTTCTATGAACTCCAGAGGTGCCTGGGCATTTATGTTTTGCCGATCAAATACGGGCAAGCGAGATACCACCTTATCATACTCTCTTATGAACATTGCAATCCTGCTTATATACATGATTCATGATGCTTATTATTAATTGTTGGTACCTCTTCATGATTGATATAGCTGTTAGATGATCTTATTTGCATGTATCTTATTATGAACTGCTTAAGTATTAGCCATATCATGAGAATATATACATCACATGAGCAAATGTGTTCGTGAAAGTTCTTTTATCGCTCAGTTGTTAACTGAATTGCTTGAGGACAAGCAATAAGCTAAGCTTGGGGGGAGTTGATACGTCCAAAACGTATCTACTTTCCCGAACACTTCTGCTATTGTTTTGCCTCTAATTTGTGTATTTTGGATGCAACTAACACGGACTAACGCTGTTTTCAGCAGAACTGTTCTGGTGTCTCGTTTTTGTGCAGAAATCCAACTTTTGGGAAAATCCTCGGAATTTATGCAGAAGGCCCTATTTTCCAAGAATAATGACGGAGCCAGAAGGACACGCCAGGTGGAGGCCCGAGGGCCCCACACCATAAGGCGGCGCGGCCTAGGGGGGGCCCGCGCGGCCCTATGGTGTGGCCCCCTCGGCCGGCCTCCGACGCCCTCCTTCGGACTATATATCGCCTTCGACCTAAAAATGCACGGGAGAAGTCGAAGTCACCAGAAAGCCTCCAGAACGCCGCCACATCGCGAAACTCCATCGCGGGAGCCAGAAGTTTCCGTTCTGGCACTCCGCCGGGACGGGGAATTGGAGGAGATCATCGCCATCATCATCGCCAACGCCTCTCCATCAACCAGCCATGCTTCCCCCATCCATGTGTGAGTAATTCCCCCGCTGTAGGCCGAAGGGGATGGTAGGGATTGGATGAGATTGGTCATGTAATATCATAAGATTGTTAGGGCATAGTGCCTAGTGTCCGTAATTGGTACTTTGATGATATTGTTGCAACTTGTTATGCTTAATGCTTGTCACTAGGGCCCGAGTGCCATGATCTCAGATCTGAACATGTTATTGTTTCATCATGATATTCATTGTTTATGGTCTTACCTGCAAGTTGTATACACATGTCGCTGTCCGGAACCAATGGCCCCGAAGTGACAAGAATCGGGACAACCGGAGGGGATGGTAGTGATGTGAGGATCACATGTGTTCACGGAGTGTTAATGCTTTGCTCCGGTACTCTATTAAAAGGAGTACCTTAATATCCAGTAGTTTCCCTTGAGGCCCGGCTGCCACCGGCTGGTAGGACAAAAGATGTTGTGCAAGTTTCTCATTGCGAGCACGTACGACTATAATTGGAACACATGCCTATTGATTGCTTTGTACTTGGACACCGTTTTATTATTATCTGCAAATGCCCTGCTATGATTGTTACATGAGTTTCTCTCATCCATGCAACGCCCGTCATCCGTCCCCGTGCCTACAGTATTTTAATCCTGTTGTTTACTATAATCACTACTGCTGTCTCTGTTACTCTGCTGCTGTTATTTCACTACTGCTACTGCTATAAAACTGTTACTACTGATAAACTCTTGCGAGCAAGTTTGTTTCCAGGTGCAGCTGAATTGACAACTCCGCTGTTAAGGCTTCCAAGTATTCTTTGTCTCCCCTTGTGTCGAATCAATAAATTGGGTTATACTACCCGCGAAGACTGCTGCGATCCCCTATACTTGTGGGTCATCAATCACTAAAGTCATCGTTGAATATGTGGGAGCCATTATGGATTTCCAGATCCCGCTATTGGTTATTGGTCGGAGAGAGTTCTCACCCATGTCCACATAGTTCGCGAACCGTAGGGTGACACACTTAAGGTTTGATGTTGTAATAGTAGAACTTGAATAAGGAATGGAGTTTGAAGTATTGTTCGAAGTCTCAGATGGGATCCTGGACATCACGAGGAGTTCCAGAATGGTCCAGAGAATAAGATTCATATATAGGAAGTCATTTTATAAGTTTGAAAATGATCCGGTGTTTTTTGGAAGGTTCTAGAAGGTTCTAGAAAAGTCCGGAAGAAATCAATTTGGAAGGCGGAGTCCCGAAGGGACTCCACCTCCCATGGCCGGACAACCCTAGAGGGGGGAGTCCAAGGTGGACTCCACCTAAGGGGGCCGGCCACCCCCCTCATGGAAGGGTGGGAGTCCCACTTGAGGTGGGAATCCCACCTTGGGTAGGTTTCCCTACTACATGGAAGGTTTTGGGTTGGGGTCTTATTCGAAGACTTGTAGTCCAACACTTGGGGGTTCCACCTATATAAAGAGGGGCCAAGGGGAGGGGGCCGGCCACCACAAGCCCTCAAGGAGTCCGCACCCCATAGTGGCCGGCCACCCCTCTCCCAAACCCTAGCCGCCTCCTCTCCTCCACCTCTCCCGCAACGCTTAGCGAAGCTCCGCCGGAGTTCTCCATTGCCACCGCCACCACGCCGTCGTGCTGCCGGATTCAAGGAGGAGCTACTACTTCCGCTGCCCACTGGAACGGGGAGAAGGACGTTGTCTTCATCAACACTGAACGTGTGACCGAGTACGGAGGTGCTGCCCGATCGTGGCACCGTGATCAAGCTCTTCTACGCGCTTTTGCAAGCGGCAAGTGATCGTCTACCGCAGCAATAATAGCCTACTCTTATAGGCTTTGGAAATCTTCAAGGGTGAGTCTCGATCATCCCCTCGTTGCTCCCATCTTCTAGATTGCATCTTGGCTTGGATTGCGTTCTCGCGGTAGGAAATTTTTTGTTTTCTATGCAACGAATCTCTACAGTGGTATCAGAGCCGTGTCTATGCATAGATGGTTGCACGAGTAGAACACAATGTTTTGTGGGCGTTGATGCTTTTGTTATCCTTCGTTTGAGTACTTTGCATCTTTGTGGCATAGTGGGATGAAGCGGTGATACGTCCAAAACGTATCTACTTTCCCGAACACTTTTGCTATTGTTTTGCCTCTAATTTGTGTATTTTGGATGCAACTAACATGGACTAACGCTGTTTTCAGCAGAACTGCTCTGGTGTCTCGTTTTTGTGCAGAAATCCAACTTTCAGGAAAATCCTCGGAATTTATGCAGAAGGTCCTATTTTCCCAGAATATTGGCGGAGCCAAAAGGGCAAGCCAGGTGGGGGCCCGAGGGCCCCACACACTAGGCCGGCGCGGCCCTAGTGTGTGGCGGCCTCGGTCAGCCCCCGATGCCCTCCTTCGGACTACTTATTGCCTTCGACCTAAAAACGCACGGAGAGAAGTCGAAGTCGCTAGAAAGCCTCCAGAACGCCGCCACATCGCGAAACTCCGTCTCGGGAGCCAGAACTCTCCGTTCTGGCACTCCGCCAGGACGGGGAATTGGAGGAGATCATCGCCATCATCACCACCGATGCCTCTCCATCAACCAGCCATGTTTCCCCCATCCATGTGTGAGTAATTCCCCCGCTGTAGGCCGAAGGGGATGGTAGGGATTGGATGAGATTGGTCATGTAATAGCATACGATTGTTAGGGCATAGTGCCTAGTATCCGTAATTGGTACTTTGATGATATTGTTGCAACTTGTTATGCTTAATGCTTGTCACTAGGGCCCGAGTGCCATGATCTCAGATCTGAACATGTTATTGTTTCATCATGATATTCATTGTTTATGATCTTACCTGCAAGTTGTATACACATGTCGCTGTCCGGAACCAATGGCCCCGAAGTGACAGAAATCGGGAGAACCGGAGGGGATGGTAGTGATGTGAGGATCACATGTGTTCACGGAGTGTTAATGCTTTGCTCCGGTACTCTATTAAAAGGAGTACCTTAATATCCAGTAGATTCCCTTGAGGCCCGGCTGCCACCGGCTGGTAGGACAAAAGATGTTGTGCAAGTTTCTCATTGCGAGCACGTACGACTATAATTGGAACACATGCCTATTGATTGCTTTGTACTTGGACACCGTTTTATTATTATCTGCAAATGCCCTGCTATGATTGTTACATGAGTTTCTCTCATCCATGCAACGCCTGTTATCCGTCCCCGTGCCTACATTATTTTAATTCTGCTATTTACTATAATCACTACTGCTGTCTTTGTTACTCTGCTGCTGTTATTTCACTACTGCTACTGCTATAAAACTATTACTACTGATAAACTCTTGCGAGCAAGTCTGTTTCCAGGTGCAGCTGAATTGACAACTCCGCTGTTAAAGCTTTCAAGTATTCTTTGTCTCCCCTTGCGTCGAATCAATAAATTGGGTTATACTACCCGCGAAGACTGTTGCGATCCCCTATACTTGTGGGTCATCAAGACTGTTTTCTGGCGCCGTTGCCGGGGAGCATAGCTTTATTTGGAAGTTCACTTGGATTGATATTGTTCGCTGCAAATTCTCCATCATGGGTAAACCTCGCGATCCTAAAGTCGCCATATTACCATCCACTACAAGAAAAGGTACAACTCTGAGTACCTCTGCTACTCTTGATTCACCATCTGTGATAAGTCAACTTGTTTCACCGCCGCAAGCTTCACTTGCTGGTACTTCTGCTGAATCTGAAAACTCTCATAATATTGATAATGTTTCTGCTGTGCTTGATGATAGTGGTTCATTGGGATCTTTTCTAGATGCTACAATTGCTAGGTCTAGACAAATTGAAAATGCTGAAACTCCTAATGAAAATGCTACTACACCTATTAATTCACCTGAACTTGATTATTCTAGTGATGATCCTGATGAGGATTATGTGGAGCTTAATGATGATTTTATTAATAGATGCAATGCTACTGCTGATGCAAGAAAAATTAAAAAGTTTCTCGCACAATATACTGTTAGACATAAGCTATCTCCTGATCCTGAATTTGCCACATCTCCTATATGCATTAAGGATAAAGATTATGATTTTTCTCTTGATCTATCTCATATAGCTATTGTAGAGAAAACACCCTTTTGTGGTACTGAAAAAGAAAGTGTTGTAGAACACATGATTGAACTTTCTTCTATGAGTAGCTTGTTTTCTGATGATGTCAAGATCCGTACTTACTTTGTCGCTAAATTTTTTCCTTTCTCATTAAAGGATGATGCTAAAACTTGGTATAATAATTTGCCTCCTGGTTCTATTAAAAGTCCAACTGATTTGCGTGATGTTTTCTTTCGAAAATACTTTCCTGCTAGTGCTCAACATATTGCTTTACAGAGAATTTATAGATTTGACCAGGGAGATGAAGAGAAATTGCCCGAGGCGTGGGCAAGATTTTGTTCTCTTATCAGAGCTCCACCTGGACATGATTTAGAAAAGAATGATCTACTTGATATATTTTATAGTGGACTAACAATTGAATCAAGAGCATATTTGGATAGTTGTGCTGGTTGTGTTTTCAGGAAAAGAACTCCAGACGAAGCTGAATAATTATTGGCTAGAATAAGCCGGACTCATGATGATTGGAATACACCTGAACCAACTCCAACGCCAATATTGAAGAAGAGGGGTTTAATTGAATTGAATGATGAAGATATGAGGGAAGCTAAGAAGTCTCTGAAGGAGAAAGGTATTAAATCCGAAGATGTGAAGAATCTACCTCCCATAGAAGATATATGTGAGATAATTCCCCCTTCATCCATGATTGAGGTAAACTCCCTTCAACGCTTTACTAGGGAAGATATTCCGTATTCAAAACCTCCTGCGCAATGCTTAGATGAGTTTGATAATTATATTGTTAAGCAAGAAAATTTTAATATGAGAGTAGAGAATTGATACGTCTCCGACGTATCGATAATTTCTTATGTTCCATGCCACATTATTGATGATATCTACATGTTTTATGCACACTTTATATCGTTTTTATGCGTTTTCCGGAACTAACCTATTGACGAGATGCCGAAGGGCCAGTTCCTGTTTTCTGCTGTTTTTGGTTTCAGAAATCCTAGTAAGGAAATATTCTCGGAATCGGACGAAATCAACGCCCAGCATCTTAGAATCCCCGGAAGCATCCAGAACACCCGAGAGAGGCCAGAGGGGGGCCACAGGCCCAGCACACATGACCCTGGCGCGGCCAAGGGATGGCCCGCGCCCCCCTAGTGTGTCATCGCCTCGTTGACCTTCTGACGCCGCCTCTTCGCCTATAAAAAGGTCCCTGACCTAAAACATCGATACGGAAAAGCCACGGTACGAGAAACCTTCCAGAGCCGCCGCCATCGCGAAGCCAAGATCTGGGGGACATGAGTCTCTGTTCTGGCACGCCGCCGGGACGGGGAAGTGCCCCCGGAAGGCTCCTCCATCGACACCACCGCCATCTTCATCACCGCTGCTGTCTCCCATGAGGAGGGATTAGTTCTCCATCGAGGCCAAGGGGCTGTACCGGTAGCTATGTGGTTAATCTCTCCCCCTATGTACTTCAATACAATAATCTCATGAGCTGCCTTACATGATTGAGATTCATATGATGATGCTTGTAATCTAGATGTCATTATGCTAGTCAAGTGGATTTTACTTATGTGATCTCCGGAGACTCCTTGTCCCACGTGTGTAAAGGTGACAGTGTGTGCACCATGTGGGTCTCTTAGGCTATATTTCACAGAATACTTATTCACTGTTATGAATGGCATAGTGAAGTGCTTATTTATATCTCTTTATGATTGCAATGTGTTTTGTATCACAATTTATCTGTGTGCTACTCTAGTGATGTTATTAAAGTACTCTATTCCTCCTGCACGGTGTAATGGTGACAGTGTGTGCATCGTGTAGTACTTGGCGTAGGCTATGATTGTGATCTCTTGTAGATTATGAAGTTAACTATCGCTATGATAGTATTGATGTGATCTATGCCTCCTTTCGTATTGTGAAGGTGACAGTGTGCATGCTATGTTAGTACTTGGTTTGGTTGTGTTGATCTGTCGTGCACTCTAAGGTTAATTAAACATGAATATCGAATATTGTGGAGCTTGTTAACTCCGGCATTGAGGGTTCGTGTAATCCTACACAGTTAGTGGTGTTCATCATCCAACAAGAGAGTGTAGAGTCTAGCATCTATCTATTTATTTTGTTATGTGATCAATGTTGAGAGTGTCCACTAGCGAAAGTATAATCCCTAGGCCTTGTTCCTAAATACTGCTATCGCTACTTGTTTACTGTTTTACTGTATCTGTATTTCCTGCAATATTACCACCATCAACTACACACCAACAAGCACTTTTCTGGCGCCGTTACTACTGCTCATACTTATTCATACCACCTGTATTTCACTATCTCTTCGCCGAACTAGTGCACCTATTAGGTGTGTTGGGGACACAAGAGACTTCTTGCTTTGTGGTTGCAGGGTTGCATGAGAGGGATATCTTTGACCTCTTCCTCCCTGAGTTCGATAAACCTTGGGTGATCCACTTAAGGGAAACTTGCTGCTGTTCTACAAACCTCTGCTCTTGGAGGCCCAACACTGTCTACAAGAATAGAAGCACCCGTAGACATCAATCACTTTTCTGGTGCCGTTGCCGGGGAGGAAAGGTAAAAGGCACTCATACTCCGGTTCCAGGTAATAGTACTTTTCTGGCGCCATTGTGTGTGTGCTCGAAGCTATTTCCTTTAGATCCTGCAATTGCATCTTTTTGTTTCTTGTTTACACTAGTTAGGCATAATGGACAACAATGAGCTTCTTATTCTATTTCCTGATTTAAGACATGGATGGTTTGATCCGAAAATTAAAAAACCCATGGAACATATTAGTATGAACACTTTGAACACTATTGTTGCTAATGCTATGGAAGAATTTAAGCTTGGGGAAGCTGGTTTTGATGACACTTTGCCTCCCATTTATGATGATAGTGGTATTTTGGTGCCACCTACTATTGAGGATAAAGTTTATTATGATTATACTATGCCTCCTACATTTGATGATTATGGTGATGAGAATAATAATGATAGCTACTTGGTTGAATTTGCTCCCACTACAATTAATAAGAATGACTATGCTTATGTTGGGAGTAGTAATTATTTTATGCATGAGATTCATGATAAGAATGCTTTATGTGATAGTTATATTGTTGAGTTTGTTCATAAAGCTACTGGAAATTATTATGAGAGAGGAAAATATGGTTGTAGAAATTTTCATGTTAATAAAACACCTCTCTATATGCTGAATTTTTTGAAGTTACACTTGTTTTGTCTTCCTATGCTAATCACTTTGTTCTTCATTGACTTGTTTATTTACAAGATTCCTTTTCATAGGAAGTGGGGTAGGCTTAAATTTGTTTCATACTTGCTTTTTGATGCTCTCTTTTGCTTCAACTCTTATTCCTTATGTGAGCATCATTAAAATTTCTGCGCCTAGCTGAAAGGCGTTAAAGAAAAGCGCTTATGGGAGACAACCCATGTTTTTACTACAGTACCTTTATTTTATATTTGAGTCTTGGAAGTTGTTTACTACTGTAGCAACCTCTCCTTATCTTAGTTTTGTGCATTGTTGTGCCAAGTAAAGTCTTTGATAATAAGGTTCATACTAGATTTGGATTACTGCGCAGAAACAGATTTCTTGCTGTCACGAATCTGGGCCTAATTCTCTGTAGGTAACTCAGAAAATTATGCCAAGTTACGTGAGTGATCCTCAGATATGTACGCAACTTTCATTCAATTTGAGCATTTTCATTGGAGCAAGTCTGGTGCCTCTTTAAAATTCGTCTTTACGGACTGTTCTGTTTTGATAGATTCTGCCTTTTATTTCGCATTGCCTCTTTTGCTATGTGGGATGGATTTATTTGTTCCATTGACTTCCAGTAGCTTTAGGCAATGTCCAGAAGTGTTAAGAATGATTGTGTCACCTCTGAACATGTGAGTTTTTGATTATGCACTAACCCTCTAATGAGTTTGTTTCGAGTTTGGTGTGGAGGAAGTTTTCAAGGGTCAAGAGAGGAGGATGATATACTATGATCAAGGAGAGTGAAAGCTCTAAGCTTGGGGATGCCCCGGTGGTTCATCCCTGCATATTTCAAGAAGACTCAAGCATCTAAGCTTGGGGATGCCCAAGGCATCCCCTTCTTCATCGACAAATTATCAGGTTCCTTCTCTTGAAACTACATTTTTATTCGGTCACATCATATGCACTTTACTTGGAGCGTCTGTGTGTTTCTATTTTTGTTTTTGTTTGAATAAATTCATGCTTGTGTGGGAGAGAGACACGCTCCGCTGGTTCATATGAACACATGTGTTCTTAGCTTTTAATTTTCATGGCGAAGGTTGAAACTGCTTCGTTAATTGTTGTATGGTTGGAAACGGGAAATGCTACATGTAGTAAATGGTATGATGTCTTGGATAATTTGATACTTGTCAATTGTTGTGCTCATGTTTAAGCTCTTGCATCATATACTTTGCACCTATTAATGAAGAAATACATAGAGCTTGCTAAAATTTGGTTTGCATAATTGGTCTCTCTAAGGTCTAGATAATTTCTAGTATTGAGTTTGAACAACAAGGAAGACGGTGTAGAGTCTTATAATGTTTACAATATGTATTTTATGTGAGTTTTGCTGCACCGGTTCATCCTTGTGTTTGTTTCAAATAACCTTACTAGCCTACACCTTGTATCGAGAGGGAATACTTCTCATGCATCAAAAATCCTTGAGCCAACCACTATGCCATTTGTGTCCACCATACCTACCTACTACATGGTATTTCTCCGCCATTCCAAAGTAAATTGCTTGAGTGCTACCTTTAAAATTTCTATCCTTTACCTTTACAATACATAGCTCATGGGGCAAATAGCCTAAAAACTATTGTGGTATTGAATATGTAATTATGCACTTTATCTCTTATTAAGTTGCTTGTTGTGCGATAACCATGTTCCTGGGGACGCCATCAACTACTCTTTGTTGAATATCACGTGAGTTGCTATGCATGTCCGTCTTGTCTGAAGTAAGGGAGATTTACCGCTAGAATGGTTAGAGCATGCATAATGTTAGAGAAGAACATTGGCCGCTAACTAAAGCCATGATCCATGGTGGAAGTTTCAGTTTTGGACAAATATCCTCAATCTCATATGAGAAAGTTAATTGTTGCTACATGCTTATGCATAAAAGAGGAGTCCATTATCTGTTGTCTATGTTGTCCCGGTATGGATGTCTAAGTTGAGAATAACCAATAGTGAGAAATCCGATGCGAGCTTTCTCCTTAGACCTTTGTACAGGCGGCATAGAGGTACCCCTTTGTGACACTTGGTTAAAACATATGCATTGCGATGATAATCCAGGTAATCCGAGCTAATTAGGACAAGGTGCGGGCACTATTAGTATACTATGCATGAGGCTTGCAACTTGTAAGATATAACTTACATAACACATATGCTTTATTACTACCGTTGACATAATTGTTTCTTGTTTTTAAAACCAAAGCTCTAGCACAAATATAGCAATCGATGCTTTCCTCTTTGAAGGACCATTCTTTTACTTTTATTGTTGAGTCAGTTCACCTATCTCTCTCCACCTCAAGAAGCAAACACTTGTGTGAACTGTGCATTGATTCCTACATACTTGCATATTGCACTTGTTATATTACTTTGCATTGACAACTATCCATGAGATATACATGTTACAAGTTGAAAGCAACCGCTGAAACTTAATCTTCCTTTGTGTTGCTTCAATGCCTTTACTTTGAATTATTGCTTTATGAGTTAACTCTTATGCAAGACTTATTGATGCTTGTCTTGAAGTACTATTCATGAAAAGTCTTTGCTTTATGATTCATTTGTTTACTCATGTCATTACCATTGTTTTGATCGCTGCATTCATTACATGTGCTTACAATAGTATGATCAAGGTTATGATGGCATGTCACTCCAGAAATTATCTTTGTTATCGTTTACCTGCTCGGGACGAGCAGAAACTAAGCTTGGGGATGCTGATACGTCTCCGACGTATCGATAATTTCTTATGTTCCATGCCACATTATTGATGATATCTACATGTTTTATGCACACTTTATATCGTTTTTATGCGTTTTCCGGAACTAACCTATTGACGAGATGCCGAAGGGCCAGTTCCTGTTTTCTGCTGTTTTTGGTTTCAGAAATCCTAGTAAGGAAATATTCTCGGAATCGGACGAAATCAACGCCCAGCATCTTAGAATCCCCGGAAGCATCCAGAACACCCGAGAGAGGCCAGAGGGGGGCCACAGGCCCACCACACATGACCCTGGCGCGGCCAAGGGGGGGCCCGCGCCCCCCTAGTGTGTCGTCGCCTCGTTGACCTTCTGACGCCGCCTCTTCGCCTATAAAAAGGTCCCTGACCTAAAACATCGATACGGAAAAGCCACGGTACGAGAAACCTTCCAGAGCCGCCGCCATCACGAAGCCAAGATCTGGGGGACAGGAGTCTCTGTTCCGGCACGCCGCTGGGACGGGAAAGTGCCCCCGGAAGGCTCCTCCATTGACACCACCGCCATCTTCATCACCGCTGCTGTCTCCCATGAGGAGGGAGTAGTTATCCATCGAGGCCAAGGGGCTGTACCGGTAGCTATGTGGTTAATCTCTCCCCCTATGTACTTCAATACAATAATCTCATGAGCTGCCTTACATGATTGAGATTCATATGATGATGCTTGTAATCTAGATGTCATTATGCTAGTCAAGTGGATTTTACTTATGTGATCTCCGGAGACTCCTTGTCCCACGTGTGTAAAGGTGACAGTGTGTGCACCGTGTGGGTCTCTTAGGCTATATTTCACAGAATACTTATTCACTGTTATGAATGGCATAGTGAAGTGCTTATTTATATCTCTTTATGATTGCAATGTGTTTTGTATCACAATTTATCTGTGTGCTACTCTAGTGATGTTATTAAAGTACTCTATTCCTCCTGCACGGTGTAATGGTGACAGTGTGTGCATCGTGTAGTACTTGGCGTAGGCTATGATTGTGATCTCTTGTAGATTATGAAGTTAACTATCGCTATGATAGTATTGATGTGATCTATGCCTCCTTTCGTATTGTGAAGGTGACAGTGTGCATGCTATGTTAGTACTTGGTTTGGTTGTGTTGATCTGTCGTGCACTCTAAGGTTAATTAAACATGAATATCGAATATTGTGGAGCTTGTTAACTCCGGCATTGAGGGTTCGTGTAATCCTACACAGTTAGTGGTGTTCATCATCCAACAAGAGAGTGTAGAGTCTAGCATCTATCTATTTATTTTGTTATGTGATCAATGTTGAGAGTGTCCACTAGTGAAAGTATAATCCCTAGGCCTTGTTCCTAAATACTGCTATCGCTACTTGTTTACTGTTTTACTGTATCTGTATTTCCTGCAATATTACCACCATCAACTACACGCCAGCAGGCACTTTTCTGGCGCCGTTACTACTGCTCATACTTATTCATACCACCTGTATTTCACTATCTCTTCGCCGAACTATTGCACCTATTAGGTGTGTTGGGGACACAAGAGACTTCTTGCTTTGTGGTTGCAGGGTTGCATGAGAGGGATATCTTTGACCTCTTCCTCCCTGAGTTCGATAAACCTTGGGTGATCCACTTAAGGGAAACTTGCTGCTGTTCTACAAACCTCTGCTCTTGGAGGCCCAACACTGTCTACAAGAATAGAAGCACCTGTAGACATCAAGAATCATCTAATGGAAAATTCTCAAGCTATTAGCAATTTGCATGATATTGTGGAGAGAACCTCCAATGATGTTAAGATGCTTGCTAAACATTTTCAAATGGTTCAAACTCAAATTGATCAACTCACTAAAGTGCAAAGTGACTTGCTAAAAAATAATTCTAAAGAGAAACATGCTTATGAAGTAACAACTAGAGGTGGTGTCTCTACCCAGGATCCTCTCTATCCTGAAGGGCATCCCAAGAGAATTGAACAAGATTCTCAACGCATTGAACCTAGTGCTCCTTCTAAGAAAAAGAAGAAGAAGAAACATAAAAATGTTGTAGAATCCTCTGACCCTGATAATGATCCTAATAGTATTTCTATCTCCGATGCTGAAACTGAAAGTGGTAATGAACATAATAGTGATAATGATAATGATAAGAATGATGCTTCTGATAAAGAAGAGGTTGAAGATGAACCTGACAAGCATGCTAAAAATAAAAAGTATACTAAAGAAGATTTTATTGCTAAGAAACATGGTAATGAAAGGGAACCTTGGGTACAAAAGCAAATGCCTTTTCCTGCTAAGAAACTAAAATCAAAGGAAGAAGAACACTATAATAAATTTTGTGATTGGATGAAACCTTTATTCTTGCAAATCCCTTTGACTGATGCTATTAAATTGCCTCCTTATTCAAAATATATGAAAGATATTGTTACTAACAAAAGGAAAATCCCCAATGAGAAGATTTCCACTATGCTTGCTAATTACTCTTTCAATGGCAAAGTTCCAAAGAAGTTGGGCGACCCAGGTATACCTACTATTCCTTGTTCTATTAAGAATAATTATGTTAAAACTGCTCTATGTGACTTGGGAGCCGGTGTTAGTGTTATGCCTTTTTCTCTATATAAGAGACTTTACTTAGATAAGTTGATACCTACTGATATATCTTTGCAAATGGCTGATAAATCTACTGCTATTCCTGTTGGTATATGTGAGGATGTTCCTGTTCAAGTTACTAATAACTGCTTGATATTAACTGATTTTGTTGTGTTGGAAATGCCTGAAGATGATAATATGTCTATTATTCTTGGGAGACCTTTTCTTAACACCGCAGGGGCTGTTATTGATTGCAATAAAGGAACGGTTACTTTCAATGTTGATGATAAGGAGTATACCGTCTATTTCCCCAAGAGGATTGATAAAGTATGTGGAGTCAATACTATTTCTAATGTGAGAACTATCAAAATTGGAACTATTGATTGTCCTATATATGAGCCTAAAGAAGGTTATCAAAGTCTTATGATTGGATCCATATCAATACAATTCAAGGTAACATGATTGATTTGAGGTTTATTTCTTCATATGCTATGTAAAATTTATTTGGTGGCAAGACTTGATCAACCTTGTTAACAAATACTTTTTATATGCATAGAGGAGGTAAACAACATCTCTTTCTTCTTCCACTTGTCTTACTTGTTGTAGCACTTTTGTTTTGCAAAGTTCCTTAGTTAAATAGAGATTTAAAAAAAAAATTCCTGGCCAGTAATAATAAATTTAATACCCAGAAATGTGCATTTTTCAAAGTTTTCAAAAATTCACAAAAATTATACTGTTGGTCCTATTTTTCGAAAATGCACCTGGGAGCACCTGGGGATGACCAGTGGGGCACCCCAGGGTGGCACCCCACAGGCCGGTGCGGCCAGCAAGGGGGGCGCGCCACCCTGGTGTGTGGGTCCCCCTTTGCCCCACTTTAGCATCTCTTCCTCCCAGACTCTTCTCTCTCCCGAAAATATCGACACCAGCTTTCTCTCACTCGCGTTTTTGCTCAAGAGCTCAGGATTTTTCGATCTATTTGCTCAGCCCAGATTTCTGTCTGAAATTTGGCACATTTGCTCTCCGGTATGTGACTCCTCCGATTATCCAAGTAGAATTTTGTTTGGTTGAGTATATCTTGAATATTTTGCTGCTGTAGGAAACATGTTTAGTGAGCTTGCATGCTTGTTCTAAGTTGTATAAACTAGTTTTGATGCATGATTAGTACTCTAGCAAGTTCCTATAGTAGTTCTCCTTGATTATATGTCACCAAATCAAATTTTATATTGTTTGTTGAAAAATTTCAGAAAATGGAGTGGAATAGATATCAACTAAACCAACAAGAATTGGAGGTGCAACAAGTAATGAGAGTGAACCGCGAAGAGGGAGTATACCCCTCTTACTACCCGTGCACAGATTTCATGAGAAGTGCAGGAATATTGGAAGATGTTCAGAATCTAATTTCTCGTGCGGGGTTGAATGATTTTGTTGATGGAGAACCATGCCAATATGCAAAATTGACTATGTCTGTTGTGCAGGATTTTTAGTTCAATTGGTCGCAATCTAACCCCATGGTTCAGTATAAGATTTATAATAAAACTGTCAACTTGCCATTCAATGATTTTTGTATAGCAATTAGAGTACCGCAATGGGGATCATGCGAGAAGATAAGGGGATCGCCGCGAGAGCTCTTAAGCCTCTTCGAGATGATTTGTCATGGAAGGAGTTTCTCAGAGGATGGTGGTAAAATCACTAGCATTCAACTCCCAGCTATCCGCTACTTTGCTTATTTCATTACTAAATGCGTTCTTGCTAGAAAGAATGGTAGTAAACTATCTATCCAGGATTTAGCTTTTCTAGCTGCTGCACTGCAAGGTAGTAAGACTTATAATTTGGGGGCATTGATAGCTTATAGACTTGCTACCAACCGTGAGAAGGGCGGAATTTTTGGTGGTCTCATCGCCTCTCGTTTACTAGCTTTGCATAGAGTAGAACCTCACCATCTTGATATTCAACTCTCCATAGAAAAACTTGACATAGTCTCCATGATTAAACATGAATTTGTTTCTGATTCATCTAATTTGGGTAACCTGTTTTATAAGATGACATTGTATAAGAAAGCTTGGAGAATAACTAAGAAAACTGAAAAACTAGTAAGATTGCCTGCGCCTGTTCTATTTAACCTTGATTCCAGGGAGGATTGGTCAGTCACAGAAGGTGCACTGAATGCACACATAGAGGGAGGAGGCCATCATGCAAGAGACAACACGGAGGCCGAGGAACACCTCGACTCATCATCCGATGCAGCAAGTTCCTCGCGTCAATATTTTGGGCATGTGGAGCCTCCACGCTTTTCTTCTGCACAGGGACCTTACTATGACTATGCCATGCATTATCCACCGGCGAGGAACAACAACCCTCGCCGGGGTTGAACTCCACTTAGGCCAAAAGCCTAAGCTTGGGGGGAGGTATACCGGCGTCACTCATTCTTTGCATATTATGGTTGCTGGATACTTGTATATACTTGTTTAGTTTGTTTGAGTGGTTTTCTAATGAGAGGGAGATGATATTTGAGGAAGTGCTGCCTGAAAACAGATTCTGGGTTGTTACCGAAAAAATTCTCAAAAATATCCAGAACAGTATTTTGCAAAGCCAATTTTTTTGCATGTTCCCAAGGTTGTTATCTAACTTTCATTAGTTGAACACTTTTCGATTTGAGCAGTGGAAGAATTTCTTAAAAATCGAGTACTGTACTGCTGTCAAGTTTGACGAATTTCTGCTGCTTTGTGTTTATGTGACTCTTCTAGTTTGCCATTTCTTGTTTTTGCTTTGTTTCTTTCCTAAAACCCAAAAAGACCAAAAATATTTCTGTTGTTTCTCTTCACCATTTGTTTGTTTTGGTTTCTTGCATTTATTTTGCTTTATTTGCTATCGTTGGTTTGTTATAAGAAAATCCAAAAAGATTTTGCTTTGTTTGCTTGTTTCCTTTTGTTCTTGTTTCCAATTCGAAAACACCAAAAATATTTGATGTTCTTCTTTGGTTTGTAAAGTTCATTATGAGTTCAATGGTCTTCGATGGCTGGAGCGTGGTTTTCATTTCATATTATCCAAGCTACACAAGTGAAAGGCAATAATGACGATCTACGACAATTGGATTGTGGTGAGAGGCTGGTATGAACTCTATTTGTTTTCATTTTTGTACATATACTCATCCATGTGAGCATGCTTAGTTGGTTCATGTGAGGTATATGTCATTTAAGAAAGTCTAGTAGTTCATGATCTCTCATGTTTTGCTCCAATTTATTAATATGAGTAGCATGTCATGGATGTTTGCTTGCATTGTTTTATTCATAAGTAGGTATGGCATTGTGGTATCCTCCTCTGAATAATTCATTTATATCAACTTGGCACATGCTCACGCATGCATATGACTGAACAAAAGTCAATTAAGCCTCGATGATTTATATTGCTTCAGAGTTCTTGTATCACTTTTATGCCTCTGTTAATTTATTTTTCCGCAAGCATGATTATGACAGTTACTGCTCTCTTGATTTGTCGCTCCCCAGTCTATTGCTAGCCTTCACTTGTACTGAGCGGGAACGCTGCTCGTGCTTCCAAACACCTGAAAACCAAGTTGTTCCAAAGTGTCCACCATAAATACCTATGCATGGTATTTCAAACCATTCCAAGTAAATTCTCATGCGCTACCTTTAAAACCTTCAACTTGCTTCTCAATTTGTGTTAATGTTTCACAGCTCATGAGGAAGTATGTGGTGTTTAACTTTCGACCTTGTCATTTACTGTTGATGGACTTTCATTATGGACTAGTGGCACATCCGCTTATCCGATAATTTTGCAAAAAGAGCTGGCAATGGGATTCCCAGTCCCGAATTAATTAACCTAAATAGACACTCCTCCATGGTATGTGATTGTTGGACGGCACCCGAAGGATTCGGTTAGCCATGGCTTGTGTAAGCAAAGGTTGGGGGGAGTGTCATCATAATAAAACTAAAATAAAAAGGCACTCCTTCAGGGTATGAGATTGTTGGCAGGCACCCGAGGATTCGGTTAGCCATGGTTTGTGAAAGAAAGGTTGGAAGGAGTGCCACATAAACAAAAAAATAATTCATGGGAGCCGCTCTTGGAAGTCCGGTTGGCGAGGTAGTTGGTGTACCCATTACCATTCGTTGACAACAACAAACACCTCTCAAAATAATTTTACTCTTGTTTTAAAAATGAAAAGCTCTAGCGCATGTTAATCCCTGCTTCCCTCTGCGGAAGGTCAATCTTTTACTTTTATGTTGTGTCTCCATTCTTTCTTTGAGCACTATCTTGAGAGCACAACTGTCATTCTTAGTATAATATGCTTGTCTCAAAATATTACTGATTGTGGTATAACTTTGATGCTTTTATCTTTGACAATCACTACTTCTAGTCTTTCTATGAACTTCAGAGATGCCTGGGCATTTATGTTTTGCCGATCAAATATGGGCAAGCGAGATACCACTTTATCATACTCTTTTATGAACATTGCAATCCTGCTTATAGACATGATTCATGATGCTTATTATTAATTGTTGGTACCTCTCCATGATTGACATAGCTGTTAGATGATCTTATTTGTATGCATCTCATTATGAACTGCCTAAGTGTTAGCCATATTATGAGAATATATACATCATATGAGCAAATGTGTTCGTGAAAGTTCTTTTATCGCTCAGTTGTTAACTGAATTGCTTGAGGACAAGCAATAAGCTAAGCTTGGGGGGAGTTGATACGTCCAAAACGTATCTACTTTCCCGAACACTTTTGCTATTGTTTTGCCTCTAATTTGTGTATTTTGGATGCAACTAACACGGACTAACGTTGTTTTCAGCAGAACTGCTCTGGTGTCTCGTTTTTGTGCAGAAATCCAACTTTCAGGAAAATCCTCGGAATTTATGCAGAAGGTCCTATTTTCCCAGAATATTGGCGGAGCCAGAAGGGCAAGCCAGCTGGGGGCCCGAGGGCCCCACACACTAGGCCGGCGCAGCCCAGGAGGGGCCCGCGCGGCCCTAGTGTGTGGCGGCCTCGGTCAGCCCCCGACGCCCTCCTTCGGACTACTTATTGCCTTCGACCTAAAAACGCACGGAGAGAAGTCGAAGTCGCCAGAAAGCCTCCAGAACGCCGCCACATCGCGAAACTCCGTCTCGGGAGCTAGAAGTCTCCGTTCTTACACTCCGCCGGGACGGGGAATTGGAGGAGATCATCGCCATCATCACCACCGACGCCTCTCCATCAACCAGCCATGTTTCCCCCATCCATGTGTGAGTAATTCCCCCGCTGTAGGCCGAAGGGGATGGTAGGGATTGGATGAGATTGGTCATGTAATAGCATAAGATTGTTAGGGCATAGTGCCTAGTGTCCGTAATTGGTACTTTGATGATATTGTTGCAACTTGTTATGCTTAGTGCTTGTCACTAGGGCCCGAGTGCCATGATCTCAGATCTGAACATGTTATTGTTTCATCATGATATTCATTGTTTATGATCTTACCTGCAAGTTGTATACACATGTCGCTGTCCGGAACCAATGGCCCCGATGTGACAGAAATCGGGACAACCGGAGGGGATGGTAGTGATGTGAGGATCACATGTGTTCACGGAGTGTTAATGCTTTGCTCCGGTACTCTATTAAAAGGAGTACCTTAATATCCAGTAGATTCCCTTGAGGCCCGGCTGCCACCGGCTGGTAGGACAAAAGATGTTGTGCAAGTTTCTCATTGCGAGCACGTACGACTATAATTGGAACACATGCCTATTGATTGCTTTGTACTTGGACACCGTTTTATTATTATCTGCAAATGCCCTGCTATGATTGTTACATGAGTTTCTCTCATCCATGCAACGCCCGTTATCCGTCCCTGTGCCTACAGTATTTTAATCTTGTTGTTTACTATAATCACTACTGCTGTCTTTGTTACTCTGCTGCTGTTATTTCACTACTGCTACTGCTATAAAACTGTTACTACTGATAAACTCTTGCGAGCAAGTCTGTTTCCAGGTGCAGCTGAATTGACAACTCCGATGTTAAAGCTTTCAAGTATTCTTTGTCTCCCCTTGTGTCGAATCAATAAATTGGGTTATACTACCCGCGAAGACTGCTGCGATCCCCTATACTTGTGGGTCATCAAGCGGCTCGGACTAACTTTACATGACCGCGTTCATGGGACTTGTTCCTCGTTCGACATGCAACTTGTATTGCATAAGAGGCTTTGCGGGTGTCTGTCTCTCCTACTATAGTGAAGATTCAATTTACTCTTCTATTGACAACATTAGTATCACCGTTGTGGTTCATGTTCGTAGGTAGATTAGATCTCTCTCAAAAACCCTAAACCACGTAAAATATGCAAACCAAATTAGAGACGTCTAACTTGTTTTTGCAGGGTTTGGTGATGTGATATGGCCATAATGTGATGATGAATATGTATGAGATGATCATTATTGTATTGTGGCAACCGGCAGGAGCCTTATGGTTGTCTTTAAATTTCATGTTGAGTAGTATTTCAAAGTAGTTGTAATAGTTGCTACATGAGGTGAACAACCATGAAGACGGCGCCATGGACCTTGACGCTACGCCGACGATGATGGAGATCATGCCCGTTGATGATGGAGATCATGTCCGTGCTTTGGAGATGAAGATCAAAGGCGCAAAGACAAAAGGGACATATCATATCACATATGAACTACATGTGATGTTAATCCTTTTATGCATCTTATTTTGCTTAGATCGCGACGGTGGCATTATAAGATGATCCCTCTCACTAAAATTTCAAGATAATAAAGTGTTCATCCTTAGTAGCACCGTTGCCAAGACTTGTCGTTTCGAAGCATCTCGTGATGATCGGGTGTGATAGAATCAACAAGTGCATACAACGGGTGAAATCCAGTTTTGCACATGCGGATACTAAGGTGGCCTTGACGAGCCTAGCATGTACAGACATGGTCTCGGAACACGTGATACCGAAAGGTAGAGCATGAATCATATGATTGATATGATGAACACTTTGAGTGTTCGCTATTGAAATTACATCTTGTCTCGTGATGATCGGACTTAGGTGTGGTGGATTTGGTTCGTGTGATCACTAAGACAATTCGAGGGATATTGTTTTGAGTGGGAGTTCACCTAGTTTTTTTTAATTATGTTGAATTAAAATTTGAACTCAATTTGTCATAAACTTATTCTAAACTATTGCAAATATATGTTGTAGATATGGCGTCCCCAATCAATTTTAACCAGTTCCTCTAGAAAGAAAAGCTTAAGAGCAACGGTAGCAACTTCACCGACTGGTTCCGTTATGTGAGGATCTTCCCCGCTGGTGGAAACCTGCAATATGTGCTTGATGCACCGCTAGGTGACCCTCTTGTAGATACTGAAACCGATGAAGTAAAGAATGTTTACGCAACTCGGAAAGCTCGGTACTCTCAAGTTCAGTGTGCCATCCTGTGCAGTCTTGATACGGGGTGGCATTCGGACACCACCGCCTCAAGACCGACAAGCCCTCCTCGTGGTCCAATGACATGAGCTCGAGCCCAAGCCCTACGCCAAGAGGTGAATTCGCTCCTCTCCACATATGCTTTTGATACCCCTTTGGATGGCCTGCTACTTCATGCCAATACCCTATGTTCAATCAGGAACATCGACCAAGAAGCGAGCCATGGAGACCAAGCCAATGGAGAGAGAGCTGGAAATGATGAAGATGGAGCTACAGCGTCCAGGCCGGAACTTCCGCCCCCCAGGACCGGAACTTCCGGCCAGATGCCCTCAAGATGCCTTCCAGCACACAGGAAAAAGGATCCAGCCGCAACTTCCGCCCCAGAGGACCGGAACTTCCGCCCACCGGAACTTCCGCCCAAGTTCTGCCCAAGTTCCGAAAGTCCGCGAAAACCATACTGGATGTCACTGCGAGACAATGGCGGAATTCCGGAACAAGGCCGGAACTTGGCCGGAACTTCCGCCCCGACCGGAACTTCCGCCCCACCAGACCGGAACTTCCGCCCCTGACCGGAACTTCCGCCCAAGATGACCGGAACTTCCGCCCCATCGAACTTCAGCACAACAGCACTTTTCAGCGTATAACTTACCTCTTCGCTCCCACCTATAAATAGCCTTGTTGGCTCAGATCTGAGATTAGACTTGATGTAAGAGAAAACATGAGCTATGCTCCTTCCCGCGGGAAACCCTTCTAGATCTACGAATCTACGAAGTTATCTACTCTTCTAGGCGGTTGATCTCTTCCATTCTAGGAATTCTAGTGTTATTTGGATCTTTTGCTTTTGCAATTCTATCTATTTTGCACTCTTTTCCTCTTTGGAACTCTATCGATTGCTATTGTCAATCTTTTGTGAGGGATTCTACTCCTTGTGGGTCTTTTTCTTGCAATTCCATTGGGTTGGTGTATCGGGCCAACGAAGAACAACCGGTTGTGATTGTGTGTTGCGTTTGTATCTTCGATCCACCCCGCCATCCACCCATGTTCTTCGTGTTCATCCACCTCCCCCCACGAATCCCATCCAAATCCGTGAAGATCGGGCACATCCGAGGACTTAGTCCACATCATATGGTATCAGCAGCTCTTTGGTTGCCACGGATTTGACCCCCACATCCCCCAATTCCGCCAATTTCGCCCAAAAAAATTTCCAATTTTTTTTCCCAAAAAATAGCCCCAAATTGGCCTTGGATCAATCTCTCGATTTGTTGAGTTTTTGGTGGTTTTGATCCAATAGAAACTTGTCTTTGGTGTTGATCTGCAATTCCCCCACCTTCCCACAGCTTCTAGTGCCAAATTTTCCTCGAATTCGAAGGATTTCGGCCCGGATTTCCGCCCAAATCGACGAACAGCCCGCAGATTTGATTGCGACCGGAAGTTCAGCCCGGCAGGACCGGAGGTTCCGCCCGGGACCGGAAGTTCCGCCCCTCAGGACCGGAAGTTCCGCCTGGCCGAAATTTTGACAGCAACCTTCGTTTTTCGTTTTGGTACTAACCCACTTGTGTTTGGACTTCGGTTTGAGTGCCATTTCAGCTACCACAAAGCTTCTGCAACATCGACAACGACGACGGCACCCCGAGGATCCAAGCGGTTCATTTGACACCTCCACCATAGCAAGTTCAAGATCGTCGGCCACCATCATCAAGTGGTATAACTTGCTCCTAACTTGTAGCCCTAGCCTCTTTTGCGTACCTTTCCTATCGAGAGTGGCTTTCTAGTATTGCGAAGCATTGCGCAAGCGTCCCGACCGTGAGGGTGTGCGTGTGTTGAGCAAAGCTTCGAAGCAAGCTCGTGTGAAAAGATAAGCAAAAGGAGTGTGACATACTTACATACATAGTAGTATCCTTACATAGTGAGAAAAAGAAAGAAAAATACAAAAAGAAAAAGTGTGTGAGTGACACCTATACACAAAAGAGTCCAAAGCTTATAAGCAAAAGAGAGAAAAGAGAAGAGAGGCGTCTTGCGCAAATCTTGTTGCTTCTCCATTTTGCAACCAAGCCACGGTCTCTCTTGCGTTAGCGTGACACCGAGCTAGTAGTCTTCGTTAGGACCATTTTGTTCTTGCTCATTTTCCAAGTCGCGCTAACCCCATTTTGTCCCACGCGTGTGTTCCTCCTTGTGTATGCCTTTTGTGATCACCGCCTTTGACTTGTGACTTTTGGATCTTACTCACTTTTGACAATAGACTTTTCGTTTGGTTCTTCCATTTGGCTTTCCACATCCGTACCTAACACCATATAGAGTTTTGTTTTTGTGTGTGTAACCGGTTGTTCCTCACCTTGATACACCTTTCCAATTTTGTTGTGAGTCTTTGACTTACTTGTGAGCTTTCCTCTAACCCCCACAACATAGTTCTTGTTTTAGTTGTAACCATGTCTAGTGGAGAGGGAAACCAACTACCGATGACACGGCACCAACATTGGATAGCTACTCAAGCCATCAACAAGAGTATCCATGACCTCACGGCAAGGATCGATGAGACCGTTGCACGCTATGAAGAACGAGCTCAAGTGCAAAGAAGGGACCTCAATGTCCAAGTGCAAGACATCCATGACAAGCTTGATGCTCAAGGCCATGATATGAGGGCCACACTTGCTACTCAAGGTCAACAAAAAATGGCGAGCATGAGAAGGCAAGAAGAAAGGTTGGCACGCCTTGAACAAGCTATTGCCAACATCGCCAACAACCGAAGCCAACACTCAAGGTCTTTGCGCTCTCATAGTTCAAGACACCGAGCTTCGTCCCCGTCTTACCATGCTTCTAATGAAGACCCACACCACCATAATGTGGATGCTCAAGTACTTCAACAACAAGCTCGAGATGTGGAGCAAGCACGTGCTCAACTTGAACAAGAGAGACTACACCAAGCACATTGCCAAGCTCAATTCGAAGAGGAACAACAACTTCTTCGTCATGATCAAGCTCTCCTTCATGCACGTGAGCAAGAACGTCTACACCATGAGCAAGCGGCACGTCAACAACAAGGACAACCGTGCCCATCTCAAGTGGCCAATGCTCAAAGGAACCCACCTCATGAAGGCGACCAAGAAGTAAACCAAGAACGCCAAATCATCAATATTGATGCTCCGCAAGATGATGGCGCAAGAAGAAACAATAGGGACAATAGAAGACACAACCCTCTCAATTATCGAGCTCGTCAAGCACCTCATGCTCATCAAGGTGAAGCAAGGCACCAAAATGAAGAAGACGCCTCAAGTGAATCTAGTGTCATACCACACCCCCGACAACCTCATGGAAGGCGTCCTCCACTTCCCAACCGCCGCAATGAAAATGAGGATCAACCTCCACAACCTCGCAACCATAATGAGGATGAAGATGATGCAAGACCACCTCCTAGACGCAATGACCGCAATGAAGAGGAAATCTTTGGGAAGCTCAAGTTCACCATGCCCAAATTCCACGGAGAAGAAGACCCCGATGCATACTTGTGTTGGGTTCTCAAGGTTGACAAGATTTTCCGCATACACAACTTCTCCGAAGCAAAGAAAGTGGCTATGGCATCACTTGAGTTTGAAGGATATGTGATGAGGTCTAAGACCCCATGTGTGGCCCGATCTCGCGGATTGACTTCGAACCCAAGGGGGAGAGATGGGAGAACGCGAGGAACACGAAGAACACGATGAACACGAGGAACTCCGAGACTCACGCACGCACACCAACCCGATACACCTGATGCTTACCTCCGTGGCTCGATGGACCACGCCAATAGAATCTCCGAGGAAGAGGCCGTGGCAGAATTCCCGGAGAGAGATTGGGGTTGGAGAGGAAGAGCTTGGTGAGGGAGAGAGAGTAACTTGTACTAGAATCTCACTCAACAAGATCAAAGTCAACAACCAAGGTGCCTTGATTACAGAGGGATGATACCCAAGGGAGACTAAGCTCAAAGGTAGGTTTGAGTTCAAAACAAGTCTAAGGGGTAAAGGAGGGGTCCAGGCTACTTATATAGGCACACAGGGCCAGCAAGGGCGAACAGGTACGCGAATGGATAAGTTAAGGCGGTTTGGTGGGTCATTCCCGTCAGATCCGGTTTGGGTCCGGTCTGACCGGGCCTGTGACCGGGCTGTCCGGTCATGGGTCCGGTCGACCGGGCGCAAACCGGGAATCTGCGAAGTTTCCGGTCTTCGTCCGGTACGAGGGAGCGGCGCCCGGTTGGGCGCCCGGTTGACCGGGCCTGGGACCGGACGGCCCAGTTGTGGGTCCGGTCTGACCGGGTCCTGGACCGGCCAGGCTGGGCCTCTTCCTCCCGCCTCTTCTTCCTCTTCCTTCTTCTCTTCTTTCCTTCTTCTTCTTCTCTTCCTTGCACCATGGGAGTTCCTTCTCTCTTGGTCCTTGTCGATGTCGGCACCTATAGACACAATGATGATAGGCATGAGGTAGCATACCATTCAAGTTGGTGTTGAGGTCGACCATAGAGAGGAAAGGGTTCACCTTGACATATATGGCAGGGGTTTGTGTTGTTGGTCCACTTGGGGGACTCCTTGGCCATGGTGTAGCGTCGACGATAGGCGGGGCTGCACTTGACGGTCTTGAGGTGGAGGTGTCCGAAGGCCACCCCACATCATCTCCCCCCCCCCCTTGGGGAAGAGTCGCCCTCGACTCTTGTTCCTCCTCAACGATGATGTAGGCCATGACGTTTCTCCCATGTAGTAGTCGATGGACAAAGTCGCGGTCGAAGAAGAACTTGGGGAAAAACAACTTACGAATGGAAAGCTTGTGGATGCCAATTTGGTGATCGGCGAACAAGAAGCTCTCAATCAAATACGAAGCATCAAGTCGTTTCTCCAAGAGGCATTTGGCAAAAATGGGAACCAAAAGAGTGTCGATGTATCCAAAATTTGGTGGGGCAAAAGTTTGTGCATGTAAAAGTTTGGTTTGTAAAGTGTCAAAAATGTGATGCGTAGCATTGTCCCACACAAATGGAACAATCAAAAGGCAAGTATCGGTGGCAAAATTTTGGGCAAAATTGTTATGTGCAATGGCAAAGAGATGGACACTTCTAGCTTGGGAAAGTATGGTTGGCGTGAGCCAAGTATGGGTATCCTCAAGTGTCGAAGAATCCATTTCAATTGCCAAAGGTGAAATAAGAAATCGAAAGAAGAGCAACTTTATGAGTGACATGTGGCACAAGATGCATAAGGTGTCTCTCACATGTATGACATGGTCCTTGAGATTCTTGGAGTGTATGATGATAACATCAAGACATAAAACAACCATTGTGCCAACAAGATGTGTCAAGATATGTTGCATAAGAGGCAAAATAGGAGACGAGGCATTGGTCCAAACCGGAAGCTCGACAAGACAAGCCGGAAACACACAAGGGAGAAGGCGTTTGGGAACATACCCTTTGGCGTGAATCCCATGGGTTGGATCATGTATCTCGTCCGTGTTGGGGTAGCTCTCAATTGCGCGTTTCATGAGCTCATGCTCCGTAGCGGTGGAAGTTGTCATTCGGGTACCTATACACACAAAAGAGAAAACAAAAAGCGTGTGTGCATGGTAGAGGAACACATCATCCATCATGATGTTCCATGTCTTGTGCACATCACCATTAGTGTCAATCAAGATATTATGAAATGCATGGCGATGGTGCATATGGCAAGAAGGTGCATTCATGGCATGTGGTAACTCATGATCATCAAAATGTGAGAAGGCTATGGGGGCCATCTCGTGGACAATGAAATAAGCATTCTTGCATACCAAACATAAGAAAGAGCAATTGTTCACAATCTTGGATGCAAGGATCATGGAATGGTGTAAACATTTGGGGCAAAGCATGCGGAACATGTTATCCTTGTCATTATCATTGCAAGCAATACATGGGAAAGAGCAAGTTGTCGACATAGTGCAAGCAATGGTAGAAAAATTGAAGCTCTCATAGCATGGCATGGTCATGGTATCACAAGCATTCACTTCCACATGATCAACAATGTTATCAAGCAAAGCATCACATGGGAAAGTGAAAGTAGCATGTGAAGTAGCAAATGGATCATGGAGATCATGCATGCACTCAAAATTCATCATGTCCACTAGTGGGATCATGGCATCATCAACACCTTTGTTGTTACCTTTGTAGGCCGACTCATTTGAAGTAGGTGTTGTGGAAGTAGGAGGATCCATGTGGTCGACATGTCCATCTTGGAGCAAGCATGGTGAGATATCATCATCGTCATGCACCATGTACATCGTCTCCATGAGAGGGAACTCGTCCTCCGTGGAACGTAGTGCAACATAAGAAGACACAAACGAGGGAGAGGTTAATGTGTTAGCAAATGCGATGTCCTCCATGGACCTATCATCTACCTCTCTCAACTCACTTAGTGTATCACTCGTGTCCTCCAAACGGAAGAACTCAAACTCACATATGGGGTGGAAGTCACTCAACTCACTATCACTCTCACTCAAGTGGGCTAAGTGGCTCTCATGCTCACATGGGATTGGTACCAACTCATCAATGAAGCATAGGGGAGTAGGCTCGACTTTCTCATCTCCATGCGCCTCCTTGGTTGAAGGGAAATTCCCATGCTCAACCATCTCAACTCCATGGCCTCCCAAGTTATCCTCTATCGGTGGCGCCATGGTGTTGATGAGAGCTAGGCTCGGCTCAACTTCACCCTTGAGTTCACCTTGGCAATCTTCATTTTGAAGTGTTGGCGCAATAGGCATCTTGGGGACTTGTGCTTGTAGCTTGTCGAAGTAGAGCGTCTTGGCACTTGGCGTTGTGCATTGCCATGCCACGTGACCCTTGGCCTTGCACACCTCACATAGGAGATTGGGACATTCTCGTGGAGGGTGGCCTTGTTGCTTGCACTTGTAGCATCGGAGTCCATAGGCACGTGACGAGGTAGAGGCCATTGTGGTGGTGGCACAAGAGGTGGAAGTCGCCTTATGAGGAAGGTATGCTCGATGTGCACTTGCCATCCTTGGAGTGGTAGGCACCCTATCATGGTGTTTGTCGCCTTCATGTCAAGGCTCTCGTCTTCGTGCATCATCACCATGGCTTGAGTGGTGTCGTCGAAGACTCGTGGAAGATGTTGGTCGATGGCGATGATGAAGTGGCTTGTGGTGGCGAAGCTCATGTGGTGACATATGTCGATGACGGTCCTTGCCATGCCTAGATGATGGCTCATGCGACTTGGCATGTTGCTTGCGGCGCCTTGTGGAGCCTGGATAAGAGTGTCGATGACGCTCATGATGGGGACGCTCTTGATGCTCCATATGGTGTACTTGAAGTCGACGATCTTGTGCATAAGCACTCTCATGGTGGCGCCTTGTGGAGCTCGGAGACGAGTGTCGATGACGATCTTGATGAGGACGCTCTTGATGATCCATATGATGGTGCCATCTTGGAGGTCCTCTATCTTCATATGTAGCTCCATTGGCGACGTAGGTGTACTTGGGAGCATCGTCTTTGCTCATCGTGGAGCTTAAGTGAGGCTCCGCCATGGTGTCGATGTCGTACTCGTGGTGTTGCTCCACCATGTCTTCGATGTCGTACTCGTGGCGTTGCTCCACCATGTCGTCCATGAATGGTGAGCCATTGTCGATGTAGAGCTCGTCGATGTCGTACTCGTGGCGTTGCTCCACCATGTCGTCCATGCTTGAGGAGCCATTGTCGATGTAGAGCTCCTCGATGTCGGTCATGTCGGTGATGCTCGTGGAGCCATAGTCGGTGTCGAGCTCCACATGTTCCTCCACATCCGCGGTGCTTGAGGAGGTATCATCCTCGAAGTGCTCCGTGTACTCCTCCGTATCTTCTTCGTCGCTATACATGTTAGCATGACAAGATCTATATGGTGTATGTTAGTGGAAGAACACTACCTCGCACTCTTACCAAGGTAAGATAGTATTGAGGTAATCAACCAAGCCAAAAGCAAGATCAAGTGTATCGGGACACACGCAAAACCACACGCAAAAGCTAGCAAATATGGTGTTAGGCGAGTGTTGTGGAAAGCCAAACGACAAATCCAAGATCGAGTATGTTGTTAAAAGTGGGTAAAATCCAAAAATTCAAATGTCAAAGCGATGATCACTATAAACACGGAAAAGATGTGGAACGCACACACGAGATAAACGGGGTTAGTGCGACCAAGGAATGAGCGGAAAAATGTATGAAGCCCTTAAGAAAGGGTGCTCGGTGTCACACTAACACAAGAAGAGATCAAAGCTTTGGTTGCAAACGAAGAGACAACAAGATTCACACGCGGCCTCTCTTCTCTTATCTCTCTTTTGCTTAAAAGCTTTTTCTCTTTTGTATATGGTAGCACTTGCACTCTTTTGTATCTATGGTGGCACTTTGTACACTTTTGTATGTATGATGGCACTTGCACTCTTTTGGTGCTTTTCTTTCTTTTTCACGCTCTATGTTAGCGTTAGCTCACTTTTGCTATCTTGCCACACGAGTTTTGCTTAGAAGCTTGACTCCACACTACACACACACCCCTCACAATCGGGGCCACGTGCAATGTCTCGCAACACTCAATAAGCAATGCTCGATAGGATAGATCGCAAAAGAAGAGGGGTTACAAGGGGAATGCAAGTTATACCTAAGATGTTAGGCGGTGATGAACACCCAACTTGCGATGAAGGTGGTGGTGTCAAGAGTACGGTTGCAAGCCCGGGGTGCCGAGGATGTCGTCGCTTGCTTCGTAGCTGCGGATTAGTTGTACAAACAAGGCACTCAAACCGGAACAAGCAAACACAAGTTAGCGGAAGAAATGGGTCAAAGTAGCTTGGCGGCGGTGGCGGTGATAAGCCGGTGGTGGGTGGTGTCGATGCCCTTGCGGTTGCGGCGGAGGTTATGGGGCCGCGGTGATGTTTCCCGGTGGTTTGGGGAGGGTGGCGGTGCTTGCCGGCGGCGGAGAGGGTGACGGTGGTTGGCGGAGGTGGTGGTGGAGGTGGCGCCCGGTTGGCGCCCGGTTGACCAGGCCCTGGACCGGCCTGCCCGGTCTACAGCCCGGTTGACCGGGTTCTGGCCCGGTTGGCGCCCGCTTGGCGCCCGGTCTGGCGCCCGGTTGACCGGCCCTGGCGCCAGGCTGTCCGGTCACTGGCCCGGTTGCCGCCCGGTCGACCGGATTTCACGGGGCACAGTTTTTCTCTCTCCTGTTCTTGAGCGAAATCAAGCCAAATCGACCAAAACGAAGGGAAAAGATGGAATTGGGGGCTAAAAGTTGGGGAGATAGTAGATCAAGCACTCCAACACCAAATCCATGGACCAAAACCACTCAAAACGCAACCAAATCGCAGATCGGTCAAGAGGCAAATTAGGGCTATTTTTGGGGATTTTTGGGGAAAATTTTTAGAGACGAAATTGGATGGGTGGGGGGTCAAATCCGCGGAAACCAAAGGCTGCTGATACCATATGATGAGGTCTAAGACCCCGTGTGTGGCCCGATCTCGCGGATTGACTTCGAACCCAAGGGGGAGAGATGGGAGAACGCGAGGAACACAAAGAACACGATGAACACGAGGAACTCCGAGACTCACGCACGCACACCAACCCGATACACCCGATGCTTACCTCCGTGGCTCGATGGACCACGCCAATAGAATCTCCGAGGAAGAGGCCGTGGCAGAATTCCCGGAGAGAGATTGGGGTTGGAGAGGAAGAGCTTGGTGAGGGAGAGAGAGTAACTTGTACTAGAATCTCACTCAACAAGATCAAAGTCAACAACCAAGGTGCCTTGATTACAGAGGGATGATACCCAAGGGAGACTAAGCTCAAAGGTAGGTTTGAGTTCAAAACAAGTCTAAGGGGTAAAGGAGGGGTCCACGCTACTTATATAGGCACACAGGGCTAGCAAGGGCGAACAGGTACGCGAATGGATAAGTTAAGGCGGTTTGGTGGGTCATTCCCGTCAGATCCGGTTTGGGTCCGGTCTGACTGGGCCTGTGACCGGGCTGTCCGGTCATGGGTCCGGTCGACCGGGCGCAAACCGGGAATCTGCGAAGTTTCCGGTCTTCGTCCGGTACAAGGGAGCTGCGCCCGGTTGGGCGCCCGGTTGACCGGGCCTGGGACCGGACGGCCCGGTTGTGGGTCCGGTCTGACCGGGTCCTGGACCGGCCAGGCTGGGCCTCTTCCTCCCGCCTCTTCTTCCTCTTCCTTCTTCTCTTCTTTCCTTCTTCTTCTTCTCTTCCTTGCACCATGGGAGTTCCTTCTCTCTTGGTCCTTGTCGATGTCGACACCTATAGACACAATGATGATAGGCATGAGGTAGCATACCATTCAAGTTGGTGTTGAGGTCGACCATAGAGAGGAAAGGGTTCACCTTGACATATATGGCGGGGGTTTGTGTTGTTGGTCCACTTGGGGGACTCCTTGGCCATGGTGTAGCGTCGACGATAGGCGGGGCTGCACTTGACGGTCTTGAGGTGGAGGTGTCCGAAGGCCACCCCACATCAATATGCAAATGTTTGGTGGAAGAAGTGAACAAGAAGCGTGACAAGGAAGATCTAGAGCCCATTGACACATGGGAAGAGATGCAAGAAGTCATGCACAAGCGCTTTGTGCCCAACCACCATAAACGCGACCTCTTCAACAAGCTTACTCAACTCAAGCAAAGCTTCAAGTCCGTTGAGGAATACTACAAGGAGATGCACATGACCATGATGAGTGCCAATGTGGATGAGCGAGAAGAGCAAACAATGGCAAGATTCTTGAATGGATTAAACACTCCCGTCAAGAGGATAGTGGAGTTCTTGCCTTACACCAACATGGTTGAATTGCTTCATCAAGCTACAAGAGCCGAGCGCCAAGTGCGAGAAGACTTAGCAAGTGCAAAAACAAAGTCCTTCTTCGCCGCAAGAAATGCAACAAACACCTCCTCAAGCACCAAGAACACAAGTGCTATTGCTCCCAAGGATCCTCCTAAGCAAACGAAGAGTGCCTTCAAGACAACAAGCTTCAAGCCGGATCAATCAACTATGTCCTCCAAAGCTTCCACGGGATCTAGTAACATCACTTGCTTCAAGTGTGGGGCTCAAGGACATAAATCCTTTGAATGCAAGAACACAAGAGTTATGATAACTCGAGATGATGGAGATGTGGAGTACTTGAGTGAAGGTGAATATGAAGCTTTGGTACAAGCCGCAACCAATCATGAAGATGATGACTTGGAAGACCAAGAGCAAGTCCTATGTGTGCATGATGCAAGCCCGTCCCTTGTGGTGACCAAAGTGTTGACAACCCATGCACTCACCAATGAAGATCAAAGGTGCAACATCTTCCAAACAAGAGCCGGAATCAATGGCAAGTCAATAAAGGTTATCATCGATGGAGGGAGTTGCCACAATCTTGCAAGCACCGAACTATGCTCCAAGCTCAATCTCACACTCCGGAAACACCCCCACCCTTACCATGTGCAATGGCTAAGTGACAATGGAAATGTCAAGATACAACACACCGTCTCCGTATCCTTCAAGATTGGCGCCTATGAAGACACCGTTGATTGTGATGTAGTGCCCATGACGGTGTGCCACATGCTACTTGGTCGCCCTTGGAAATATGATAAAAGAGCAAGCCATGATGGCTACACAAATGCCTATAGCTTCAAGGTCGGCGACAAGACATTCATCCTACGCCCAATGACTCCTAGCCAAGTAATTGCGGACAATGCAAAGGCTTTAGCGAGGGCTAAGGAAGCTACTATCACTAGTGAGATGAGTGGTGAGAGAGTGAACCACCAAAAAGAAAGTGAGCGCCACAAGCCATATATGAGTGAGATGAAGAGTGTCCTCATAGCTACCAAGAGTGAGATGAGAGAAGTGCACCACAACCCATCCACCAAATTGCACTATGTGCTCATTTGCAAGGGACCATCCTCGGAGACTAACAACTTAACAACACTTCCTTCGTCTTTGTTGTCTCTTTTGAAGGAGTTCCAAGATGTCTTCCCCGACGAGCTTCCTCATGGACTACCACCGCTTCGAGGGATTGAGCACCGCATCGACCTCATACCCGGCGCCCCACTACCAAACTGCGCCGCCTACCGCACCAACCCCGAAGACACAAAGGAGATCCAACGCCAAATACAAGACCTCCTCGAAAAAGGGTATGTTCGTGAAAGCTTAAGCCCTTGTGCGGTTCCCGTGATTCTTGTTCCTAAACCGGATGAGACGCAACGAATGTGTATGGATTGTCGCCCCATCAATGCCATTACCGTTCGATACCGCCATCCCATTCCGCGTTTAGATGACATGCTTGATGAATTGAGTGGTGCCACGATTTTCTCTAAGATTGATCTGCGTAGTGGCTACCACCAAATTCGCATGGCAATAGGTGATGAATGGAAGAAGGCATTCAAGACCAAACTTGGTCTCTATGAATGGCTTGTCATGCCATTTGGTCTTTCAAATGCTCCATCTACTTTCATGCGTCTCATGAATCACATCTTGCGACCTCTCATTGGCAAGAGTGTGGTTGTCTATTTCGATGATATTCTCATTTATAGCAAAAATCTCGAGGACCATGTGCAACATGTGAGAGAAGTCTTATGCATCTTGCGTCATGAGAAGCTTTATGCAAATCTTCCAAAGTGCACCTTTGCACAAAACAAGTTGGTTTTCCTTGGATTTGTGGTTTCCGCTAATGGTATTGAAGTTGATTCTTCCAAGGTTGAGGCCATCCACAATTGGCCCACTCCTACCAATGTTGGTCAAGTCCGAAGTTTTCATGGACTTGCCGGTTTCTACCGCCGCTTTGTGAAAGATTTTAGCACCCTTGCTTGCCCTTTGAATGAACTTACCAAAAAGAATGTTCCGTTTGTGTGGGGCAAGGCACAACAAAAATCTTTTGATGAGTTGAAAAAGAGACTTACCGAGGAACCACTTCTTGTTCTTCCAAACTTTTCCAAAACTTTTGAGATTGAGTGCGATGCAAGTGGACTCGGTATTGGTGGAGTTCTTATGCAAGATGGAAAACCCGTGGCATACTATAGCGAGAAGTTGGATGGCGCACGCCTCAACTATCCTATATATGACAAGGAACTTTATGCTTTGGTTCGTGTTCTTGAAGTTTGGCAACACTATCTTTGGCCAAAAGAGTTTGTCATTCACTCCGACCATGAGTCTTTGAAATATTTGAAAAGTCAACACAATTTGAACAAACGTCATGCAAAATGGGTTGAGTTCATTGAGTCCTTTCCATATGTAATCAAATACAAGAAGGGCAAGGACAATGTAGTTGCGGATGCTCTTTCCCGCAAGCTCACCCTATTACTCACTCGTTTCGATATCCATGTTTTGGGTCTTGATGAAATCAAAGATTTATATGCCTCCGATACTTTCTTTGGCCCAATCTTTGCAAAGTGTTCTAGTGAGAAGGGCATCGATGATTTCTATTTGCACCAAGGATTATTTCTCAAGGGCAACAAACTTTGTATTCCCATGTCTTCGCTTCGCCTTTTGCTCTTACAAGAATCGCATGGTGGTGGTCTTATGGGACATTTTGGACGAGAGAAGACATATGCCATGCTCTCCACTCACTATTATTGGCCAAGAATGTACCGCAACATGGAGCGCCTTTGCCGACGGTGTACAACATGCTTACAAGCTAAGTCAACTTCCAACCCCTATGGTCTTTATACACCATTGCCTATTCCTCAGGCTCCTTGGTCCGATATAAGTATGGATTTTGTGCTAGGATTGACTAGAACCAAATATGGTCATGATTCAATTTTTGTAGTGGTTGATCGATTCTCTAAAATGGCTCATTTCATACCATGCTCCCGAACGGATGATGCTTCACACATTGCCTCCTTGTTTTTTAGGGAAATTGTGAGACTCCACGGTGTACCAAGAAGCATTGTGTCGGATCGAGATGTCAAGTTCATGAGTTACCTTTGGAAGACACTAATGGCCAAGTTCAACGTCAAGCTTTTGTTCTCGTCATCCTCACACCCACAAACCGATGGGCAAACCGAAGTGGTGAATCGAAGCCTCTCCACACTTCTCCGCATCCTTGTCAAGAAGAATTTGAAGTCATGGGAAGATTGCATTCCGCATGCGGAGTTCGCCTACAACCGTCCCAAGCACTCTACAACAATGAGAAGCCCATTCATGGTTGTCTACGGGTTTGAACCACCTACGGCGATTGACCTCCTTCCTCTTCCACTACACGAGCAAGTAAACATGAACATCGACAAACGAGCACAATACATGAAGAAGCTACATGAAGATACAAGGGAAACAATCGAGCAACAAGTTCTTCGCCAAGCAACACGCCTCAACATGATGAAAAAGGCACGGATCTTCAATGAAGGGACCTAGTGTGGATACATCTTCGCAAGGACCGTTTCCCTCAAGAAAGAAACTCCAAGCTCAAGCCCCGAGGCGATGGTCCCTTCAAGGTCCTCAAGCGCATCAACGACAACGCTTACGTCATCGACATACCAACATCCAAGTACTTGGTGAGCAACACACTCACTGTGTCCGACCTCTCACCCTATCATGGCGATGAGGAGAACATCGAGTCGAGGACAACTCTTTCCCAAGCGGGGGAGATGATACGGGGTGGCCTTCGGACACCACCGCCTCAAGACCAACAAGCCCTCCTCGTGGTCCAATTACACGAGCTCGAGCCCAATCCCTACGCCAAGAGGTGAATTCGCTCCTCTCCACGTATGCTTTTGATACCCCTTTGGATGGCCTGCTACTTCATGCCAATACCCTATGTTCAATTAGGTACATCGACCAAGAAGCGAGCCATGGAGACCAAGCCAATGGAGAGAGAGCTGGAAATGATGAAGATGGAGCTACAGCGCCCAGGCCGGAACTTCCGCCCCCCAGGACCGGAACTTCCGGCCAGATGCCCTCAAGATGCCTTCCAGCGCACAGGAAAAAGGATCCAGCCGGAACTTCCGCCCTAGAGGACCGGAACTTCCGCCCACCGGAACTTCCGCCCAAGTTCCGCCCAAGTTCCGAAAGTCCGCGAAAACCATACTGGATGTCACTGCGGGACAATGGCGGAATTCCGGAACAAGGCCGGAACTTGGCCGGAACTTCCGCCCCGACCGGAACTTCCGCCCCACCAGACCGGAACTTCCGCCCCTGACCGGAACTTTCGCCCAAGATGACCGGAACTTCCGCCCCATCGAACTTCAGCACAGCAGCACTTTTCAGCGTGTAACTTACCTCTTCGCCCCCACCTATAAATAGCCTTGTTGGCTCAGATCTGAGATTAGACTTGATGTAAGAGAAAACATGAGCTATGCTCCTTCCCGCGGGAAACCCTTCTAGATCTACGAATCTACGAAGTTATCTACTCTTCTAGGCGGTTGATCTCTTCCATTCTAGGAATTCTAGTGTTATTTGGATCTTTTGCTTTTGCAATTCTATCTATTTTGCACTCTTTTCCTCTTTGGAACTCTATCGATTGCTATTGCCAATCTTTTGTGAGGGATTCTACTCCTTGTGGGTCTTTTTCTTGCAATTCCATTGGGTTGGTGTATCGGGCCAACGAAGAACAACCGGTTGTGAGTGTGTGTTGCGTTTGTATCTTCGATCCACCCTGCCATCCACCCACGTTCTTCATGTTCATCCACCTCCCCCCATGAATCCCATCCAAATCCGTGAAGATCGGGCACATCCGAGGACTTAGTCCACATCAAGTCTGGAAGCCGATCTTCAAAAACGTTTTGAGCATCATGATCCTCATGAGTTGGTCAATGAGCTGAAAGCTATATTTGAGACTCATGCGGCCGTGGAATGCTATGAAGCATCGAAACACTTCTTCAGCTGTATGATGGAAGAAGGCAGCTCCGTTAGTGAGCACATGCTCGTTATGACCGGGCATGCGAAGAAACTCAGTGACTTGGGAATAGTGATTCCTAATAGACTGGGGATTAATCGTGTCCTTCAATCACTGCCACCTAGTTACAAGAACTTTGTGATGAACTACAATATGCAGAACATGAACAAAGAGTTACCTGAACTCTTCGCCATGCTAAAAGCTGCTGAGATTGAGATCAAGAAAGAGCACCAAGTGTTGATGGTCAACAAGACCACCAGTTTCAAGAAACAGGGCAAGTCTAAGGGAAAATTCAAGAAGGGTGGCAAGAAAGCTGACGTGCCTCCTATGAAACCTAAGAACGGCCCTAAGCCAGATGCTGAGTGCTATTACTGCAAGGAGAAGGGACACTGGAAGTGTAATTGCTCCAAGTATCTGGCTGATCTGAAGAGCGGCCTTGTCAAGAAGAAGAAAGAAGGTATATCTTGTATACATGTTATAGATGTTTATCTTACTGGTTCTCATACTAGTACCTGGGTATTTGATACTGGTTCGGTTGCTTATATTTGTAACTCGAAACAGGAACTAAAGAATAAACGAAGACTACTAAAGGATGAAGTGACGATGCGCGTTGGAAATGGATCCAAAGTCGATGTGATCGTTGTCGGCACACTTCCTCTACATCTACCTTCGGGATTAGTTTTAAGCCTAAATAATTGTTATTTTGTACCCGCGTTAGGCATGAACATTATATCTGGATCTTGTTTAATGCAAGATGGTTATTCATTCAAGTCTGAGAATAATGGTTGTTCTATTTTTATGAATAATATCTTTTATGGTCGAGCACCTGAAAAGAATGGCTTATTTCTGTAAGATCTCGATAGTAGTGATACACATATACATAACATTGATGCTAAGCGAATTAAATTGAATGATAATTCTACTTATGTGGCACTATCATCTTGGTCATATTGGAGTGAAATGCATGAAGAAACTCCATACCGATGGATTACTTGAATCACTTGACTTTAAGTCACTTGATAGATGCGAAGCATGTCTGATGGGAAAAATGACTAAGACTCCATTCTCTGGTATGATGGAGCGAGCTATTGACTTATTGGAAATCATACATACCGATGTGTGCGGACCAATGAGTGTAGCATCGCGCGGTGGTTATCGTTATGTTCTAACCTTCACAGATGATTTGAGTAGATATGGGTATATCTATTTCATGAAACATAAATCCGAAACTTTCAAGAAGTTTAATGAATTCCAAAGTGAAGTAGAAAATCAACGTAACAAGAAGATTAAATTTCTACGATCTGATTGTGGAGGTGAATATCTGAGTTATGAGTTTGGCATGCATTTAAAGAAATGCAGAATACTTTCACAATTGACACCGCCGGGAACACCACAACAAAACGGTGTATCCGAACGTTGTAATCGAACTCTCTTAGATATGGTTCGTTCTATGATGTCTCTTACTGATTTGCCGTTATCATTTTGGAGTTATGCATTAGAGACAGCCGCATTCACTTTAAATAGAGCACCATCAAAATCCGTTGAAACGACACCGTATGAATTATGGTTTAATAAGAAACCTAAGCTGTCGTTCCTTAAAGTTTGGGGTTGCGAAGCCTATGTAAAGAAGTTACAACTGGACAAGCTAGAACCCAAAGCGGAGAAATACGTCTTCATAGGATACCCTAAGGAAACTATAGGGTACACTTTCTATCACAGATCCGAAGGCAAAATCTTTGTTGCTAAGAACGGAACCTTTCTTGAGAAAGAATTTCTCACTAAAGAAGTGACTGGAAGAAAAGTAGAACTCGATGAGATTGATGAATATTCACTCATTGATCAGAGTAGCGCAGTACCGGAAGTTGTTCCTGTGCCACCTACACCGGCAATAGAGGAAGCTAATGATAAGGATCATGAAACTTCGAACGAGATAGCTACTGAACCTCGCAGATCGACAAGGGATCGTGCCACTCCTGATTGGTATGATCCTTGTCTAAATGTCATGATTGTGGACAACAATGATGAAGACCCTGCGACGTATGAAGAAGCGATGATGAGCCCAGATTCCAACAAATGGCAAGAAGCCATGAAATCCGAAATGGGATCCATGTATGGTAACAAAGTGTGGACTTTGGTAGACTTACCTGATAGCCGCAAGGCTGTCGAGAATAAATGGATCCTCAAGAGAAAAACAGATGCTGATGGTAATATTACTGTCTATAAAGCTCGACTTGTCGCAAAGGGTTTCCGACAAATTCAAGGTGTTGACTACGATGAGACTTTTTCACCTGTAGCGAAGCTAAAATCTGTGAGGATTTTGTTAGCAATAGCTGCATTTTTCGATTATGAGATTTGGCAGATGAATGTCAAAACGGCGTTCCTTAATGGAGACATTGAGGAAGAGTTGTATATGGTACAACCCATAGGTTTTGTCGGTCCTAAAAATGCTGACAAAGTATGCAAACTTCAGCGTTCAATTTATGGACTGAAGCAAGCATCGAGAAGTTGGAACCGACGCTTTGATAAGGTGATCAAAGACTTCGGGTTTATACAGTGTCATGGAGAGGCCTGTATTTACAAGAAAGTGAGTGGGAGCTCTGTAGCATTCCTGATATTATATGTGGATGACATATTATTGATTGGGAATGATATAGAACTATTAAGCAGTGTAAAAGGTTATTTGAATAATAGTTTTTCAATGAAAGACCTTGGTGAAGCATCGTATATATTAGGTATCAAGATTTATAGAGATAGATCAAGACGCCTAATCGGGCTATCACAGGGTACATACCTGGACAAGATTCTAAAGAAGTTTAGAATGGACGAAAGTAAGAAAGGGTTCTTACCTATGTTACCAGGCAAAGTCTTGAGTAAGACTCAAGGACCGGCTACGCAGAAGAAAGAGAAAGGATGAGTCAGATCCCCTATGCCTCGGCAGTAGGCTCTATTATGTATGCCATGCTATGTACAAGACCGGATATAGCACATGCTGTTAGTTTGACTAGTAGATATCAAAATGATCCAGGGATGGAACACTGGACAGCGGTCAAGAATATCCTTAAGTACTTGAAAAGAACTAAGGATATGTTTCTTTGTTATGGAGGTGACCAAGAGCTCGTTGTAACCAGTTACACCGATGCAAGTTGGAACACTGATCCTGATGACTCTAAGTCACAGTCTGGGTACGTGTTTATATTGAATGGTGCTGCAGTAAGCTGGGCAAGCTCGAAGCAGTGCACGGTGGCAAAGTCTTCAACAGAATTAGAGTACATAGCGGCTTCAGAAGCTTCATCAGAAGCGGTATGGATGAAGAGGTTCATTGTAGAGCTCGGTGTGGTTCCTAGTGCATTGGACCCACTAGTCATCTACTGTGACAACATGGGTGCCATCGCCAATGCACAAGAACCAAGGTCACACAAGAGGCTGAAGCATATCAAGCTGCGTTATCACTCGATTCGCGAGTACATCAAAGATGGAGAAGTGAAGATTTGCAAAGTACACACTGATCTGAATGTAGCAGATCCGTTGACTAAAGCTCTCCCTAGGGCAAAGCATGACCAACACCAGAATGCCATGGGTGTTAGGTTCCTTACAATGTAATCTAGATTATTGACTCTAGTGCAAGTGGGAGACTGTTGGAGATATTCCCAAGAGGCAATAATAAAAGTGGTTATTATATATATTTATGTTTATGATAAATGTTTATATACCATGCTATAATTGTATTAACCGAAACATTGATACATGTGTGATATGTAAACAACAAAGAGTCCCTAGTATGCCTCTTAACTAGCTTGTTGATTAATAGATGATTAGTTTCATTATCATGAACATTGGATGTTATTAATAACAAGGTTATATCATTATATGAATGATGTAATGGACACACCCAATTAAGCGTAGCATAAGATCATGTCATTAAGTTATTTGCTATAAGCTTTCGATACATAGTTACCTAGTCCTTATGACCATGAGATCATGTAAATCACTTATACCGGAAAGGTACTTTGATTACATCAAACGCCACTGCGTAAATGGGTGGTTATAAAGGTGGGATTAAGTATCCGGAAAGTATGAGTTGAGGCATATGGATCAACAGTGGGATTTGTCCATCCAAATGACGGATAGATATACTCTGGGCCCTCTCGGTGGAATGTCGTCTAATGTCTTGCAAGCATATGAATAAGTTCATAAGAGACCACATACCACGGTACGAGTAAAGAGTACTTATCAGGAGACGAGGTTGAACAAGGTATAGAGTGATACCGATGATCAAACCTCGGACAAGTAAAATATCGCGTGACAAAGGGAATTGGTATCGTATGTGAATGGTTCATTCGATAACTAAAGTCATCGTTGAATATGTGGGAGCCATTATGGATCTCCAGATCCCACTATTGGTTATTGGTCGGAGAGAGTTCTCACCCATGTCCACATAGTTCACGAACCGTAGGGTGACACACTTAAGGTTTGATGTTGTAATAGTAGAACTTGAATATGGAATGGAGTTCGAAGTATTGTTCGAAGTCTCGGATGGGATCCCGGACATCACGAGGAGTTCTGGAATGGTCCGGAGAATAAGATTCATATATAGGAAGTCATTTTATAAGTTTGAAAATGATCCGGTGTTTTTTTGGAAGGTTCTAGAAAAGTCCGGAAGAAATCAATTTGGAAGGCGGAGTCCCGAAGGGACTCCAGCTCCCATGGCCGGCCAACCCTAGAGGGGGGAGTCCAAGGTGGAGTCCACCTAAGGGGACCGGCCACCCCCCTCATGGAAGGGTGGGAGTCCCACTTAAGGTGGGAATCCCACCTTGGGTAGGTTTCCCTACTACATGGAAGGTTTTGGGTTGGGGTCTTATTCGAAGACTTGTAGTCCAACACTTGGGGGTTCCACCTATATAAAGAGGGGCCAAGGGGAGGGGGCCGGCCACCACAAGCCCTCAAGGAGGCCGCAACCCATAGTGGCCGGCCACCCCTCTCCCAAACCCTAGCCGCCCCCCTCTCCTCCACCTCTCCCGCAACGTTTAGCGAAGCTCCGCTGGAGTTCTCCATCGCCACCGCCACCACGCTGTCGTGCTACCGGATTCAAGGAGTAGCTACTACTTCCGCTGCCCGATCGTGGCACCGTGATCAAGATCTTCTACACGCTTTTGCAAGCGGCAAGTGATCGTCTACCGCAGCAATAAGAGCCTACTCTTATAGGCTTTGGAAATCTTCAAGGGTGAGTCTCGATCATCCCCTCGTTGCTCCCATCTTCTAGATTGCATCTTGGCTTGGATTGCGTTCTCGCGGTAGGAATTTTTTTGTTTTCTATGCAACGAATCCCTACAGTCTTCGGGTGATGAGGAAAATGACTCGGACTTTGTTCCTCCAGAGACTCATATGGGCAAATGACCCATGGTTGAGATAGGTGGCAGTCGAGGTACTGGCCGTAGCAAGAGGAAGGCCAAAAGGAAGAAGGCCCCAACTTCTAGAGCTAGTTTCGGGGAAGATGCATATGAAGAGTTCGCTGAAGAAGTTGAGCGGTATGATTGTAACATCCGAAAAATTTCAAAACAAATAAAATGAATTTCCCTATTTCCAAATTTTTTGAACCAACAAAAACTTTTATTAAATTAAGTTTGATACATAGTGATCTTGCTTAATTCTCGTGCTATTTCCATGATTGCTTGTTAAAGTATTTTTGAAATGATCTTAAACCCTAAACCTCACCCCTCTTTTGACCATCCAAGTTAAAACAAAATAAAAGGAAATTAAATAAGAAAAAGGCCTATGTGCCTATGGCTATTTTTGTAAAACTTTACCTTAGGTCTTTCTACTTTGTTTAGAGGTTTGGAAAACCTTCATAAACCTTACCTAGTACTTATCAAACCAAATCCAAGGTGAAACCAAAGAAAATAAAAAGAAACTAAAAATACCATAGAGGCATATGAGAGCAAATAGCAAATTTGTGAATTTGAGGATCTTGACCCTAAGACTTGTTGTGAATGGTTGGATCACTCCTCTATACCATTTCAACACTCAACAACATCAATTGGGTCAAGCCAAGTCAAATTAAAAATCAAATGCAACATATGCATAGAGGCATATGTGGCACATAGCCCTTTTACCCAAATCTTGTCCTATGCACTCCTACCTTGCCCAAATGGTGTGAAACCATCTCTAAACCTAATCTCACACTAAATGGACCCTAACCCATGCCCAAGTAAAGCAAGATAAATAAAAGAGGAAAATAAGAAAAATTGGAATTCACCTCTTATGTGTTTATGGCCATTTTTGCAAATCTTTGAGCTAGACCTTTTGGAATGGTTTCAATGGTTTGGAAATGTTCATAAACTAATAAGAATCACTTTGGAGTCAAGAAAAATCAAATCAATTAGAGAGAATTGAAATAGTGAGAAAATTCCATTTTCACTCACATACACTTTAGCCAATTTTGCAAATCTTCAACCAAGGCCACATTTGCTTGTGCCATTGTTTGTAAAACACTTATATATCAATAACACACCCTTTTGAATCAAAGAAACCCAATTCAAATCAAAGAAGAATTCAAATTCAACTAACATGTGATAATGGTCACTTTGCCCATTTATATTATCTTACCCACTTTGCACCCCTGGTTTGGAAATTTCTTAAACCAAACTTGGTCCACTCTCTCCACCTCATCCAAGAACATGTCAAGATGAACAAGTTTGATGTTGACCACCAGTGTTGACTCTGCCTAGGTTGACCAGAATAAAGGTGCCAAGTGGAGACATTGAATCAAAGAGAAGATCACCTCATTTTTGATTTCTTGCAAACCTTCACCAAATTGACCACCACCCCCATTCTACCTCTCTGAATATATGAATGAGATCCACCAAAAAGATTTTCAAATTTCAAACAAAATTATCTTGCGGCCATTTCCTTGAACACTTTGCAGGTAGACTTTGGCATTTGACATACACTCTATTAACCACTGGTCCATTGCCTAAACCCCTTTTGATCCTTGCTCATTGTTGCTCCTGTACCTCCTATGCATCAAGGCCTACCCTTTTGCACTGAGTAAAGTGAAGCCATGATCATTTTTCATCCATGCTGAGCCCTCATGCCATCACCATGCCACTCCTCATCATCTGCTCCCTCTGGTAACCCTCACCATGTCTACTGGCTCTCCCACACTCCACTGAGCATGCTCGTACCCGCCCTGGTCGAAGGAGAACACGGCATTGGCCAGAATGCCACGTGCCCGTACGTGCCTAGACGCGCCCCAGACATGCCAGAGCGCGCACGGATACCGTCCTGGACGCGCCAGAGCACGCCGTAGTGCCATCGCTCTCGTCCTCCCCTGCAAGCCTACCCCTGCATCAAGCATCGCCACCACCTCCTCTACCCCGTAGACACGCTCGATAGCTCGTGGAGGACCCATCACCGTCGCCATGATCAAACCCTTGCCGCTAGTACCCGCCGCAGACGCGGAAGCAACCCGAGCCGTCCCCTCCTCCCTCTCTTGCGCCAGCACGCTCCCTAGCTCTGCCATGATGCCTGCAACACCGCGCCCCCATCGCCTTGCCCCTTCGCACCCTGGACAGCCATCGCCGCCCCTCGCTAGAGCCCCAGCTTGCCGCCAACCCCCTACCTCCGCCGAGCCAGCACGCCCTTCTCCCCGACGACGACGACGACGCACGGCCGCTCGATCCAGTTCTAATCCGACGGCTCCTATTCGCAGGTACTGCTTCGGTGAATTAATCCCACTGACCACTGGGTCCCACCCTGTCAGTTGGCCGCAGTGCTACTGGGCTGGGTTTTCCCATTTTCAAACCCTTTCGGCCCAATTGTTTTCCCGCCTAGCCCATTTAGCATTTTCAAATTAAATTGTTTCAGTGCGATTTTCAATACTGGTCTTTGCTATATTTTGAATAGTTTCAAATCTACAAATCCAAATTTAGTGATTCAAATTTTTCCAGAATCCTTATGAAATTATCTAACTAACCCCACTGGTTTCAACCTCATAGCTTGTGTAGAATTTGAATAGAAAAAATAACAAGTCAGATACTTTTCAGTTTTCAAATAAATATTAAAAATCAACCAATTTGAATTTTGAAGTGAATCCAATTTCTATAATTCACATTTCAACCCCTCTAATTTAATATGCAAAAATATGATATGGGTTCTGTACATGATCATGGGCTAGAAGCAAAATATTGGCTATGTAGTCAATAACTAGCCCATTTAAACTATTTCAAATTTTATGAATTTAAATCTATGAGGTGTAGCACCTCATTTAAATCATTTTCCCAAGTGTTATGAAGTAATGTGATGACCTCTATTGCATGGTCTCATACTTGCTCACTTGTGGAACTTAAACCAATATAGTATTTAAATCACCATGGTTACTTAAATCACATGAGATGATGAATCTCATGTAAATCATTTTTCTCAAATGATAAGTGTGAAGTATTGACCTTGGTCAACATGTGATCATACATGGTTATTTGAGAAGATTAAATCTTAAGAAGATTCAATGAGAGGAAATTATTTCTCCAAAGAACTAAATAGAAACCCTAATTCCAATTTCAATGAGAGGAAATTATTTTCCTAATACTAAGTAAGAAACCCTAGCATAAGTTTGGAATAAATGTTAAGTAGTGATGCTAGATCATTTTTGTGAGCCATTAAGGCTAAATAAGTCTACTTAAGTGTTGTTTGGTGATTGTATCCTCGTATTCGTTTATAGACGCTAGTACCAGAGAATATCAAGAGGAAGAGGTCTTCTACCAAGAGGAAGAAGAAGAAAACTTTGATCACCTCACCAATCAAGGAAAGCTATTACCAATGCAAGATAGATTTGTGCAAGGCTCTACAAGAGCAAGGCACCATTACATTTTACTTTATGATCATATCCCAAGTTTTTACTTTACAAGCTTTATTGGATTTTATTTATCAAAGTTACTTTTTGATTTATGATTCACTTGGTTTAGTTATGGAGTAGTACAAGAGCATCACACTTAGCCTAGAAAGCTATAAGCTACTTAGCACCCCTCATAACTAGTTGCTAGTGCTAAAGATTAAAAGTGACTACTCTAGTTGGGAACTGGTGAATTGAAGTGATTTTGAAAACCTTGGAATGATGAGTCATTCTATTGAGAGATTTTGAAGGTGAATATGATTGGTGAATGACTTGGTGAATTTTACCAAAACTGATGGTTGGGTTCTGATGCGATACCATTCCAATTTTACAAGTACCCCCACAATACCTGAATCTGGGTAAGGCTTGACTGGAAACTTATGTATTTTAGTATGGGTTCCCTCTGAACAAGCGTCATAGGGGTTATGTTGAGGCTACCTCCATTGAAAGTGAAATGACGTGAACTAAGGTGACTGTCCTACCCAAGCCCTGTGCAGTTCCCGAGTTGACAGTTTGTTTTCACCGAGAGGCCAAGCTCATGGGGAGAGGTGCCTATACTAGGGTATGTAAATGAAAGGTTAGGATTGGTAGTTCACGTACTGCGTACGATAATTCAGGGCCAGTTACCCCTGACGAACTATTGCAATTGTTGTGGCACAAGTGTACAACCTCTGTAGAGTGTAAACCTATTCGAATAGCCGCGTCCGCGGTCATGGACAGTTGGAAAGGCCATACTGTTCCGTCATTAGAACTTGTCTAAAAATATGAATGGTGACTTGTGACTTGAATTGAAGGGTGACTTTGACTTTGAATCACAATTGAGTTGTGGGAATGGCACTAATGTTCGAACTTGAGTTTAGCAAATGAAGAGGTTTTGATTATTAAAGTGCTTATGAAATAAAACTGGCTTTATGCAAATGAAACTAGAGCTTAGAACCCCCTTACTATAGTTGATAGTATTTACCTTAGTATTAGTTTGCGAGTACTTTAAAGTACTCATGGCTGTGTCCCTGGCTATTCAAATGGCCAGACTATGAAGAGGAGTATCAGAACCCGGAAGAAGGACAGCAGGACGTCTACGACAACTAGGATCACTCCTGACGTCAACAGTTGCCTGTGGAATAGATGGACTACTACTACGCTATTTCGCTTCCGCTATGTGTTATGTAATTGATCAGTAGAACTTCTATTATTGTAATGAGACTGGATCATGTGATCCTTTATTCGTAAGATGATTATGGTATGTAATGAATGATGTGTTGTGATATCAATCTATTATGTCTCGCAAAAACAATATTCCTGGGATTGCGAGGAATGGCATAATAGGCATTTGGACTTAAAAATCCGGGTGTTGACAAGTTGGTATCAGAGCCATTGTTGACCTTAGGAGACCCTAGTTAGAATGGACGTCTGAAAAAATTAGTTTTGAAACAAATGAAGTATTATTTATGAAAACTTATTCTCACTCTTATCCTTGAGATCTTCTTCAAAATAAGAAAGTTATGCTCTATTCTTCTTATACTACTACATAAAATTTTGACACACTACTCACCTCTCTAACTTACTCATCATAATTCTTCACAGATGGAGTACACCTGCAAGTCTTATCAGCTTGGCCACGGAGGAAACCTAATGTTTGAGAAGGATTTGAAACAACTGGTTGGATATCTAGGATGCCCATATCCCGAGTTCTTCGGAATACCCCTCAACCATCCATCGGGAGGACAACCTCGGTGGGAAGTTACTGCAGATCTGAGAGGAAAGCTTGGAGGCCCAATATGGGAAACCATCTGGTTTTCTGTAACGTGAAACACTTGGAAGGAAGGACTAGTCAGAGCTATGCAGGAAGCAATTGCCCGTCTGTGTGGACAGAAGATAAACAAGCTCAAGAATACCCGCTTCATTTACTACCCAAGACATGACCCCATGGGAAGACCAATAATCATGCCCCCGCACCTAGAGATGAACCACTATGTTGCCTACCTCGACTATATGCTGTACAAGACCCGCAAGGAGTTGGACAACGCCCTCGCCTTTCGCCAAGCACATTACCCGTGAAGATGAAGAATCCCCCCTGAAGAGTAGTATCGTTCAATCACTATCGTAGGTGTGAGTTTGTATCATGATCCCCTTGTATCGTAGAACGAAGGAATGGTTCTTCAAACCAACGGTGTGTTAGCTTTGTAATGTGTGATGCTTGGTATGAATGAAAAAGTGTTGTTGGTTTTTACCCCCGCAACACTACTCAAATTTTCAAGTTATGAACTTTTTTGAACTTTAACAAAACAAACCATAGAAATTTCCCTCTTATCTTATCATCTACCTCAATGTTCAGATGGCCCCACCAACCCGCAGCGCCAACCAGGATGCCATGATGCAGATGCTGCAGATGATGATGGCAGACCGAGAAGTCGAAAGAGCTGAACGCCAAGCCAACATTGCCGCACTACAACAGATAGCTCAGAACAATCAAGGCCATGGAAACCACGATCACCCTGGATCGAAGCTGACGAACTTTCAGAACACCAACCATCCAATGTTCAACAAGACTGAAGAGCCCCTTGATGCTGATGACTGGCTCCTGATGAGGATCTAAGATCCTGGGAGTGGCCCGATCTCGCGATTTGACCCCGAAGACCAAGGGAAGAGGTGGGAGAACGCGAGGAACATGAAGAACACGAAGAACGCCGGTACTCACGCACGCACACCAACCCGATACACCCGATACTTACCCCCGTGGCTCAATGGACCACGCCAATAGAATCTCCTGGAAGAGGCACGCGGCAGAATTCCCGGAGAGAGATTGGGGTTGGAGAAGAGATTGATGAGGGAGAGAGAGTAGCTTGTATTAGAATCTCACTCAACAATATCAAAATCAACAACCAGGATGCCTTGATTACAGAGGGATGGTAACCCTAGGGAGACTAAGCTCAAAGTTAGGTTTGAGTTCAAAACAAGTCTGAGGGGTAAAGGAGGGGTCTAGGCTACTTATATAGGCATACATGGCCAGCAAGGCGAAAAGGTACGCGAATGGATAACTTAGGCAGTTTGGTGAGTCATTTCCGTCAAATCCGGTTTGGGATCCGGTCAGACCGGGCCTGTGACCGGGTGGTCCGGTCCTGGGTCCGGTCGACCGGGCGCCAACCGGAAACTTGCGAGGTTTCCCGGTTGCCTTCCGGTACGATGCAGGGAATCCGGTTGGGCGCCCGGTTGACCGGGCCTGGGACCGGATGGCCCGGTTGTGGGGCCGGTCTGACAGGGTCCTGGACCGGCCAACACTCTTCTCTTCCTTCGAGCGCTCCGAGCGACATCGGGTTCGGCTTCGTGATCATCTCCATGTCCCGCTGCTCCTCTCCTTCCCTTGACCATGGCGTGTCCTCCTCTCCGGGGTCTTGATGCGCCTTGTACCTAATGACACATAGCACATCGGCATGAGGTAGCATTCCATCCAAAGGGGTACCGAGATCAAGGGTGGTGAGGAGCGAGTTCACCTCGTCATGTAGAGCTTTAACTCGGGCTCGCGTCATCGGTCCACTTGGGGGACTTGTTGGTCTTGGTGTAGCATCGTCGGTGAGCGGGGCTACATCATCTCCCCCCCCTTGGGAAAGAGTCGTCCTCGACTCTTGCACCTCCTCATCTCCATGATAGGGTGACAAGTCCGAGACGTTGAACGTGTTGCTCACCAAGTACTTGGATGTCGGTATGTCGATGACGTAAGCGTTGTTGTTGATGCGCTTGAGGACCTTGAAGGGGCCATCTCCTCTTGGCTTGAGCTTGGAGTTGCGCTCATGAGGGAACCTTTCCTTCCGGAGGTGGATCCAAACGAGGTCTCCTTCTTGAAATATTCTTTCCTTTTTCTTGGCGTTGATGCGGTTTGCTTGACGAAGCACATGTTCTTGTATGGTCGCTCTTGTTTCTTCATGTAGTTTCTTCATGGCGGCGGTGCGCTTGTCGAAGTCCATGTTGGTCCGCTCATGAAGGGGAAGCGGAAGTATGTCGAGTGCCGTGTAAGGTTCGAAGCCGTAGACGACCATGAAGGGGCTCCTTGATGTTGTCTTGTGCTTGGCGCGGTTGTAGGCGAACTCTGCGTGAGGAAGGCACTCCTCCCATGACTTCAAGTTCTTCTTCACGAGGATGCGTAGGAGAGTGGAGAGGCTTCGATTGACCACTTCCGTTTGGCCATCCGTTTGCGGGTGCGAGGATGATGAGAACAAGAGCTTCACTCCAAACTTTGCCATGAGCGACTTCCATAGATAGCTCATGAACTTGACGTCTCGATCCAACACAATGCTTGTCGGTATTCCGTGTAGGCGAACAATTTCCCTGAAAAACAATGAAGCAATGTGTGAAGCATCATCGCTCTTATGGCAAGGTATGAAATGAGCCATCTTAGAGAATCTATCCACTACCACAAATATGGAATCATGACCATGCTTAGTGCGAGGCAATCCTACGATGAAATCCATGCTAATATCAGTCCATGGTGCATATGGAATAGGCAATGGTGTGTAAAGACCATAAGGGTTGGAGGTGGACTTAGCTTGAAGGCATGTAGTGCAACGGTTGCATAGGCGCTCCACATCCCGCTTCATCTTTGGCCAATAGTAATGAGTGGATAACATCGCGAGTGTCTTGTCGCGTCCAAAGTGACCCATAAGACCACCCTGATACATCTCCGACGTATCGATAATTTCTTATGTTCCATGCCGATGATATCTACATGTTTTATGCATACTTTATGTCATATTTATGCATTTTCCGGCACTAACCTATTAACAAGATGCCGAAGAGCCAGTTGCTGTTTTCTGCTGTTTTTGGTTTCAGAAATCCTAGTAAGGAAATATTCTCGGAATTGGACGAAATCAACGCCCAGGGGCCTATTTTACCACGAAGCTTCCAGAAGACCGAAGAGAAGACGAAGTGGGGCCACGAGCTGGCAACACACTAGGGCGGCGCGGCCCAGCCCTTGGCCGCGCCGACCTACTGTGTGGGCCCCTCGTGACTCTCCCGACTCTTCCCTTCCGCCTACAAATAGCCTTCGTCGCGAAACCCCCAGTACCGAGAGCCACGATACGGAAAACCTTCCAGAGACGCCGCCGCCGCCAATCCCATCTCGGGGGATTCAGGAGATCGCCTCCGGCACCCTGCCGGAGAGGGGATTCATCTCCCGGAGGACTCTACACCGCCATGGTCGCCTCCGGAGTGATGAGTGAGTAGTCTACCCCTGGACAATGGGTCCATAGCAGTAGCTAGATGGTCGTCTTCTCCTTATGTGCTTCATTGTCGGATCTTGTGAGCTGCCTAACATGATCAAGATCATCTATCTGTAATGCTATATGTTGTGTTTGTTGGGATCCGATGGATAGAGAATACTATGTTATGTTGATTATCAATTTATATCTATGTGTTGTTTATGATCTTGCATGCTCTCCGTTATTAGTAGAGGCTCTGGCCAAGTTTTTACTCTTAACTCCAAGAGGGAGTATTTATGCTCGATAGTGGGTTCATGTCTCCGTGAATCTGGGGGAGTGACAGAAACCTCTAAGGTTATGGATGTGCTGTTGCCACTAGGGATAAAACATTGATGCTATGTCCGAGGATGTAGTTATTGATTACATTACGCACCATACTTAATGCAATTGTCTGTTGTTTGCAACTTAATACTGGAAGGGGTTCGGATGATAACCTGAAGGTGGACTTTTTAGGCATAGATGCATGCTGGATAGCGGTCTATGTACTTTGTCGTAATGCCCAATTAAATCTCACAATACTCATCATATCATGTATGTGCATGGTCATGCCCTCTCTATTTGTCAATTGCCCAACTGTAATTTGTTCACCCAACATGCTATTTATCTTATGGGAGAGACACCACTAGTGAACTGTGGACCCCGGTCCATTCTTTACATCTGAAATACAATCTACTACAATTGTTCTTTACTATTCTCTGCAAACAATCATCATCCACACTATACATCTAATCCTTTGTTACAGCAAGCCGGTGAGATTGACAACCTCACTGTTTCGTTGGGGTAAAGTACTTTGGTTGTGTTGTGCAGGTTCCACGTTGGCGCCGGAATCCCTGGTGTTGCGCCGCACTACATCTCGCCGCCATCAACCTTCAACGTGCTTCTTGACTCCTACTGGTTCGATAAACCTTGGTTTCTAACTGAGGGAAACTTACTGCTGTACGCATCACACCTTCCACTTGGGGTTCCCAACGGTCGCGTGTTGTACGCGTGTCAAGCTAAATTTCTGGCGCCGTTGCCGGGGAGATCAAGACACACTGCAAGGGGAGTCTCCACATCGCAATCTCTTTACTTTGTTTTTGTCTTGCTTTATTTTATTTACTACTTTGTTTGCTGCATTATATCAAAACACAAAAAAATTAGTTGCTAGTTTTACTTTACTTGCTATCTTGTTTGCTATATTAAAAACACAAAAAAATTAGTTACTTGCATTTACTTTATCTAGTTTGCTTTATTTACTATTGCTAAAATGGGTACTCCTGAAAATACTAAGTTGTGTGACTTCACAACCACAAATAATAATGATTTCTTATGCACACCTATTGCTCCACCTGCTACTACAGCAGAATTCTTTGAAATTAAACCTGCTTTACTAAATCTTGTTATGCGAGAGCAATTTTCTGGTGTTAGTTCTGATGATGCTGCTGCCCATCTCAATAATTTTGTTGAATTGTGTGAAATGCAAAAGTATAAAGATGTAGATGGTGACATTATAAAATTAAAATTGTTCCCTTTCTCATTAAGAGGAAGAGCTAAAGATTGGTTGCTATCTCTGCCTAAGAATAGTATTGATTCATGGACTAAATGCAAGGATGCTTTTATTGGTAGATATTATCCCCCTGCGAAAATTATATCTTTGAGGAGTAGCATAATGAATTTTAAACAATTGGATAATGAGCATGTTGCACAAGCATGGGAAAGAATGAAATCTTTGGTTGAAAACTGCCCAACCCATGGACTGACTACTTGGATGATCATCCAAACCTTTTATGCAGGACTGAATTTTTCTTCGCGGAACCTATTGGATTCAGCTGCTGGAGGTACCTTTATGTCCATCACTCTTGGTGAAGCAACAAAGCTTCTTGATAATATGATGATTAATTACTCTGAATGGCACACGGAAAGAGCTCCACAAGGTAAGAAGGTAAATTCTGTCGAAGAAACCTCTTCCTTGAGTGATAAGATTGATGCTATTATGTCTATGCTTGTGAATGGTAGGACAAATGTTGATCCTAATAATGTTCCGTTAGCTTCATTGGTTGCTCAAGAAGAACATGTTGATGTCAACTTCATTAAAAATAATAATTTCAACAACAATGCTTACCGGAACAATTCTAGTAACAACTATAGGCCATATCCTTATAATAATGGCAACGGCTATGGTAATTCTTATGGGAATTCTTACAACAACAATAGGAACACACCCCCTTGACTTGAAGCCATGCTTAAAGAATTTATTAATACACAAACTGCTTTTAACAAATCTGTTGAAGAAAAGCTTGGGAAAATTGATATACTTGCTTCTAAAGTCGATAGTCTTGCTGCTGATGTTGATCTTTTGAAATCGAAAGTTATGCCTCATGAAAATCATAATAATAAAATTGTTACTACAGCAAATGCCATCCAAGTTAGAATTAATGAGAATATAAGATTGATGGCCGAATTGCGTGCTAGGTGGGAAAAAGAAGAAAATGAAAAAGAAGATAATATAGCTAAAGTTTGGACTATTACCACCACTAGTAATGCTAATGCTCCACATGTTGCTGCACCTCCTACTAATAATGGTAAAAGAATTGGTGTTGGCAATGTTTCCACTTCTAATGCAAAGCGCGAAAAACTACCTGAAACTGCTAAAACTGCTGAAACTGCCTGTGATAAAACTGCTGAAATTTTTTCCAACATTAGGGATGATGATCCCATTGCTTTAGATTATAATGGTTTAGATTTTGATGATTGCCACATCTCTGAAGTTATAAAGTTCTTACAAAAACTTGCTAAAAGTCCTAATGCTAGTGCTATAAATTTGGCTTTCACGAAACATATTACAAATGCTCTCATAAAAGCTAGAGAAGAGAAGTTAGAACGCGAAGCTTCTATTCCTAGGAAGCTAGAGGATGGTTGGGAGCCCATCATTAAGATGAAGATCAATGACTTTGATTGTAATGCTTTATGTGATCTTGGTGCAAGTATTTCCGTTATGCCTAAGAAAATCTGTAATATGCTTCACTTGCCACCATTGAAAAATTGTTATTTGGATGTTAATCTTGCTGATCATTCTACAACGAAACCTTTGGGGAGAGTTGATAATGTTCGCATTACCGTTAACAATAACCTTGTCCCCGTTTATTTTGTTGTCTTGGATATTGAATGCAATGCATCTTGTCCCATTATATTGGGAAGACCTTTTCTTCGAACTGTTGGTGCTATCATTGATATGAAGGAAGGTAATATTAAATATCAATTTCCTCTCAAGAAAGGTATGGAACACTTCCCTAGAAAGAGAATGAAGTTACCTTTTGATTCTATTATTAGAACAAATTATGATTCTGACACTTCGTCTCTTGATAACACTTGATACACATGTTCTGCGCCTAGCTGAAAGGCGTTAAAGAAAAGCGCTTATGGGAGACAACCCATGTTTTTACTACAGTACTTTTATTTTATATTTGAGTCTTGGAAGTTGTTTACTACTGTAGCAACCTCTCCTTATCTTAGTTTTGTGCATTGTTGTGCCAAGTAAAGTCGTTGATAGTAAGGTTCATACTAGATTTGGATTACTGCGCAGAAACAGATTTCTTTGCTGTCACGAATCTGGGACTAATTCTCTGTAGATAACTCAGAAAATTATGCCAATTTACGTGAGTGATCCTCAGATATGTACGCAACTTTCATTCAATTTGAGCATTTTCATTTGAGCAAGTCTGGTGCCTAAATAAAATTCGTCTTTATGAACTGTTCTGTTTTGACAGATTCTGCCTTTTATTTCGCATTGCCTGTTTTGCTATGCTTGATGGATTTTTCGATTCCATTGACTTTCAGTAGCTTTGTGCAATGTCCAGAAGTGTTAAGAATGATTATGTCACCTCTGAACATGTAAATTTTGATTGTGCACTAACCCTCTAATGAGTTGTTTTGAGTTTGGTGTGGAGGAAGTTTTCAAGGATCAAGAGAAGAGGATGATACAATATGATCAAGGAGAGTGAAAGCTCTAAGCTTGGGGATGCCCCGGTGGTTCACCCTGCATATATCAAGAAGACTCAAGCGTCTAAGCTTGGGGATGCCCAAGGCATCCCCTTCTTCATCGACGACATTATCAGGTTCCTCCCCTGAAACTATATTTTTATTCCATCACATCTTATGTGCTTTGCTTGGAGCGTCGGTTTGTTTTTGTTTTTGTTTTGTTTGAATAAAATGGATCCTAGCATTCATTGTGTGGGAGAGAGACACGCTCCGCTGTTGCATATGGAAAAATATGTCCTTAGGCTTTACTCATAATATTCATGGCGAAGTTTCTTCTTCGTTAATTTGTTATATGGTTGGAATTGGAAAATGATACATGTAGTAATTGCTAAAATGTCTTGGATAATGTGATACTTGGCAATTGTTGTGCTCATGTTTAAGCTCTTGCATCATGTACTTTGCACCTATTAATGAAGAAATATATAGAGCTTGCTAAAATTTGGTTTGCATAATTGGTCTCTCTAAAGTCTAGATAATTTCTAGTATTGAGTTTGAACAACAAGGAAGACGGTGTAGAGTCTTATAATGTTTACAATATGTATTTTATGTGAGTTTTGCTGCACCGCTTCATCCTTGTGTTTGTTTCAAATAGCCTTGCTAGCCTAAACCTTGTATCGAGAGGGAATACTTCTCATGCATCCAAAATCCTTGAGCCAACCACTATGCCATTTGTGTCCACCATACCTACCTACTACATGGTATTTCTTCGCCATTCCAAAGTAAATTGCTTGAGTGCTACCTTTAAAATTTCTATTCTTCATCTTTACAATATATAGCTCATGGGACAAATAGCCTAAAAACTATTGTGGTATTGAATATGTAATTATGTGTAATGTCCCAGGTTTAGAGACGATCGAGGGGTAGATTTTAGAAAGGGATGTGCATTGCATTGTAAATTCCGGGGAAATTTCGCGCTTTTAAAACAAAACTGCATCGAAGGGGGACAGGTTTCTCTCTCGACATCCTACAGGGTTAGGGTTTCGAGAGTGCGATGAACTTGTTCCTACTTGTCTAAATTAGGGTTTTGAGAAGAGAGAAGTGGTATTGCATTGAAATCATAAGTTGCATGATTGAATTTACAAGTTAAGTTGTTTGAATGAATTCAAACCAAATTTGAATTTGAAATTCAAATTCAAACATCAAATGATCATCACATAATTCAAACTTGAGATGATTTATTAAACAATTATCATTAAACAAGAATATGAATAATACAACAATTACATAAAGCTCAATAGAGAGAAACTTGAGCTTTATTGATATTCACACATAATACAATGTCAATTACAATATTCAGAATTGAATTAAGAAATTACAACACATTACAAGAATTGAATAAATAGAAAAAGAAAAAGGAAAATTACAAGTTATTCAAATGACCTAAACTACATTGTGATCTCCATGAATTCTTTGATCCAGATGATCTTGAGTTCATCTTGATCAGCACTTGATCCCTGCACACACACACAACAATCAAAGTGTTAAGCCAAGTGGCAAAGCCACTTGGCAGGTTAGCAAATATTGCAAAGAGTGGATATGATCAAGCTGCCGAGCTGATCCATTCCACCAGCTCAAGTCCCAAGCCACACACACACAGGCAGCACACAAGGCTTGCTGCATGTGTAACAACACATCAGGCCAGGGGGAGTCACCATAGCAACCAGGTAGTGCTGTCGACCAACAGAGCAAAGCTAGAAGCATATAAAACTTGCCACAGTAAACCCTAGATCATTCCATCGACAGCAGCTTCAAAGAGTAAGTCACAAGAACAGCCAAGAACACAAGAACAGCTTGAACAGCCACTGCTGTTCAACACATTTTCACCACCATAGCACATAACCAAGAGGCATCAAGCTCACAAGGAGGAGCAGGGCAAGCTAAACAAACCACCAGAAGCAAAACCTCTACATCAACTGAAATCCTTGGAGCTGGAGTGAGGTATACCAAGCATCATGAACAAACCAGATGGTTTTGTTCATAAATAAGCATATGCACCAATCACACACAAGCAAAAGGGTGTGATACCCAGATTGTGTCATCATCTGGCTACTAATCCATATGGTGCAAGCAAAGGTAGAAAGGCCACTAGTAAATCATCTAATGGGAACAACAGCCATGAAAAATCAATGCATAGCTGAAGAAATCCAGCAAGAGATGACAACAAAGCTAGCCTAGCTACATACTTAGCACCTATAGCCAGCTAAGCCATCAGACATAGACAAATCATTGTCTATTTGATTTCAACATCAAAAGTTACTGGCAATCCAATAAAAGGATCAACCAGAGAGCATCTAGTGAGCCACAGTAAGCCAACACTGGTGGGAGCCACCCTAACAGCAAGGAATTACTGTCAGGGTTACCTCAACCACACAATCAATCCAAGCAGTTAAGCCTTACACATGCATCATCACCCAAGTGGGTTCAGAGTGGGCTAGGGTCCCCAACAATTGTTGGCATCCCTCTAGCCCAAGCACATCAATTAATATGATCATCACTGTATCACAGTTCACATCATTTATCCAAATAACAAGGCAAATTAAGCAGATAAATGAAATAGATAAGCTATTGATGCACAGGGTCTTGCAGATGATCCAAGGGATCATTGCACACAGTCACTGATGCTTGGACAAGCACCAGCACACCCAGACTAAGTCTGTAGGAAGCACAAATAGCACTGAATGAGCATCAGTGAGTCACAGAGAGGGGCACCCACTAATTCACAAACCAGAAATGATCAGATGATCATCAGGGCTTGCTGTAGCATGCCAATACATATTAGAGCATCACTGATCAGCAAAGCATAGTACCAGATAATTAAATAGCCACACATAATCCATAGTTGCTTCACAGATAACCAAATGGATAATCATATGAATGTATCCAGAAGCACATCCAAGGTTGGATGAACCACTGGATCATGATAAACAAGTAAAGCACTTAGTGCTCATCACTGAATCATACCAGTAAGCCAACAGTAATGCTCAGATGAGCATGCTCATGAATTTGAGCACAAGAACTAGCCACAGAAGCTCAGGCACTTGCAAATTTGCAAGAATTGCATACTGCAATTAAGCCATTGAAGCATATATGAATACACATGAGTGTCAGGCAAGCATAGAAACAAGAACAGAGGCACAGGGAAGAAATTCTAGCAAGTAAAGCAAGCTTTCACAGGCACATAGCTTAGCAATCTTGCACAGCAGCACAAGCAGCACATCAGCATCAACAGCACACGCAGCACATCAGCAGCGCAGCAGCAGTAAGCCAGCCACAGAGCAGCATAGGCACAAGGAACAGCAAGCCATGGCTAGAGCTACTGGAGGGAGGAAGAAGAACAAGCACACGAGAGAGAGGGAGAGATGGCGAACGTACCAGGGTCGAGCAGGCAGACCACCATGGCGGCCACGGTGGCACACGCCAGGGTGCGGCGGCGCCAGGCCAAGCCAGGCCATGGCGGCGCCACAACACCACCCCATCATGGCAGCACAGCCACGGCGGTGCCACCACGCCAGGAGCTCGGGGAGCCACGGGATCACGCGGATCCCGCAACCCTAGCCATGGCGAAGGGGGTCGAGGACGAGCGAGAGCGGCGTCAGCTCCAGATCAACGCGGATGGAAGGGATCGCCAGCATCTGGCGGTTCGATTGCGCCCCATGGCGTGGGCCATGGCGGCCGGAGACCGCCGGAATCGGCCGGCGACGGTGAGGGCGACGCAGGTCGCCAGAAAGAGGAAAGGGGATTAGGGTTAGGTCGAGCGGCGCGAGGAGGTGAGCGAGTGAGTGACCGCTCGGGTCGGTTGGACCCGAGCTGGTCTAACCCAACCCGCTGGGCTCCACTGACAGGTGGGCCCAGGGGCAATTGTGACTTTTCACAATTCAATAAAAAACCAGAAACTTTGAAATTCAATAGAAAATTGAAAAGAGCTCTAAAAAAATAATTAAAAATATGAAAATAAATCAGAATAAAAGTCTCTATCCAAATAAAATACCAAAGAGAATTTTTGAAGATAATTAAGAATAAGTCTTAATTTGATGATTTAAATAATGATTTAAATCACACATATTATTTTCAATAAAGAAAATAGTCCATTAATGCATTTGGACTTTAAAAACACCTTGTCAACATTTCAAGGATTATATTTACCCTAAATTAAGTATCTCCAAATTATTCTTAGTATTAACCTCTCACATGAAATAATAACGACATCGGAAGAGGGGAACAAACCCTAAAACTGGAATCATGCATAATTGCTTCTTTAACCATTGCCCTTATCGGACAATGATGCTATTTTTCAGAGACAGAGGACAAGGGTCAGTCCATACCTTCCAACTGCAAAACTTTGCAGTGTTCATGCAAGTTCATCACTTGCTCATGTCATTTGTGTATTTCTATCAAATTACTTGCAAAGTACTATGGTTATCACTATTGCATAAAAACCAAAACCACTATTTTCATAACTATGAATATGACTATGTGGTTGGCAATGGAACCATGGATTGTGTTGATATGGTGGAGGTTCCATTGCAAGGGTTTATATCCATCTAGGATTAAACAACAAATGTCGCCAGTGATTCTTGTGCCGTAATACCCGTGTTAACCATAAGATCTGGAATGGAACGGACTAGTCAATCGTATTTCCACCTCTTGTACATCAACGGATGCGCTTGCCGTAGCAGTTGTATCTGGCGGAACAACCGGAGGGTGGGGATCCCACTCTAATTCCCCACGGTAAAGCATTGCTTGCCGTAGCAGTTGTGTCTTGTGGAACAACCGGAGGGTGGGGATCCCACTCTAATTCCCCACGGTAATGCGGTCTATGATGGGTTGCAGCTACCGGCGTAGGAGTGTATGGTAGAGCCCAGCACTGTCGTCGTGGTCGGGGTCCACCCTGAAATCTACGGGAATAATGGGACCGGCGTGGACCCAGGGTCGGGGCATGCAACAAAGGGTGGGTGTGCGAGGTAGCGGAGGAATATGATTGACTAAGACCTTATACCGGGCCTCACACCAAAGGAAGTGTGGACGGGAAAGCTGCCCGGTTGGCACCAAGGTTGAGATCTCTTATGGGTAAAGCAACACACCTCTGCAGAGTGTAAAGAACTGTGACCTGTCACTCCCTGTTCCGGGATAAGGAACTGCGAACGCGGCCGGAAAGGAGCTCCATGAAGTTCTAGTAAACCGGTGAAGGCTGACGGACATAGCTCTTTGAAATAAAAGCAATCTCTTGAAGAAATGCTTATCAAAACTTGCATTGGTGTTAGACTTTCTGGTCTAATATCGTAGCTAGTACATTAAACACCTCTTATCTATAATGAACTTGTTGAGTATGCTCGTACTCATCCCAATCTTAAATCCCTTGCTTAGATTGTCTGAATCGTCTGGAGGAGGACTACGACAACAATGAAGGAGCCGAGATCATCGGTTATGAAGAACCAGACCTCTCTGGAGGTATCGAAGGCGTAGACTACCTCATCGTCTACGGAACCGGGGAGGCTTCCGGAGGAGATTAAGCCTAGAAACATCCAGTAGTAGTAGTAGCCGAGCAGCCCAAACTCTTAGTATTTAGCTGCTCGAGAAGATAAATGTATAACTTAATGAGACATCTATATTGTAAGCTAAGTTGGGTTCACCTCGAACCCAGGAGTATTCCTCTTAGGACCCAAGAGGAGCTCCAAGACGATATGTGTATGATATTTGTAATAATAAATGAATGAGTTATGGACCTGCTATGTTCTGTTGTACTACTCTGAGGGATGTAATATTTGCGGAATGGTACTTCGTGAATGTTATATCAACGACTGGCATACTACAACATGCAGTGGTATGCAGGGTCACCACAGTTGGTATCAGAGCAAAAGCTTTGACCTTAGGTTGGAACCTAGTAAATGGGACCAAACGTTAGGAGTCAAATAGGACTAGTAAAGAATTCTCTAAAAATATGGTGTATATTCAATTGAGAATACAACAATCATATCTTTTAGTGCGATAATTCTTTATTATCTCTATTATGATGCATTATTACTAATCTTATAATCTTTCTATTTCTACAGCCAACATGGCAAGTTCACGTCTGGGACGAAACGTGAAAGTGATGGATTCCACACTGAGTGAATATGAAGGAGGACTTGCAGATATTCTACGTGCCATGTTACTTGAATTTGGGTGTGATCCCCAGATCCAAGTAAAGAAATACATGTACTACGATGGTACTGTATTGGCAAAGTGTAGGGTAGGACTGCGACTTCCCGAATCTTTGGGAATGAGCGTAGTAATGCCAGCAGGTGAAGCCAAAACTATCAACACAGCCTACCATATAGCCGTTATGAGAGCCATCACTGATATTCGGGAGCATAAGACGAAAGAGCTTATGGGTTCCCAATTCACCCACATTCCTCATATGTAGGAGGAAGAGGATCCAATGCTTAACCACTACAAATATGCAAAACGCAAACCAATAGCAGCTGCAAAATACATGGATAATAGCCGCAACTTAATATCATTGCTCTTTCAGTTGAACCATCATCTGACGGGAGCAACTGATACGATGCTAGAGGAGTTTACTGAACCCAAGGAGGAGACTAGGGGGAAGAACCTATGGAGAATGTGGTGCACACACCAGTTTACTCAGCTGGTGACTACATTAGTATTGATCCTCTTGAGCGAGAAACTACACCCATTACACCTGGGAACTATCTGGGTAGTTTCTATGGGGGATATGAGGGTGGAGAGGAATCCGGAAACAATCAGCGTTCCGAGACTCCTATAGAAAACTCCACGGGTTGGCGTTGGGGATCTGATACGGGAACTCATAGTACTTCTGTGTATTATGACGGAGAGATGAATGAGGACGCCACAACCCAGAACCAGAGTTATCCTAGTAATGAAGGAGTGGATGGAGGGTATCCGACACAGGTGGAGTCGGATACGAATGTTGGAAATACCTATGGTGGAGCCACCGGGGAGTACACCCGATGGGTGGACTATGATGCACTTAATGACCAGTTTGTGAACACTGATTTCTCCCTAGGATCATCATCTGACTCGGACTACCAGCCAACGGGGAGACCTTATGTTCCAGGGTCTATCAGAAGGACGACACGTTCGACCGGATGGAAGCCTGGGATGTACCGGGAGTGAAGATCGACTAGAGTCTACCAAGGAAGGCAGGACTACAATACACAAGTACCACGTGTATTGTAGTGTGTAATATATGTAGAAATTTGTACATATACTTTAATAAGTGAGTTTGCATACTCACATCGACTTGAGTATTGTAATAAGACCACTTAAGTATGTATATACATGGTATATGTTTTGTATGATTTGGATTTGCTTCTTGATTTCCATTGCGTGACTAGTTCTGTGCACAAAGTTGAGCTCAGAAAACTTGCGCATGGAGTAATTATGAGTATCATCTTGTGTTGCAGAACTAGGGGGTTATATCGGGAGCGTTAGGAGAGGAGACCGAAGCGCAGCGCATGGAGCGCGAAGCAAAGCAAAAGGAAGAGGCTGATGAAGCAGCCAGGAATCAGTTTCCACCACCACCACCACCCATGACGCAGCAGAATTTCATCCAGTACATGCAGCTGGTGGAGGAAAGACAACGAGTAACGTTGGGGCAGCAGAACAAATTCTTTCAGGAGCTGCTGCAACAGAACCGGGTAGAGAGACCCGAGAATCCGGGAGTCACCCTAGCAGACTTCCAGAACACCAAGCCTATATCTTTCGCATACGCGCCCGAGCCAATGGACGCGGAAGATTGGCTTATGGACACGGAGCGAAAGCTCAAATACTGTTGGTTGCAATGACCAGGAGAAGGTCCGTTATGCTACACACTTATTGTGTGGACCCGCCGCATCATGGTGGGATAACATCGTAGCCGTTTATCCGGCTGGAAAAGTATTCACCTGGGACGAGTTTGCAAGGAAGTTCAGGGAATCCAATGTCCCTGAAAGTATTGTGGAATTGAAGCGTCGAGAATTTGAAAGTCTCGAGCAGAAAGACAAGGCAATCCTGACTTATGTCAGGGAATTCTCAAAGCTGTCCCGGTATGTTGTTGAAGAAGTCAACACCGAGGACAAGAAAAAGAAGAGGTTTTTGAGGGGGTTAAGTCCCCAGTTCAAGGTACAGCTCCGTATGATGAGAGCGACAGAATTCCAAGAGTTGGTGGATGCAGCCATCACTCTTGAAGATGATTTCAAGCAACTGCAAGAAGAAAAGAGGAAGAAGGCCAAGTTTGAGCCTAAGAGGTTTGTAAGTAACAAGCCCAATACCAGCTTGAGTTTCAAGCCAAGATTCAACAACAACAACAACAGCAACTACTACGGTAGTAGGAAGAACCAAGCATTCCAGACTGCAAATCAAATAGTTTGCAGAAGCTGTGGATTCACAGGGCATTTTGCCAAGGATTGCAAGAAGCCAAAGATCATATGCTTTGGTTGTCGCCAGGAAGGGCACATGCTGAAGGACTGCCCCAAGAGAAACACCGGAGGAGGTCAGTCTGGAGGAGGTGGAAGCCGAGGAGGAAACACCGGAGGGAACTAGAAGAATAAGAAGCCCTTCGGCAAGCTGAAATGCACTAGTCTGGAGGAGGTGGTCAACTCCGATCAGGCGGTGATAGGTACGCTCCAGATCCTCACTCATCCTGGCAAAGTACTTTTTGATACTGGTGCAACTACATCATTCATTTCCCAGCAATTCATCATCAAACATGGGATTAGCTGCACTAAGTTAGATACACCCATAACCATACTTTCTGCGGGGGGAACGATAGTAGTAACCCATACCAAACAAAAACAAGTCATCATGATCAATAAGTGCGCGTTTGACGCAGACCTGTTCATTTTACCGATGAAGGACATTGATGTCATTCTTGGTATGAACTGGTTAGAAGCTAATGGAGCATTGATCGACTGTGTGAACAAGACGGTATCTCTGAAAAGCCCCGATGGAAGTAGAATGATCTACCAAGGCGACAAACATACACAGATTGAAGTTGAGCTATAGCTGAACAGCATGAAGGAGGTGAAGTTAGAGGATATACCTGTAGTGAATGAATTCCAGGATGTGTTTCCTACGGAATTACCTGGTATGCCACCAGATAGGGAGATAGAATTCACTATCGACCTAATTCCAGGAACAGCTCCGATTGCTAAAGCACCATATAAAATGGGGCCTAAGGAGTTGAAAGAACTAAAGGAGCAATTGGATGATTTGGAACAGAAAGGATTCATACAGGAAAGTGTTTCACCATGGGGATCACCTGTAATCTTCGTGGATAAAAGAGATGGAGGAAGAAGGATGTGCAGAGACTACAGGAATCTGAACAATGTCACAATCAAGAACAAGTATCCACTTCCAAGAATACAAGATCTATTCGATCAAGTTAGAGGCGCAGAAGTCTTTTCCAAAATTGATCTAAGATCCGGTTATCACCAGATAAAGATCAAGAAGGAAGACGTTCCGAAAACTGCCTTTGTTTCAAGGTATGGACATCATGAATACCTTGTAGTGCCTTTTGGATTAACCAATGCCCCAGCAATTTTCATGAATCTCATGAATAAGATTTTCATGCCATATCTAGACAAGTTTGTCATCGTATTTATTGATGATATCTTGATCTATTCCAAAGACAAAGCCGAACATGCTGAACATCTGAGGTTAGTGTTACAAACACTAAGAGAACATCAACTCTATGCCAAATTCAGCAAGTGTGAAATTTGGCTAGATCAAGTGGAATTTCTTGGTCATGTCATTAGTAAAGATGGAATAGCTGTGAATTCGAGCAAAGTAGCAGCAGTTCTGGAATGGGAAGCACCCAATACTGTCAAGGAAATCTGAGGATTCCTAGGAATGGCAGGATATTATCGGAGATTCATTGAAGGATTCTCCAAGATAGCAGGACCCATGATGAAGCTGTTAAGAAAGAACACACCATTCGTGTGGTCAGAGGAGTGTGAGAAGAGTTTTCAAACTCTGAAAGAGAAACTCACCACGGCACCGGTGTTAGCAGTTCCTGAAGTTGGCAAGGATTACACCGTGTACTGTGACGCATCCAAACATGGATTGGGTTGCGTACTCATGCAAGATCGAAAGGTAATATCTTATGGATCAAGGCAACTCAGACCTCATGAAGTGAACTATCCAACACATGATCTAGAATTAGCAGCAGTTGTATTTGCACTCAAAACATGGAGACATTTTCTCTATGGAGCCAAGTGCGAGCTCTATACGGATCACAAGAGTCTCAAATACTTCTTCACTCAGAAGGAACTCAATATGAGGCAGAAAAGATGGCTTGAACTAATCAAGGATTATGATTTGACCATCAATTATACCCCAGGAAAGGCCAATGTTGTAGCAGATGCCTTAAGTAGGAAGAGCACTGGCGGAGTAGAACAAGAGTTATCACCGGAGTTGAGGAAGGAAATAAGCCAAGCCCAAATACAACTTTGGGAGAAGGAAGCTCATGAAGGACTATCGGCTTTGCAAGTAGCCAATGAGCTAAATGTCAACCTAAAGAATGAGATAATTATGGGTCAGTTGGACGATCCATTCATCGTGGAGGAGATGAGAAGAATAGATGAAGCAAGACCATCAGAATTTCACCGCGGAGAATCGGGATCATTATGGTTCCAGAAGAGAATTTGTGTTCCGGATATTGCTGAAATCAAGGAAGTAATACTCCGGGAAGCCCATCAAACACCATACTCCATTCATCCGGGAAGTACAAAGATGTACATGGATCTAAAAGAGCTATTTTGGTGGAACAACATGAAGAGAGAGATAGCACAATATGTGGCGGAATGCCATACCTGCCAAAGAGTGAAGGTTGAACATCAGAGTCCGGCAGGGAAGTTACAACCTCTACCCATTCCAGAGTGGAAATGGGAGGAGATAGGAATGGATTTCATCACCGGACTACCCATGACCAATAAAAAGAAGGACATGATATGGGTAATCGTGGACCGGTTGACGAAGAGTGCACACTTCTTAGCGGTAAATCGGAAAGATAAAGGAGAGAAACTCATCGATCTTTACATCAAAGAGATTGTGAGTAAACATGGAGTACCCAAGAAGATCGTGTCGGATTGAGGATTCGTGTTCACGTTAGCATTTTGGAAGCAACTACAAGAAGCTTTAGGATCCAAGTTGGATTATAGTACCGCCTATCATCCTCAGACAGGTGGACAAACCGAGAGAACCAACCAGATCTTAGAGGATATGCTTAGGGCTTGTGCCCTAGATTTCGGAGGATCATGGGAGGAGCACTTACCACTAGCAGAGTTTTCATACAATAACAGCTATCAAAGCAGCATCAAGATGGCACCGTTTGAAGCTCTGTATGGAAGGAAGTGTAGATCACCGATATGTTGGTATGAAGCCGGAGCAAGCAAAGAGTTCAATCCTGATTATGTCAAGGAAAAGCAACAAATAATTGACATTATAAGGGATAGGCTCAAGATAGCCCAGAGCCGACAGAAGAGTTATGCCGATCAAAAGAGGAGAACATGGGAGCCACGAGTTGGAGACATGGTATATCTTAAGGTGAGCCCGATGAAAGGACTTCAGAGATTTGGAGTAAAAGGAAAGCTAAGCCCTAGGTACATCGGACCTTTCAAGATTCTAAGTCAAAACCGAGGGTTAGCCTTTGAATTGGAGCTACCGGGAAGGTTATCCCAGGTTCACAATGTATTCCATGTGTCGCAACTCAGAAAGTGTTTAAAGACCCCAGATGAGCCAGTATCACATGAAGAGCTTGAGTTACAACCAGATTTGACATACATCGAGAAGCCAGCAAAGATTCTCGAGGAAAACTGGAAACAACTCAGGAATTGAGCTATAAAGTATTGCAAGATACAATGGAAGCATCATCCCGAGAGGGAAGCCACCTGGGAAAAGGAGGAAGACCTGAGGAAAACATACCCCGAACTCTTCAGGTATTACAACCACAACTTCGGGACGAAGTTTTCTTTAAGGGGGAAAGGTTGTAATGTCCCAGGTTTAGAGACGATCGAGGGGTAGATTTTAGAAAGGGATGTGCATTGCATTGTAAATTCCGGGGAAATTTCGCGCTTTTAAAACAAAACTGCATCGAAGGGGGACAGGTTTCTCTCTCGACATCCTACAGGGTTAGGGTTTCGAGAGTGCGATGAACTTGTTCCTACTTGTCTAAATTAGGGTTTTGAGAAGAGAGAAGTGGTATTGCATTGAAATCATAAGTTGCATGCTTGAATTTACAAGTTAAGTTGTTTGAATGAATTCAAACCAAATTTGAATTTGAAATTCAAATTCAAACATCAAATGATCATCACATAATTCAAACTTGAGATGATTTATTAAACAATTATCATTAAACAAGAATATGAATAATACAACAATTACATAAAGCTCAATAGAGAGAAACTTGAGCTTTATTGATATTCACACATAATACAATGTCAATTACAATATTCAGAATTGAATTAAGAAATTACAACACATTACAAGAATTGAATAAATAGAAAAAGAAAAAGGAAAATTACAAGTTATTCAAATGACCTAAACTACATTGTGATCTCCATGAATTCTTTGATCCAGATGATCTTGAGTTCATCTTGATCAGCACTTGATCCCTGCACACACACACAACAATCAAAGTGTTAAGCCAAGTGGCAAAGCCACTTGGCAGGTTAGCAAATATTGCAAAGAGTGGATATGATCAAGCTGCCGAGCTGATCCATTCCACCAGCTCAAGTCCCAAGCCACACACACACAAAGTAAAGCACACAAGGCTTGCTGCATGTGTAACAACACATCAGGCCAGGGGGAGTCACCATAGCAACCAGGTAGTGTTGTCGACCAACAGAGCAAAGCTAGAAGCATATAAAACTTGCCACAGTAAACCCTAGATCATTCCATCGACAGCAGCTTCAAAGAGTAAGTCACAAGAACAGCCAAGAGCACAAGAACAGCTTGAACAGCCACTGCTGTTCAACACATTTTCACCACCACAGCACATAACCAAGAGGCATCAAGCTCACAAGGAGGAGCAGGGCAAGCTAAACAAACCACCAGAAGCAAAACCTCTACATCAACTGAAATCCTTGGAGCTGGAGTGAGGTATACCAAGCATCATGAACAAACCAGATGGTTTTGTTCATAAATAAGCATATGCACCAATCACACACAAGCAAAAGGGTGTGATACCCAGATTGTGTCATCATCTGGCTACTAAGCCATATGGTGCAAGCAAAGGTAGAAAGGCCACTAGTAAATCATCTAGTGGGAACAACAGCCATGAAAAATCAATGCATAGCTGAAGAAATCCAGCAAGAGATGACAGCAAAGCTAGCCTAGCTACATACTTAGCACCTATAGCCAGCTAAGCCATCAGACATAGACAAATCATTGTCTATTTGATTTCAACATCAAAAGTTACTGGCAATCCAATAAAAGGATCAACCAGAGAGCATCTAGTGAGCCACAGTAAGCCAACACTGGTGGGAGCCACCCTAACAGCAAGGAATTACTGTCAGGGTTACCTCAACCACACAATCAATCCAAGCAGTTAAGCCTTACACATGCATCATCACCCAAGTGGGTTCAGAGTGGGCTAGGGTCCCCAACAATTGTTGGCATCCCTCTAGCCCAAGCACATCAATTGATATGATCATCACTGTATCACAGTTCACATCATTTATCCAAATAACAAGTCAAATTAAGCAGATAAATGAAACAGATAAGCTATTGATACACAGGGTCTTGCAGATGATCCAAGGGATCATTGCACACAGTCACTGATGCTTGGACAAGCACCAGCACACCCAGACTAAGTCTGTAGGAAGCACAAATAGCACTGAATGAGCATCAGTGAGTCACAGAGAGGGGCACCCACTAATTCACAAACCAGAAATGATCAGATGATCATCAGGGCTTGCTATAGCATGCCAATACATATTAGAGCATCACTGATCAGCAAAGCATAGTACCAGATAATTAAATAGCCACACATAATCCACAGTTGCTTCACAGATAACCAAATGGATAATCATATGAATGTATCCAGAAGCACATCCAAGGTTGGATGAACCACTGGATCATGATAAACAAGTAAAGCACTTAGTGCTCATCACTGAATCATACCAGTAAGCCAACAGTAATGCTCAGATGAGCATGCTCATGAATTTGAGCACAAGAACTAGCCACAGAAGCTCAGGCACTTGCAAATTTGCAAGAATTGCATACTGCAATTAAGCCATTGAAGCATATATGAATACACATGAGTGTCAGGCAAGCCTAGAAACAAGAACAGAGGCACAGGGAAGAAATTCTAGCAAGTAAAGCAAGCTTTCACAGGCACATAGCTTAGCAATCTTGCACAGCAGCACAAGCAGCACATCAGCATCAACAGCACACGCAGCACATCAAGAATAAGAAGAAGCGGTAAGCCAGCCACAGAGCAGCATAGGCACAAGGAACAGCAAGCCATGGCTAGAGCTACTGGAGGGAGGAAGAAGAACAAGCACACGAGAGAGGGAGAGATGGCGAACGTACCAGGGTCGAGCAGGCAGACCACCATGGCGGCCACGGCGGCACACGCCAGGGCGCGGCGGCGCCAGGCCAAGCCAGGCCATGGCGGCGCCACAGCACCACCCCATCATGGCAGCACAGCCACGGCGGCGCCACCACGCCAGGAGCTCGGGGAGCCACGGGATCACGCGGATCCCGCAACCCTAGCCATGGCGAAGGGGGTCGAGGACGAGCGGGGGCAGCGTCAGCTCCAGATCGACGCGGATGGAAGGGATCGCCAGCATCTGGCGGTTCGATTGCGCCCCATGGCGTGGGCCATGGCGGCCGGAGACCGCCGGAATCGGCCGGCGACGGTGAGGGCGACGCAGGTCGCCAGAAAGAGGAAAGGGGATTAGGGTTAGGTCGAGCGGCGCGAGGAGGTGAGCGAGTGAGCGACCGCTCGGGTCAGTTGGACCCGAGCTGGTCTAACCCAACCCGCTGGGCTCCACTGACAGGTGGGCCCAGGGGCAATTGTGACTTTTCACAATTCAATAAAAAACCAGAAACTTTGAAATTCAATAGAAAATTGAAAAGAGCTCTAAAAAAATAATTAAAAATATGAAAATAAATCAGAATAAAATTCTCTATCCAAATAAAATACCAAAGAGAATTTTTGAAGATAATTAAGAATAAGTCTTAATTTGATGATTTAAATAATGATTTAAATCACACATATTATTTTCAATAAATAAAATAGTCCATTAATGCATTTGGACTTTAAAAACACCTTGACAACATTTCAAGGATTATATTTACCCTAAATTAAGTATCTCCAAATTATTATTAGTATTAACCTCTCACATGAAATAATAACGACATCGGAAGAGGGGAACAAACCCTAAAACTGGAATCATGCATAATTGCTTCTTTAACCATTGCCCTTATCGGACAATGATGCTATTTTTCAGAGATAGAGGACAAGGGTCAGTCCATACCTTCCAACTGAAAAACTTTGTAGTGTTCATGCAAGTTCATCACTTGCTCATGTCATTTGTGTATTTCTATCAAATTACTTGCAAAGTACTATGGTTATCACTATTTCATAAAAACCAAAACCACTATTTTCATAACTATGAATATGACTATGTGGTTGGCAATGGAACCATGGATTGTGCTGATATGGTGGAGGTTCCATTGCAAGGGTTTATATCCATCTAGGATTAAACAACAAATGTCGCCAGTGATTCTTGTGTCGTAATACCCGTGTTAACCATAAGATCTGGAATGGGACGGACTAGTCAATCGTATTTCCACCTCTTGTACATCAACGGATGCGCTTGCCATAGCAGTTGTATCTGGCGGAACAACCGGAGGGTGGGGATCCCACTCTAATTCCCCACGGTAAAGCATTGCTTGCCGTAGCAGTTGTGTCTTGCGGAACAACCGGAGGGTGGGGATCCCACTCTAATTCCCCACGGTAATGCGGTCTATGATGGGTTGCAGCTACCGGCGTAGGAGTGTATAGTAGAGCCCAGCACTGTCGTCGTGGTCGGGGTCCACCCTGAAATCTACGGGAATAATGGGACCGGCGTGGACCCAGGGTCGGGGCATGCAACAAAGGGTGGGTGTGCGAGGTAGCGGAGGAATATGATTGACTAAGACCTTATACCGGGCCTCACACCAAAGGAAGTGTGGACGGGAAAGCTGCCCGGTTGGCACCAAGGTTAAGATCTCTTATGGGTAAAGCAACACACCTCTGCAGAGTGTAAAGAACTGTGACCTGTCACTCCCTGTTCCGGGATAAGGAACTGCGAACGCGGCCGGAAAGGAGCTCCATGAAGTTCTAGTAAACCGGTGAAGGCTGACGGACATAGCTCTTTGAAATAAAAGCAATCTCTTGAAGAAATGTTTATCAAAACTTGCATTGGTGTTAGACTTTCTGGTCTAATATCATAGCTAGTACATTAAACACCTCTTATCTATAATGAACTTGTTGAGTACGCTCGTACTCATCCCAATCTTAAATCCCTTGCTTAGATTATGCAGATAATCGCGGAGGAGGACTACGACAACAATGAAGGAGCCGAGATCATCGGCTATGAAGAACCAGACCTCTCTGGAGGTATCGAAGGCGTAGACTACCTCATCGTCTATGGAACCGGGGAGGCTTCCGGAGGAGATTAAGCCTAGAAACATCCAGTAGTAGTAGTAGCCGAGCAACCCGAACTCTTAGTATTTAGCTGCTCGAGAAGATAAATGTATAACTTAATGAGACATCTATATTGTAAGCTAAGTTGGGTTCGCCTCGAACCCAGGAGTATTCCTCTTAGGACCCAAGAGGAGCTCCAAGACGATATGTGTATGATATTTGTAATAATAAATGAATGAGTTATGGACCTGCTATGTTCTGTTGTACTACTCTGAGGGATGTAATATTTGCGGAATGGTACTTCGTGAATGTTATATCAACGACTGGCATACTACAACATGCAGTGGTATGCAGGGTCACCACATTATGCACTTTATCTCTTATTAAGTTGCTTGTTGTGCGATAACCATGTTCCTGGGGACGCCATCAACTACTCTTTGTTGAATATCATGTGAGTTGCTATGCATCTCCGTCTTGTCTGAAGTAAGGGAGATTTACCACCCATTTAATGGTTAGAGCATGCATAATGTTAGAGAAGAACATTGGGCCGCTAACTAAAGCCATGAATCATGGTGGAAGTTTCAGTTTTGGACATATATCCTCAATCTCATATGAGAACATTAATTGTTGCTACATGCTTATGCATTAAAGAGGAGTCCATTATCTGTTGTCTATGTTGTCCCGGTATGGATGTCTAAGTTGAGAATAATCAATAGCGAGAAATCCGATGCGAGCTTTCTCCTTAGACCTTTGTACAGGCGGCATAGAGGTACCCCTCTGTGACACTTGGTTAAAACATGTGCATTGCGATGATAATCCAGGTAATCCGAGCTAATTAGGACAAGGTGCGGGCACTATTAGTATACTATGCATGAGGCTTGCAACTTGTAAGATGTAATTTACATAACACATATGCTTTATTACTACCGTTGACAAAATTGTTTCTTGTTTTCAAAACCAAAGCTCTAGCACAAATATAGCAATCGATGCTTCCCTCTGCGAAGGGCCATTCTTTTACTTTTATTGTTGAGTCAGTTCACCTATCTCTCTCCACCTCAAGAAGCAAACACTTGTGTGAACTGTGCATTGATTCCTACATACTTGCATATTGCACTTGTTATATTACTTTACATTGACAATATCCATGAGATATACATGTTATAAGTTGAAAGCAACCGCTGAAACTTCATCTTCCTTTGTGTTGCTTCAATGCCTCTACTTTGAATTATTGCTTTATGAGTTAACTCTTATGCAAGACTTATTGATGCTTGTCTTGAAGTACTATTCATGAAAAGTCTTTGCTATATGATTCATTTGTTTACTCATGTCATTTACATTGTTTTGATCGCTGCATTCATTACATATGCTTACAATAGTATGATCAAGGTTATGATGGCATGCCACTCCAGAAATTATCTTTGTTGTCGTTTACCTGCTCGGGACGAGCAGAAACTAAGCTTGGGGATGCTGATACGTCTCCGATGTATCGTTAATTTCTTATGTTCCATGCCACATTATTGATGATATCTACATGTTTTATGCATACTTTATGTCATATTTATGCATTTTCCGGCACTAACCTATTAACAAGATGCCGAAGAGCCAGTTGCTGTTTTCTGCTATTTTTGGTTTCAGAAATCCTAGTAAGGAAATATTCTCGGAATTGGACGATATCAACGCCCAGGGGCCTATTTTACCACGAAGCTTCCAGAAGACCGAAGAGAAGACGAAGTTGGGCCACGAGCTGGCGACACACTAGGGCGGCGCGGCCCAGCCCTTGGCCGCGCCGACCTACTGTGTGGGCCCCTCGTGACTCTCCCGACTCTGCCCTTCCGCCTACAAATAGCCTTCGTCGCGAAACCCCCAGTACCGAGAGCCACGATACGGAAAACCTTCCAGATACGCCGCCGCCGCCAATCCCATCTCGGGGGATTCAGGAGATCGCCTCCGGCACCCTTCCGGAGAGGGGATTCATCTCCCGGAGGACTCTACACCGCCATGGTCGCCTCCGGAGTGATGAGTGAGTAGTCTACCCCTGGACAATGGGTCCATAGCAGTAGCTAGATGGTCGTCTTCTCCTTATGTGCTTCATTGTCGGATCTTGTGAGCTGCCTAACATGATCAAGATCATCTATCTGTAATGCTATATGTTGTGTTTGTTGGGATCCGATGGATAGAGAATACTATGTTATGTTGATTATCAATTTATATCTATGTGTTGTTTATGATCTTGCATGCTCTCCGTTATTAGTAGAGGCCCTGGCCAAGTTTTTACTCTTAACTCCAAGAGGGAGTATTTATGCTCGATAGTGGGTTCATGTCTCCGTGAATCTGGGGGAGTGACAGAAACCTCTAAGGTTATGGATGTGCTGTTGCCACTAGGGATAAGACATTGATGCTATGTCCGAGGATGTAGTTATTGATTACATTACGCACCATACTTAATGCAATTGTCTGTTGTTTACAACTTAATACTGGAAGGGGTTCGGATGATAACCTGAAGGTGGACTTTTTAGGCATAGATGCATGCTGGATAGCGGTCTATGTACTTTGTCGTAATGCCCAATTAAATCTCACAATACTCATCATATCATGTATGTGCATGGTCATGCCCTCTCTATTTGTCAATTGCCCAACTGTAATTTGTTCACCCAACATGCTATTTATCTTATGGGAGAGACACCACTAGTGAACTGTGGACCCCGGTCCATTCTTTACATCTGAAATACAATCTACTGCAATTGTTCTTTACTGTTCTCTGCAAACAATCATCATCCACACTATACATCTAATCCTTTGTTACAGCAAGCCGGTGAGATTGACAACCTCACTATTTCGTTGGGGCAAAGTACTTTGGTTGTGTTGTGCAGGTTCCACGTTGGCGCCGGAATCCCTGGTGTTGCGCCGCACTACATCTCGCCGCCATCAACCTTCAACGTGCTTCTTGACTCCTACTGGTTCGATAAACCTTGGTTTCTAACTGAGGGAAACTTACTGCTGTACGCATCACACCTTCCACTTGGGGTTCCCAACGGTCGCGTGCTGTACGCGTGTCACACCCCCATGTGACTCTTGCAAAAGCAATTTTCGAAGGGAAGACTCGGGAATGCAAATCTTGTTAGCTTTAAACAAGTAGCCATCATGCAAATAGAAATCATCCACTCCTCGTTCAACGGAGCACTTCTCAAATATGGGAGCAAAGAAAGAATCGGAAGGATAGAGTTCTTTGATCTCTTCAAGTCCCAAGACATGAAAATCCAAACGAGTAAGCAAAAGGGTGTTTTTGCGGGAAAGAGCATCCGCCACAACATTGTCCTTGCCCTTCTTGTATTTGATTACATATGGGAAGGACTCAATGAACTCGACCCATTTTGCATGTCGTTTGTTCAAGTTGTGTTGGCTTTTCAAATATTTCAAGGACTCATGGTCGGAATGAATGATAAACTCTTTTGGCCAAAGATAGTGTTGCCAAACTTCAAGAACACGAACCAAAGCGTAGAGCTTCTTGTCATATATAGGATAGTTGAGGCGTGCGCCATCTAACTTCTCACTATAATATGCCACGGGTTTGCCCTCTTGCATAAGAACGCCACCAATACCGAGTCCACTTGCATCACACTTAATCTCAAAAGTTTTTGCAAAGTTTGGAAGCACAAGAAGGGGAGCTTCGGTAAGGCATTTCTTCAACTCATCAAAAGCATTTTGTTGGGCCTTGCCCCAAACAAACAGAACATTCTTCTTGGTAAGTTCATTCAAAGGGCAAGCAATGGTGCTAAAATCTTTCACAAAGCGGCGGTAAAAACCGGCAAGTCCATGAAAACTTCGGACTTGACCAACATTTGTAGGAGTAGGCCAATTGTGGATGGCCTCCACCTTGGAAGAATCAACTTCAATCCCATTAGCGGAAACCACAAAGCCAAGGAAAACCAATTTGTTTTGAGCAAAGGTGCACTTAGGGAGGTTGGCATAATGCTTCTCAAGATGCAAGATGCATAAGACCTCTCTCACATGTTGCACATGGTCCTCGAGATTTTTGCTATAAATGAGAATATCATCAAAATAGACAACCACACTCTTGCCAATGAGAGGACGCAAGATGTGATTCATAAGACGCATGAAAGTGGATGGAGCATTGGAGAGACCAAAAGGCATAACGAGCCATTCATAGAGACCAAGCTTGGTCTTGAATGCCGTTTTCCATTCATCACCAATGGCCATGCGAATTTGGTGGTAGCCACTACGCAAATCGACTTTAGAGAAAATCGTGGCACCACTTAGTTCATCAAGCATGTCATCTAAACGCGGAATGGGATGGCGGTAACGGACGGTGATGGCATTGATGGGTCGACAATCCATACACATCCGTTGCGTCTCATCCGGTTTAGGCACAAGGATCACGGGAACCGCACAAGGGCTAAGGCTTTCGCGGACATACCCTTTGGCGAGGAGATCTTGAATTTGGCGTTGGATCTCCTTTGTGTCTTCGGGGTTGGTGCGGTAGGCGGCACGGTTTGGAAGCGGAGCACCGGGTATGAGGTAGATGCGGTGTTCTATGCCTCGAAGTGGTGGTAGTCCATGAGGGAGTTCGTCGGGGAAGACGTCTTGAAACTCCTGCAAAAGAGACAACAAAGACGAAGGAATGTTGGTTAAGTCGTTAGTCGCCGACGATGGTCCCTTGCATATGAGCACGTAGTGCAATATGGTGGATGGGTTCTCTTGGACCTCTCTCCACTCACTCTTGGTGGCTAGTAGGACACTCTTTGTCTCACTCATATATGGCTTGTGGCGCTCACTATCTTTGTGGTGGGTCGCTCCCTCTCCTCTCATCTCACTATGGTGGGTGCGAAGTTGAGCCCTCGCTAAAGCCTTCGCATTATCCGCGATGATTTGGCTAGGAGTCATCGGGTGCAACTCGAACTTCTTGTCGTTGACCTTGAAGGTGTATGTGTTGGAGAGTCCATCATGTATAGCCTTCTTGTCAAATTGCCAAGGGCGGCCAAGCAACATGTGGCACACCATCATGGGTACCACGTCACACTCAATAGTGTCCTCATAAGGTCCAATCTTGAAAGTGACGGTGACGGTATGTTGTATCTTGACGTTGCCCTTGTCACTCAACCATTGGATATGGTAAGGGTGAGGATGCTTGCGGAGAGTGAGGTTGAGCTTCTCACACAACTCGGTGCTTGCAAGGTTATGGCAACTTCCACCATCGATGATGACCTTGATCGATTTGCCACCAATTCCAGCACGGGTTTGGAAGATGTTGCACCGTTGGTCTTCCATAGCTTGAGGTTGGGTTGTTAGCACCCTTGTGACCACAAGTGAGGGACTTGGGTCATGCTCACATAAGAGAGGGTCTTCTCCACTTTCTTCCTCATAAGCTTCTTCACTTTCAACGGCGGCTTGCACAAGGGCTTCATATTCATCCTCATCTAGCGTCTCAATGTCACCGTTCTCCATAGTGATCATGACCTTGGTGTTCTTGCACTCAAACGATTTGTGGCCTTGGGTGCCACACTTGAAGCAAGTTGACGTGGGCATTACCCTTCGGGTAACCAGTATTGCCCTATTCGGTATTGACAAACTAGAAGCCCATGAAGACACCCGAAGGCTAGATGGGCCACTAGGACGGTGCACCAGAAGATTCCTTGACGGGCAAGACAATGAAGCGAACAAACAAGGAAAGATTGGATCTAAACTACTGTAAATCTAGTCGTATTCGGTTAGACCTCTTGAGACCTGGCCTCCTATATAAAGGCCAGGAGAGGGGCTGCCGAAGGACACGAACAATCTTAGCAATCTTAGCCAGGAAAAGCTTAGAGCTAGGTAACCCTAGCAACAGCAATCTCGCCTAGATCTCAGCCGAACTATTCGGCACCCCATTGTAACCCATTGTTTTCATAATCAACGAACAGACAGGCAGGACGTAAGGGTTTTACCTCATCGAGGGCCCCAAACCTGGGTAAATTGCTCTCCCCGCTTGTCTGTGAACCGATGACTCGTGTCAGCCTACAGGATTCCATCAACCCTAAGCCCCTATCGGAGGGCATTGGCGAGGAGTACCCTCGACAATTGGCGCCGTCTGTGGGAACCCTGTCGGCACAAGGCAGGTCATCGACAGCACCACTTACGTCTGCGACGTTCTTACTCGAGTCGCCGACGCCAGCAAAGCCAAGAGATCCGGTCCGCTGCGGATCCTTTGAATTCGTGCCGTACCGCGAAGAGCTTCACCCGAACTCTATGGCATCGTCTCGCAACGCGGAAGCTGTTTTCGGTGGCGTCCACTTCGTCGTCGACTCCAGAGGTTTTCTTTGCCTCCCCGGGGCCGGTGCGTCCCACTCAAAGGTCGTGCCTCAGGAGGGTATCCCTTCGGCAGCAACCTTAAAGACCTCGCCCAGAGGCATGCGAGAGAGCATCCTTGAAAGTCTCGACACCGCAGCTGGACAAAGGAAGAGACGGAGGAGCTCACACCGTGAAGAGGAGGGCAAAACAGTAGTCCATTCCCAATGCTATGACATGTCGTCAATCAGAGGACGCACCCGTTCTCCACACCTCTCAGCTACAGAGCAGCTTGAGGCGCCATGCTATCTCCACTCTTACTTCGATCCTAAGGATGGCCGGGAGAAGTCCAGCCATCTATTAAGGAACTGCCGACACTTCCTAGAGATTCGGCAGTTCTGCAACGACCTTAGAACCGAAGCTGCATCAAGGGTCCGCATAATGGAAGAGAAAGCAAGGTCCTATGGTCGTCAGCCAGAGCCATATGTACCAGAACCATACGAGCCAATGGAAAAAGATGAATATGTACCAGTCGAGGCATTTCCAGCATTGCGTGGACAAATCAATATGATCCACAAAACCAGCTTTTCGAAAAGAGAAATCAAAAAGTTCTCCCAAGAAGTAAAATACGCGGAAGTTGCCATGGTTGATACGCCAGATTTTATCGATTGGTCAGATCAGAGCATCACCTTCAGCAGGGCGGACCACCCGAAGGCTGTCCCAAGGCCCGGTCACGCGGCCCTTGTCTTGGAAGCACAGATTGGGGGATACAATATGGGCAAAGTATTTATGGATGGAGGAAGCGGCCTGAACCTGTTATTCGCCAGTACGATGAGGGCAATGGGTTTAACAGTCGACATGCTAAAAGAATCCGACACAGGGTTCCACGGCATCATACCGACTCGACCCGCTTACTCGCTGGGCAAAACATCGTTGGACGTAGTCTTCGGCACGCCCAGTAACTTCAGGAAAGAGAGGGTCGAATTCGAGGTAGTCGACTGGGAATCTCAGTACCACGCCATCCTCGGCAGACCTGCGTTTGCCAAATTCATGGCCGTGCCTCATTATGCGTACCTAAAACTAAAGATGCCATGCAACAACGGGACCCCAATAACCGTTCATGGCAGTTTCGCCCGGTCGGACAACTGCGACAGGGAATTTCAGAAGATCGCCTCGAAGTTTAGAGCCAAAGAAGAACTCAACGCGATCGATGCCATTACAGATCACATACAGCCACCAGCCGACAATCGAAACACAAGATCCGATGAGTTCGATACTGCAAAGGAAACCAAGAAGCTGCAGGTGCACCCTACTGATCCGAAGAAAACGGTCAACACCTCGGCTGACCTAGCTGTCGCATAGGAAAGCGCGCTCATCGAGTTCCTCCGTGAGCACTGGGAGATATTTGCATGGGAGCCATCCGACATGCCAGGTATCCCCAGGGAACTCGCTGAGCACGCCCTAAATGTTGACCCGACGGCCAAGCCAGTACAGCAGTCGATGCGGCGATTCTCCGAACCAAAAAGAAGAGCAATCGGTGAAGAAGTTAATCGACTCCGCAAGGCAGGATTTATCTGAGAGCTTAAGGAATCTGAATGGGTGGCTAATCCAGTCATGGTGCCGAAGAAGGACACCACCGCCCTCCGCATGTGCATCGATTACACTAGCCTTAACAAACACTGCCCGAAAGATCATTTCCCATTACCCAGAATAGATCAAATAGTCGATTCTACGGCCGGGTGCGATCGTCTCTCTTTCCTTGATGCATACTCCAGATACAACCAGATCAAATTGAAGAAGGAGGATCAGGAATTAACCGCGTTCATCACTCCACACGGCGTTTTTTGTTACAACGTCATGACCTTCGGGTTGAAAAATGCGCGAGCTAATTACCAACGCTGCATGCAAGCCTGCCTCGCGGAACAGATCGGAAGGAACATGGAAGTCTACATCGACGATATCGTGGTGAAAACAAAGCACGCAGCCACACTCATCGACGACTTGCGGGAAACCTTTGACAATCTGGACAAATACAAAATCAAGCTGAACCCCAAGAAATGTTTCTTCGGAGTGCCAGGAGGGCAAGTACTCGGGTACTTCATATCAGCCAGAGGAATCGAGGCTAATCCCTTGAAGATCAAAGCTATTCTCGACATGGAGCCGCCAAAGAATCTGCACCAAGTGCAGCAGTTGGCAGGCCGATTAGCAGCGCTTAGCAGGTTCATCGCGAAGCTAGGGGAGAAAGCTTTACCCTTCTACAATTTGATGAAAAAGTCAGAAACGTTCGAGTGGACAAAGGAAGCACAAGACTCCTTCGACAACTTGAAGAAAATCCTATCGACCTCCCCGGTGCTCGTAACTCCGCGCGAAAAGGAGACATTGCTGATGTACATAGCCGCTACAGCTCAAGTCTTCAGTAGCGTTTTGGTTGTCGAATGAGAAGAAGCAGGGAGAGTTCATGGTGTGCAGAGGCCCGTTTACTACCTCAGTGAAGTACTTACCCCCGCAAGACAGAGGTATCCTCATCACCAGAAGTTGGCATATGCAGTATGGAGGTCGGCTCGCAAGCTGAGGCACTACTTCACGGAGCACCCGATCAAAGTTGTGAGCGAAGCACCCCTGAAGAGCATAATGACCAATCCGGAAGCCACAGGTCGAGTGTCTCAATGGGCAATCGAGTTAGCACCACACGACATAACTTACGTCAACCGAACGACGGTAAAATCCCAAATCCTCCCAGATTTTGTGGCAGATTGGATCCAATCACAGACACCAGCGACACCCGACATGTCAGGGTCATGGGTGATGTACTTTGATGGGTCAAAACGGAGTACAGGAGCAGGGGCAGGAGTAGTGCTGATATCACCACAGGGAGATAAAATGAAGTATATACTACGTATGAATTTCTCCCTGCCGACAAACAACGAAGCAGAATACGAAGCACTGCTGCACGAAATGAAAATGGCGAAGGCGTGTGGCGCTACGCGCCTAGAGATCTACGGAGATTCGAACTTGGTGGTCCAGCAGTCAATGAACCTGTGCGATGCAGTCAGTGATAACATGGTTGCTTATCGGCAGCTGTATCAGAACATGGAGGCTAAATTTGAAGGATGCGAGCTTAAGCACATCGGCAGAGCCGATGCGAGGAAGCCGACACTTTGGCAAACATCGGGTCCACATGCTCCCCCATCCCAGATGGAGTTTTTTACGAAGTGATCGCTCAAAGATCAATTAAAGAAAAGCCGTCTGCAAAATCATCGGGTGAAGAATTGGAAAAAAGCTCACAGCAAAAACCTTCGGCTGAAGAATCTCCAGTCCTTTCTTCCGAACAAGTTCTCCTCCTCGAGCCTCTATAGACCGAACCATTCCTAGCGTACCTGTCGAAACAAGAGCTGCCAGAAGACTCTGTGGAAGCTAAGCGAATCGTCAGACTATCAAAGGCCTTCACAGTGATAAATGGTGAGCTTTACAAGCGCAGCATCTCAGGGATCTTCCAAAGGTGAATCACCATTGACGATGGAAAAGCACTGTTACGTGAGATACATGAAGGAACCTGTGGGCATCATGCAGGGAGCAGAGCCCTTGTGGCAAAAGCCTTTAGGGCAGGATTTTATTGGCCAACGGCAGCTTCGGATGCTAGGGATCTAGTCATGAAGTGCGATGCGTGCCAACGTTTCTCGTCGAAACCACACGCTCCTGCAACGGATTTAATGACAATACCCTTGGCATGGCCGTTCGCTCAATGGGGACTCGATCAAGTTGGACCGTTGCCAAGATCGTCACCCGGAGGACACACGTACTTACTGGTTGCAGTCGACAAATTCACTAAGTGGATCGAGGCAGTACCAGTGCGAAACCAAAAGGCTGAAACGGCGGTCCAATTCTTTAAAGGAATAACCTGTCGATTCGGTATGCCCCACAGCATCGTCACAGACAATGGCTCCAACTTTGATTCTGAGGAGTTCAGGAAATTTTGCGATGATGGAGGAATCAAATTGAAATTCGCATCAGTCTCTCACCCCCAGACCAACGGCCAGGTGGAAAGGATCAATGGTTTAATAGGGGTTGGTTTAAAGAAACGCCTTAAAGGCGCATCCGGAGCCTGGGTTGAAGAATTACCATCTGTGCTATGGAGTTCGCGTACCACCCCCAACAGGTCGACTCAATACACTCCATTCTTCTTGGTGTACGGAGCCGAAGCAGTCCTGCCAGCCGACGTCCGATTTGAAGCGCCTCGAGTAACAGCGTACACAGAGTCCTCCTCCAATATCGCGCTACAGGATGCTGTCGACCTCCTTGATGAAGCACGAGATATTGCCTTGGCAAGAACAACGGTCTACCAACAAGCACTGAGAAATTATCACGGTCGACGAATACGCAGTCGAAATTTCAGTGTTGGAGATATGGTACTTCGGCTGAAGCAAAAAAGACCCTTGAAGCTGGAATCCCCATGGGAAGGACCATACATCATCACCGAAGTGATACCAGGAGGAGCCTATCGGCTCAAAAATCCAGCCTCAGGAAAAGATGTCGAGAATCCGTGGAACATCGCGCACTTGCGACGGTTTTATACATATACGATTGTTTTTTAACGGCCTACAAGGTTACTTTGCATTATGAATAAAGATCTAATCAGATTTCTGTTACCCTTTTTTGCTTCAGGCTTTGACACCCGAACGTAAACGTTCGGAACCGTCTCCATTGGCTCTAACTCCCATCGGGAGCATTGGCCCAGGAAAAACGCGTTTACACGATAACATTAATTAAATACTCTCAACGAGAGCTAAGATTAATGACACACAAAAACAACCAATCCAAGCCTCGAAAAATACGCGAGTGCTGCAGTCGATGGTTACATTAAGATAAGGCTCAAACAGGTGCACCGTGTGACGAAGCCGAACTTTCGCATAAATTACATATCGACTTCGCAATCACATTGCATAAAATACAACGAAGTCGTCGAGTAAGCAGGTTGAACTGATCACTCAGCCGCACTCGACAATAAAATATCAATCAAATCAAAGCTTGCAGCGTACGCAGCAAACAGTCTTATGTGAAATACAAGGCTATTACATTCATAATCGGGATCCCCGATCCCAGTGGGCCTTCAGTTCCTTCTTGAGACATGATTCCATCCGAGAAACAATGGTGTGAGCAGGACCTCTAGCAACATCATAGTACTGGCCTAAATCCCTTTCAGTGTTAGCCACGGCTCTTAAATCTAAAGATGGATGGCATGCCAATATGGAAGCAAAAGCAAGCTCATCACCAGCTAGAAGTTCTTTCCGCACTAGCAGCCGAATCCTTTCTGGAGACTTGAATCGGGTGAACAAGCCAGACAAAGTTTCGGGTGCCTGATCCAGAGGAAACAAGGTGTGCCAAACCATCGTGAGAAGGGCATAGTATTTGTCAAAATAGTAATGTGCCTTCATCACCCGGTACTTGAACTTCGCCATGATGACGGCCTTCGGACGATGCAGCCATAAACCATGTGTTGGGTGCACAACGTCGGTCATCACCTCAACCTCTTCATGAATCTTCCTGTCCTCTTCAGCTGCATCCGAAGCCATGACTGGAAAAGGAACGAATGTTAGAACATTCAAGCTATACCTGGAATCAGAAGGCAGGCTAATACTCACAGTTCAAACTTTCGGTAGCAACATGAAGACCATCAAGAGCGTATTGTTCAATGGCAGTCGCTATTTCTCCCTTCTTCTTCACCAAGGCAGCCATCGCACGAAGGGAAGTAATGTCTTTATTTAGACTAGACACCTGGTCACATAACTGACGAACAAGGCCTGATTCATCGTTACCCGAAGAATTCAGAAAAAGCTCGGCACAGGAAGAAGATGAAGGAATCTGCAGCACGTCCTCACTTCAGACCAAGCATTAATATAAAAACTCCCATCGGGAGCGTTGAGTGCACATCATACAGGCAAAAGGATGTTTGGCAACAGAGCCGAATTTAAAAGTATCGCGAAAATATTATGTACAACAAATCAAATAACAGTTCAAGGATTCGCCGACGTTGAACCAGGGGCTGACTCAGGAGCAGGTTCGGCTTGTGCTTCATCCACCAACTTCAGAAGCCGGTTGGCGCAAGTTATTGCCGATCTCTTTAAAGGCTCAAGGTTGACTAGATGATTTTCATCATCAACAGGCAGCGCCTTAGAGAAATCTTCCAATTCCGACCCCATCCCGTGGCCCATAAGCAATTGGAAAGTAAGAACCGCACCAATCAAGCGGCTGCGACGTTTCAGTACCTCTACAGGTTCGGAGGGGTCAACAAGGAAAGCTTCTGCCATCTCGTCGAGAGTCTTGTCCAGCTTCGCCTTAGGGAAGATCATCGAGTATAACTTCGATAGCGCTCCCTTGGACTTCTGCAGTAATCTGAGGATCTGGACATTTGACTCAGCAGCAAGTGACAAGGCGTCGGCCGTAGAATCTTCCCGAAGCTGATGGCGTCGGCTCACAGTTAAATTGGCGGCCTCTGAAAAAGAGAGTATTAGTAATCAATGGAGAAAGCATCAAGAAAGGGGCGGAGCACCGTAAGGATTTTTACCCAATAAATCCTTGATGGTTTCACGGAGGACACCCTCCTTCTCATCAATCGCAGCCGCCGCTGCACGCCTGGCATCTTGGTCATCCTTCATTTGACGCTTCAGCCGATTTACTTCTTCCTTCAACAAGGCATTCTCACTTTTGGCATCGGCAGCAAGCCTGTTGGCTTCGACCACCTGATCAGCCGAAGATTTGACGGCCTTCCGAAGTTGGGAGTTTTCGGCTTCGAGGCGAGTAAATTGTTCCGCAAAGTCTGCTACAGCATCGACTGTAGCATAAATTGGCTGCAGCCAGGAAAAAGTCAAGAGGAGTCAGGTGATGGGAATTCAGCAAAGCTTGACAGATTAAAGTACTTACGTGATCGCGGCCAGCCAGTGGGGTGGGAGCATCATCGGAAGGAATAACTCTCGACACTGGGACCTTCTCTACACCCGTTCGGGATGGAGGTGTCGACTTGGCAGGAGAAGGGTTTGATTCTTTAGCCGATGCTGCTCTCTCAGAAGCTAGTTTAGCCCTCTTTGCGAGAGGAACATCGTCATCATCATCGGCAGAGCTGTTTAAGTACAACGTGCAGTTAGCATACAAGGTGACAAGAAATGAAAGTAACAAGAGTATAAATGCTCACAAGTCCAAGTCATCTTCGTCCACGAAGAAACTGGTTGAACCCTTCTTAGCAGGAGGAGGCGAAGCAGCTTCGTCGGCATCATTATCTCCTCCTTTAGGACTTGATTCAGCCGAAGTGATAAGATCATCATGTACCTGCTTGCGACGTCTGCTCTTGAGAAAGGCGTCATCCTCAGCAGTTTCCTCCTCTTGGACATCGTTGTCCTCAAGGGCGTGCTGGGTATCCTCGGTTCCTTCAGAATCGTCATCGTCATCCTCTAACACCGCTCCGCTCTCGGGTGAGGGAGGATAACATTGGGCGACAGCGGGAACCCGCAGAAACATAGCAAAACGTGTAAGGCACAAACAAAAAGAAGGAGTAATGACAGTAAACGAAGGACGAAAAGGTTACCTCGGACGGAGGATGCTTGGAATCATAAGGAGGGCGCGCCGATGTCAAGACGATGGTGTCCTTGGTGCTGAGGCATGTTAGGCGACGAACTTCGTTTTGGAGTTCATCTGCCGAAAGGTCGGCAGAGTTGACCCTCGACTTATCGTTTTTGCCAGCGAAAAGCCACAGCTGGTGAGGGCGAGACATCAGCGGCTGCACTCGACGTTGCAGGAACACTGAAACTACTTCAGTACCACGCATCGTCATGCCTCCTGAATTCTTCAGAATGACAATTTGCTTGAATAGCTCATCGGCTGTCGCCTTTTCTTCGGGAGAAAGGGCGTTGTTCCAAGACTTCTTCTTGTGAGCCACCAAGACATCGTCAAAAAAGGGGAGATTTGAACGCCGCCCAGGAACGACAGGGTCCCGAAGGTAGAACCATTTGTTGCGCCAGCCCTGGACGGATTCCTTCATCGGATAGTCGAAGTAATCGACCTCCTTCCTGACAACAAAGCCGACGCCGCCGACAACGGGGGGCCGTTGCTATCATTGTGACGCTTCACATAGAAGATCTTCCTCCAAAGGCCCCAGTGGGGCTCAATGCCGAGGAAAGCTTCACAAACGGTGACAAAAATGGAAAGGTGGAGGATGGAATTTGGGGTCAGCTGCCAGAGCTGAATCCCATAGAAGAAAAGAAGGGAGCGAAGGAACTCGTGCGCCGGAAGAGAGAGGCCACGGAACAGAAAAGCGACGAACATGACGGTGAAGCCCTTTGGGGGACTCGGGCGAGAAACCTGACCTGGGAGACGAACGTCATCCTCAGATGCGGAGATGAAGCCGAGGGCGCGAAGTTTGTTGATGTCGCGATTGGTAATGGCAGAGGCGCTCCAGTCGCGGCTAACTTTGGCCGCCTCCGATGTGCTGCCACTCTTCTTCTTACCCATGGCGAACGAAGCTTCTGATGAAGAGGCAGAAGAACAGGAGGCTTGAGGAAGAAGATGAGCAGTGAACGGGGTAAAAGGTAAAAAGAAAGGAGGCTCCCTATTTATCCCATAAGAATTTGAGCCTAGACGTGGCCATAACTCCACAAAGCATCGTGGGGAGAGAAGTAGATCTGACTGTACACGTGGCGCTAGAAGAAAGAGTGGAACCGGCGGCCCATTATTCCCACGTCGCGCGAAAAATGAGGAGACACCTCGATCGCCGCGCGTGCACTAGTTAAGACCTAAAAACTGCCCGCGCAGAACTAGGGTGGGCCCGTCAGGTCAAGTCCCATCAATTGGCCCACAGCAATTACACGTCAAGTCAAATCCCGTCAATTGGCCCACAACTATGACGTCATATAAAAAATATATTATTAGAGGCACTCGATGGAAATATAAAAAGCCATCGGATGAAGGATTTAAGTCCACGCACGGATTGCAAGCATCCGAACCTGGACTCGGGGGCTACTCCCATCGGGAGCGCTGATGCGCACCCGATAAAAAGAGGATTCGACAGAATGAGCAGTCGAAAGAAAAAGGATTGAGTTTGTTCTCGGTCACAAGCGATTACACCTAGACACTCCCATCGGGAGCGCATGATGTACATCCAATAAAAGTTTTTTACACTCCAGGATCATGCCCGGGGACTTGATTCTGTGTAGAGTAACGTTGTTTTGCCATCGGCAGTTAACCAACAAAAGTTGGGCACGTTGCTCATCATCCTTTGCGTAAAGAAAATATATCGGATGACCTATGAAGACTTGCGAAAAACTCGGCAGAGGAAAGTATTCGAGTAGTACAACTTGAGTCTACGCACGGATTGCAAGCATCCGTACCTAGACTCGGGGGCTACTCCCATCGGGAGCGCTGACGCGCACCCGATAAAAGGAAGATGAAGCATAATCAAGATGAACAAGAACAATGAAGGAGAAGAATGTCAGGAGGAAACATGCATTAGTCTCTACCCGAATTATTTTTGGCTAGACACTCGGGGGCTACTGACGTGGGCATTACCCTTCGGGTAACCAGTATTGCCCTATTCGGTATTGACAAACTAGAAGCCCCTGAAGACACCCGAAGGCTAGATGGGCCACTAGGACGGTGCACCAGAAGATTCCTTGACGGGCAAGATAAGGAAGCGAACAAACAAGGAAAGATTGGATCTAAACTACTGTAAATCTAGTCGTATTCGGTTAGACCTCTTGAGACCTGGCCTCCTATATAAAGGCCAGGAGAGGGGCTGCCGAAGGACACGAACAATCTTAGCAATCTTAGCCAGGAAAAGCTTAGAGCTAGGTAACCCTAGCAACAGCAATCTCGCCTAGATCTCAGCCGAACTATTCGGCACCCCATTGTAACCCATTGTTTTCATAATCAAAGAACAGACAGGCAGGACGTAAGGGTTTTACCTCATCGAGGGCCCCGAACCTGGGTAAATTTCTCTCCCCGCTTGTCTATGAACCGATGACTCGTGTCAGCCTACATGATTCCATCAACCCTAAGCCCCTATCGGAGGGCATTGGCGAGGAGTACCCTCGACACAAGTGACATTAGAGGGTCCCGTAGATGCCTTAGAGGAGGCGGTGGAGGAGACCGTTTGCTTCATGCGACTTTGGATAGTCGGTTTCTTGGATGGTGTAGAGGACACGTCAGGCTTGACACTTGTCGTAGGAGGAGTTGATGTAGTAGGAGGAGTTGAAGTAGCGAGATTGGAGGCGAAGTACGTCTTGGACTTGGAGTACTTGATGTCCTCAATCACTTGACGCTCGGCCTTCGATGCTTGGTGGACCAACTCAACCAAGTTGGAGTATGGTTGGAACTCCACAATTCTCTTGATGGGGTAGTTGAGGCCATTGAAGAAACGAGCAATGGTTTGTTCCTCGGACTCTTGGATGTTGGCTTGCATCATAGTGAGCTCCATCTCCTTGAAGAACTCATCAACGGTCTTGGTGCCTTGCTTCAACTTTTGTAGCTTGTTGAAGAGGTCGGTCATGTAGTGCGTTGGGACAAAGTGAGCATGCATCTCTTTCTTCATCTCTTCCCAAGTGTCAATTGGAGGTTCACCCTTTTCTTCCCTAAGAGTGAGGACTTGCTCCCACCAAGTGTTGGCATAATCCTCAAACTCAAGAGACGCCATAGCCACCTTCTTGGCACCGGAGTAGTTGTGGATGCGGAATATCTTGTCAACCTTGAGTGCCCATGAGAGGTAGGCCTTGGCATCTTCTTCACCCTTGAACTTTGGCATGGTGAACTTGAGCCTTCCGAACATGTTCTCTTCATCCTCCAAGTTTCTTCGGCGAGGACGGATGCCTTCATCTCTTGCGGCTTGAGGTAGGATAGGAGGTCTTCCACAGCCAACCATAGCATTGGGTTGACATTGAAGGTGGACACTAGCTTCACTTGGCTCACGGTGATGTTGTTGTTGAAGATCTTGTCGAGGTTGTTGACGAGGCTCAATGTTGGCCCTTTCATCTTGGTCATGTGGTGGAACTCCTCTTCCACGTTGATCATGGCGAGGGTGGCGTCGGAGATCTCGCCGAGGGGGCTCTTGAGGACCTTGGTCTTGGGGTTGGTCGTCACGCCCATGGTGGGCATGGCGATCCGCTTGGCGACGATCTTGTTGTAGAACTTGGTCTTATGGAGGCCGCTCATGTGGACGGGCATGGCGATGGATTTCTCCTCGCCTAGAGTTGGAGCGAGAGTCTTCATGACGAGCATGTGGGCGATGAGGTCGATGATGGTCTTCATGCCTTGAGGAAGAGCTTGAGGACGAAAGGCCACCATGAGAGTAGTAATCTTGTGGCGAGCTTGATGATGATGAAGTAGATCGGTGTCGGCGATGATGGCCCAAGTTGGTGATGGCGTGCTCGAGGCTATCCATGCGCCGCTCCATGTTCGCATCATTGGCCGCCATTTGGCCATTCAAGTTTTCCGTAGCTTCACGAAGAAGAGCCAAGTCTTGGTTCACGGTGGAGAAGTTGTGAGCCACTTCATCGTATTGCTCATCGATGCACGTCTCGAAGAGGGCGAGTTGCTCCTTGAACTCTTGTCGATGTGTCCATAGGTTGTGTTGAGTAACCAACCTCTCGATGTTGCGGAGGACTTCTTCATCCCTTGGGGTATCTCCGTTCCTATCCATGATGGAAAGACAAGAACTATGTTGTGTATGTTAGTGGAAGGAGACTACCTCGCACTCTTACCAAGGTAAGATAGTATTGAGGCAATCAACCAAGCCAAAAGCAAGATCAAGTGTATCGGGGACACACGCAAAACCACATGCAAAAGCTAGCAAATATGGTGTTAGCTGATACGTCTCCGACGTATCGATAATTTCTTATGTTCCATGCCACATTATTGATGATATCTACATGTTTTATGCAAACTTTATGTCATATTTATGCATTTTCTGCAACTAACCTATTAACGAGATGCCGAAGAGCCAGTTGTTGTTTTCTGCTCTTTTTGGTTTCAGAAATCCTAGTAAGGAAATATTCTCGGAATTGGACGAAATCAACGCCCAGGGGCCTATTTTCACACGAAGCTTCCAGAAGACCGGAGAGCTAACGAAGTGGGGCCACGAGGTGGCGACACCATAGGGCAGCGCGACCCAAGCCCTGGCCGCGCCGACCTATGGTGTGGGCCCCTCGTGACGCCCCCTGACCTGCCGTTCCGCCTACAAATAGCCTTCGTCGCGAAACCCCCAGTACCGAGAGCCACGATACGGAAAACCTTCCAGAGACGCCGCCGCCGCCAATCCCATCTCGGGGGATTCAGGAGATCGCCTCCGGCACCCTGCCGGAGAGGGGATTCATCTCCCGGAGGACTCTACGCCGCCATGGTCGCCTCCGGAGTGATGAGTGAGTAGTCTACCCCTGGACTATGGGTCCATAGCAGTAGCTAGATGGTTGTCTTCTCCTTATGTGCTTCATTGTCGGATCTTGTGAGCTGCCGAACATGATCAAGATCATCTATCTGTAATGCTATATGTTGTGTTTGTTGGGATCCGATGAATAGAGAATACTATGTTATGTTGATTATCAATTTATATCTATGTGTTGTTTATGATCTTGCATGCTCTCCGTTATTAGTAGAGGCTCTGGCCAAGTTGATGCTAGTAACTCCAAGAGGGAGTATTTATGCTCGATAGTGGGTTCATGTCTCCGTGAATCTGGGGGAGTGAGAGAAACCTCTAAGATTATGGATGTGCTGTTGCCACTAGGGATAAAACATTGATGCTATGTCCGAGGATGTAGTTATTGATTACATTACGCACCATACTTAATGCAATTGTCTGTTGTTTTCAACTTAATACTGGAAGGGGTTCGGATGATAACCTAAAGGTGGACTTTTTAGGCATAGATGCATGCTGGATAGCGGTCTATGTACTTTGTCGTAATGCCCAATTAAATCTCACAATACTCATCATATCATGTATGTGCATGGTCATGCCCTCTCTATTTGTCAATTGCCCAACTGTAATTTGTTCACCCAACATGCTATTTATCTTATGGGAGAGACACCTCTAGTGAACTGTGGACCCCGGTCCATTCTTTTACATCGAATACAATCTACTGCAATACTTGTTCTACTGTTCTCTGCAAACAATCATCATCCACACTATACATCTAATCCTTTGTTACAGCAAGCCGGTGAGATTGACAACCTCACTGTTTCGTTGGGGCAAAGTACTTTGGTTGTGTTGTGCAGGTTCCACGTTGGCGCCGGAATCCCTGGTGTTGCGCCGCACTACATCTCGCCGCCATCAACCTTCAACGTGCTTCTTGGCTCCTACTGGTTCGATAAACCTTGGTTTCATACTGAGGGAAAACTTGCCGTTGTACGCATCACACCTTCCTCTTGGGGTTCCCAACGGTCGCGTGCTGTACGCGTATCAAGACTGTTTTCTGGCGCCGTTGCCGGGGAGATCAAGACACGCTGCAAGGGGAGTCTCCACATCCCAATCTCTTTACTTTGTTTTTTGTCTTGCTTTACTTTATTTACTACTTTGTTTGCTGCACTAAATCAAAATACAAAAAAATTAGTTGCCAGTTTTACTTTATTTGCTATCTTGTTTGCTATATTAAAAACACAAAAAAATTAGTTACTTGCATTTACTTTATCTAGTTTGCTTTATTTACTACTGCTAAAATGGGTACTCCTGAAAATACTAAGTTGTGTGACTTTACAACCACAAATAATAATGATTTCTTATGCACACCTATTGCTCCACCTGCTACTACAGCAGAATTCTTTGAAATTAAACCTGCTTTACTGAATCTTGTTATGCGAGAGCAATTTTCTGGTGTTAGTTCTGATGATGCTGCTGCCCATCTCAATAATTTTGTTGAGCTATGTGAAATGCAAAAATATAAAGATGTAGATGGTGACATTATAAAATTAAAATTGTTCCCTTTCTCATTAAGAGGAAGAGCTAAAGATTGGTTGCTATCTCTGCCTAAGAATAGTATTGATTCATGGACTAAATGCAAGGATGCTTTTATTGGTAGATATTATCCCCCTGCTAAAATTATATCTTTGAGGAGTAGCATAATGAATTTTAAACAATTGGATAATGAGCATGTTGCACAAGCATGGGAAAGAATGAAATCTTTGGTTAAAAATTTCCCAACCCATGGACTGACTACTCGGATGATCATCCAAACCTTTTATGCAGGACTGAATTTTTCTTCGCGGAACCTATTGGATTCAGCTGCTGGAGGTACCTTTATGTCCATCACTCTTGGTGAGGCAACAAAGCTTCTTGATAATATGATGATTAATTACTCTGAATGGCACACGGAAAGAGCTCCACAAGGTAAGAAGGTAAATTATGTCGAAGAAACCTCTTCCTTGAGTGATAAGATTGATGCTATTATGTCTATGCTTGTGAATGGTAGGACTAATGTTGATCCTAATAATGTTCCGTTAGTGTCATTGGTTGCTCAAAAAGAATACGTTGATGTGAATTTCATTAAAAATAACAATTACAATGATTCTAGGCCATATCCTGCTAATGGTAACTCTTATGGTAGATATGTTTCACCTAATGAGGAAAAGATGTTAGAAATTGAAAGATCCACCAAGAGCTTTATGCAATCACAATATGAGCAAAATAAATTGTTTACTAAAACTATGAATGAGCAATCTACCTTGTTGAAGAATATAGGAAATCAACTTGAAAATCTGAATATGGAGATCTCTGGGTTGCAAACTAAACTTGCAAATGCTGAAAATCGAATCTCATACATGTCTGCGTCACAATCTTATTTAATTAATAAAATGGCTGCTAAACCTGAGGATATAGATAATAAAATTGTTACTACAGCAAATGCCATCCAAGTTATAATTAATGAGAATATAAGATTGATGGCCGAATTGCGTGCTAGGTGGGAGAAAGAAGAAAATGAAAAAGAAGATAATATAGCTAAAGTTTGGACTATTACCACCACTAGTAATGCTAATGCTACACATGTTGCTGCATATCCTACTAATAATGGTAAAAGAATAGGTGTTAGCAATGTTTCCACTTCAAATGCAAAGCGCGAAAAACTGCTTGAAACTGCTAAAACTGCTGAAACTGCCCGTGATAAAACTGCTGAAATTTTTTCCAACATTGGGGATGATGATCCCATTGCTTTAGATTATAATGGTTTAAATTTTGATGATTGCCACATCTCTGAAGTTATAAAGTTCTTACAAAAACTTGCTAAGAGTCCTAATGCTAGTGCTATAAACTTGGCTTTCACAAAACATATTACAAATGCTCTCATAAAAGCTAGAGAAGAGAAACTAGAACGCGAAGCTTCTATTCCTAGGAAGCTAGAGGATGGTTGGGAGCCTATCATTAAGATGAAGGTCAATGACTTTGATTGTAATGCTTTATGTGATCTTGGTGCAAGTATTTCTGTTATGCCTAAGAAAATTTATAATATGCTTGACTTGCCACCATTGAAAAATTGTTATTTGGATGTTAATCTTGCTGATCATTCTACAAAGAAACCTTTGGGGAAAGTTGATAATGTTCGCATTACCGTTAACAATAACCTTGTCCCCGTTGATTTTGTTGTCTTGGATATTGAATGCAATGCATCTTGTCCCATTATATTGGGAAGACCTTTTCTTCGAACTGTTGGTGCTATCATTGATATGAAGGAAGGTAATATTAAATATCGATTTCCTCTCAAGAAAGGTATGGAACACTTCCCGAGAAAGAGAATGAAGTTACCTTTTGATTCTATTATTAGAACAAATTATGATGTTGACACTTCGTCTCTCGATAATACTTGATACACACTTTCTGCGCCTAGCTGAAAGGCGTTAAAGAAAAAGCGCTTATGGGAGACAACCCATGTTTTTACTACAGTAACTTTATTTTTATTTGTGTCTTGGAAGTTGTTTACTACTGTAGCAACCTCTCCTTATCTTAGTTTTGTGCATTGTTGTGCCAAGTAAAGTCGTTGATAGTAAGGTTCATACTAGATTTGGATTGCTGCGCAGAAACAGATTTCTTTGCTGTCACGAATCTGGGCCTAATTCTCTGTAGGTAACTCAGAAAATTATGCTAATTTACGTGAGTGATCCTCAGATATGTACGCAACTTTCATTCAATTTGAACATTTTCATTTGAGCAAGTCTGGTGCCTCAATAAAATTCGTCTTTACGAACTGTTCTGTTTTGACAGATTCTGCTTTTTATTTCGCATTGCCTGTTTTGATATGTTTGAAGGATATTTCGATTCCATTGACTTTCAGTAGCTTTGTGCAATGTCCAGAAGTGTTAAGAATGATTATGTCACCTCTGAACATGTATATTTTGATTGTGCACTAACCCTCTAATGAGTTGTTTTGAGTTTGGTGTGGAGGAAGTTTTCAAGGATCAAGAGAGGGAGATGATACAACATGATCAAGGAGAGTGAAAGCTCTAAGCTTGGGGATGCCCCGGTGGTTCACCCCTGTATATATCAAGAAGACTCAAGCGTCTAAGCTTGGGGATGCCCAAGGCATCCCCTTCTTCATCGACAACATTATCAGGTTCCTCCCCTGAAACTATATTTTTATTCCATCACATCTTATGTGCTTTGCTTGGAGAGTCGGTTTGTTTTTGTTTTTGTTTTGTTTGAATAAAATGGATCCTAGCATTCATTGTGTGGGAGAGAGACACGCTCCGCTGTTGCATATGGACAAATATGTCCTTAGGCTTTACTCATAATATTCATGGCGAAGTTTCTTCTTCGTTAAATTGTTATATGGTTGGAATTGGAAAATGATACATGTAGTAATTTGCTATAATGTCTTGGGTAATGTGATACTTGGCAATTGTTGTGCTCATGTTTAAGCTCTTGCATCATATACTTTGCACCTATTAATGAAGAAATACATAGAGCATGCTAAAATTTGGTTTGCATATTTGGTCTCTCTAAAGTCTAGATAATTTCTAGTATTGAGTTTGAACAACAAGGAAGACGGTGTAGAGTCTTATAATGTTTACAATATGTCTTTTATGTGAGTTTTGCTGCACCGCTTCATCCTTGTGTTTTTTTCAAATAGCCTTGCTAGCCTAAACCTTGTATCGAGAGGGAATACTTCTCATGCATCCAAAATACTTGAGCCAATCACTATGCCATTTGTGTCCACCATACCTGCCTACTACATGGTATTTCTCCGCCATTCCAAAGTAAATTGCTTGAGTGCTACCTTTAAATTTCTATCCTCTACCTTTACAATATATAGCTCATGGGACAAATAGCCTAAAAACTATTGTGGTATTGAATATGTAATTATGCACTTTATCTCTTATTAAGTTGCTTGTTGTGCGATAACCATGTTCCTGGGGACGCCATCAACTACTCTTTGTTGAATATCATGTGAGTTGCTATGCATGTTCATCTTGTCTGAAGTAAGGGAGATTTACCACCTAACGGTTAGAGCATGCATTACTTCTATAAATGTCCCTAGACTACCCGGCCATCCAGAGCACCTAAAAGGGGCAAAAACATCTGGTTCGTTCGTTCCACTCTTCACAATCCCGCTTTTCACTGCAGCCGTCCGATCGGTGAACTTTTTTCTCACTTACTGAGCTTCATACTGAGTCGATGACGCCTGGGACCAGCTAGGTGCGGGGGCCAACGATCAGAGACAGCCACAAACAATCGTTCGGGTCGCCTTCCGTCTCCATCCGCGAGACGGTGAAAACCTAGATCGGGGCATCCCAATCCGCCCCCAATCCCCGCCCACCCTCCTCACCAATCCTCGTCTCACCTTCTCCCCAATCGCCGGCCGACTTCTCTCCTCCGCTCCATCCCCACATAATGTTGCAGAGGGCACTATAAGTGGAGGAGGCCAGCGGCGCGCCGCCTCTCCCCCGAGATCGAGCCGGTCGTGGGCAGGATGAGGTGCTGTAGGAGCGCACATAGAGGAGGAGGGGGTCGGCGACGCCTCGTCCTCTCCTCTTCCCCGTCCTCTCATCTTCCTCCGTCCTTGACGTCAACATCCGGCCTCGCAGCTCGCATCCGACCACACCAAGGTCGATCCCCTTATCGTCTCCATTCTCCGCCTCGATCTAGAAATTGGGTCGCGAATGAGGCAGGGGCGTGCCTTGGTGGAAGGAGGAGGGGCTCCTTCGCTCCAGCCCCACGTGAGGCTAGAAAGGGTACTTCCAGACGCTGGGGGAGCGCATCTCGGACCGCCTCTCCCCTGGGATTGGTGCAGACGGGGACGGGCGCCACATGAGGAGGCCGCTGCGGGAGCTCCGACGGTGGTGGCGGCCGGAATGGAACGTGGCGGCGGCGAGCTGGGCAGGAACGGGCGGTCGCCTCTCTGACTCCATCCTCCATCGTCTAACAGTACCAGGCAAGTCTATTCCCTCCCCTATCCTCTCTCTCTCTCTCTCTCTCTCTCTCTCTCTCTCTCTCTCTTGCTGTGCGCTGACCACACGGCAGTGCAAACTCGATGGCGTGCGGCGGCGACATCTCGGCGGCGAGTGGCGAGCGGCGAGCGGCGGCGTGTCTGGGCGTGTGGACGGCGGAATCTAAGGTTGCAGCGCCGGTGACATCTGGGTGTGGTGGGCGTGCGGCGGCGGAAGGCTGCAAAGCGCGTTGCAGTGCTGCACCTGGACGTGGCCGCAAAGCTAGCTTGCTTTATCTAGATCGATTCATTAATTTTATTTTGTTAGCCACACCACTACGCATAGTTTTTGGAATTCCTCTCTCTAGGGCTAGGGAATTAGAGATTGATTTGTGATTTTCCTATTGGTGTTTCCGATGACAGATCTATGGTTTACCACTTCGCTCTATAAGGAACAGTAGGATTAACTGTCAGGTTGTCTCATTTCAATGCCAGCTGAGAACCAAATATGCATCGAAATTTTATATAACTCACTCTTCTGAAAAATGATACTGCACTTCGTTATTTCCTCTTTTAAGTTGAGTTGTTGCAGTATTTTGACACGTCATTAAATTTGATTTGGTATTTGGTCAAACCGAATCATAGTACTGGTCTACAAATAAATTTGAACAAGTGGTACTATACATATTAGTTTTTCTCCATGGAGGAGAGTAAGATTTCCCTTCAAAGTTTCTTTGATTTTGGTGTGTATATTACGGTTGTCGCCACTGCTCGGGGGAAAAAAATGTGTATTTTTACTTGGATCTTAAGTTTGGTTAGTGTATTTGAGCATATGAAACTGGTTGTATCTCCAACCAAGTATTTCAGTGGGTTCCCATAATAAATTGCATCAAATGGGCAAAACGTTGGATACATCCATACTAACTAGAACACTTTAGGCAAGTTATTAGTTTGCCAGGTTGGTGAATTGACATACTAGGTAATTTGTCAAGTCGTCAGTTCATAACTTGATATCCTGCAGAGCGCCGACGCACCTTAGACTTGCGTTGTTATGTTGAGCTCCGTGGACCAAACCTTGTTTTTCTTCCATATTCAGGATAACGAAGGGCAAACGGCACCTCACTATGTGAACTATACTATGAACTTTAATACTTTTATCTAGGCTTCTTGCCAACCAGGATATTGACATGTTGTGAACTTGTTTGCTTGTAGACTGACTGTAAAAGGCTGATATGCCAAGTATTGTCATCCCAAAGTAGATGCATCTATTATGATTTGGTTTTCATGTAGTGTGTTGCGGTCAACCTTCTTGCTTCTCCGTTTTCCTTTACGACCTAAATTCAAAAAACACCTTACGTGCGTTTCAAGGCAACCTCTACCCCATCCCGGTCTCTGTTTATCTTTGTATTTTTTTTGTATAAATAGAATGTAGTTAAGAAGCATTTTGGAACATTTTTATGTTATGGGGCATGAGAATGATAATACTACCTCAAGTATGGATAAAGCGGGACAAATGGGCTGAGATGGAGTTACTGAAACTATAAATTTCCTCCCATTTTGATCATTCATCACTCCGTAGAATCAAAATGAACTAGCGAATCCTTACATTTGCTGTTAACGTTAGATTAGTATAGCATTGTTGGTTCCTGTTTAGTTCCTGGTAAACGACATACGAGTGAGATAGTTTGGTCACCTCTGATAGATTGAGTTGTTATGCTTGCATTAGGCAAGCCGGTAGCCGGTGCGTTCCACGTCTAGGAGCAGGTCCCCTAATGTAGCATTTTCTTAATATGGTCATGTGTTCTGAATGTAAGAAACAAAATATGAAAGTATGGATCTCTCCTTTTTTTATCCGGGGATTCTGCCCTCTGGATTTAGGGATGTAGATTTGATATACAGATATCGAAGAAGGCACTTATTGTTTATGTAGATGAATCAGTTTCCGTGATTTCTCCTTTTGCCATCTTGACTTTAGGTTCTTATTGTTTATGTAGATGAAAATTGTTGTGCAATCTCAAGGTAACGAACGACTAACAAGACCATGGTCTGCTGGTCAAAGATTTAGACATAGGACACACAATATATCATCTCTTAGGATTCCGGTGATCTCTATCCAGGATGCACTACACGTATTTGAAAACTGAGGTGAGGTCTACATATTCCATAACCTTTGCTTTCTAGCTATGGGTTTGGGATTTGAAGTTGCTAACCAGTTCTATAATCTTTTATATGTGCACTGATTTAGTTTTCTTGTGTTGAACTATCTCTGCTTAGAATCAGAGACCTTGATGAAATTCATCTCTGAAGTTTGCTTAATTTGCTGATGGTTCCATGAACTTTCAAAGGACGGAGGTGCTCGGCTGGTTATTTTTTGGTGATGGCGGAGGTATAACCCAAAATAACCTGTTGTCGGATTGGGTTATTGTTGTTCTATTGCAGTTTGTGTTTTTGGATATCTTGCATATATGTTTTTAAGCTAAAAACTCTTAATCATTGGTTTTCCCTATTTGCAGTCGCTATTTCAGTAAACCATTTGATGTGCTAAAGAATAATATGTAGAGAAGTCATATGTCTGATGGGAAAAAAATAGGTATAGCTACTTTTTGCTTGTGTTGTCAGTACCATTTCAGGCTTCGGTTAGCTCAAAAAGATAATTCAATGAGCAATTTTGCTTTTCAAGGCCAATGAAGTGACTGAGCCAAATTAATAATACCATGTGGTTTTTCTTTTTAAGGCCAATGAAGACTGCAATGCTTCGTCTGCTCAAACCACAACCTCGGGGGAACCAGGAACTGATTTTAGGCAGCCGATGGTCGTGGACGTGAGTTTGTGGACCATCTGTTCTCATTTCATCTGGTTCAGATTTTGTTGTTCTTCCCGTTCTCTCTATTGTTTAAGGTTTAATCTTTTGTTTGTGCTATGCAGCAGGAAAGAACTCATTTTCCATTTCTCTAGCTCTGAATTCAGGGTTCCAAATCAAGGTATGGTCCAGCGAGCCATGCGTCTGTTTTATGAAACATGGTATCCTTATTACTTCTCCAGTAGCATGTACCTAAGAATTCCTAATAGTTGATTTTCCTCTCTGCTTTAGTAAAAGATTTTATGTGCTAAAAGAATAATGTGGAGATAAGTTCTTTGTCCAATGGAAAATAGATATAACTATTATTTGTCTGTTTTTTTTTGGTACAATTTCAGGCTTCAGTTAGCTGAAAGGTATTACAATGAGAAATAATTTACAATGATTGTGTATTTTCTGTTCAATGAGGTGACTGGGCCAAGTTATTAATACATGCATATGAGTTGCTTATTGTTGCAAGTACATGAGGGTCTTCTTCTGCTTGCAGGACTGCCCTCTTGTCCATCGCATGACGCGTCCATTATAGATGCAAGTGGGGCAACATTAGGTAAAATTGTTAGTTCATTTTTTGACCAAATAGGGTAGAGAGTACCCTAATCTTGACCCACTTTCATCTCTAGCGTCCATGGGCTTGTGATAGCCACTGCCGCGTTACTGTGCTAGAAGGATAGACGGAGGTATTTCACTTCTTGCATTATTTATTTTTTTACCTTTTAGCATTGTATCTGTTTACGTTGACTTGTATCCATGCCTGAATGTTTCGGTACCTATTCCAGCATGCCGGTGCATTCAAACCTGTTTTTTCCCCAGCCAGTTATGATATAACTGTGCTCACAACACTCTTTGATTTTGTACAAATACTGATTCGATAGGCTTGCTTTGGAGTATGTTGTTCAATTTCGGAGATATAAGATTTAAGAGAAAAACACTATTTAGATTACAGTGCATGTGCTCCTTATCTCCTTAAGAGAAAAACCTGATATCGTGTTGTGTATACCAGATTGTTCAGTATGTATAATTGATATGTTTGCTTCCCACATTTGCTTGTGGCCCTAATTTAAGATGATGTTCATCGAAAACCTGATAGAGTAGAATTAAACTATGGTGTAAATCAGCTGTCAATTGCTACATTTTCCAGTTTATGACGTATCTTTGTTCATGGAGTTCTTACTAGAGAGGGGTGTATATAATTGAAAGTTCATTTCAGTTGTATATTTTACTTTATATGGCCCTATTTTGTTTTCCAGAAACCTACCGTATATTATGCAGCTCAAGAAGGTGATTTAAGATCTTCCTTGTGAGGTACTTCAAAAAGTATGTGTTCACATACGAGATGCAACCCTATGCCCATAGCTTTGTTTATTAGATTTGATTTTGTGACATGTTTGTGCAATGGTGTCAGTTCCGATTAGCTCTGAATCTTGAATGCTTACAGTATAGCGCTATCAAATCTCTGGTTTTTGTACCCAGTGAGCTGCTGTAGGTAACAAGTTTGGTGTTGAAAACGGCGTTGATTTACCAAACATTCCAGTCCATTCACTAGGTATACCAGCTCCCTCCCCTCTCTTCTTTGATTTTGCTCGTGATGACCCACAATACATAATGCAGGCCATTTTTTATGGATATATGGACTACAATAGGTAGTGTTTCTCTGCTCGGGTGTCATTGTCATCGACGGGCCTCTCAACTGCCTCGAGATCCAGACTCATCCAGCTCGCCGCCGTTTTTATGCCTGAGTAATTTCAGGGAAACTAACCATGCCTTGAAAATAGGTTGTTAAAGTTTTTTGTGTTGATACTTTATTTTGGAAGGCTTTTTAACTATGAGACCACAAGGAAGTGGCTTTTGTGTATGTACCATTCCAAATTTATTCATTAGTTTGAATCTATTCAGTGATGATTATGTATGAACTAATTGTAGTTGGATTAAAATAGATGTTTTAGCCAAATTGTTCTTCCGTAGGGTTCATGGTTTTTGTAGCATGATGTCTGAATTAATGGTGAATGATTAAACAACTCATGGTTTTTGTTGTTGATTCCATTAGAGTGGTGCTTCTTTAGGGCTTTATGTAGAAAGAATGGAAGCTGACCTGATTCTTCGATGGTGTTTATCCTGACATCTTGTTTATTTTCTTGGTTTCTTAAGATCATCTTTTCTGAACATTGGGTGAGAAGCTAGAAGAGAATGGTACTGCGAATATTCAGGACAAAAGAGAATATATGAGAAGCTAGAAGAGAATGGTACTGCATATTGGGTGAAGAAGACTGCATATGCCTATACTGGTTGAATGTAGTGGTTATCAATCATCCATTTTTTTTGAAGTGCAACCCTCATGCTCTGGCCTGTAGCAAGAATATATATATATATGTGGAGCTAGGCTAAGATTCTGATATTGCTGCCTTTTGAACTGCAGTACAAATGCTCTCGTCCATGGCAGGAATATATATGGAGCTAGGCCAATATTCAGATATTGATGTCCAGGTATTGTAGAGTTTTTGGCGCTAGAAGCATTCATGTTCTAGATTTTTAGTTGAATTGTTCATGCCACGGTTTTTTACTGCCTTTGTAGCTGAATGATTACTTAGACCGTTTGGACTAAATTTTGAATATGTAGCATTTGTTCTGTCTGGAGAAATAACATATATTTATTAATTTGAACCTTGAGTTAGGAGATTTCTAGGGAGCAAAAACTGAAGTGTTTTCAGTGATATCACTGATATGCAAAGAGCGTGTCAACTCTATGGTAGTTGGCTGTTTCTTCCCCTAAAGGAAGTATTATAATTATATAATAATCACACTTCCTCGTGGTTATTTCTCATGTCAATAAACAAATGGATATTTTTTTATTTGGGCATAAGCCAATTAACAAATGGGAAGTAGATGCAGTATTTGGTACATTAATATTATCTGGTGTTCATGTATGTTTGATTGAAGCTACTGAAGTTGCTTCATGGTTTATGGATAAATGATTATAAAAAAGAAAACTTGTTGAGTAAATTTGAATCTTCTGATAAAGAACGATTCCTTTGTATGTTATAAATAGGTTCTAAAAGCGGTCTTGGTGAAAAGTGTAGTTCCATAAGTAGCTTTAAACCATTTATAGTGGATCAGAGGGTGTACCATATTTAGTACCATAAAATTGACCCTCGTATCATTAGGATTTTGGTTCCATGATGATAGGTAGGGTTTTGAAATTTAATGTCCTCTTCTCCTTTTCAGGTCCCTGAGTTGTTTAATGTTGATTTTGCTTAGGCACGATCCATCTTAGGGATCAACAAGAGGTGGCTCAAGCGATACGGGATGGTGACGAGCAGCGGTGACCACAGCAGACAGTGCAGCAAACTGGACATGCTTTAGAAATGGTGGTCAAGACAACACGTCTTGGGGAGTGGTGCGCCTGTCAAGCGACAGCGTCTGATTCTGGCACAACAAGCTGAGCTTTTCCCAAATCCTCTTTCTTTCTATCTCTGTCTCTTTCCATCAAGCTTGTGCGATGTGCTATACTTTCTCATCTTTTATTAGATAATTGTTGGCACTTTCAAGGACACATTACACCTCCCTGTGGAATTACTTGATATGTTGTGCAGCGTGAGACCCATTACACCCCATGTGTACCCATTACACTTTCAAGGGCTGCATATAGTGTTGTGAGCCTTCCCAGTGGCCTCCTTTTTAGTCTATTGATTTGAGGCTATTGCTACCTACCGTGTAGTTTCATGCATATGCTCTGACTTGTTCAAGACTTCTTTTTTCTTATATTGTTTTCAGCACTATCACTCAAGTCTTAGGATTTGACGACATTATTTCTAGCTGTTAGATTGTACAACATCTTTGTTATGGATTGTGATACCCACACAATACTGGATTCAGTACACTAGCAACTACTCTTTTTGTCATCTATTATGATTTAGTTGAGAGTGAGGTCAACATATATGCTGGAAAAGGACAACTTTGCATGTATTAACTTCTGGACTATTGTAATGTGCGTCATCAGCCAGAGAAGGCGGGGATCTGTGGATGCCAATGAGGGAAGCAGCCTGGCTCGGGCCGACCATGGCGCTAGCGTTGCAGACTCGCCGCCATCCTCCTTCGTCTCCCATCCACAGCTGGCCCCAACCCTTCCTCTGATGTGGTGCTATGAGAGCAAGAAAAAGAGCAGACATGCTCTGTATCTACATCCAACATCCACACAGCCAGATAATGGTACTGCTCTAAATAATTCCTTTTGTTTAGAGCAAGGGTGATGCATGTAACCATGTTACCTTAAATTATCTTCCTGTGTTAATTGAAAAAATTATGTTCCCTGCTTACATTTTCAATGCAAACTTCTTGGTGGTTTGTCCATTCCGCTGTTTGAAAATTCAAAGCACTCCATATTAATGCATTCTGTATCTTCTGATGTGTTGGCTATTAAACTAAGCAATGACATATACACATGCTTCTGGCATAGTGTGATTAAAACATAGGTTAATGCCGTACTTTTTTTTCGAAGATTAGTCATGCTATTTTTGATAGGTCTGTATCTACAACTGGTACCGATTTGTTTCCACATTTTCATTCTCCTGCCTTGTAAAGTGCTCTCTATGTTAGTTAGGCATAAAGTAGATGCCCAAGATATATTTAGAACATGTTTGGTAATGTGCAATGTCTCCATTCCAGGTTATAGATGTTGCTTTCAAACTTTTGTCCTTCAAATATATTTCTTTTTCTCCAACCGCTTTTGATTATTGGAAACTACTACATGATGTAATTGTGTCCATGGAGCTTGCTGATCTATGGTTCTTGTCCAACAGGGAGACCCTTCAGTTAGGTTATAAAATCCTTAATTATTGGAGCCATTCATATGCAAGTATCAACCCATGAGGGAAAGATTTTCTTGTATTACTTTATGACTTTGTCTTTGATCATTGAATGGCACACACATATGTTGTTGTATAATGCTTGTTCTGGTATATATTTGTTCTTCGGACACAGTGCGCATAGAGATGAATCTCTTATTGCATGTGTGTGTGTGTGTGTGTGATATATTGAGCATTTTTGTTATGTACTTATATTATTGTTTCCTCCCAGCTTCAGAAAGTCTATCCCGTTTTTTTCTTTTCCAGATTACAAATTTACACATGAAATGAATAAATGGCAGAATTGCCATCCTATGTATTATAACTTCAATATTATGGCCCTGGGGTTTTCCTTGGAAAATACTTATATGTGTTACTATTTCGCTTTTGCCTTTGCGCTGAAATTGTCGTATCTAATTGCAACACCTTGATAGAATGTTGTGTCTACAATTATACTAAAATATTTATTAAATTTCAAGCTAATATTTAATACTAAATAAGATAAAACTTATAATTTAAATTTTGCTCTGATTCTGCCATTTGCGCGATAGCGCAACAGGTCATCTAGTATTGTTAGAGAAGAACATTGGGCCGCTAACTAAAGCCATGAATCATGGTGGAAGTTTCAGTTTTGGACATTTATCCTCAATCTCATATGAGAAAATTAATTGTTGCTACATGCTTATGCATAAAAGAGGAGTCCATTATCTATTGTCTATGTTGTCCCGGTATGGATGTCTAAGTTGAGAATAATCAATAGCGAGAAATCCAATGCGAGCTTTCTCCTTAGACCTTTGTACAGGCGGCATAGAGGTACCCCTTTGTGACACTTGGTTAAAACATGTGCATTGCGATAATCCCGGTAATCCAAGCTAATTAGGACAAGGTGCGGGCACTATTAGTATACTATGCATGAGGCTTGCAACTTGTAAGATATAATTTACATAACACATATGCTTTATTACTACCGTTGACAAAATTGTTTCTTGTTTTCAAAATCAAAGCTCTAGCACAAATATAGCAATCGATGCTTTCCTCTTTGAAGGACCTTTCTTTTACTTTTATGTTGAGTCAGTTCACCTATCTCTCTCCACCTCAAGAAGCAAACACTTGTGTGAACTGTGCATTGATTCCTACATACTTGCATATTGCACTTGTTATATTACTTTACATTGACAAATATCCATGAGATATACATGTTATAAGTTGAAAGCAACCGCTGAAACTTCATCTTCCTTTGTGTTGCTTCAATGCCTTTACTTTGAATTATTGCTTTATGAGTTAACTCTTATGCAAGACTTATTGATGCTTGTCTTGAAGTACTATTCATGAAAAGTCTTTGCTATATGATTCAGTTGTTTACTCATGTCATTTACATTGTTTTGATCGCTGCATTCATTACATATGCTTACAATAGTATGATCAAGGTTATGATGGCATGTCACTCCAGAAATTATCTTTATTATCGTTTACCTGCTCGGGACGAGCAGAAACTAAGCTTGGGGATGCTGATACGTCTCCGACGTATCGATAATTTCTTATGTTCCATGCCACATTATTGATGATATCTACATGTTTTATGCAAACTTTATGTCATATTTATGCATTTTCTGGAACTAACCTATAAAGAGATGCCGAAGAGCCAGTTGCTGTTTTCTGCTGTTTTTGGTTTCAGAAATCCTAGTAAGGAAATATTCTCGGAATTGGACGAAATTGACGCCCAGGGGCCTATTTTCACACGAAGCTTCCAGAAGACCGGAGAGCTAACGAAGTGGGGCCACAAGGTGGCGACACCATAGGGCGGCGCGGCCCAAGCCCTGGCCGCGCCGACCTACGGTGTGGGCCCCTCGTGATGCCCCCTGACCTGCCCTTCCGCCTACAAATAGCCTTCATCACGAAACCCCCAGTACCGAGAGCCACGATACGGAAAACCTTCCAGAGACGCCGCCGCCGCCAATCCCATCTCGGGGGATTCAGGAGATCGCCTCCGGCACCCTGCCGGAGAGGGGATTCATCTCCCGGAGGACTCTACGCCGCCATGGTCGCCTCCGGAGTGATGAGTGAGTAGTCTACCCCTGGACTATGGGTCCATAGCAGTAGCTAGATGGTTGTCTTCTCCTTATGTGCTTCATTGTCGGATCTTGTGAGCTGCCGAACATGATCAAGATCATCTATCTGTAATGCTATATGTTGTGTTTGTTGGGATCCGATGAATAGAGAATACTATGTTATGTTGATTATCAATTTATATCTATGTGTTGTTTATGATCTTGCATGCTCTCCGTTATTAGTAGAGGTGATACGTGTGGTTGGCACGTCCGTTGGGAACCCCAAGAGGAAGGTGTGATGCGCACAGCGGCAAGTTTCCCTCAGTAAGAAACCAAGGTTTAATCGGACCAGTAGGAGTCAAGAAGCACGTTGAAGGTTGATGGCGGCGAGATGTAGTGCGGCGCAACACCAGTGATTCCGGCGCCAACGTGGAACCTGCACAACACAACCAAAGTACTTTGCCCCAACGAAACAGTGAGGTTGTCAATCTCACCGGCTTGCTGTAACAAAGAGTTAACCGTATTGTGTGGAAGATGATTGTTTGCAGAAAATAGTAGAACAAGTATTGCAAAGAGATTGTATTTCAAGAAAGAGAATTGGACCGGGGTCCACAGTTCACTAGAGGTGTCTCTCCCATAAGACGAACAGCATGTTGGGTGAACAAATTACAGTTGGGCAATTGACAAATAAAGAGAGCATGACCATGCACATACATATCATGATGAGTATAGTGAGATTTAATTGGGCATTACGACAAAGTACATAGATCGTCATCCAACTGCATCTATGCCTAAAAAGTCCACCTTCAGGTTATCATCCGAACCCCCTCCAGTATTAAGTTGCAAACAACAGACAATTGCATTAAGTATGGTGCGTAATGTAACTAGTGACTACATCCTTGAACATAGCACTAATGTTTTATCCCTAGTGGCAACAGCACAACACAACCTTAGAACTTTCTGTCACTGTCCCAGGTGTCAATGCAGGCATGAACCCACTATCGAGCATAAGTACTCCCTCTTGGAGTTAATAGCAAAAACTTGGCCAGAGTATCTACTAGTAACGGAGAGCATGCAAGATCATAAACAACACATAGATATAACTTTGATAATCAACATAACAAGTATTCTCTATTCATCGGATCCCAACAAACGCAACATATAGAATTACAGATAGATGATCTTGATCATGTTAGGCAGCTCACAAGATCCGACAATGATAGCACAATGGGGAGAAGACAACCATCTAGCTACTGCTATGGACCCATAGTCCAGGGGTAGACTACTCACACATCACACCGGAGGCGACCATGGCGGCGTAGAGTCCTCCGGGAGATGATTCCCCTCTCCGGCAGGGTGCTGGAGGCGATCTCCTGGATCCCCCGAGATGGGATCGGCGTTGGCGGCGTCTCTGGAAGGTTTTCCGTATCGTGGCTCTCGGTACTGGGGTTTCGTCACGGAGACTTTTTATAGGCGGAAGGGCAGGTCAAGAGGCGGCACGGGGGCCCCACACCACAGGGCCGCGCGGCCAAGGGGGGGGCCGCGCCGCCCTAGGGTGTGGCCCCTCCGTGGCCCCTCTTCGTCTCTCCTTCGGACTTCTGGAAGCTTCGTGAGAAAATAGGCCCCTGGGCTTTGATTTCGTCCAATTCCGAGAATATTTCCTTACTAGGATTTCTGAAACCAAAAACAGCAGAAAACAACAACTGGCACTTCGGCATCTTGTTAATAGGTTAGTTCCAGAAAATGCACGAATATGACATAAAGTGTGCATAAAACATGTAGATAACATCAATAATGTGGCATGGAACATAAGAAATTATCGATACGTCGGAGACGTATCAGCATCCCCAAGCTTAGTTCTGCTCGTCCCGAGCAGGTAAAACGATAACACAGATAATTTCTGGAGTGACATGCCATCATAATCTTGATCATACTATTTGTAAAGCATATGTAGTGAATGCAGCGATCAAAACAATGTATATGACATGAGTAAACAAGTGAATCATATAGCAAAGACTTTTCATGAATAGCACTTCAAGACAAGCATCAATAAGTCTTGCATAAGAGTTAACTCATAAAGCAATAATTCAAAGTAAAGGCATTGAAGCAACACAAAAGAAGATTAAGTTTCAGCGGTTGCTTTCAACTTGTAACATGTATATCTCATGGATATTGTCAACATAGAGTAATATAATAAGTGCAATAAGCAAGTATGTAGGAATCAATGCACAGTTCACACAAGTGTTTGCTTCTTGAGGTGGAGAGAAATAGGTGAACTGACTCAACATTGAAAGTAAAAGAATGGTCCTCCATAGAGGAAAAGCATCGATTGCTATATTTGTGCTAGAGCTTTGATTTTGAAAACATGAAACAATTTTGTCAACGGTAGTAATAAAGCATATGCATCATGTAAATTATATCTTATAAGTTGCAAGCCTCATGCATAGTGTACTAATAGTGCCCGCACCTTGTCCTAATTAGCTTGGACTACCGGATCATCACAATGCATTGTTTTTACCAAGTGTCACAAAGGGGTACCTCTATGCCGCTTGTACAAAGGTCTAAGGAGAAAGCTCGCATTGGATTTCTCGCTATTGATTATTCTTCAACTTAGACATCCATACCGGGACAACATAGACAACAGATAATGGACTCCTCTTTTATGCATAAGCATATACCAACAATTAATAATTTTCTCATTTGAGATTTGAGGATTGTTGTCCAAAAGCTGAAACTTCCACCATGGAGCATGGCTTTAGTTAGCGGCCCAATGTTCTTCTCTAACATATGCATGCTTAACCATATGGTGGTAGATCTCTCTTACTTCAGACAAGACGGACATGCATAGCAACTCACATGAAATTCAACAATGAAAAGTTGATGGCGTCCCCGGTGAACATGGTTATCGCACAACAAGCAACTTAATAAGAGATAAAGTGCATAATTACATATTCAATACCACAATAGTTTTTAAGCTATTTGTCCCATGAGCTATATATTGCAAAGGTGAATGATGGAATTTTAAAGGTAGCACTCAAGCAATTTACTTTGGAATGGCGGAAAATACCATGTAGTAGGTAGGTATGGTGGACACAAATGGCATAGTGGTTGGCTCAAGTATTTGGATGCATGAGAAGTATTCCCTCTCGATACAAGGTTTAGGCTAGCAAGGCTTATTTGAAACAAACACAAGGATGAACCGGTGCAGCAAAACTCACATAAAAGACATATTGAAAACATTATAAGACTCTACACCGTCTTCCTTGTTGTTCAAACTCAATACTAGAAATTATCTAGACCTTAGAGAAACCAAATATGCAAACCAAATTTTAGCATGCTCTATGTATTTCTTCATTAATGGGTGCAAAGCATATGATGCAAGAGCTTAATCATGAGCACAACAATTGCCAAGTATCACATTACCCAAGACATTTATAGCAATTACTACATGTATCATTTTCCAATTCCAACCATATAACAATTTAACGAAGGAGAAACTTCGCCATGAATACTATGAGTAGAAACCAAGGACATACTTGTCCATATGCTACAGCGGAGCGTGTCTCTCTCCCATAAAGTGAATGCTAGGATCCATTTTATTCAAACAAAACAAAAAACAAAAACAAACCGACGCTCCAAGAAAAAGCACATAAGATGTGATGGAATAAAAATATAGTTTCAGGGGAGGAACCTGATAATGTTGTCGATGAAGAAGGGGATGCCTTGGGCATCCCCAAGCTTAGACGCTTGAGTCTTCTTGATATATGCAGGGGTGAACCACCGGGTTCATCCCCAAGCTTAGAGCTTTCACTCTCCTTGATCATGTTGCATCATACTCCTCTCTTGATCCTTGAAAACTTCCTCCACACCAAACTCGAAACAACTCATTAGAGGGTTAGTGCACAATATAAATTGACATATTCAGAGGTGACACAATCATTCTTAACACTTCTGGACATTGCATTATGCTACTGGACATTAATGGATCAAAGAAATTCATCCAACATAGCGAAAGAGGCAATGCGAAATAAAAGGCAGAATCTGTCAAAACAGAACAGTTCGTATTGACGAATTTTAAAATGGCACCAGACTTGCTCAAATGAAAATGCTCAAATTGAATGAAAGTTGCGTACATATCTGAGGATCATGCACGTAAATTGGCTTAATTTTCTGAGCTACCTACAGGGAGGTGGACTCAGATTCGTGACAGCAAAGAAATCTGGAACTGTGCAGTAATCCAAATCTAGTACTTACTTTTCTATCAACGGCTTAACTTGGCACAACAAAACACAAAACTAAGATAAGGAGAGGTTGCTACAGTAGTAAACAACTTCCAAGACACAAAATAAAAACAAAGTACTGTAGGTAAAAACATGGGTTGTCTCCCATAAGCGCTTTTCTTTAACGCCTTTCAGCTAGGCGCAGAAAGTGTGTATCAAATATTATCAAGAGATGGTGCCTTGTTATCATGAGCTCCCCCATCCATAGTGGTACTAAGGGCTTTGTCAATTTTAGGCCTATAATAATACTTCTTTGGTCTAGGCACTTTAGAGACATACATAAACTTTTGCTCCTTACCCACATAAGCTTTCTCCTTATATTTAAGAGAAGAAAATGTTGAACCCAAGGTTCCCATAGCTTTTTCAAGTTCGTCAATCCTATTGATTTGATCATCATGGACAGCATTAGTTCCTAGGACACTAATTCTTTCATCAATTCCTCCTAAGGATTTATCTAGTTCATCAGTTTTATCAAGTAATATTTTCAATTTAGCTTCAATACTTGGAAAATTTTTCTCTATGGTTTCCAATTTTTTCATAACATCTTCAAGAGAGATTTCAGTTTTAACTTTATCAACAGGGGGTATTCCAAATAAGCTCTCAATAATGCAACTAGCTTCTAATGCAGGAGTACTTAGGAAGTCACCTTTTGCGAGACTATCAAGAACATATCTATTCCAGCTAGAGATACCAACATAAAAATTCCTGAGTAAAATAATGGTGGAGTGCTTCTTAGTGCATCTATTATGAGCATCGCTAATTCTATACCAAGCATCTATCAAACATTCTCCCCCTCGTTGCTTAAACGTGCGAACTTCAACTTCAGGATTACTCATTTTAGTAGTAGTAAATAAAGCAAACTAGATAAAGTAAATGCAAGTAAACTAATTTTTTTGTGTTTTAGATATAGCAAACAAGATAGCAAATAAAGTAAAACTAGCAACTAATTTTTTTGTATTTTGATTTAGTGCAGCAAACAAAGTAGTAAATAAAACTAAGCAAGACAAAAACAAAGTAAAGAGATTGAGAAGTGGAGACTCCCCTTGCAGCGTGTCTTGATCTCCCCGGCAACGGCGCCAGAAATTTGCTTGATGCGTGTGGTTGGCACGTCCGTTGGGAACCCCAAGAGGAAGGTGTGATGCGCACAGCGGCAAGTTTCCTCAGTAAGAAACCAAGGTTTAATCGGACCAGTAGGAGTCAAGAAGCACGTTGAAGGTTGATGGCGGCGAGATGTAGTGCGGCGCAACACCAGTGATTCCGGCGCCAACGTGGAACCTGCACAACACAACCAAAGTACTTTGCCCCAACGAAACAGTGAGGTTGTCAATCTCACCGGCTTGCTGTAACAAAGAGTTAACCGTATTGTGTGGAAGATGATTGTTTGCAGAAAACAGTAGAACAAGTATTGCAGTAGATTGTATTTCAATAAAGAGAATTGGACCGGGGTCCACAGTTCACTAGAGGTGTCTCTCCCATAAGACAAATAGCATGTTGGGTGAACAAATTACAGTTGGGCAATTGACAAATAAAGAGAGCATGACCATGCACATACATATCATGATGAGTATAGTGAGATTTAATTGGGCATTACGACAAAGTACATAGACCGTCATCCAACTGCATCTATGCCTAAAAAGTCCACCTTCAGGTTATCATCCGAACCCCTCCAGTATTAAGTTGCAAACAACAGACAATTGCATTAAGTATGGTGCGTAATGTAACTAGTGACTACATCCTTGAACATAGCACTAATGTTTTATCCCTAGTGGCAACAGCACAACACAACCTTAGAACTTTCTGTCATCGTCCCGGTGTCAATGCGAGGCATGAACCCACTATCGAGCATAAGTACTCCCTCTTGGAGTTAATAGCAAAAACTTGGCCAGAGTATCTACTAGTAACGGAGAGCATGCAAGATCATAAACAACACATAGATATAACTTTGATAATCAACATAACAAGTATTCTCTATTCATCGGATCCCAACAAACGCAACATATAGAATTACAGATAGATGATCTTGATCATGTTAGGCAGCTCACAAGATCCGACAATGATAGCACAATGGGGAGAAGACAACCATCTAGCTACTGCTATGGACCCATAGTCCAGGGGTAGACTACTCACACATCACACCGGAGGCGACCATGGCGGCGTAGAGTCCTCCGGGAGATGATTCCCCTCTCCGGCAGGGTGCCGGAGGCGATCTCCTGGATCCCCCGAGATGGGATCGGCGTTGGCGGCGTCTCTGGAAGGTTTTCCGTATCGTGGCTCTCGGTACTGGGGGTTTCGTCACGGAGACTTTTTATAGGCGGAAGGGCAGGTCAAGAGGCGGCACGGGGGCCCCACACCACAGGGCCGCGCGGCCAAGGGGGGGCCGCGCCGCCCTAGGGTGTGGCCCCTCCGTGGCCCCTCTTCGTCTCTCCTTCGGACTTCTGGAAGCTTCGTGAGAAAATAGGCCCCTGGGCTTTGATTTCGTCCAATTCCGAGAATATTTCCTTACTAGGATTTCTGAAACCAAAAACAGCAGAAAACAGCAACTGGCACTTCGGCATCTTGTTAATAGGTTAGTTCCAGAAAATGCACGAATATGACATAAAGTGTGCATAAAACATGTAGATAACATCAATAATGTGGCATGGAACATAAGAAATTATCGATACGTCGGAGACGTATCAAGAGGCTCTGGCCAAGTTGATGCTAGTAACTCCAAGAGGGAGTATTTATGCTCGATAGTGGGTTCATGTCTCCGTGAATCTGGGGGAGTGAGAGAAACCTCTAAGATTATGGATGTGCTATTGCCACTAGGGATAAAACATTGATGCTATGTCCGAGGATGTAGTTATTGATTACATTACGCACCATACTTAATGCAATTGTCTGTTGTTTTCAACTTAATACTGGAAGGGGTTCGGATGATAACCTGAAGGTGGACTTTTTAGGCATAGATGCATGCTGGATAGAGGTCTATGTACTTTGTCGTAATGCCCAATTAAATCTCACAATACTCATCATATCATGTATGTGCATGGTCATGCCCTCTCTATTTGTCAATTGCCCAGCTGTAATTTGTTCACCCAACATGCTATTTATCTTATGGGAGAGACACCTCTAGTGAACTGTGGACCCCGGTCCATTCTTTTACATCGAATACAATCTACTGCAATACTTGTTCTACTGTTCTCTGCAAACAATCATCATCCACACTATACATCTCATCCTTTGTTACAGCAAGCCGGTGAGATTGACAACCTCACTGTTTCGTTGGGGCAAAGTACTTTGGTTGTGTTGTGCAGGTTCCACGTTGGCGCCGGAATCCCTGGTGTTGCGCCGCACTACATCTCGCCGCCATCAACCTTCAACGTGCTTCTTGGCTCCTACTGGTTCGATAAACCTTGGTTTCATACTGAGGGAAAACTTGCCGCTGTACGCATCACACCTTCCTCTTGGGGTTCCCAACGGTCGCGTGCTGTACTCGTATCATTAGGCGAGTGTTGTGGAAAGCCAAAAGACAAATCCAAGATCGAGTATGTTGTTAAAAGTGGGTGAGGTCCAAAAATCCAAATGTCAATGTGAAGATCACTATAAACACGGAAAAGTTGTGGAACACACACACGAGATAAGCGGGGTTAGTGCAACCAAAAGTGAGCGGAAAAGTGTATGTAAAGGTGCTCGGTGTCACACTAACACAAGGAGAGCCAAAGCTTTGGTTGCAAATGAAGAGACAACAAGATTCACACGCGGCCTCTCTTCTCTTCTCTTGTTTGCTTAAAAGCTTATGACTCTTTTGTACACGGTGGCACTTGCACTCTTTTGTATCTATGGTGGCACTTTCACACTTTGGTATGTATGTATGTATGGTGCGACTTGCACTCTTTTGTGTTTTTGGGGTTTTTTTTCACGCACTATGTTAGCGTTAGCCTCGCTTTTGCTATCTTGCCACACGAGTGTTTGCTTGGATGCTTTACTCAACACGACACACACACCTCACAATTCGGGGCCACGTGCAATGTCTCGCAACACTAAACAAGCAATGCTCGATGGGATAGATCGCAAAAGGAAGAGGGTTACAAGGGAAAACTGCAAGTTATACCTGCGATGATGGTGGTGGTGGTGGTGGTGGTAGCCGAAAACGAGCTCGGAGAAGGGCGCGGAGCTGCGCCCGGTTTGGATCCGGTTGGACCGGACGGTGGACCGGCGGATCCGGTTGGCGCCCGGTTGACCGGGTGCTAGGCCGGCTGGTCTGGTCTGGGGTCCGGTTGACCGGGTTTCTCAACCGGGTTTCGCGTTTCTCTCTCCTGTTCTTCCCCAAACCAAAACCAAAAGAGCAAATTGACGGGAAACGATGGAATTGGAGGCTAAAAGTTGGGGAAATAGTAGATCAAGCACAACAACACCGAATCCACGGACCAAAACCACTCAAAACGCAACCAAATCACAGATCGGTCAAGAGGCAATTTGGGGATATTTTTGGGGATTTTGTGGAAAATATTCTAGAAACGAAATCGGGTGGGTGGAGGGTTAAAATCGCGGTAACCAAGAGCTGTTGATACCATATGATGAGGATCTAAGATCCCGGGAGTGGCCCGATCTCGCGATTTGACCCCGAAGACCAAGGGAAGAGGTGGGAGAATGCGAGGAACACGAAGAACACGAAGAACGCCGGTACTCACGCACGCACACCAACCCAATACACCCGATACTTACCCCCGTGGCTCGATGGACCACGCCAATAGAATCTCCTGGAAGAGGCACGCGGCAGAATTCCCGGAGAGAGATTGGGGTTGGAGAAGAAGAGATTGATGAGGGAGAGAGAGTAGCTTGTACTAGAATCTCACTCAGCAATATCCAAATCAACAACCAGGATGCCTTGATTACAGAGGGATGGTAACCCTAGGGAGACTAAGCTCAAAGTTAGGTTTGAGTTCAAAACAAGTCTGAGGGGTAAAGGAGGGGTCCAAGCTACTTATATAGGCATACATGGCCAGCAAGGCGAAAAGGTACGCGAATTGATAACTTAGGCAGTTTGGTGAGTCATTTCCGTCAAATCCGGTTTGGGATCCGGTCAGACCGGGCCTGTGACCGGGTGGTCCGGTCCTGGGTCCGGTCGACCGGGCACCAACCGGAAACTTGCGAGGTTTCCCGGTTGCCTTCCGGTACGATGCAGGGAATCCGGTTGGGCGCCCGGTTGACCGGGCCTGGGACCGGATGGCCCGGTTGTGGGGCCGGTCTGACCGGGTCCTGGACCAGCCAGCACTCTTCTCTTCCTTCGAGCGCTCCGAGCGACATCGGGTTCGGCTTCGTGATCATCTCCATGTCCCGCTGCTCCTCTCCTTCCCTTGACCATGGCGTGTCCTCCTCTCCGGGGTCTTGATGCGCCTTGTACCTAATGACACATAGCACATCGGCATGAGGTAGCATTCCATCCAAAGGGGTACCGAGATCAAGGGTGGTGAGGAGCGAGTTCACCTTGTCATGTAGAGCTTTAACTCGGGCTCGCGTCATCGGTCCACTTGGGGGACTTGTTGGTCTTGGTGTAGCGTCGTCGGTGAGCGGGGCTACATCAGCTCCAGACCATGGAGAACAACCTCAAAGTTGTGGGAGTTGAAGCCGCAGAAAAAGTACTGTTCGCCACCCACTACCTATCAGGACCTGCCAGAGCCTGGTGGACAAGTGCCCGTGCGATGAATGCGGGACAGATGATGACCTGGGAGGATTTCAAGATGAAGTTCAGCAAATACCATGTGCCCCAAGGACTGATCAAGAAGATGAGAGACGAGTTCCGCGAACTCAAACAAGGAAGGATGTCCGTGGTGGAATACCGCGACAGGTTTCTTACTCTGTCAAGGTACGCCCCGGACGAGACCGACACAAATGAGAAGAGAAAGGAAAGATTTCTGAATGGACTGCATGGATGAGATGCAAACTGTGTTAGTGAACATTCCGTTCGCCGACTTGGAAGCCCTCGTGGACTCAGCCATACAGATGGAAGGAAAGCTGCATCAAGCCAACGAGAATCGCAAGAGAAGAATGATGAACCAGAATGGGCCCCACCATACCCAGAAGTACCGCAACAACTCCTCTGGAGGATTCTCCCCAAGACACAACAAGCCCCCTGCTCAGAATTATCGCCCCAACTACACCAACAACAACGGAGGACCCCCGAAGCCCGGAGGCAACAACAACAGCCACAACAACAACAACCACCACAACAGCAACAACAACAATGGGAACAACAACCACACCAATACTGCCCCAAGGACTGGGAGCAATGCTACCCCCATCACCCCAAAGGACAAGGCAACCATCACCTGCTATGAATGTGGCACTGTAGGCCACTACTCCAATGAATGCCCCAAGAAACTTGCCAAGACTGCCCCCAATACTGCTGCACCTGCCCAGCAACAGCGCCGCTTCGCAGGTAGAAGGAACCAGAACAACCACAACGGCCGTCTCTACCACATGAATGCCACTGAAGCCCAGGAAGCACCTCAGGCGATGCCAAGTATGTTTTCCTGTTAATCCAACCGCTCAATCTCTCTTAGGAACCTAACTTTTCTTAAAATCTCGGGACGAGATTTGTTTAAGGGGGAAGGGTTTGTAACATCCCAAAAATTTCAAAACAAATAAAATGAATTTCCTTATTTCCAAATTTTTGGAACCAACAAAAACTTTTATTAAATTAAGTTTGATACATAGTGATCTTGCTTAATTATTGTGCTATTGCCATGATTGCTTGTTAAAGTATTTTTGAAATGATCTTAAACCCTAAACCTCACCCCTCTTTTGACCATCCAAGTTAAAACAAAATAAAAGGAAATTAAATAAGAAAAAGGCCTATGTGCCTATGGCTATTTTGTAAAACTTTACCTTAGGTCTTTCTACTTTGTTTAGAGGTTTTGAAAACCTTCATAAACCTTACCTAGTACTTATCAAACCAAATCCAAGGTGAAACCAAAGAAAATAAAAAGAAACTAAAAATACCATAGAGGCATATGAGAGCAAATAGCAAATTTGTGAATTTGAGGATCTTGACCCTAAGACTTGTTGTGAATGGTTGGATCACTCCTCTATACCATTTCAACACTCAACAACATCAATTGGGTCAAGCCAAGTCAAATTAAAAATCAAATGCAACATATGCATAGAGGCATATGTGGCACATAGCCCTTTTACCCAAATCTTGTCCTATGCACTCCTACCTTGCCCAAATGGTGTGAAACCATCTCTAAACCTAATCTCACACTAAATGGACCCTAACCCATGCCCAAGTAAAGCAAGATAAATAAAAGAGGAAAATAAGAAAAATTGGAATTCACCTCTTATGTGTTTATGGCCATTTTTGCAAATCTTTGAGCTAGACCTTTTGGAATGGTTTCAATGGTTGTAAATGTTCCTAAACTAATAAGAATCACTTTGGAGTCAAGAAAAATCAAATCAATTAGAGAGAAATGAAATAGTGAGAAAATTCCATTTTCACTCACATACACTTTAGCCAATTTTGCAAATCTTCAACCAAGGCCACATTTGCTTGTGCCATTGTTTGTAAAACACTTATATATCAATAACACATTCTTTTGAATCAAAGAAACCCAATTCAAATCAAATAAGAATTCAAATTCAACTAACATGTGATAATGGTCACTTTGCCCATTTATATTATCTTACCCACTTTGCACCCATGGTTTGGAAATTTCTTAAACCAAACTTGGTCCACTCTCTCCACCTCATCCAAGACCATGTCAAGATGAACAAGTTTGATGTTGACCACCAGTGTTGACTCTGCCTAGGTTAACCAGAATAAAGGTGCCAAGTGGAGACATTGAATCAAAGAGAAGATCACCTCATTTTTGATTTCTTGCAAACCTTCACCAAATTGACCACCACCACCACCATTCTACCTCTCTGAATATATGAATGAGATCCACCAAAAAGATTTTCAAATTTCAAACAAAATTCTCTTGCGGCCATTTCCTCGAACACTTGGCAGGCAGACTTTGGCATTTGACATACACTCTATTAACCACTGGTCCATTGCCTAAACCCCTTTTGATCCTTGATCATTGTTGCTCCTGTACCTCCTCTGCATCAAGCCCTACCCTTTTGCACTGAGTAAAGTGAAGCCATGATCATTTTTCATCCATGCCGAGCCCTCATGCCATCACCATGCCACTCCTCATCATCTGCTCCCTCTGGTCACCCTCACCATGTCTAATGGCTCTCCCACACTCCACTGAGCATGCTCGTACCCGCCCTGGTCGAAGGAGAACACGTCATTGGCCAGAATGGCACGCACCCGTACGTGCCCAGACGCGCCCCAGACATGCCAGAGCGCGCACGGACACCGTCCTGGACGCGCCAGAGCACGCCGTCGTGCCATCGCTCTCGTCCTCCCCTGCAAGCCTACCCCTGCATCAAGCATCGCCACCACCTCCTCTACCCCGTAGACACGCTCGATAGCTCGCGGAGGACCCATCGTCGTCGCCATGATCAAACCCTTGCCGCCAGTACCCGCCGCAGACGCGGAAGCAACCCGAGCCGTCCCCTCCTCCCTCTCTTGCGCCAGCACGCTCCCTAGCTCCGCCATGATGCCTGCAACACCACGCCCCCATCGCCTTGCCCCTTCGCACCCTGGACAGCCATCGCCGTCGACGACCTCCACGGCACCCCCGCAGCACCCCTCCACCCTATAAAAGGAGAGCCCCCGCACTTAAATTCCTCACACCAACAAGCTTACCTCCTCTCTCTGATCCCCCTGAACCTCTCCCCCTCCTCAATTAGCCCCCGTTTCGCCGGAATTTGATCGGAGTCCGCCGCGCTCATCGACGTTGTTGATTTCGGCCACCTCCGCTCCTCCCACGACTACCAGTCGACTCCCCATCATCGACAACGTCGCCCTGCCTCATCGCCGCCCCTCGCCGGAGCCCCAGCTCGCCGCCGACCCCCTATTTCCGCCGAGCCAGCACGCCCTTCTCCCCGACGACGATGACGACGCACGGCAGCTCGATCCACTTCTAATCCGACGGCTCCTATTCGCAGGTACTACTTCGGCGAATTAATCCCACTGACCACTGGGTCCCACCCTGTCAGTTGGCCGCAGCGCTACTGGGCTGGGTTTTCCCATTTTCAAACCCTTTCGGCCCAATTGTTTTCCCGCCTAGCCCATTTAGCATTTTCAAATTAAATTGTTTCAGTGAGATTTTCAATACTGGTCTTTGCTATATTTTGAATAGTTTCAAATCTACAAACCCAAATTTAGTGATTCAAATTGTTCCAGAATCCTTATGAAATTATCTAACTAACCCCACTGGTTTCAACCTCATAGCTTGTGTAGAATTTGAATAGCAAAAATAACAAGTCAGATACTTTTCAGTTTTCAAATTAATATTAAAAATCAACCAATTTGAATATTGAAGTGAATACAATTGCTATAATTCACATTTCAACCCCTCTAATTTAATATGTAAATATGATATGGGTTCTGTACATGATCATGGGCTAGAAGCAAAATATTGGCTATGTAGTCAATAACTAGCCCATTTAAACTATTTCAAATTTTATGAATTTAAATCTATGAGGTGTAGCACCTCATTTAAATCATTTTCCCAAGTGTTATGAAGTAATGTGATGACCTCTATTGCATGGTCTCATACTTGCTCACTTGTGGAACTTAAATCAATACTAGCTGAATGCCCGTGCGTTGCTACGGCTCTTGAAAAGATTTTTTTGATACACATTAAATTGTAATGCATATGAATAATGATGTGGAAAAAATATAACCATCTAATATTTAAAAGTACACTTTGTAAAAAATATATTCTTACAAAAAATAAAGGTTTTAATTCGACATGATATGCATAGAAAGGAAGTTTCAATTATACATATAATGTCCTGTTCAAAAAAAATACATATAATGCACTAAAGAAGTTGATGCCCTGCAGATACCTAGAGTGTGTGAAACAGCTTAATTAGTATCAGGTTGGGCTATCTACTGATTATAAATTTATAATGCTACATAAACAAATCGATAGGGTAGTCTTTTCGTTCCAATATGATTCTTGTACAGTACAGATGCATATTCAAAGCGATAGGGGATCTCATCAGTCCAAATAATCAGCCCATGAAGGCTTAATGCATATTCCCATATTACCTTCCACCCCAACAGCAAGGCCTCGAGGACATGCCCCTCCTCGCACAGCCATATCAACGCACCAGCCTTGAAATCAGAGTCACAAAGCACCCCATTGTCATTCACGAGTCTCAGCCAATTGTAAGTATCGAACCACCTTTTTCTCCGGTAGAGCTAACTCACCGATCGCGAGCGGGCATCGTCGCAAGGGATACGGTCGAGCAGGAGTCAGCTCGTGATACATAAGCCTAGGAAGGGGATGCCGCATTCAAGGCAGCGGCGAGCGGGGAGTATCGGAGCGAGACGGCGCGTTGGCCGGGTGTAGCCGCGCGCCCGCGCCACGACCTCCAGCTCGACCGTGATGTCATGGCCGGTTGCTCGGGAGCACGAATCCAAGATGGAGATTGGCCCATGGATGCCTCCAGGCAATGGATCAGCGGATTGGCGAGTTCAAGTTCATTAGGCCCTAGCAATAGCTATAGTCATGGAACACCTTCCTGTTGCCTAGGGCGCCGATCAGCACGCCCCTGGATGCCTCCAGGCAATGGATTAGCGAAGACGGAGTCGTGGAACGTGTTCTCGTGGATCGATCATGCCACACCGTCCTCGTTGAAGCGCGTCGGGCACACGGTGATTGCCCATCGGAGATTGCAAAGCGGATGGTGTCCACATCCAGCGGTAGAAGGTCACGCTCCCGATCTTCGGAATACTCCTATCCCAATACTCCCGATCGGCACCTGCATATCATCTTGGAATACTCCGGATCTCAATCATCCCGATATTCCGATGTTGCCGATCTAAGCTGCGGGCGGTCGTGGATCGTCACCGACCGCGGCTCCATGGCAGAGCAGGCCGGCTCTCGCGTGCTGGCTTCAACTCTATATAGGAGGATGATAGAGTCCAGAACGGAACCCAACTGTACACGAAACAATACCAAAACACGGCGTAGACTCAGGACGGTTGCCAGCGCGGGTTTTTTTTGGGTTTTCCTACTGGTTTTTCTTATTCTTATACCGAGAGCGGGAGCAGCTAAGGGGTTTTTGTTTTCCATCTAACGAAGAGGGACCCCGGTTTTCTTTGACGTACCATCCGAGTTTTTAACGTACGGACACCACCAGTCCCCGTTGAATAGTAAAGATAGTATTTAAATCACCATGGTTACTTAAATCACATGAGATGATGAATCTCATTTAAATCATTTTTCTCAAATGATAAGTGTGAAGTATTGACCTTGGTCAACATGTGATCATACATGGTTATTTGAGAAGATTAAATATTAAGAAGATTCAATGAGAGGAAATTATTTCTCCAAAGAACTAAATAGAAACCCTAATTCCAATTTCAATGAGAGGAAATTATTTTCCTAATACTAAGTAAGAAACCCTAGCATAATTTTGGAATAATTTTTAAGTAGTGATGCTAGATCATTTGTGTGAGCCATTAAGGCTAAATAAGTCTACTTAAGTGTTGTTTGGTGATTGTATCCTCGTATTCATTTATAGACGCTAGTACCGGAGACTATCAAGAGGAAGAGGTATTCTACCAAGAGGTAGAAGAAGAAAACTTTGATCACCTCACCAATCAAGGCAAGCTATTACCAATGCAAGATAGATTTGTGCAAAGCTCTACAAGAGCAAGGCACCATTACATTTTACTTTATGATCATATCCCAAGTTTTTACTTTACAAGCTTTATTGGATTTTATTTATCAAAGTTACTTTTTGATTTATGATTCACTTGGTTTAGTTATGGAGTAGTACAAGAGCATCACACTTAGCCTAGAAAGCTATAAGCTACTTAGCACCCCTCATAACTAGTTGCTAGTGCTAAAGATTAAAAGTGACTACTCTAGTTGGGAACTGGTGAATTGAAGTGATTTTGAAAACCTTGGAATGATGAGTCATTCTATTGAGAGATTTTGAAGGTGAATATGATTGGTGAATGACTTGGTGAATTTTACCAAAACTGATGGTTGGGTTCGGATGCGATACCATTCCAATTTTACAAGTACCCCCACAATACCTGAATCTGGGTAAGGCTTGACTGGAAACTTATGTATTTTAGTATGAGTTCCCTCTGAACAAGCGTCATAGGGGTTATGCTGAGGCTGCCTCCATTGAAAGTGAAATGACGTGAAATGAGGTGAATGTCCTACCCAAGCCCTGTGCAGTTCCCGGGTTGACAGTTTGTTTTCACCGGGAGGCCAAGCTCATGGGGAGAGGTGCCTATACTAGGGTATGTAAATGAAAGGTTAGGATTGGTAGTTCGCGTACTGCGTACGATAAATCAGGGCCAGTTACCCCTGACGAACTATTGCAATTGTTGTGGCACAAGTGTACAACCTCTGCAGAGTGTAAACCTATTCGAATAGCCGCGTCCGCGGTCATGGACAGTTGGAAAGGCCATACTGTTCCGTCATCAGAACTTTTCTAAAAATATGAATGGTGACTTGTGACTTGAATTGAAGGGTGACTTTGACTTTGAATCACAACTGAGTTGTGGGAATGACACTAATGTTCCCACTTGAGTTTAGCAAATGAAGAGGTTTTGATTATTAAAGTGCTTATGAAATAAAACTGGCTTTATGCAAATTAAACTAGAGCTTAGAACCCCCTGACTGTAGTTGATAGTATTTACCTTAGTATTAGTTTGCGAGTACTTTAAAGTACTCATGGCTGTGTCCCTGGCTATTCAAATGACCAGACTATGAAGAGAAGTATCAGAACCCGGAAGAAGGACAACAGGACGTCTACGACAACTAGGATCACTCCTGACGTCAACAGTTGCCTGTGGAATAGATGGACTACTACTACGCTATTTCGCTTCCACTATGTGTTATGTAATTGATCAGTAGAACTTCTATTATTGTAATGAGACTGGATCATGTGATCCTTTATTTGTAAGACGATTATGGTATGTAATGAATGATGTGTTGTGATATCAATCTATTATGTCTCGCAAAAAAATATTCCTGGGATTGCGAGGAATGGCATAATAGGCATCTGGACTTAAAAATCCGGGTGTTGACAATGATCCCAACTATGTTCCCCATGTTGATCTGAAGACATGTGAGCTGCGCATTTGGACCAACCTGCGGCAGGATAACTGATAACCCACAAGTATAGGGGATCACGTGTAGCCTTTTCGATAAGTAAGAGTGTCGAACCCAACGAGGAGCTAAAGGTATGATAAACATTCTCTCAAGTTCTATCAACCACTGATACAACTCTACGCACACTAAGCGTTTGCAATATCTAAGAAATACAACTAGAGCGATAACGGGTATGAGAGGTAACTTTGCAGAACAATAAAATACACGGAATAAATGTTAGTGCTGCAGCAATAAAAAAAACTAAACTAACAGTACCATGAGTGTGGAAAGGCGGTGGTAATAGTGGTGGCTTTGTCCAAGATCAATTAGTGAAGATCTTGGGTTCAATGTCTTCAATGCAGCTTTCTATGTAGGAGAGGCTAAATATACATGCTCTCCCTCCGGGATTACAAGTACTATATGATTGGCTTGCTAGCAAACATCCGTAAATACTAGCAAGCATTAAGGTTTCCCCAACCATAGCCTTAAGTAAATGTTCCTCTTACTCCCATACATGCAACTATCCGGTTCGCGTCCTTAGGTTTCTGTCACTCCGGCAAAACTTCCCCCTTCTAGTATACAAGTACTACCAACCCTATGGTGCTTGATCCATGCGCGCACAAATATAATGGGCACCAAGGACGGTAAGATATCAACATACAACTCTAATGAACCAAAGAGAAACAACCAATCAATCAAAGAACAAATAAACTATGGCAACATGACATAGATCATAGGATTATAACTTGTAGCATCAAACACCATGTTTACATAGGGCGGTACAGAGGTTTGTGAGAGGATGGACCACTAAATACAATGAGGAGTTGGTGATGGAGATGGCGGTAAAGACGTTGGAGGGCTCAGCGAGGAGCGCCGGGAGGCGGAGGCGTGGGCGGCGCCGGCGCGGGGGACTCCTTCCCCGCCGCCGGCATCATGGGGGAGCGCCGCCCCTTAGCCTTCTTTTTTCCTTGAGTTGGTGCTGGTGTAGATGAGTGTTTCTCCCTCCTTGGCTTCTGCCAAGGAGGAGGATTTTCGTGACAATGCTTGGGGGCCTCCAAAAATAGGGTGTCCCATCAATATATAGTGTTGGAGATGCAATCTAGGCCATGAGATGGATGCCCCTTTGATCCAAGGACTCTTGGGCACCTCTAGAACCTTCCTAGGACTCCCCTCTGTCCTTCATGAGCCTCACAACTTGTGTATGGGCTGAAATATCCAGGTATGAAAAGAGTTTGTGTCAAATACGTCACCAACTTTCGGAGTCCCGAGACTGCACAAACCTCCGCAGTAATTCTGCTTTCCCAGATGCATCCGTTGTCCGTTCTGGGCGAATAAAATGTCCAAATTGTTCGGTTTGAAATTCTCTACAACTTTGTAGTTTACGACTTTTCCATTGGACGTCGTTTGGATGGAGTTTCGAAGCGATCTTTGAAAAGTGTTCAGCAGGGACAGATTCCGGGAAATTCCAGATTTCACCATAATGAGCTATTTCCTTCCATATTTGCCTATTTCCTGCACAACAAAGTTGAAACCAAAAACTTGTGCACTTTTACAATTATTAATAGGTTAGTCCCTTAAAATATATAGTAATTGGTGTAAAACAAGCATTGAACATCAAAAATTATAGATACGTTTGCGACGTATCAACATCCCCAAGCTTAACTCCTGCTCGTCCTCGAGTAGGTAAGTGATAAAAAGAATAATTTTTGAGGTGACATGCATCTTCAAAGTTCAAAGGATGACTAGATACAAATAATTTAAGAACAATTAATAACACATTCATGATTCAATCAATAATAATTTTGGGACCATGCACATAGAACTAAGAATGACAACTATGCTCTCATAAGATGGTGCATATAACTTAGAAGATGAAGACTCAACATAAAAGTAAAAAAATAGCCCTTCGCAGAGGGAAGCAGAGATTAAACATATGCTAGAGCTTTTTATTTTGAAAACATAGAGATATAATATTTTAAGAGAGGCAATTGTGTCAACGGTAGCAATAAGTAATATAGGTTATGTATAAAACTTCCTATAAGTTGCAAGCCTCATGCATCGAATACTAATAGTGCCCGCACCTTGTCCTAAATAGCTCGGATTTCCATGGATTATCATCGCACTACATATGTTTCAACCAAGTTTCACAAAGGGGTACCTCCATGCCACCTGTACAAAGGTCTAAGGAGAAAGTTCGCATTGGATTTCTCGCTTTTGATTATTCTCAACTTAGACATCCATACCGGGACAACATGGACAACAGACAAATAGACTCCTCTTTAAGCTTAAAGCTTTTGGCAACATAAATTTCTCATAAGAGATTTTTGAGGTTTTAATGTCCATGCTGAAACTTCCACCATGTAAACATGACTTTGGTTAGCGGCCCAATGTTCTTCTCTAACAATATGCATACTCTAACCTTTTATCATGGTTATCTCCTTTACTTCAGACAAGACGGACATGCATAGTAACTCACATGATATTTATCAAAAATATGATGATGGTGTCCCCATGTCAGCATGGTTGCCACACAACAAGCAGCTTATAAGAACTAAGATACATAAGTGACATATTCCTCACCACAATATTTTTTAGGCTACTTTCCCATGAGCTATGTATTGCAAATACAAGGAATTATTTTGAAGGTTTTAAAGGTAGCACATGTAAATTTACTTGGAGTGGCGGTGAAATACCACATATAGGTAGGTATGGTGGTCACTTTAAGCATATTTTGGTTTTTGGTGGTTGGATGCACGAGTAGAGATCATACTCAGTACAGAATGAAGGCTAGCAAAAAGAAAGATAGCGACCAACTAAGAGAGCAATAATGGTCATAATCATGCATAGCGACAAAACTTATTAATTAAAGCATATGGTGATATTAAAAGTCTAAACTAAATGATCAATTCAACCCAATTGAAACATCAGAGGAGATCTTCCATTTGCATCACTATTAATATGAAACCTTTTTACTCGTATCCAACACCAATCAACTTATTTGAAACAACTCTCATTTATAATATTCATTAAAGATCAGAGAGCTAATCATATATAACTGAAGCATACTAACAAGCTCTGTACAAAATAGGAGTGAAAAACCAGAGCTAAACGCAGTACTAGCAAAAATAAAATGCTCGTTGAACAATAAAAGTGAAAACTAGAGCGTTCATACAATTAAAACGGAGCGTGTCTCTCTCCCAAACAAACATGGTATGATGGTGCCCACTTTATTGAAAATAAAATACACAACAGAAAATAAACACGCTCCAAGAATAACACATAGTATATGAAGCAATAAAAATATAGTGAACAGAAACAGGACCTGATATTTTTATTGATGAAGAAGGGGATGCCTTGGGCATCCCCAAGCTTTGACGCTTGTACTTCTTGAATATATCTTGGGGTGAAATGGGCATCCCCAAGCTTGAGCTTTTGTCCATTCTTCATCTCATCTCATCATTCTTCTTTCCTACATTTGAAAACTTCCTTCATACAAAACTCATCACAAATCTCATTAGCAGCGTTAGTGCAATGATAATATTAATCAAATCTACAAAGTTCAGTATGACATATGAAAAGCATTTTAATAAGCATTAGCTACTGTAACACAACTTTAATAAGGTTCTTTGATCAAGAGAACTCAAAAAGGTGGGCAAAAAGAAGCAAATGCAAAACAGTGCAAGAATTTGTCAAAACAGAACAGTTCGTACAAATTGATTTTTGAAAAATAGTTACGCTGCGTAACTCGAAAAACTCTGAACTAATGAAAGTTAGATAAATACCTGGGGAAGATGCTCGTAAATTGGCAGCTCAAACTTACGTTCTAGTGATGTTTGGCGATTTTTCTCGTAATGAACCAGAAACAGTAAACAAGATTGCAAATCCCCCAAATACCACTTTCTTACCATTAGAGGCAATTCTTGGCACAAAAACAAAACAAACATGATAAGGAGAGATCATTACAGTAGTAATGACTTCCAAGACTCAACAAAGCAGTAAATAACAGAAATATAAACATATTGGGTTGTCTCCCATAAAGCTCTTTCTTTATAGCCATTTAAGATGAGCATGATTATTTGATGGAGCTCTCAAACCCCCCCTTTTTTTTGTTGTTTTCCAATTATAAGTGAAACTGACAAAGAAACAAGAACCAAATAAAGAATCTAATAAAACTAAATAGAATAAAAGCAAAGATAATAAAAGCAACTATATACAATGCTTACATTTAGATGGGTAATATTGAGTTTGAAGGAGACAACCTCCTGTTGGTTGATGAATAGGGGGATGCCTTGGGCATCCCCAAGCTTAGATATTTTCATCTTCTTGAATATTCTCTTGGGATCCATCTACACATCCCCAAGCTTGAGCTCTTGCATCCTCTTGCTCATCTCATATCACCATATTGATTGGAACGTAAAAACTGCATCCACATAAAGCTTCACAAAACTCATTAGTAGGTTAGTACTCATTAAATAAAATCCACAAGTGTTCAAGTATCCCTAATTTCTATAAAATCTATCAAATATTTAGCCACTGTAATACTGAGGTTTCTTATTATTTCAAGCGTACGTCGAAAACGAAGGAAACTTTTGAATCCTAAGTACTCCCTCTGATCCGAAATAAATGTTGGATGGGACATTTTGCAAAAAGCAGCCTCATATTTGTTTATTACTTAACCCGCAGTCCACCCTCCCCTTCTTCCATGTCGAGTATCTCCGTCCCAACCCAAAATCGCAAATGCACGGACAGGGTCCTCACGAGAAAAAAGAAAAAAAGCAAACAGCAGAAGTCTCCGTCGATCCTCCGCCTCCCTTGATCCCCCGTCTCGTACGCCACCCCCACCCAATCCGATTCCAATCTCGCCGGCGCTGCACCACCTGGACTTCCTCCCTCCGCTCCTAGTTCGAAGGCCTCTGCTCTTTCTCTCTCTCTCGTCAGATCGATGTCGGCGGCCCATCCTCGCCGACGAGAGGGCGCCTCCGCCAGAAGACATGCCGGCGTGGTGTGCTTCCTCGCAGGCGCATGGCGCTCCGCCAAGTTCGCCGGCCCGCGTCCCGCGTCCCGCGCGCGGCCGAGGTGGTCTGGTGTCCAGATGCCCCCACGCCGGCGACGGTCAGCCAACTACCTGGATACAAGGATCCACATATTTTCTGATTTCAGATGGGTTTGTTTGTAAAAGTGCATGTGTATAACCGTCCGCCACTTATTTCGGATCGGAGGGAGTACAATATTTAAACAAAGAGAATAGAAATCTGTCAAAACTGAACACTATGTAAAGATGTCACTCAATGAGATAGTTACGTAACTCAAATCGAAAAACTCATGATTAATGAAAGACAGATCATAACCTCAGGTCTATGCACAAAAAATTTCAGATCAAAATGCCATACTGAGATTGTTCACGAATTTTTGCAGCACAGCACAGGAAATCTGTCTCAACAGAATCAGTCCGTAAATATTGAATTATTAGATCTGTCTACGTACCTCAAATCAGAAAAGTCAGAACTAACGAAAGTTAGATATCAAGCACTACTATGCACTCAAGAAATTTCAGATCAAGATCACGTTCTGGTGATTTTTAAAATTTTCTACAGTGGAGCACAGGAAATCTGTTTTCTAGGCAACATAGTGACAATCTTGCATAACAAACTAGAGGTTATCTATACATTCTATTTACAGCTGGATATGTACACTATATACACTATATACACTATTTACAAATTTTTAATGAAAAGCTTCCATGGAAAGAATTGTTTTGGTTTCGCAGGCATGAACACAAGTGTTCAAGGTCGACCCCCACTTCACCATTACTCATCTTTCCAATCACTTTTCTTTTCTGAAAACATTTTTTTATTTTTTTATATAAGAGTACAACTAATTTTTTTTAATTCGCATTCCCTATCCATACAAGAGATAGAGAACAACTAGGTACAAGAAGTAAAACTACTTAGAGATAAAGCAAACAAGTGCACACGAAAATATTCACCTACGCTATGGCTGCCCGGCAACGGGGCCAGAAAAGGTCTTGATAACCCACAAGTATAGGGGATCGCGTGTAGCCTTTTCGATAAGTAAGAGTGTCGAACCTAACGAGGAGCTAAAGGTAGGATAAACATTCTCTCAAGTTCTATCAACCACTGATACAACTCTACGCACACTAAGCGTTTGCAATATCTAAGAAATAAAACTAGAGCGATAACGGGTATGAGAGGTGACTTTGCAGAACAATAAAATACACGGAATAAATGTTAGTGCTGCAGCAATAAAAAAAACTAAACTAACAGTACCATGAGTGTGGAAAGGCGGTGGTAATAGTGGTGGCTTTGTCCAAGATCAATTAGTGAAGATCTTGGGTTCAATATCTTCGATGCAGCTTTCTATGTAGGAGAGGCTAAATATACATGCTCTCCCTCCGGGATTACAAGTACTATATGATTGGCTTGCTAGCAAACATCCGTAAATACTAGCAAGCATTAAGGTTTCCCCAACCATAGCCTTAAGTAAATGGTCCTCTTACTCCCATACATGCAACTATCTGGTTCGCGTCCTTTGGTTTCTGTCACTCCGGCAGAACTTCCCCCTTCTAGTATACAAGTACTACCAACCCTATGGTGCTTGATCCATGCGCGCACAAATATAATGGGCACCAAGGACGGTAACATATCAACATACAACTCTAATGAACCAAAGAGAAACAACCAATCAATCAAAGAACAAATAAACTATGGCAACATGACATAGATCATAGAATTATAACTTGTAGCATCAAACACCATGTTTACATAGGGCGGTACAGAGGTTTGTGAGAGGATGGACCACTAAATACAATGAGGAGTTGGTGATGGAGATGGCAGTGAAGACGTTGGAGGGCTCAGCGAGGAGCGCCGGGAGGCGGAGGGGTGGGCGGCGCCGGCGCCGGCGCGGGGGACTCCTTCCCCAGCGCCGGCATCATGGGGGAGCGCCGCCCCTTATCCTTCTTCTTCCTTGAGTTGGTGCTGGTGTAGATGAGTGTTTCCCCCTCCTTGGCTGGAGGATTTTTGTGACAATGCTTGGGGGCCTCCAAAAATAGGGTTTCCCATCAATATATAGTGTTGGAGATGCAATCTAGGCCATGGGATGGATGCCCCTTTGATCCAAGGGCTCTTTGGCACCTCTAGAACCTTCCTAGGACTCCCCTCTGTCCTTCATGAGCCACAGAACTCGTGGCTGGGTCAAAATATCCAGGTATGGAAAGAGTTTGTGTCAAATACGTCACCAACTTTCGGAGTCCCGAGAATGCACGAACCTCCGCAGTAATTCTGCTTTCCCGGATGCATCCGTTGTCCGGTGTGGACGAATAAGATGTCCAAATTGTTCGGTTTGAAATTATCTACAACTTTGTAGTTTACAACTTTTCCATTGGACGTCGTTTTGATGGAGTTTCGAAGCGATTTTTGAAAAGTGTTCAGCAGGGACAGATTCCGGGAAATTCCAGATTTCACCATAATGAGCTATTTCCTTCCATATTTGCCTATTTCCTGCACAACAAAGTTGAAACCAAAAACTTGTGCACTTTTGCAATTATTAATAGGTTAGTCCCTTAAAACATATAGTAATTGGTGTAAAACAAGCATGGAACATCAAAAATTATAGATATGTTTGCGACGTATTAATAACCCATATGTGAATGACGATCAACCATTCACCGAAGATAGACGCTTTTGGACAAGAGCCCAGTTTGCCATGTGGGAACAGTTTTATGAGCCAGCTGTGCCAGAACCATCTGTGAAGCCCAGACGCCTCAATGTTGCATTTCATGATATGCATAAGGATGATGACTTCAAGTATGTTGACACGGCTTTGAAGAAGATGAATCTATGGACGCTTGTCACCATTGAGCAAGATTATATGCCAGACCTTGTCAGCCAATTTTTCCGCACAGCCTTCTTCCACCCCACACCTCAGAGGCACATTACTTGGATGGCAGGTACACATCAATGCAGTATTTCCTATGACCAGTTTCAGGCTGCCCTTGGATACACGGGAGATCTGCGTGGCGGCTTTCGCATTCATAGTGAAGGGTCTATGCAATATGCCTTTATTGCCTTCTGCTATCCATCAACCGCTCCAGTTCTGCTATTCTTCAGATCACTGCTATGTACTACTTCTACAACACCATGGCCAAGATTTACTGTTGCACTATTGTCAGCAAGGCGGGTGACTTTCAGGCTTGCCGTCGGTATGCCAAGAATCTCATGTTTTACACCCATCCAAATAATCAGCAGAAGATTGATGTGCCAGATTATATCTACCATGAGCTGAAGAGGGCAGTAGAGAAAAGGATGTTACCCAACTATGTTGCCTATGTCCAGCGTTTGCTTTGTGTGGCCGATCCTGCCACTACGTTGGTCGGGCGTCGTGGGCGGCATGCACTTCTTGACTTGCCACTTCGTCGTGATACTCCTGAGGTTTCCTCTATGCGCTCGGCTGCAGGTTACTCGGAGGCCGCCAACAAGTGCCATCATGATCCCTTGATGGCCTCTAGCTCCAGCTCTGTGAAGCCCAAGAAGGGGGCTGCCAAGTTCTTCAAGAGTCTCTTTCAGATGTGCAAGCATTCCTATGATGTGAACTCCAAGGCTCTTCGGTTGGCTCAAAGCAACCGTGAGCTCATTATTGAGGACTTCCGTGCTCGTGGGCTCAAGGTGCCAGAGAATCCACCTGGGATGGCCCCTCTGGCTCACTTCAACTATCATATGCCACCTTTTGATGATGCCATGTTTGCTGGATATAGTGGTGGTGACATTGAAGAAGAAGAGGAGGAAACTTCCGAGGAGTCCTAGTCTTCGCCTTGGTCGTCGACGCAGCTGTTCATCACTTGGGATGCGCTAGTACCCATCTCACGCCGATGCCAAAGGGGGAGAAGGGAGTAGAGTCTTAGTAAGTTTACGGGTTCCTTGCCGGGGTTTTCCGGGGTTCTCCGTATGCACAAGCCTTGGTTTTTCCACTTGATTCTTATTGGCTTGTGCTACTATTTGCTACTTTCAGTTGGAACAATTTTCTTTAAATTTGTGTGATGGACAAGTATTTATTATGCTATGTATTTTGGATATCTATCTATGCTATCTATGCTATATCTTTATGTCGTAGATATCCTAGCTTTATCTTGTCCATGCCATGCTTGTTTTCTACAGATATTGGGGAGCTTCTCATATACTCTATTGTTGCACTTTGTATTCAAATGCAAATTCCCCAAGTGCATACATTACGGGGGAGCTTGCCTAATATCTTATATGGAAACTCTTGTTTAAATTCATCATAATATCTTTGTATGACTCTAGCTCTGTTTGTCATCATTAACCAAAAAGGGGGAGATTGTAAGGGTATTTTACCCTTAACCATTATTTTGGTTAACAATGACACAACTGCTATTGTGTGGACTAATGTTATCTATGAGTATATACATAGGTTTTAGTCCACATATGAGAATGCAAGGCGACGACAAAGGTTTCACTCGGGATACAAGGATATGAGGTGACGAGTGACCCCCCAATTGTTGTTCTCAACTAGTGACGTTGTGTTGGCCATTTGTCTCTAAAGAGGAATTCGCCAAAGTCACATATACACATAATGTTCACACCAAAAGTGATGAGAGGAAGAAGTGCCGAGAAGAATAAGAAGTTCCGAAGCTCCAGGAAAAATCAGCACATAGCCCGATAGACCGAGTGCTGTTGCCGGGCAGCTCGGCAGCCAGCCCGGACCACCGGGTGCTACTGCCGGGAAAGTCGGCAGCCAGCCTGGTCCACCATGTGTTGCTGCCGGACTGCCGAAATCAGCCGAAGCTCAGAAGAACCCGGCACACAGCTCGGCCCACCGGGTGCTGCTGCCGAAAAGGTCGGCAGCCAGCTCGGTATACTAGGTGCTGCTACCGGACTACGAAGAAGAACCAGAGCACAGGAGATCCGGCAGACAGCCCGGCCCACCGGGTGCTGCTACCGAGCTGCGCGATATGTGGCCCGGTACCACCGGGTCAGCTGCCGGGTGCCTCGACTCTGAAGTGAAAAAACGGCTACTTTTTCCGGGACGACTGTATAAGCCCCTTCTTCTTCCTTGAAGGGGTAAGGAGACCAGTGCAAAAGCTCAAGACATTTTTCTCTCTCTCATACTCCATTGTTGAGCTCCAAATCCTTCAGATCTCCCTCCTCCTCCACCCAAACTCAAATCCCTCCGAGGGAAAGCTAGAGGAGGTCTTGATCTATAGTTCCACCAAGAAAAATCTTTTCCCCCCTTGTATTCATCAAGATACTTGCTCTCTAGGGTTCCTTGGAAACCCTAGGTGGGCAAGAGTGGTCCGGAAGCACCGGGCTGTGGATTTGCTCCTGACAAGATTGTGAAGGTTTGGAGGCTGCCTCAAAGTCTACCACAAGTGAGTGCGCTATTCCTTCGCGGGATAGGCTCCGGAGAATAGGGTGAGCCTTCGTGGCGTTGGGGAATCCTTCGTGGGACCTCCACCCCTCCAAACGTGACGTACCTTCTTGCAAAGGAAGGGAACACGGGAATAAACCCTCGTCTCCGCGTGTTACCGGTTATTGATACGTCTCCAACGTATCGATAATTTCTTATGTTCCATGCCACATTATTGATGTTATCTACATGTTTTATGCACACTTTATGTCATATTCGTGCATTTTCTGGAACTAACCTATTAACAAGATGCCGAAGTGCTAGTTGCTGTTTTCTGCTGTTTTTGGTTTCAGAAATCCTAGTAACGAAATATTCTCGGAATTGGACGAAATCAACGCCCAGGGTCCTATTTTGCCACGAAGCTTCCAGAAGACCGAAGAGGAGACGAAGTGGGGCCACGAGGTGGCCACACCCTAGGGCGGCGCGGCCCACCCCTTGGCCGCGCGGCCCTGTGGTGTGGGCCCCTCGTGCCGCCTCCTGACCTGCCCTTCCGCCTACTTAAAGCCTCCGTCGCGAAACCCCCAGTACCGAGAGCCACGATACGGAAAACCTTCCAGAGACGCCGCCGCCGCCGATCCCATCTCGGGGGATTCAGGAGATCGCCTCCGGCACCCTGCCGGAGAGGGGAATCATCTCCCGGAGGACTCTACGCCGCCATGGTCGCCTCCGGAGTGATGTGTGAGTAGTCTACCCCTGGACTATGGGTCCATAGCAGTAGCTAGATGGTTGTCTTCTCCCCATTGTGCTTCATTGTCGGATCTTGTGAGCTGCCTAACATGATCAAGATCATCTATCTGTAATTCTATATGTTGCGTTTGTTGGGATCCGATGAATAGAGAATACTTGTTATGTTGATTATCAAAGTTATGTCTATGTGTTGTTTATGATCTTGCATGCTCTCCGTTACTAGTAGATGCTCTGGCCAAGTAGATGCTTGTAACTCCAAGAGGGAGTATTTATGCTCGATAGTGGGTTCATGCCTCCATTGATATCTGGGACAGTGACAGAAAGTTCTAAGGTTGTGGATGTGCTGTTGCCACTAGGGATAAAACATTGGTGCTATGTTCAAGGATGTAGTTACTGATTACATTACGCGCAATACTTAATGCAATTGTCTGTTGATAGCAACTTAATACTGGAGGGGGTTCGGATGATAACCTGAAGGTGGACTTTTTAGGCATAGATGCATGCTGGATAGCGGTCTATGTACTTTGTCGTAATGCCCAATTAAATCTCACTATACTCATCATAATATGTATGTGCATGGTCATGCCCTCTTTATTTGTCAATTTCCCAACTGTAATTTGTTCACCCAACATGCTGTTTATCTTATGGGAGAGACACCTCTAGTGAACTGTGGACCCCGGTCCAATTCTCTATACTGAAATACAATCTACTGCAATACTGTTCTACTATTTTCTGCAAACAATCATCTTCCACACAATACGGTTAATCCTTTGTTACAGCAAGCCGGTGAGATTGACAACCTCACTGTTTCGTTGGGGCAAAGTACTTTGGTTGTGTTGTGCAGGTTCCATGTTGGCGCCGGAATCCCTGGTGTTGCGCCGCACTACATCCCGCCGCCATCAACCTTCAACGTGCTTCTTGGCTCCTACTGGTTCGATAAACCTTGGTTTCTTTCTGAGGGAAAACTTGCTGCTGTGCGCATCATACCTTCCTCTTGGGGTTCCCAACGAACGTGTGAGTTACACGCCATCAAGCTCTTTTTCTGGCGCCGTTGCCGGGGAGATCAAGACACGCTGCAAGGGGAGTCTCCACATCCCAATCTCTTTACTTTGTTTTGTCTTGCTTAGTTTTATTTACTACTTTGTTTGCTGCACTAAATCAAAATACAAAAAAATTAGTTGCTAGTTTTACTTTATTTGCTATCTTGTTTGCTATATCAAAAACACAAAAAAAATTAGTTACTTGCATTTACTTTATCTAGTTTGCTTTATTTACTGTTGCTAAAATGGCTACCCCTGAAAATACTAAGTTGTGTGACTTCACAACCACAAATAATAATGATTTCTTATGCACACCTATTGCTCCACCTGCTACTACAGCAGAATTCTTTGAAATTAAACCTGCTTTACTAAATCTTGTTATGCGAGAGCAATTTTCTGGTGTTAGTTCTGATGATGCTGCTGCCCATCTTAATAATTTTATTGAACTATGTGAAATGCAAAAATATAAAGATGTAGATGGTGATATTATTAAACTAAAATTGTTCCCTTTCTCATTAAGAGGAAGAGCTAAAGATTGGTTGCTATCTCTGCCTAAGAATAGTATTGATTCATGGACTAAATGCAAGGATGCTTTTATTGGTAGATATTATCCCCCTGCTAAAATTATATCTTTGAGGAGTAGCATAATGAATTTTAAACAATTAGATACTGAACATGTTGCACAAGCATGGGAAAGAATGAAATCTCTGGTTAAAAATTGCCCAACCCATGGACTGACTACTTGGATGATCATCCAAACCTTCTATGCAGGACTAAATTTTTCTTCGCGGAATTTATTGGATTCAGCTGCTGGAGGTACCTTTATGTCCATCACTCTTGGTGAAGCAACAAAGCTTCTTGATAATATGATGATCAACTACTCTAAATGGCACACGGAAAGAGCTCCACAAGGTAAGAAGGTAAATTCTGTCGAAGAAACCTCTTCCTTGAGTGATAAGATTGATGCTATTATGTCTATGCTTGTGAATGATAGGACAAATGTTGATCCTAATAATGTTCCGTTAGCTTCATTGGTTGCACAAGAAGAACATGTTGATGTGAACTTCATTAAAAATAATAATTTCAGCAACAATGCTTACCGGAACAATTCTAGTAACAACTATAGGCCATATCCTTATAATAATGGCAACGGCTATGGTAATTCTTATGGGAATTCTTACAACAATAATAGGAACACACCCCCTGGACTTGAAGCCATGCTTAAAGAATTTATTAGTACACAAACTGCTTTTAACAAATCTGTTGAAGAAAAGCTTGGGAAAATTGATATACTTGCTTCTAAAGTCGATAGTCTTGCTGCTGATGTTGATCTTTTGAAATCGAAAGTTATGCCTAATGAAAATCATCATAACAAAATTACTACTACAGCAAATGCCATCCAAGTTAGAATTAATGAGAATATAAGATTAATGGCTGAACTGCGTGCTAGGTGGGATAGAGAAGAAAATGAAAAACTAGCTAAAGAGAAGAATGTAGCTAAAGTTTGGACTATTACCACCACTAGTAATGCTAATGCTACACAAGTTGCTGCACATCCTACTATTAATAATAAAAGAATTGGTGTTAGCAATGTTTCCACTTCTAATGCAAAGCGCGAGAAACTGCCTGAAACTGCTAAAACTGCTGAAACTGCCTGCGATAAAACTGCTGAAATTTTTTCCAACATAGGGGATGATGATCCCATTGCTTTAGATTATAATGGTTTGAATTTTGATGATTGCCACATCTCTGAAGTTATAAAGTTCTTGCAAAAACTTGCTAAAAGTCCTAATGCTAGTGCTATAAATTTGGCTTTCACGCAACATATTACAAATGCTCTCATAAAAGCTAGAGAAGAGAAACTAGAGCGCGAAGCCTCTATTCCTAAAAAGCTAGAGGATGGTTGGGAGCCCATCATTAAGATGAAGGTTAAAGATTTTGATTGTAATGCTTTATGTGATCTTGGTGCAAGTATTTCTGTTATGCCTAAGAAAATTTATAATATGCTTGACTTGCCACCGCTGAAAAATTGTTATTTGGATGTTAATCTTGCTGATCATTCTACAAAGAAACCTTTGGGGAAAGTTGATAATGTTCGTATTACCGTTAACAATAACCTTGTCCCCGTTGATTTTGTTGTCTTGGATATTGAATGCAATGCATCTTGTCCCATTATATTGGGAAGACCTTTTCTTCGAACTGTTGGTGCTATCATTGATATGAAGGAAGGTAATATAAAATATCAATTTCCTCTCAAGAAAGGTATGGAACACTTCCCTAGAAAGAGAATGAAGTTACCTTTTGATTCTATTATTAGAACAAATTATGATGTTGACACTTCGTCTCTTGATAATACTTGATACACACTTTCTGCGCCTAGCTGAAAGGCGTTAAAGAAAAGCGCTTATGGGAGACAACCCATGGTTTTTCCTACAGTACTTTGTTTTTATTTTGTGTCTTGGAAGTTGTTTACTACTGTAGCAACCTCTCCTTATCTTAGTTTAGTGTTTTGTTGTGCCAAGTAAAGTCGTTGATAGAAAAGTTCATACTAGATTTGGATTACTGCGCAGAAACAGATTTCTTTGCTGTCACGAATCTGGGCTGTTTTCTCTGTAGGTAACTCAGAAAATTATGCCAATTTAAGTGAGTGATCCTCAGATATGTACGCAACTTTCATTAAATTTGAGCATTTTCATTTGAGCAAGTCTGGTGCCTCGATAAAATTCGTCAATACGAACTGTTCTGTTTTGACAGATTCTGCCTTTTATTTCGCATTGCCTCTTTTGCTATGTTGGATGAATTTCTTTGATCCATTAATGTCCAGTAGCTTTATGCAATGTCTAGAAGTGTTAAGAATGATTGTGTCACCTCTGAACATGTTAATTTTTATTGTCGCTAACCCTCTAATGAGTTGTTCTAAGTTTGGTGTGGAGGAAGTTTTCAAGGATCAAGAGAGGAGTATGATGCAACATGATCAAGAAGAGTGAAAGCTCTAAGCTTGGGGATGCCCCGGTGGTTCACCCCTGCATATTCTAATAAGACTCAAGCGTCTAAGCTTGGGGATGCCCAAGGCATCCCCTTCTTCATCGACAACATTATCAGGTTCCTCCCCTGAAACTATATTTTTATTCCATCACATCTTATGTGCTTTGCTTGGAGCGTCGGTTTGTTTTTGTTTTTTTGTTTTGTTTGAATAAAATGGATCCTAGCATTCACTTTATGGGAGAGAGACACGCTCCGCTGTAGCATATGGACAAGTATGTCCTTAGTTTCTACTCATAGTATTCATGGCGAAGTTTCTTCTTCGTTAAATTGTTATATGGTTGGAATTGGAAAATGATACATGTAGTAATTGCTATAAATGTCTTGGGTAATGTGATACTTGGCAATTGTTGTGCTCATGTTTAAGCTCTTGCATCATATACTTTGCACCCATTAATGAAGAAATACATAGAGCATGCTAAAATTTGGTTTGCATATTTGGTTTCTCTAAGGTCTAGATAATATCTAGTATTGAGTTTGAACAATAAGGAAGACGGTGTAGAGTCTTATAATGTTTTCAATATGTCTTTTATGTGAGTTTTGCTGCACCGGTTCATCCTTGTGTTTGTTTCAAATAGCCTTGCTAGCCTAAACCTTGTATCGAGAGGGAATACTTCTCATGCATCCAAAATACTTGAGCCAACCACTATGCCATTTGTGTCCACCATACCTACCTACTACATGGTATTTTCCGCCATTCCAAAGTAAATTGCTTGAGTGCTACCTTTAAAAAATTCCATCATTCACCTTTGCAATATATAGCTCATGGGACAAATAGCTTAAAAACTATTGTGGTATTGAATATGTACTTATGCACTTTATCTCTTATTAAGTTGATTGTTGTGCGATAACCATGTTCGCAGGGGACGCCATCAACTACTCTTGTTGAATTTCATGTGAGTTGCTATGCATGTTCGTCTTGTCTGAAGTAAGAGCGATCTACCACCTTATGGTTAAGCATGCATATTGTTAGAGAAGAACATTGGGCCGCTAACTAAAGCCATGATCCATGGTGGAAGTTTCAGTTTTGGACATATATCCTCAATCTCATATGAGAAAATTATTAATTGTTGTTACATGCTTATGCATAAAAGAGGAGTCCATTATCTGTTGTCTATGTTGTCCCGGTATGGATGTCTAAGTTGAGAATAATCAATAGCGAGAAATCCAATGCGAGCTTTCTCCTTAGACCTTTGTACAGGCGGCATAGAGGTACCCCTTTGTGACACTTGGTTAAAACATGTGCATTGTGATGATCCGGTAGTCCAAGCTAATTAGGACAAGGTGCGGGCACTATTAGTATACTATGCATGAGGCTTGCAACTTGTAAGATATAATTTACATGATACATATGCTTTATTACTACCGTTGACAAAATTGTTTCATGTTTTCAAAATCAAAGCTCTAGCACAAATATAGCAATCGATGCTTTTCCTCTATGGAGGACAATTCTTTTACTTTCAATGTTGAGTCAGTTCACCTATTTCTCTCCACCTCAAGAAGCAAACACTTGTGTGAACTGTGCATTGATTCCTACATACTTGCATATTGCATTTATTATATTACTCTATGTTGACAATTATCCATGAGATATACATGTTATAAGTTGAAAGCAACCGCTGAAACTTAATCTTCCTTTGTGTTGCTTCAATGCTTTTACTTTGAATTATTGCTTTATGAGTTAACTCTTATGCAAGACTTATTGATGCTTGTCTTGAAGTGCTATTCATGAAAAGTCTTTGCTTTATGATTCACTTGTTTACTCATGTCATATACATTGTTTTGATCGCTGCATTCACTACATATGCTTTACAAATAGTATGATCAAGGTTATGATGGCATGTCACTCCAGAAATTATCTATGTTATCGTTTTACCTGCTCGGGACGAGCAGAACTAAGCTTGGGGATGCTGATACGTCTCCAACATATCGATAATTTCTTATGTTCCATGCCACATTATTGATGTTATCTACATGTTTTATGCACACTTTATGTCATATTCGTGCATTTTCTGGAACTAACCTATTAACAAGATGCCGAAGTGCCGATTCTTTGTCTGCTGTTTTTGGTTTCAGAAATCCTAGTAACGAAATATTCTCGGAATTGGACGAAATCAACGCCCAGGGTCCTATTTTGCCACGAAGCTTCCAGAAGACCGAAGAGGAGACGAAGTGGGGCCACGAGGTGGCCACACCCTAGGGCGGCGCGGCCCACCCCTTGGCCGCGCGGCCCTGTGGTGTGGGCCCCTCGTGCCGCCTCCTGACCTGCCCTTCCGCCTACTTAAAGCCTCCGTCGCGAAACCCCCAGTACCGAGAGCCACGATACGGAAAACCTTCCAGAGACGCCGCCGCCGCCGATCCCATCTCGGGGGATTCAGGAGATCGCCTCCGGCACCCTGCCGGAGAGGGGAATCATCTCCCGGAGGACTCTACGCTGCCATGGTCGCCTCCGGAGTGATGTGTGAGTAGTCTACCCCTGGACTATGGGTCCATAGCAGTAGCTAGATGGTTGTCTTCTCCCCATTGTGCTTCATTGTCGGATCTTGTGAGCTGCCTAACATGATCAAGATCATCTATCTGTAATTCTATATGTTGCGTTTGTTGGGATCCGATGAATAGAGAATACTTGTTATGTTGATTATCAAAGTTATGTCTATGTGTTGTTTATGATCTTGCATGCTCTCCGTTACTAGTAGATGCTCTGGCCAAGTAGATGCTTGTAACTCCAAGAGGGAGTATTTATGCTCGAGAGTGGGTTCATGCCTCCATTGATATCTGGGACAAAGGATGTGAAAGTTCTAAGGTTGTGGATGTGCTGTTGCCACTAGGGATAAAACATTGGTGCTATGTTCAAGGATGTAGTTACTGATTACATTACGCGCAATACTTAATGCAATTGTCTGTTGATAGCAACTTAATACTGGAGGGGGTTCGGATGATAACCTGAAGGTGGACTTTTTAGGCATAGATGCATGCTGGATATCGGTCTATGTACTTTGTCGTAATGCCCAATTAAATCTCACTATACTCATCATAATATGTATGTGCATGGTCATGCCCTCTTTATTTGTCAATTTCCCAACTGTAATTTGTTCACCCAACATGCTGTTTATCTTATGGGAGAGACACCTCTAGTGAACTGTGGACCCCGGTCCAATTCTCTATACTGAAATACAATCTCTGCAATCTTGTTCTACTGTTTTCTGCAAACAATCATCTTCCACACAATACGGTTAATCCTTTGTTACAGCAAGCCGGTGAGATTGACAACCTCACTGTTTCGTTGGGGCAAAGTACTTTGGTTGTGTTGTGCAGGTTCCACGTTGGCGCCGGAATCCCTGGTGTTGCGCCGCACTACATCCCGCCGCCATCAACCTTCAACGTGCTTCTTGGCTCCTACTGGTTCGATAAACCTTGGTTTCTTTCTGAGGGAAAACTTGCTGCTGTGCGCATCATACCTTCCTCTTGGGGTTCCCAACGAACGTGTGAGTTACACGCCATCAGTTATCTCTAACCAAACTCCTTACTTGTTATATAACTTCCTATGAGAGCCTTCATGCTCGAGTTCTTGTATCATCATATAAGGTGCCCTACCTAGTTTGCATTAGGCTCACCTTTATATTCCGCAAAGCCTAATATTGCAAAGAAAGAATTAAAATTTGTAGAAACCTATTCACCCCCTCTAGGTTTACCATCTCTGAACTTTCAATAAACATGGGTTGGTCTACTTGACCTCCGTCCGCGCAGTGCTAGCAGAAGCAGTGGACGCTGGATCAAGGAAGGCGATGATCTTCTTCGACGGAGGCTTGGCATTCTTCACCAATGCTTTCCACTTCTCCTTGGTCATGCCTTTAGGACTGCCAGCTTTCACCCAGTCAACTTCCTAGCCGCTTGTATTAACCAAGGCGATCGTCCCCTCGACTCCGATCTTCAGGCTAGCCTGACGATAAGTCAGAAGAGGATGTTCCGTCGCCAGGAAGCATTGGGCGAGTTCGGAGAAGATTTTCGGTTGCGTTTCCTTGGGGAAGAAGTGGGGGAAGAAGCGCTTAAACGCGGCCCGTGCATAAGAGATGTTGGTGCGCGCCGAGTCACAATTTAACTCGAGAATATCGAGAGTGTTAATGAGGTGATCATCGTATTCTTCCTGCAGGGTATACACCTCACCCATCCGTCCTGCTGGAGAGAACCATGAGTTCGGTAATATCAGAGAAACGGACAAAAGCAGAAGCAAAAGGGCGAGAAAAGTAATGGGTTACTTGTAAATCTTCGGTTATGCGTTTCAAGGCGCGTCACTATGGCATTGTCGCACTCGATTTGCTGGGCCACCTTGTCGTTTAAAGCATCCTCAGGAGTGTGCAACCTCTGGTGAAGACCTTCGACAGCAGCATCCTTCTCGGCTTTCTCACGAGCTTTCTCGCTGAGTTTTAGCTTGGCGTCCAGTGCATCTGCACGTTCCTCGGCACGGCGGAGTGCCTCAGAAGAGAAAAAGATCAAAAGGAAAATAATGCTCGTTAGAAGACAGAGAATCCACTGGCAGAAATAAGAAACATACCAAGAGTAGTGCAAGCTTTACCTCTCAAAGTGGCAGCTTCATCGCGGAACCCGAGAAATTGGGAGCCCAGTTGGATAAGATCCTTCATTAAGGGCCGAACGCAACTCGACAAGTCAGAAAAATACCATCAGGAGGGAAAGAACTCGAGAAGCAAAAGAGATGTTCAATAGAGAGGGGAATTTACATCTTCCAGGAAGGGAGTCGATGAACTCCCAGCGACAACTTCTTGAGTGTATCCAGCCCCGGTCCTAGCTTTCTTAGTTGGAGGCGCTTGGGGGCTGAGCACATGAGTCGACGCTTTTGGGCTATGTTCCGGGGGAGGCGAAGTTTCCGCGGCAGTGCGGTTTCCTTCGGAAAGAACCAGGGTGTTGGAAGTGCTCGTAGGAGCTGTTCCATGAGCCGCAGGTTTTTCCTCCTCTGCCCCTTTAGTAGATCTAACAATATAGTGAGAAAGCAAGATATTTTAGAGCATTGAAATAAAAATAAGATAGATGGAGACAAGAAAATAGCAAATTACGAGCTAACTGTGTCCGCGTCAGCAAAAGGGTCGAAGGCGCCTTCGTCTTCCGGAGAAGATTCTTCGGCAATAACTTCGGCAGCTTTAGACGCGCCGGAGTCTTCGACATCGTCTCTCTTCCTCTTGTCGCGCCCATCAGGGGAAGTGGCAAGAGGAGGAGAGATGGAGTGGGCAGAATCAGAGGGGTGCCCTGAGTCTATCTCTTTTTTCGGAGGAACCCGTAGATTTTTGGGAACCTGCGGCTTCACTCTCAGGAAGAGAGGATTCCTGCGAATCGTCGGTGACAATGACCCGACCATCTAACTCTCCACCTTCTGGAAGGGGGAAGAGAAGAAAGGACTTGGTGATCCTACATGAAGCAAAACAAAGAAGGGATATTTGTTCTCGTGCCCCTGGTTCGTTAGTTGTACTCAGTTTTCCCCAGCCTCTTAACTTTTCCTCAGTTTTCCCCTCCCTCTAGTTTGAAACCCCTCGCAGACGCTCGGACGGGAGGGTTGCCGTCTGGTCAGAGGCCTTCCATTACCGGTGACGGCTAGGGAGCCGCGGTGGTTTTGACATGACCGTTGCTTTCGAAATGTGTTGACTGTTGACTAGAAGAGCTGACCCAAAGCTTGCCCCCCCCCCCCCCCCCCCGCCCGAGACTGGAGGAGCTCACACACCGCCCGTCCACCGCCACACCGTCCTGCCCACCTACCTTATGGCGTCGTCCGCCGCCGAGCCGGCCCCGCCCCCACCACCACCCCCGGGAGGCGGAGAGGGCTCCGCCTCCACCAGATCTGGATCTACCCCTGTCCTCTTTGTATTTCCGTCTGGTGTGCCGCCTAATCCCGTCGGCCGTGGAGAAGATTGGGAATCGGAGGGATCTAACGCATGGATTCCATCTGGGTAAGCATCGTGTGCCTATGTGAATTAACAGTAGGCAGTTTTTGAGCGCCAATCGTTGTTGCTCAACTAACTGCGTTGCTTTTCGAATAGGATGGATCCAGCGCTGGCTTTTCGGCTGGTGGTTAGGCTGGATTCTAGCTATACGCGTGATTCTAAACGCTGTAAGAATGGGTTTAACTTCCCTGCGGTGGTTGCAACCACCATCTCGTTGAGGGATTTCAAAGCTAACATCTACGATAAGTACACCTGGAGCTCTTTCGATGCAGTTCATTTCGAATATTTCAACAGCCCGGAGCGAAGATTTGTTCCACTAATTTCCGAAGACGATCTGGGAATTCTTTTTGCTTTGAATGCTTCTTGCCGGTTCGGTAAAATTCGCATCCATGTGGACAGGGGCCAGGCATCATCTGGTGCTAGGGCATCATCAGGTGGTCGGGCATCATGTCTCTCTACTGCTGCTGCCTCTGCTAATAGTGTGCGCCGCGGCGCTCCTTGTAGGTCCACAGCAGCACCATCTGTCCCCAGTGCTAGTGGTAGCCTGATCGTTCGTACGGTCGATGTGGAGGACGATGCAGACATTGAGGATCAGTCTCCTCAAGATGATGAGGATGAGTTGATGTTTCCTGAATTGGTAGATCGATGCAGTAAGCAGGCAATGGAGGATCAATACATGGAAGATATTGCTTTTGGTGCCAGATTTGATGACACTGATGATGAAGAGAAGAATGAGAACAATGACAGCCTCATTTTAGCCGATTACGAAGGTGATGACTTGCCAACAATTGAGTGGAACAGGGAGGATCCTCATCTTGCAGAAGGCACCGTGTTTCAAACGATGATGGACTGCCGTAATGCAATTACTACATATTGCATTCTCTCTAAGAATAATTATGAGGTTATTAAAAGTGAGCCAGGTAGGTTCACAGTTAAATGCCCATACAAGAGGTGTAGGTGGAGGCTGCATGCATCCACAATGCGCAGAAGCAGCTTGGTTCAGGTACTACGCCAACCAGTTGTGTATTTTAGATCACGGTGTAAAATTTGTTATCTATTACTGACATCCCTTATCATTATGTTTCAGATAAAGAAGAATGAGCACGTCCATTCTTGTCCACCTCTAGGGGGAGAGCCAGAGCTGAAAACAAAGCTAGCGAAGACTAGATGGTTGGCAGATATAATCCTAGATTGGCTGAGAGAAACTCCTTCACTTGGTCCAACAACACTCCAGAAAAAGATGGTTGAGAAGTTTAAAATGAATGTACCTTACATGAGGATGTTCTATGCAAAGGAAATGGCTCTTGACAAGATCAATGGTCCATGGAATGAAAGCTTTCAGTTGCTTTACACTTTCAAAGCTGAAGTGGAGATGGCTAGTCCAGGCAGTGTTGTAGCGATAGACAAGCATACAGTTCCCTACAAATTGAAAAGCGGGAAGGTAATGCACAAGGAATGTTTTAGAAGGGCTTTTGTTTGTTTCAAAGCTTGCTGGAAAGGCTTTTTGGACGGTTGCAGGCCTTATTTGGCCGTGGATGCAACAGCTCTTCATGGCAGGTTTAAAGGACAGCTAGTTGCTGCTACTGCAGTTGATGGACATAATTGGATGTTCTCTGTTGCTTATGGAGTTTTGGAGGTTGAGTAATAAGAAAGTTGGACTTGGTTTCTGCAGAATTTGCGCAACCTTATAGGTCATCCACCAGGACTTGTTATCCACACAGACGCTTGCAAAGGTTTGGAGAGTGCGGTAGAAGCAGTATTCCCTGGAGTGGAGCATAGGGAATGTATGCGGCACTTGGTACAAAATTTTACAAAGAAATTCAAGGGTAAAGTTTTTACTGACAACCTATGGCCAGCTTCACACACATGCAGCTCTAGGAAGCATCTGTTTCATTTGGATGTGTTGTATAAACAAAAACCTGGGGTGAAGGAGTACTTGGATGAACATCATGGTAGGGTGTGGTCAAGAAGCCAATTCAATGAAATTTGCAAGGTAGACTATGTAACAAGTAACCTTGCGGAGAGTTTCAATTCAAAGGTCAAGTCATTGAAAGGGCTTATGCTGTGGCAAATATTTGATAAGATTAGGCAGATGATCATGATAAAGATCGATCTGCGTCAAAGAATTGCATCCACAAAATATGCTGGCCATCTCATGCTCCCATCTTTGATTAAGTCTTTGCATGATAGGGCAAAACAATTGAGGATGCAATGCGTCAGAAAAGGAATGGAGGCTGAGGTAACCTACACTGACAGTAAAAACAGGCAGTGGAGGTATCCAGTGAGTTTGGTTGATAGGACATGCCGTTGTACGGGATGGCAGATCCGTGGGATACCCTGCATACACGCATTGTTTTTCATGAGTGTTATAGGGGGTGAAGATGGTGAAGTTGATCAGTATGTGTCAGAGTATTTCTCTGTTGCCAAATTTAGGGCTGCATATGCTATGAATGTTCCTACCTTGTTGGGAAAAGACCAATGGATGAAAGTCGATCCAGGCTTCAAACTGTACTCTCCAGTATTGACTAGACCGGCAGGTAGGCCGAGGAAGAATAGGATCAGAGCTAGTGCATAGGGTGGTGCACCGATTCGAAAACGTAAGTGCAAACGTTGTGGAATCCCTGGACACATTGCTAGGCTTTGTAAAAATCCAGTTGACCCAGCTTTTGGAATGGAAGATCAGGCGGGAGCAGCAAATGCAGAGGAGAATAAAGTTGCAATTCAACTTGAGATTGAAGCAGCAGTTCAACATGAGGAGATTGAAGCAGCAAATGCAGAGGAGATTGAAGCAGCAATTGAACATGAGGAGATTGAACCGATGGATCGTGAGCAGAGGGAACAGATGGATGTAGAGCTGCTTGAACCGATGGATCGTGAGCAGACGGAACAGATGGATGTAGAATGGCTTCAACGGATGAGTCCAAAGGAGAAGGAACAGTATAATCGAGAGTGCACTGAAAGTAGTATGGCCCAGATTATTGCTAACTTCGAAGAGCAGATGGCAGAAGAAAAATCACAAGCTTCGCAGAAGAAGAAGAACAAGAAAGAGGGCAAAAGGAAGGTAGACACCGGTAATATCCCTGGTAGGGTTACCCGGAGTAAGGTGGTGGCCCCAACGAGTCACACCAGGAGTAAGAGAAACATTTTATTCTGAACAACTAATTTGAATTTGTATGAACAATTTGTATTGGGGTTCCCTTTGTATTGGGGATGCCTTTGTGTTGAACAATTTGAATTTGTATGAACAATTTGTATTGGGGTTCCCTTTGTATTGGGGATCCCTTTGTGTTGAACAATTTGAATTTGTATGAACAATTTGTATTGGGGTTCCCTTTGTATTCGGGATCCCTTTGTGTTGAACAATTTGTATTGGGGTTCCCTTTGTATTGGGGATGCCTTTGTGTTGAACAATTTTAATTTGTATGAACAATTTGAATTAGAATGAACAATTTGAATTTGTATGAACAATTTGTATTGGGGTTCCCTTTGTATTGGGGATCCCTTTGTGTTCAACAATTTGAATTTGTATGAACAATTTGTATGCCACATTTAAGCCACATTTATCATTTTCTCTAGGGTTTAGGGTTTTAGGGTTTTAGGGTTTAGGGTTTAATTCAAAATAATTCAAAACATGGTGGAACCTTCCCATGGAGTCTTGTTATGTTACCTACAACCTAGAGAAATAATAATGGAAAAAGAAATATAGAGATATGAAGTTTTTATGCCAAAAGCTTCAAAACCACTTCCTAGTCCATGAGCTACTAGCTATGAAGATGCAGGGCTTTCTGCTCAATACACCTCCCAAATACCCACTATGCTTACAAACTTTGTCCAAATGAGTCCAAATTCGTCACACTTGTGTATCTTTGAATTGCAAACAATATCTAGTCGGCCAAAATGTAATATATTGTTCAAATAACACAATTTTACAATTTTTATTCCAAAAGCTTCAATTTCCCTTAGTCCCTTTATTATTTGGGTGCCCCTGTTTTACTTAGTGTTACTCAGTTTTCCCCCTCCGGGACCACTTGTTTTACTCAGTCCTACTCTGTTTTGCCCTTCCGATAAACATTTCCTCACTTTTCCCCCTCTTAGTTCTACTCAGTTTTCCTAACTTGTACTCACTGGCTGATCTCTGATTGGTCGAGATGTATGTCACACGGATCTTGGTTGGTTGAAAGCTCAACGAACGCTTGCACCGTTCGATCATTTATGATCGGACGGCCTGTATATCTCTCTCTACCACGATGGACGCATACGGAGACAAGAGCAGAGCACATACCTACCAACCCTGGCAGTCGCATATTCCAGTCGCATCTTCCTCTCTCCTCTTTCCTCTCTTACTCCGGAGGTCGCGGCAGCGCGGATCTAACCGTGCGTGCGGTGGCGTGCGGCGGCGCGGATCTAAGAGTGCCGGTGAGGATCTAACCGTCAGAAATAGTTGAAATGTCTCTCTCTGTCTCACTTACGTTTCTCTTCTCAGATCTGTTGAATGATGAAGAACCCCAAGACGGCGGCCATGCCAACATTGGTCATCGATGCCACGAACATTGAAGCCATCACCTACAACATCGCTTCGACGACGCAAATCCAGCATTCAATGTCGGAGTCTGTTGATGTCTCACTTCCGTTGCCCTCCTCAGATCCGTTGCTGATGAAGGACAACAAGACGGCGGCCGTGCCGACAGTGGTCATCGATGCCACGAACATTGAAGCCATCGCCTACAACATCGCTTCGACGGCGCAGACCCAGCCTTCAATGTCGGAGGCTGTTGATGTCTCACTTCCGTTGCCCTCCTCAGATCTGTTGCTGATGAAGGACAACAAGACGGCGGCCGTGCCGACCGTGGTCATCGATGCCACGAACATTGAAGCCATCGCCTACAACATCGCTTCGACGGCGCAGACCCAGCCTTCAATGTCGGAGCCTGTTGATGTCTCACTTCCGGTGCCGAGAGTGCGAATCGATGCCAAGATGATTGAAGCCATCGTCTACAACCGCGCTGCAAAGCCGCCGATCCAGCCCTCCGCAGATCCGTCACTGATGAAGTACACCAAGACAGCGGCGGTTCCGACAGTGGATCCGTTGCTGATGAAGTACACCAAGACAGCGGCGGTTCCGCGCTGCAAAGCCGCTGATCCAGCCCTCCGAACATTGAAGCCATCGCCGATAACATCGCTTCAACGGCGGATGGCGCAGATGACCACCCCTCAGCCGCCCGTCGTCCCGGCCTTTCTTGCCCATCGCTGCGCGGCCGTGTTCGACGCCGCAAATTGGGATAAATTATGATAAATTTGTATTTTTCAATTTCCAATTGGGATAAAATTGTTCGAACTACTACCTCCGTCTCAAAAAAAGCTTCTCCACGTTCTTGATGTGTCCATGTACATCCGTATGTATGATTTGAATTCTATCCCAACTTGATTGGGAAGATATTGATATGTATTTGATCCGGAGGCTGGTACATGCTTTCACTTTTGGGATCCCTTCACTTTTATAAAATGTTCATGCATGCTAAAATTATCGTGCGCATTACTTAGCACAGCTAGGAAATTGTACACCGAAATACAGTGCTTAGAGCCACAACAAAATACAGTGGTTAGAGCCATCTACTGAATAACAATTCTATACTAAATCGTCTACCAGAACCACATAACTGCTAGGATAGGGATGACACCTAACAAAACTGCCCATATGAATCTACTTTTCTCCTCTCCCATCACTTTAAGTTCATGTTCTAGATTTTCTACCACTTGATCAAATACGGCAAGATCTGTCTCAACTCTCAACTTCTCCTTGCGAATAAGCTCTGAATTCTTCTTTTCTTCCTCCACAATACGCTTCAGCTCGAATATCATCAGGTTTTTACGGGCCAATTCATCACCTAAATTGGCCACCTTCTCCTCCAAATCCATCCTCTGGCTACACCACTGGGTTGATTCATCTTGGTATGCAATGTACCATGGATCATCGGCTTGCGTGGCTAACTGTAACAATAATGGAAAAAAGAACAACTGAAATCACTCCAACAGGCCATGGCGGCACTTCAAATTCAACGGTAGTACAGAGAGCTGAAGCTAGATACCTGCACTTCCGACGAGGTAGGAGAAGTAGAACGTGGCCACGACATGATCGAATCCCCACCCTCGCCGGTGTACCCGCTACGACCAGACATTGAGGACTATTTCGTACCTGCAAACTCTAATAAATTACGGGAACCGAATCGATTAGGGGGCGGGGAAGGGAGAAGCGGAGGTCTTACCAAGCTATACTACCAATTGGTGCGCGGAAAAAATCCCGGTCATCGTGGGCGGCGGATCTGCTTGCGGCGGACTTTCCGGCGGTGGGTACAATGCGTGCGGACGAAACACGTGCTGGAGCCGTGGTTGACGTGCAGCGCCGCAGTCCGTCCGACGCCGCCGGGGGACAGAGCCGGCGGCGCGACGAGGCGCCGGCGATGGCTGCTCCGTCCGACGGTGCGGATCGAGCTGCCAGCGGTTCTCCGGTCTAGCTTAAGAATAATTAATTAGCGAACTTGTTGCTTCTCTCTATGATATTCTCTAAAGACATATATCATAGCGGCAATATGTGTCTTTTCTGAAAAATAGACGACCCCACTGGTCATTGGATGCGGAGGCCCCACAGAGGGGCAATATATGATTTTCTCTAAATAAATAGACGACCCCACTGGTCATTGGCTGCGGCAGCCCCACAGAGCGGCAATATGTCTTTTCCTGAAAAATATACGACCCCACTGGTCATTGGCTGCGGCGGCCCCACAGAGCGACAATATATGATTTTCTCTAAATAAATAGAAGACCCCACTGGTCATTGGCTGCGGCAGCCCCACAGAGCGGCAATATATGTCTTTTCCTAAAAAATATACGACCCCACTGGTCATTGGCTGCGGAGGCTCCACAGAGCGGCAATATATGATTTTCTCTAAATAAATAGACGACCCCACTGGTCATTGGCTGCGGCAGCCCCACAGAGCGGAAATATATGTCTTTTCCTGAAAAATATACGACCCCACTGGTCATTGGCTGCGGCAGCCCTATAGAGCGGCCCCATTTGTCATTGGCAGCACCGCGTATAAAATCATGAAATAAAACGGCCCACACGTCAGCGATAGATGGATGGCTGCTCCGACGTGTCTCCTGACCCTACCCGTCAGCACGAGACGGTCAGGGAGGAGCTGCCCCTGTGCGGCCCCACCCGGTCAGACTAACGGTCAAGGCCTCTGACCTGACGACTACCAGCCGTTCCAGCACTTGTGCGTGTTTCAAACTAGAGGAGGGGAAAACTGAGGAAAAACTAAGTGACTGGGGAAAACTGAGTACAACTAACGAACCAGAGGCACGAAAATAGAAATCCCAACAAAGAAAACACGAGAAAATGAACTCGAAAAAATAGTGAACTCGACCCGAGAGAAAGCACTCACTTGAGGGAGAGCATGCTGGCACTATATGGCTCCACGCGACAGGATGAAGGGACTTCATGTTTTTTGCTCAAGGAGGTAAAACATCGGATGAGTCTCTCCAAATCCTTCACAGAAAGATCTTTGGACAAGCGGTCGACATCTTTTGCTCCTGAGTACATCTAAAGAGGTTTTTTGCGAGCCTGCAGTGGCTGCACCCGAATCCTAAGGAAATAGGCGATTATTTGTACACCCGAAAGTTCCTCTCCGTTGGTGTTTTGGAGCTGATGGATCCGGGTCATCTAGGCTTCAATGGCTTCTTTTTCCTTGGCGGTGGCTTCCATGTCCCAAGATCGACGCCTTTGAATTTCTTCGGCATCCTCAAACGGCACAATGCCATACTGTTGGGAAGAGGAGGTCTCGTCTTGGATGTATAGCCACTTCTTGCGCCAGCCTTGGATGGAGTCGAGGAATTTAACATCACAGTAATCAACATCGGGACGGATGCAGATACAAACGCCACCTACATTGTAGATGATGTTCCTAGAGTTGTTGCGCCGGAGATAGAAAATGCGTTTCCACAGGCCCCAATGAGGATGGATGCTGAGGAAACATTCGCAGAGAGTGATGAAAATAGAAATATGGAGGAGAGAATTCGGGGTCAGCTGGTGTAGCTGAATCCCGTAAATAAAAAAGGAGACCATGAAGAAATTCATGGATAAGAGTGGAGAGGCCGTGAACAAGGAAGTCGATGAATGTTACCCGGAATCCGATTGGAGGATGAGGGAAGCTTTCATCGCCAGGGAACTTCAGCGATTCCTGCTTCTTCAGCAGACCCAGTTTCTTCAGAGTCTTCTGGTCCTGAGCGGAAATCTTGGACCGCTCCCAACCAGAAACCAGGACCTTCCCCGCGGGTGCGTCAGTTCCTAAAGCCTTGTTCTTCATCAGCTTCGTGCGAGGAGGCATAAGGAGCGCTTTGGTGGAAGAGTGGGACGACAAGAAGCAAGAGCGCAAGGAGCTCGAAGGGATGGCAATGGCGGAGAGAGAGAGAGAGCAGATGTGCGGCGTGGTGAAGGGGATGAATGAGGACGACGCGGTGAATTTATAGAGAGAAGCTGACCCTCCGCGTCGTTGGATGAAAAGAGGAAGTGTTCCTAGCCCTACGCGTGTCCAAAAGGGTAAAACAGTCTCGTCAGCCTAAAATTACTTGACGGAGTTACTGCGCGCGTGCCGGAAATTACGGAGGACGTGTGTCCCCCACTTGCGTGACGTGTCGACGGTGCAAAGATTCTGGACCCACAACCCAGTGAGGTGACATGAGCCGTGGCTTCCCAAGGAGGGAATCGTGGCTATCGTCAGCAATGACATCATTCAAGAAAAGCTTCGAGTGGTTTTATTAAATATAGCGACAGTAAAATTTCGAGTGCTCCAATAGAGAAACTTCGGGAGCCTATGATCAAATGCAAGCATCTATTCATATGCTCGAGGGCTACTCTTATCAGAAGTATTGTTTATACTTATGATAAGAGGACAAAATGAAAGACAAGAATATAGAGTTGGTCAAAATAGCAAAAGCTGAGCCTACAGCCAAGTGCAAACACTTGACTGTAGCCTCGGGGGCTACTCCCATCGGGAGCGCTGGTCGCACACCCGATGAAATAAATAAAGAAAGGGAGCGACAAGTTTGACCTAAAAATATAGAGTGGATGGGTAATACAAGTTGAGCCTACACCCAAGTGCAAGCACTCGCCTGTAGCCTCGGGGGCTACTCCCATCAGGAGCGCTGGTCGCGCACCCGATGAAACATGAGGAGGAGAAGGAAAAACAAGATGACAAGACAAAATATAAGGCGAGGAATTATCGTCGTACATCTTCGAGTTACATATAACTCGTCATGTACTCCCATCGGGAGAACAAGATATTATCATTAAACAACTCAAAGAAATTAGCAGTTCCAGCGGCCGACAAAGGCACTCGACAATATATTCCCAGAGCGCGTCCGCCACGCTGAAAACTCTGGATGCCATAATATTTCACGAAGGTAAGTCCCCAGGATCCGTCCTGAGTGGCGTGGTATCGCACCCGAATGCGCTCTACTACTTTATCTGTGTCAACAGACTTGAATAAAAATCCTAGCGGACGCGTTAGGTACTCGATAAAATATAACTGATTCGGCTCATGGTAAGACTTTAAGCGGCACATGTCGAATTATGCCAGTATCCCAAGGTCGAGTCCAGGGACTTGACCTTGAAGTAGGTTTTGCGGGTTTGCCACAAGAGCAGTTAACTGGCACCTGATCTGTCAGATTAACTAGCCCCATCTACCATTATCTGTATGCAAGATATAAACACCTGGGACAAAGTGTTATAGAAACCCGAAGAATTTATGGATTGATTCTACGATGGAGATTTTACTCGACTCTACGATTCCAGCAAAATCTCGGGGGCTACTGACATAGGCATCCCGAATGGGCCTGCCGAGTAAGGTACTCGAGGTTATTTGGAGGCCCATTACCCGAAGTTTATGAAGTCTGGAAGCCCAATAAAACCCCGATATGGAAGATAGTGATAGATTAGGAATAGTCTTGTATCAATACGGGAAGGACTCAAATAGTCTCCCGGACTTTGTAACTTGTACGATACGAAAGCCTTGGCTCCACCTCCTATATAAAGGGGAGCCGAGGGAGAAAGAAGGGATCGAATCATCGTCAACATAACCCTAGTTTTTCATAGTCAGGCACCTTTTTCGGCTGAACCTTCGAGATCTACTTGCCCTCTACTTTCTACGAAAACCCAAGTCTATAATCTGTAGGCATTGACAAGTTAATCCCTTGTCAGCGGTGCTCCTGTTGAAGGAGCCGAAGGCAGACGGCGGTGGCGCAGCGATGACCTCTTCAATAATGCTCGCCGACTCTTCACCAGATCTGGGCGTTTTCGCCCTGCTTCCCCCTCTCTCTGGTCGCGGTGATGGAGATTGGGAGGGGATCCTTGGCGACATCGCTGTTGTTGGATATGCTGAAGGGAATCCTGGAGTTGTTCTCCTCTGCGCGCATCACGCGGTAACCAAGATTGTCACCGTGTTCTTCGGCCAAGATGGTGGCCCGTCTTCCTCAACCTCCATGGCGGAGGCCCTGATGGTCGGCTGCTGGAGCTCGACGCCACTGGAGAGTCAAGTGGTTCGTCCCCGACCCTCTACTGGTAGCCAGGGGCCTGATCTGGACGCCGGACATGAGCGCTCGAGCACTTTGCGCTCGGGACTCGGTGGAGACGCCTGGAGTTCATCGGCGGTGGGTGGCAGAGATGCCCTTCGACTTGATTGCTTTTTCTATCTCTTAGTCAGGGTGTTTTTTTTGTAAATTGGAAGGCCCCTTCTTCAAATACTAGGTTTAGTAGGGCAAGAGATGTCAAGGGGGCGTCCTGTAAAATGTACCTGCCACGTGGTTCTATATAAAAGCTCCACCGGGGTGAACTGGCCCCACTTGTGTGCAAAAAAAGAAGATCTAGTTAAACTTTTCAGATTTCAATTGATTATTTTTCTTATGTTTAAATTATTTTTAAAGTAATTTACTTGTTTAAACCTATTATGCAATAGGGCATCATTTATTTAGAAAAATATAGTTGCATTTATTTGGGCGAATATGGTTGTATTGCTAAGAAAATTGAGAGAAAATAATTAAGATAACTTTACAAAGTAATACTCTCTTCCTCCATAAAAAGATTTCTTATTTTTTTTTCTAAATTTAGATATATATATATATATATATATTATATACATAGGTCTAAATTTCAAAAAGTCGAAAATATTTATTTATAAATAGAGGTAGTAATCTAGAGCAGTAACATGTACATATTGCTAGTCTATGTTGCTCCCTACTATGACTGGTTTAGTACTCCCTCCATCTAAAATACAAGACCACTTTATTCTTTAAGGAAAACTTTTACAAAAAATTGGATCAATCAAATATAAATTGCATGTAATTCAAAACTATAACATTAGATGAACATTTCAATAATTTATAATTTATATTCAGTTAACTAAATTATTAATCAAAATTTGACACGAAAGCCCCGTTGACTTGAATACTTCCTTCAGCCTAAGGGTATCTCCACTCCAACGCGGCGAGCCATCCGGCGTCTTCCGGATGGGTCGAAACGGACAAAACTACGGCCTAACGCGGCCACGCATCGCAAATGCGGATGGCCGCGGTGTCCGGGACGATCCAAACCCGACCCAAATCTGGGCTAGGTTTGCGTGGACGCAGATGGCACGCAGCGTCCGGTCGCGTTCGCCTGCTCGCCTCCCTTGGGCCCAGCTATCGGTGGGGGGCGCGCGCCATATTAAATGTGGGTTGGGAGGGATTTGTCCCTGTCCAGTCCACTCCCCACTCCACTCGACAGTTCCCCACGCACGCGCAACCGCCGCCATGACCCTGAAGAGGGCTTTCGCTCCCGGCGCCAACGACGGCAATGCCAGCAGCAGCCGCCGTCCTCCGCCGACGCTGAGGGCCGGGGGACACCGCGGTGGTCTCTAGATCAGATAGGCCGCCCGCGTCGGCGCGGCATTGGCGCAACCCGCACCGCTGCTATCGAAGCCGGAGGAGGAAGACGACCCGGAGATGCGCGCCGTGATGGCGCTGTCCAAGGCGGAGGACGAGGCCAACTGGTCGCATCTCGCGGAGGCCATCCGCACCTCAGTGATGGAGGAGCAGGCCCGGTAGGCGGTCGAGGACGCCGAGGCCTGGGCGTTGCTCGACCAGGTCCGCCTGGAGGAGGAAGCGAGGCGACGGCGCGAGGAGGTCAGGCTCTATCGCGAGGAGGAGAGGCGCCAGGAGGGCAGGCGCGTGACGGAGCAGGAGAGGCGCCAGGTTTTTTTATTTGTTTTTAAGTTGAACGCCCATATAGAGGGTTTTCTTTTGGTAATTCAAATTTGCCCAAAATAGGGCATATGCATATATTTAATGAATATAGTTAGGTTTAATTGTTTTCGTTTTTTTTGTTGTTGTTTTTCACTTATACGATGCGTCCACGCATTGAACACAGCGTACGATCCAAACGAACACGCGAACACAAAACGTTATCCGCGTGTCCGCGTGACTACCTAAATAGACTAAAACGAACAGCCTAACGCAGCTGTTTAGGTCACCGCCTTGAAGATGTCCTAAGTTTAGAGGGAGGAGCGAGCATGTAGTGTATAGCCTAGAAAAACAGGTTCAAGGTTTTGTCTAGACGGAGGAGCAAGGTCGCTCCGTGGCGCCACAACGAGATACAGGTGGTGGATCCCGAGGCGGCCGTCCCGGTGTTGTGCTGCACTAGACTAGAGGTGTACCCACTAGTGGTGGTGCACGTGGGTGGCCATCCGCACACGCGTCGTGCCTCCGTGTGGGCTTTGGTCGGCCCATTAAGAACCCCGCCACCATCCCGTAGATGCCGTTGCGCACGTGAAGCGCACAGCGCCACGTGGTCCTAACTGTCCCACAAGGCAGCCAGTGTGGTGCGTGCGCATATCTAAACCGGGGCCGATCCGGGTAGTCCAGCGGCGGGCCAATCAGGAGCGCGGCGAACCCGCAACCGTGCCCGTCGCCTCCCTCGCAGGTGGGCCCGGGAAGAAGCGTCGGCCCCACGCGCCAGCGTCGAGCCGTGGCATCCCGTCTCCCTCTCCCACCCACCGTCCCACGCGAGGCCAGAATTCCCCTTCCTGCTCCACCTCCTCCCGTCTTCCTCCTCCAGTCAGCCCCGGCTTTCCCTTATAAATACACCTAGCCCACCGCGCCGTTGCTTCCTCTCCCTGTCCATTTCCTTCCTTGCCGTCTCCTCCAATCCTATTCCTTCCCCAGATCCTCCTAGGGTTAGGGTTTTGTCTCTTCCCCTTCCCCTTCACATCCCCTCGCCAGATTACCCCTCTCCCTAAGCTCCTGCTATGATGGGCACCGCCGTCGACCTTGCACGGAGGCAGGGGGAGAGCCGCTTCTACGACGCCGCCAGGGCTCGCCGAGCCCACCACCACCACCACGGCCTCCCCAAGTCGTCCCGCTGCACCGCCTCCCACGAGAAGCCGCCGGACCAGCCGTCGCCCTCGCCCTCGCCCTCGCCTGCGGGCAACCTCGAGCGCTTCGTCGCAGCCGTTACGCTCTCCGTGCCGGCGCGCCGCCGCTCCAAGGTTCGCCCATCGACCCCCCCACCCCTGCTCACACCACACGGTAGTACAGTACTTAAAATCAATTGGATCGTTACGACTGTTCCTGAACCCCGCCGGCCGATTTGGGGATTTCCTTGTGTTGCAGGGAGGAGGAGGAGGGTGGAGGGGTTTCGGCGCGGACGGCCAGCGCGAGAAGCTCTACTTCGCTCTCGGCGACCTCTGGGAGGCGTACAAGGAGTGGAGCGCGTATGGCGCCGGGGTGCCGCTCCTGCTCGATGGATGCGACGGGGTAGTGCAGTACTACGTCCCTTACTTGTCCGCCATCCAGCTCTACGGGGACCCGGCGGTGCTACACTCGTCGTCTCACAACGCAAGGTAATTCCCTGTTTGTTTGCTTGCTTCTTTGTTCCAACACAAGCTACTGGTAGTAAAAGCATTTACTATTTGATTGTACTACAATGCTTCCATTTGCAAGGTGCAAACACTAGTACTAGCATCGACTTCTTCCTTTATGCGACAAGTCAATGAAATCCTGCTCAACAGAGTATAATTTTGCTCAAGGGAATTAACTATCAACTCCTGCTGCCACAGTTGCTGAATCAGATTGACATTCTGTAGCTTGCACAAGAAAATTCTCTGCTAACTAGTTCAATCTGCTGAGTTACAACCCTTTACACAATCCACCGCCGCTCTCGGTAAAACACGATAAGAATCAATTGCAAGGGCCAGCTAAAGTGTATCTCCAAATGTGTAACAATGCACCTCCATATGTAGACAAGTGTTAAACGTGCCAACTAGCTTTCTATGGACCTGGCATGTGAAAATATTATGTTTACGTACCGTGCTTTTGATATCAAATTTCATGGTGTAAGGATGCTGATTAGTCCCCACTTAAACTTGTGTATCACACAGCGGTGATGCACATGCATATATGTCTCTACATGTGCACACCTGTTACTGATTCTATTTTTTTTTTACCGTTTTTCCACCTTTGGAGATGAGCACTTTACAAATCATTACTTCTTCTCAAGAAGATTCTATCGTGACATTCATTTCTTAACTATGTGTGCATCAACAGACATATGATGGATGACAGCGATGGAGATTGCCATGATTCTAGCAGTGATGGTAGCAGTGATTATGAACATGTAAGGGTCAAACACTTATCTCAAGAAGGCTTCTCAAGTGATGATGGTGAATCACTAGATAACCATGGCCGCTTGCTCTTTCAATACCTCGAGTTCGATTCTCCGTTTTGTCGTGAACCATTGAGTGATAAGGCAAGAATTTATAACTTATTTTGTTTAGTTTTGCATGGTATATCTGTGTTCTAACATATTTCTTCTTCCAGATTTCTAGCCTTTCAGACCGATTTCCAGGACTGAGGACCCTTAGGAGTTGCGATTTATCCCCGCGAAGTTGGATGAGCATCGCTTGGTATGTTCTTTCTAGAAATAGCGAACTGGTAATTGTTGGATGATTGCATTAACTAATTATTTAGATTCCTTGCACATTATGCAGGTATCCAATTTACCGTATCCCTACCGGACCAACATTGAAAGATTTAGACGCTTGCTTTCTCACTTTCCATCAGCTTTCAAATTGCCCACAAGGAGGTAAACTACATTTGAACTTTGTTCTTTAGCGGATCATAGGTTAGGATTAACTCATAATGTTTGCTTCCTTACTATCACCATACTGTTTTAGAAAGGTGTCCCAGTTATTTCTGTTTTCCGCTCCCAAACAACAGCTTCCATCGCAACCATGTTTATTTTAAATTCAGTTTTTATCATCTTCATGGTCAGATTAAGGAGATAGCTAAAATCTAGAAGATCCATGTCTGTTCAAGTATCATTGTAAATTCAATTTTTATCATGTTCACGGTCAGATTAAGGAGGTAACTACATTTCTATGAAGCTGTGGATCTCATATGTGTAAACATCTTGAATTCAGTTCAAGTGTAGCAGCTCTCTCTAGTGAACTTTATTAGTCTTATTTTGAAGTATACGCAGATTGACAACTTCTCTTCTCATGTTTAAAGTTGTCATTAAACATGTGTGAGTTGTAGCCAACATTTACTGGGGAAAGACTGGTGTGTGATTGGGATAGACTGACTTGATTACGATCATAATAAATATTTCAGCTAATTGCAATATTAGTCTTGCTTTTGGCAGTAGTGCTGATTTTCTTGACTCTTGGGCATTTACATACATTTATAGCATGTTTTCAAAAAACAAAGGAAAGTAGTGAATAGGATCTAAGGCGGTTACCTGATATTGGTAAAACCATTCTCCATTATCCATTCATGCCTACTAGCTGCCAGGGTAACTCACATATTGGTATCAAGTTGGTTGCTCTGCTGTAACCAGCCAGAATCTTTCAACTCGACTAATACTCTCCATTAGATTTTCATTTTACAAACTGTGTGCTAGGAACTGTTGTGCTATGAATTGACTAGTATATGGTAGTTGAGTTATGGCTAGCTCGATGTTTTTGTGGCACTGAGAGCTGTCATATGTGGAGAGAAAAAAAGAGCCGTATGCTTGTGGTTGCTTTTCTGTCTAGGGTTTGGTGTATGTTTCTGCCCTCGGCACTAAGAGCTGTCATATGTGGAGAGAAAAAAAGAGCTGTATGCATGTGGTTGCTTTTCTGTCTAGGGTTCGGTGTATGTTTCTGCCGTCTTTCATGTTAGCGCATGTTTTTGCCCTCATGTATGTTAGCAAGCCTTGCTACTGAGCAATGAGTTGTGAAAAGACTATGAAACCTTTTCCTGATGCCTACTTGCCTAAATTCTTTTTGCTGAATTATCTCCGTTCTCTTATCCAGATCATCTGTGGGCTCATGATAGCATGCCAAACATCCCACTCCCTGTTTTTGGTTTGGCTTCATACAAGTTCAGCAACTCAGTATGGTCTTCAACAGATGGCGATTGGCAACTGGCTAGCTGCTTAAGGCAAGCTGCTGCTGATTGGTTGAGAGACAGCCGAGCCAGCCATCCAGATTATCAGTTCTTTGTCTCGCGTGGTGAATACCACAGGTAGTGACTGTGACTGACTGCTCCTGAAGTCAGATCCTTGAGCTTTGCTGTTGGAGCAACTTGGCCTGCTATGTAAATTGCACTAATCCGAGGATTATGACTGGCTGTGTTTTATACTTTGTAGTCGGCCAGTCTTATCTTCCAAGGGAAGTTGGGATGAGAATGAAAACATAAAAAAAGTAGAACAAAAAATGATGAAGAATGGTGGTGAAGAAACTTGCTGTGCTTTTGGTGTAGGTTAAGCTGTTCAACTTTATGTAATGCAGAACGTATGGGGGACAAAGTCTGATATAGTTCCCCACAGCTGGCGTCTGTGAACTTGTGAACTATTGTTGTACTTTTTGTGTTGAAAAAACTTGTTCATAAAAATATCAGGTATTTGTCTGATACTAATTTTCTGTCATAGAAACCACACACATATTTCTTCTTAATAATTTAATTTCTACTAAAATCAATTAATTATTATTAACTGCAAGGGATGATAGTATTCCCTCCATGCATTAATATAAGATGTTTTAGATATTTTTGAAATAGACTTGATACAACTAAAATGAGTGAATCTACATATTAAAAATAGATTAGATACAAACAAAATGAGTGAATTTATAAGATCTAAAACGGCATAGGTTTTTGTATGAGGAGTGCCACTTATATCTAGATGGTGTGGATTAGAAGAAAAAGGCACAATTGTACATGTCCCCTAATAACTCAGGAAAAAACCTAATTTGGTCTATGAAGTTGCCCCAAATGTGTGTTGTCATCATGAACTTGTAAATCGTGAATTTTGGGTCACAAAGTTGTTCCGCACGAGTATTTTGGTCACTCTGTCACGGCAACCGACCGTTAGTTGCGCCGTGAATGTGGCCAATTGTTTTCTTTTGCATATTGGCTTCTAAAATTTATATTTTTCTGATTTTTTAGTCCCCAGGTTAACTTTTTTAGGAGGCAATTTGCAAAAAAATAATTAACCACGTCAGCAAACTAACAGTGGCGCGCGAGTCAACTTCTTGACTCACAATTCACAATTTGCAGGTTTGTAATCACAATGCAGGTCCGGAGCAACTTCGTAAAACTAAATTGGAGATTTTCTCTAAAAATTCCCTCTACCAATTTTGTTGCACGTATTCCTGCAACGTTGGACTTTGAAAAGACTTGATGAATGGACCTGTAGTTATGACATTGCTTGACTGGTAAATTTATGCGGTCAAACATTTTAGAGGCAACACGTTTAGCGATATTGTTTTTATATGTAGGGGTGAAAATTAATATTGGACAATCCATATTATCTCATATTCGTGTTAAAACAATTTAAAATGGACGTGGAAATATATGAATCCGTATAGAAATAGAAATTGATGTGGTAAATATTAGTTTGTTTACAAGTAAAAAATATGACTACGAATGTGTATCGATTTTTTTATATAACAAACTGAGGGGTCTAGAAGACCCTGATGGAGCTACATTGAAAACACACACATGGCAGGTACAAATTGCAAGGAGGCCCTTTACATCACTCGCGCTAAAGAATCTAGTATTTGAAGATAAGGCCTCCACTTTACATAAAGCATCCTAGGAAGAAAAGACACAGCAATCAAGGACAAGGGTGCCTCCACTACGGACAGATCTCCAGGCGTCTTCGCTAGGATCAGAGAGCGGGATGCTCATTGGCTCTCTCCCGACGAACAGATCCAACCATCGACCACATCTAGGATTTCGGGGACGAACCACTTGGAATCCTAGCGGTGTCGAGCTCCGGCGATGGATCAAAGAGCAGGCCTCCGCAATGGAGGTTGAAGATGGGCCGCTAGTTCGGCTGAAGATCACATCGATGGTTGTCGCCGTGTGTTGCGCACAAGGAGCAACTCTAAAGCACCGCAAACCGCACCACCTCCAACCGAAAAGAGATCCCTTGCCTCCACCTCCACCTCGACATCAAGAGGGGCAAAGAATCTCCTCAAGATCTAGGCGACAAGATCCACGACCGTGCTTATTGAAGAAGACTCCATCGGATCTGCTGCCACCACCGCACCTCCACCTCAGAGGGTCGTCAGAGAGCTTCACTAGAGGCCGCTCGATGCCACGCGAAGACACTAGAGCGTCGAGCTTCCATGGCATCACGCCAGACTCCATATAGGTAAAACAAGGACAATCCATAACCCTAACCCTACACCTATAGAGAGAGGAAGAAGAAGACCTAGTATCTACACTACATCCCAAGCCTCCTCTCCCATCCTCATGCCAAGCAGTAGAGCCACCAACGGATAAGGGGAGGGGCGTCGGGCGGAAAGAACATAGGAGAGGGCTCTAGTACTGTTCACATGAGAGATGGAGAGAGGGAGGGGGAGAGTATAGGAAAGAATGAGCCGGCCCGATCATGTATGGAATTTTGAGACAAACGGGCATTTAACTGCTTTCAAATATAATTATGTTGGCCAATTTTAGTAATTGTAGTGTTATATGACCAATTATTTAGCCTTGAAAACTAACAAAGTGGTCAAATGTATTTTTTGGTGATTGAATTTGAAACTATTGCGTATTATATCAATATATTTATCTCTCCATCTTCTATAATGACTCGTTATAAGACATGGATATATTATTTTGTTATATTTGTATATGTTTTGCATTAAGACGACATGCGATCCAGCTTCCCTCGCGTGATATGATGAAAGATCAGCCACATTGAAGGTTTTGCTTACCAAATACTTTCAAGGTGGAATGTCGATCTTCTAAGCGTTGTTGTTGATGCATTATAGAACTTGGAAAAGGACGACTCCTCTTAAGCATGCTCTTTTTTTTTTTTTTTTTTTTTTTTTTTTTTGTGAAGACTTAAGCATGCTCTTCAACTTGCGTGCTTCCAGAAAATGATCCATGCAAAGATGTGTCCACACTAGATCAATTGGTTCAGGTTCAGAGTTCATTGGTTTCTGGTGCTTGTCAAACTTTGTAGCTTATCGTTATATTTGCCGCTTGATTGTGGCTAGCTCTTTGGACCCATGGAGCATCTTCATGAACTTGGCACGCTTGTTCGTCCTCTTGCGAAGTAATAGAGGCAGAAGGTCTAGTTTAGTGCAAGGATTCAATTCATATACCATCTTGAATATGTGGTCTTCAATGTTTGGTGCAATTGTAGGTGAAATCGGCGAAAGGTGCACACTCTCTCTTTTTTTGAACATAAGAGATTTTATTCATTTAAGAGCATTTTACAGATAAAAGCGTGAAAGGAAGCACGCTGGATACATGAAGTGTGTCTTTGGACACTGATTTCCCTGAGAAGATTGTAAACCAAGGCATCTAAAAAGCAACGATCTGTTTTGTATCTTGACAGCAAGCTTTGCTTGATGATGTGCCATGGCGTTGTTGGCTCTATTGATATGATAGACCCTGCAAGAATTGAAGGACGGAGCAGCTTGGATGTCTGCTAGAAGCGGTCTGTTACTCCAATGCCCTGGAGCTGACAAGATGTTAGATGCCTTCGCTGCGGTGGCAAGAACAGAGTTATCAGTGTAGAAGGCAGGATCATGAATTCTGAAAATATCCGCCAGCTTAGTTGCCAGAAGTAGAGCAGAAGATTCAGCTTGTAGCGGAGAGGAGACCGGAGGAGACATTAATTGCTGCAATGTGAATTGTTCTACGATGTAAATTATCAGGCAGATGTATGATAACTCCAAGTCCAGCAGGGTAGGGGTCGCCTCCTTGCTGCTCTTTCCATGCTGCATCACAAAGTAAGACGTTCCCTGCTTCAAGATTAGAGTTAAGAGTAGGTGGGTGTTGGGGTCGCTGCTGATGGTGCTCCTGGGCTTTTTCCGTCGGCATCTGTGAACATAGTTGCTGTGTATATAGAGAATTATCCTGCAACAAAGCAGAAACCACAGAAAAGATTCTTTTTGGGTGCCCCTTTATCTTATTAAAGAGAAAATCGCTCCTACTTTTCCAAAGGCACCAGAGAAATGTATATAGCGTTTTGAGTGATATGCATGGATGATTAGAAGATAGAAGGAAATGTATCATATCAGGCAACAATTGATGATCATTAAAGAGAAGTTCAGTTTTGATAAACCAGAGACTAGAGTACCAAGCTGCTTTTGCAAAAGGACAGAGGAAAACAAATGCATTTCATCTTCTTCTTGTCCACATCGAGAGCAATTAGAATCTATATGAGTAGAAAAACAAGGTGCACACTCTTAACTCTTAAGTTCTTCTTAACCCACAATTGAAGAAGTGTGAAGAGGCTTTGATTTACCACCTTCATTTGTCCATCTGTTGAGAGTGACAAACAGTGGAGAAGTCTTGTATATTGTCGTCCCATTTTGCCATCAAAGTCTTCCAAAAGCAATCTAACGAACATATGTTGTGATCCGACACAATAGTCTTTGGCACCCTGTGAAGGCGAATACTATCTCTAAAAGATAATGTAAAAATGTGTGAAGCATGCGGGAGTGGCGTTTTGGCACCCGGGAGCATATGCTCCCGGTTTTTAAACTTAATTTTAAATGCACTTTTAAAATGTTGAAAAATTTGAACATAAAATTTAGTGGATACATCTCGAAATTCTACACGTTCACAAAGTGGTTCCACAGAAAACCGACATTTTGAGTGTCATTTGTAAAAAAGACAAATTTTTCTGTAAGAAAAAGTTGTGTACGAGATGTTTTTTTTATCTTTTTCACACAAGTTACAAAAAATGTCGGTTTTTCGCAAGACTTGATGTGCGCACGTAACATGTTGATACGTAAGCGAGAAATTTTTTGTTCGATTTTTTGAACATTTCAAAATGTTTTTCCGGTGGCAGGAGCATATGCTCCCATGTGCCGAATTGAATTTCCGGAAGCATGGTTGCTCTTGTTACAAGGTATAAGATGTCCCATTTCACATAATCAATCTACCATAATAAATATATAATATGTGCTTGTTTTAGTCCTAGGTAGTTTTATGCTTGTATAACTTTGTCTTCTTTTTTGATGATCACTACAAGAAATTGTTTTTGTAGTGAGTATTGAGTTGGATGAATGAGAGTTGATACATGTCGCTATGTGAGAAATGAGAGGATTCCATCACTTAGACATGCCACAATTCAAGTCTTCGGATGTTGTAGACTTTGCACAACAAATACTCTCAAATTCAAGAAACCCCAAAAAAGAGGGAGAATATTTTCTAGGAACTTCTCACTGAAATCTATAAGCCGATTTCTCTATAAGAATAGGCCCAAAATAAGGGGCCCTTAGCTTTGTGGCATGTAGTGCATGGTCGCACATGTCACTTCACATCGTGGGTCATCGTGGCCAATGGAAGTGGTTGGATACAATGTCGTAGGTCTTGGGTTATTCCAAAATGCTCGATGAAAGCCATCATGATGTGACTCCTTCAAAAGCAAAAGATTTATGGAGAAATTGACATACACAATTTGCTAGGTTTAGTGTCTGTTTGTTTGGACTGCAGCTGAACGTGAAGCAGCTGGAGCTGGTAAGGTCTGAGAAACAGCTGGAGCTAGACAGCTGATGATGTAAAAAATGATGTTTGGCAACCTACTTTTGGAACAGCTGGTAGACACGAAGCTGGTGCTGAAAGTCCCAAATACCCTTATATGCTGAAAATGTTGTTGAATTATTGATATGACATGATATAGCTGATTACAATTTATATTAGCTCAGATAATACGTTTAGCTTCTATTATAAGATATTTTATAGTAATACTTTCTCTTTATTCAGCTTGCATAATGTCATGGATACATCCCAGAAGCAGATTTAAAAAAAGATTAAAAGGATATAATACACCCATCGTTGTACCATGCACTAACGCAAAGGGTAAAATTAAACGAGATAGTAGATATTCTCGTTGGAATTAGCGGACTCACGTGACATTGAGCAACTCAATCAAGAAAAAGAAAACGCCGTGACGTTCAGCAGCAGTTTATTGAGGGCATCTGCAGCGGCGTGACGTATTTTGGATACACAAATTGTTTGCGGGCGTCCGGTCGTTGCCTGGTGGACGCGGAAATGGTCGTGCGTCCGTTTGCGTCTGGAGGTCGCTCCAGCGGGGCGAGGCATTTTTGGCGCGGACCAGAATTCAAAAAAGAGGTTGTAGCCTTAAATTTGCACAAAATTACAGCCTCAAATTGAGGTTTGAAATAAGTTCATCCCACTTTGCACATGGTATGACGCAAAGTGGAGTCCAAAAGGGGCACAACAAGACCTGAACAACAATTTAAAAAGTCCAAAAGGAGGCCAAGGTGCTGGGCGTATGGCGCCGGCGATCAAGCGTCTCGCGCGCGGATTTCAGCGCGCCTCTTCATGAACCAGGCCGTGGTATCATCGTCAATGCTGCTCAAGTCGGCTAGCATGATCCTTGTGTCTTCTGCACGGGTCTTGGCCTCGGCGTCCATCCTCCTGGCCTCGGCGTCACGCAATTTGGCCTCGGCGTCTGCCTTTTTGGCCTCGACGTCCATCCTTTGGACCTCAATGACCTCTTTCGTGAGGTTGAGGAAGATGGCAGCTGCGGCCTCTTTTTCCAGACACCTGTTCTCGTCCCTAGCAGCCATGGCGGCTTGATTGTCGGCCATCATCTTCTCCAGGCTCTGGGTGAACGCAATGGTCTGTGCCTCCCGGGTTAGATAGGCCTTGGTAGCCTTATGGCCGCGGGGACGAGTTGGAAGGGTTTTACGGCCATGATCGTCATCTTCGCCATCAAGGTTGACCGCTGTCCCATTCTTCACAGCTTGATCATAGGCCGCAAAGCTTGTCCTCCACTTTTGCGCGTCCTTGAGCCTGTCCCAGCAATGGACCATATGGTAGTCCTTCTTATGCACTACCTTGAACCTCTCCAAGGCCCGGGATACCTGCAATCACGCCAAAGCCGCCAATGATGCCCAAAGAATGATCCACATACAACAGAATGATCTTGGTTGTCTCTTGTTGAAAGAGCAAAGTCTAAACCCCGTGTTTTGTGTGTTTGATGACAACACTTGAATAATCTCACCGTGTGCAAAGAGTGTCTTTGATAGATTTGCAAGTGCACGGTGACCTCGCTGGACACGTCAAGAGCGGAGGACTGAAGCGTAGCTTATAGGTTTTCTGGTTTTGTGTTTGTATCGTGAGGTGACATTGTTGGAGAGGAAAAGAGGAGAAAGCAGTTTTTACCTGACCGGTACTACCTGTACCAGTAGCGGTAGTACCACTACCCCTACTGGTACCGCCCATCGGTACCGCTCTGGAGCTTTGCACTGAGAAAGTCCCACAGAACAAGTTACGGTACCTTTGCGGTACCTTGAGCGGTAGTACCGCTTGAGAGCGATAGTACCACCTAGGTACCGCTTAAGTACCGTAACATAAGTTACGGCACTACCGCTGTAGTATCGCTTCGGTACCGCTTGTCCCAGAGGCCATTGCGGTACCTCGAGCGGTACCACAAGCGGTAGTACCGCTATGTGTCCATGTGGATAAGTTCTGTGGGAATTCGAATCCAGAGCGGTAGTACCGCTCACCAAAGCGGTAGTACCGCTTAGGCAAAAACTGCAGGTAACGGTTGGATTTCGGGGGGCCTATTTAAAGAGCCCTTCTTCCCCATTGATGACCCACAAGTATAGGGGGTGTATCGTAGTATTTTCGATAAGTAAGAATGTCGATCCCAACGAGGAGCAGAAGGTGTTGACAAGCAGTTTCGATGAAGGATTCACTGTAAATGCTCACAGACAAGTATTCAGGGGGTTTTGATGTAACAGTTGAATAAAGTATGAGTAAGTAAAGTGCGAGAGTAACAATTGCAGCGAGTGGCCCAATCCTTTTTAGCACAAAGGACAAGCCGGTTTGTTTACTTATAATGACCAAACGTTCTCGAGGACACACGGGATTTTAGTCTAGTGCTTTCGCTACATACGGCTAAATAATCTTCATTGTTATGATAAGTGTTGTGTGGGTGAACCTATGCTAATGTACTGCCCTTCCTAGGACTAATACATACTTGTGATTATACCCCTTGCAAGCGTCCGCAACTACAAGAAAGTAATTAAGAATAAATCTAACCACAGCCTTAAACTCTGAGATCCTGCGATCCCTCCTGCATCGATATACCAACGGGGGTTTAGGTTTCTGTCACTCCGGCAACCCCGCAATTAGCAAACGAATACAAGATGCATTCCCCTAGGCCCATAAATGGTGAAGTGTCATGTAGTCGATGTTCACATGACACCACTAGAAGAATAACACCACAACTTAAATATCACACCATTGAATATTACTCAACCATAGTTCACTACTAACATTTAGACTTCACCCATGTCCTCAAGAACTAAACGAACTACTCACGAGACATCATATGGAACATGATCAGAGGTGATGTGATGATGAATAGCAATCTGAACATAAACTTGGTTCAATGGTTTCACTCAATAGCATCAACAACAAGTAGAGATCGATACCGGGAGAGTTTCCCCTATCAAACAATCAAGATCAAACCCAAATTGCTACGGCGGTGACGGTGTCCAGCGGTGATGACGGCGGTGATGATGATGGAGATGATGATGATGGTGATGGCGATGATGTCCAGCTCGATGACGATGACGATGGCGTCGATTTCCCCCTCCCGGAGGGAATTTCCCCGGCGGATTCCTGCCCGCCGGAGAGCTCTTTTCTCTCTGGTGTTCTCCGCCCCGCAGGCGGCTGTAACTCTTCGCGAGGTACCCTCTGTGGCTTAGGTTGTCGGGACGAAGGATTTCGCGAAGAAAAGGAGGCGAAAGGGGTCGTGGGCCCCCCAAACCACATGGCGGCGCGGCCAGGGCATGGGCCGCGCCGCCCTAGGGTGTGGGCCCACCCTGGGTCCTCTGGCCCCTCCTTACGGCTTCCTTCGTCATCTTGAAAAATAGGATTTTTGGTATAATTTCCTCCCACAGTTGATCTTCCGAAATATTGCGTTCTGACGGTGCTTTTTCCAGCAGAATCCTGGCTCCGGTGCTTGATCCTCCAATAATGATGAAACATGCAAAATAGATGAAATAACATAAGTATTGTGTCCCAATATGAAATATATCAATGAATAACAGCAAATTATGATATAAAATAGTGATGCAAATTGGACGTATCAACTCCCCCCAAGCTTAGACTTCGCTTGTCCCCAAGCGAAACTGAGCTCGATAGACAGGACCACATGTTTATGGAGTGAAGAGTCGATAAATAAAATACGGACAAGAAGCATCATATTCATTCACACAGGACATTATAGTAAACAACCTCTTATAACTCATCTTGAAACAAGTATAAGGTAATCACGAGTAAAGGTGCATAAGAAATCATAATTGGTGATGGCAAACTTCGTTCTTGGTCAGAGAACAATTATGATTATATTTATCTCATTGAGCAGCGCTCTCATGTTAAAGTTTATAAGGCACAACTTGCATACTCAATCATAATGGTCTTCTCATGATCATTGATAACTTGCAAAGCTATATTCATTCAGATAAAACTTGTACTAAACAAGGAAGAATAAAAGACATGATGAAACAAATCACAGTATAATGGTTTGATCACAACTACTCAAATGCTTGCTTGAGATGGGGGGAAATAGGTTTACTGACTCAACATAAAGTAAAAGACAGGCCCTTCGCAGAGGGAAGCAGGGATTAAATCATGTGCTAGAGCTTTTTCAATTTTGAAATCATATAGAGATAATAAAAGTAACATTTTGAGAGGTGTTTGTTGTTGTCAACGATTGGTAGCGGGTACTCTAACCCCCTTGCCAGACAACCTCCTAAGAGCGGCTCCCATATTATTTTCATTTTGTGTGGCACTCCTTCCAACCTTTCTTTCACAAACCATGGCTAACCGAATCCTCGGGTGCCTGCCAACAATCTCATACCATGAAGGAGTGCCTTTTTATTTTAGCTTTATTATGATGATGATACTCCCCCCAACCTTTGCTTACACAAGCCATGGCTAACCGAATCCTTCGGGTGCCGTCCATCAATCACATACCATGGAGGAGTGTCTATTTAGTTTGATTAATTTGGGACTGGGAATCCCATTGCCAGCTCTTTTTGCAAAATTATTGGATAAGCGGATGAAGCCACTAGTCCATTGGTGGAAGTTGCCCAACAAGATTGAAAGATAAAACACCACATACTTCCTCATGAGCTATGAAACATTAACACAAATAAGAGATACTAAGTTTTGAATTGTTTAAAGGTAGCACATGAAGTATTTACTTGGAATGGCAGAAAATACCATGTAGTAGGTAGGTATGGTGGACACAAATGGCATAGGTTTAGGTTAAGGTTTGGATGCACGAGAAGTATTCCCTCTCAGTACAGGTCTTTGGCTAGCAAGGTTAATTAGCAAGCATAAGAGTCGAGGGAAACAAACAAATATACATATGGTAGAAACAATCATGCATCTTCCTTATAAGCACAAACAATTTTAACTTCAGAATAATAAGCTATGAGCTAACAAGAAAGAAAGACAATGAAACATCTACATGTATTTCTCTTTTCTACTTAAACCTCAAAGTGTTGTTGCTATTGACCAATGCTAAGTTTGCCAAAACCAAATAGATTTATTCAATGCTCCCAAAGTGATACCAATACTAACAACAAAGTAAATTATATAATAGAGATTGCAAACTAGAATAAGATGTGCAATATGTAAATGATAAGACTTCTCATTAATATTCCATAACGATAACTCACACCAAGGGATACATTGATAACCAACTAAAGGAGAGACACTTCCAACTGCAACCCATCCTATATGATAACTTCCCTACTCATGATATGACACTACTTGACAATAAAAGTAAAAGGTAGTGATAATGTGATACCGCGGCACTCCCCCAAGCTTGGAACAAACCAAGGGGATGCCAATACCGATGATGAATTACTCCTGCGGAGATGGTGGTGATGAATTCCTGACAAGCTTCTCAATAAGCTCCTGAAGCTCGTCAATCCTGTATATGAGATTGCGAATCATCTCTGAATTGTGCTCGACGCGGTTAAAGAGTCTGTCTGACGGCGAGTCCCAGCTCTTGGAGTTATTTCCCCACTCTTCAGCCTCAGGCTCCTTCTCTCCTGCAGTGTTAGAGCGATCTATATCCCACTGGCTAGGCAATGCTGCCTTGGGAGTCCCTTCAATTTGATTATTGAAAATTAGATTGTGGAAGGGGTGATGAGTGCCTGATGGAGATGTTTTCGGAGCTAGGTAATGACGTGGAACCCCTCCTCCAGTGCGAATTCTTGCGCTCTTGTTTGCACTAAAAGGGTTGTCCACCACCTTGATGCTTGCGATAGTAGCACGCGGGTGTGCGCGCGAATCTTCCTCCACCTCTTCTTCATCCTCTTCCTTGATGCCCTTGTCTTCCTCTTTCCACCCAAGATCTCGATCATCTTCATCCGGAAACTCCTTGCCCTTGTTCTTGGAAACCATGGTGCTTCTAGACTGAAGACAGATCCTGGCAGAAACAGCTCGAAACAAAACACGTCGAGAACACGATATACGGACCTCCAGGGGTCCGGGGGATTATATAGCAAAATTTTTCACGACAAACGGAAAGTACCAGATCGAACCAGAGTCGGAAAGGGGCGACGGGGCGGCCAGACCATAGGTCGGCGCGGGCTCAGTGTCAAAGCCGCGCCGCCCTATGGTGGCACGCCCTCGTGCGTCCTTTCCACTCCGTTTCGAACTCGTAATTTTTCATATTTTCCAAAAACAGCGAAAATATTGTTCGGAAAGTAAATTGCGTACTTTTCATTACCAGTACTGTTACCTATTCAAAGTCGAGTTCTCATGGATCGTCAATTTGCCCTTTGATGAAAGCTTCCGGTGTTTCCACTTGAATAATATCAACATCAACATTATAGGAATCACCTGAGATATAATGCTTGAGTCTTTGTCCATTCACCACTTGCGTAGCATTGCCTTGGAGAGAGCTAATTTTGATTGCTCCTGAACGATACACCTCCTCGACAACATACGGTCCTTCCCATTTCGAGAGTAATTTCCCTGCAAAGAATCCGAGATGAGACCGATACAATAGGACCTTATCCCCAATATTAAATTCTCTTTTGATAATCCTTCTATCATGCCATTTTTTAACTTTCTCTTTAAAGAGTTTAGCATTTTCATAAGCTTCACTTCTCCATTCATCTAGAGAACTCAATTGCAACAACCTCTTATCACCGGCAAGTTTAGGATCTTTATTTAATTCTCTAACAGCCCAATAAGCTTTGTGCTCTAGTTCTAGAGGTAAATGAAAAGCTTTCCCATAAACCATTTTATAAGGTGACATTCCCATGGGATTTTTGTAAGCAGTTCTATAAGCCCAAAGTGCATCCTTCAATTTACTAGCCCAATTCTTTCTAGTTTTATTAACGGTCTTTCCCAAAATAGATTTAATCTCTCTATTTGATAGTTCTACTTGACCACTAGTTTGAGGATGATAAGCGGAAGCAATTCTATGATTAATACCATACTTAGCAAGAGTTTTTCTAAAACCTCCATGAATAAAATGAGAACCTCCATCAGTCATAATATATCTAGGTACTCCAAATCTAGGAAAAATAATATCTAAAAGCATTCTTAAAGAGGTCTCACCATCAGCACTTTTTGTAGGTATAGCTTCCACCCATTTAGTAACATAATCAACAGCAACAAGTATGTGAGTGTTACCTTCCGAAGACGGAAAAGGTCCCATGAAGTCAAATCCCCAACAATCAAACGGTTCAATAACAAGTGTATAATTCATAGGCATTTCATTACGTCTGGAGATATTACCAACCCTTTGGCATTCATCACAAGATAAAATAAACTTTCTCGCATCTTTGAAGAGAGTCGGCCAATAAAAACCTGATTGTAGAACCTTTTGCGCGGTTCTTTCTCCGGCGTGATGTCCTCCATAAGCACTACCATGACATTTACTCAATATCTCTTGTTGTTCATATTCGGGAACACATCTTCGCATAATACCATCCACTCCTTCTTTATATAAGTGTGGGTCATCCCAGAAATAATGCCTCAAATCATAAAAGAATTTTCTCCTTTGCTGAGCTGAAAAGGTTGGAGGCAAGTACTTGGAAACAATAAAGTTAGCATAATCAGCATACCAAGGACTGTCTCGCGAGCTCACCTTTATTACAGCCAATTGTTCATTTGGAAAACTATCATTAACAGGAACAGGATCATAAGCAATATTTTCCAGTCTAGACAAATTATCAGCAACAGGATTATCAGCACCTTTCCTATCTACAATATGTAAATCAAATTCTTGCAAAAGAAGTACCCATCTAATAAGCCTCGGCTTAGCATCTTTCTTTGTCATTAGGTATCTAATTGCAGCGTGATCAGTATGAATAGTAACTTTTGAATCAACAATATAAGATCTAAATTTATCGCAAGCAAAGACTACAGCTAATAATTCTTTTTCAGTTGTAGCATAATTTCTTTGAGCAGCATCAAGAGTTTTACTAGCATAATGAATAACATTCAGTTTTTTATCTACTCGCTGTCCAAGAACAGCGCCTACAGCGAAATCACTAGCATCACACATAATCTCAAAGGGTAAGTTCCAATCAGGAGGTTCAACTATAGGAGCAGTTGTTAAGGCTTTCTTAAGAGTTTCAAAAGCTTCCTTACAATCATCATCAAAAACAAATGGTACATCTTTTTGAAGAAGATTAGTAAGAGGCTTTGAAATCTTGGAGAAATCTTTAATAAATCTCCTATAAAACCCAGCATGACCAAGAACACTACGAATACCTTTAACGTCCCTCGGATAGGGCATCTTCTCAATTGCTTCAACTTTAGCTCTATCAACTTCAATACCTCTCTCAGAAATTTTATGTCCCAATACAATTCCTTCATTAACCATAAAGTGGCATTTCTCCCAATTAAGAACAAGGTTAGTTTCTTCACATCTCTGCAAAACTTTATCAAGATTTCGCAAGCAACTATCAAAAGAATTCCCATAGACGGAAAAATCATCCATGAATACCTCTACAATACTTTCACAAAAACCATGAAAAATAGCAGACATGCATCTTTGAAAAGTAGCGGGAGCATTACATAAACCAAAAGGCATGCGTCTATAAGCATAAGTTCCATAGGGACAAGTAAAAGTGGTTTTCTCTTGATCTTTAGCTTTAACAGCAATTTGTGAAAACCCAGAATAACCATCAAGAAAGCAAAAATGAGTATTTTTAGACAATCTTTCTAGCATTTGATCAATAAATGGTAAAGGGTAATGATCTTTCTTAGTAACTTTGTTAACTTTTCGAAAATCAATGCACATTCTATACCCTACAACTACTCTTTGAGGGATGAGCTCATCATTATCATTAGGCACAACAGTCATTCCTCCTTTCTTGGGAACGCAATGCACATGACTAACCCATCTACTATCAGCAATAGGATATATAATACCAGCTTCAAGAAGTCGTAATACCTCATTCCTTACCACTTCCTTCATCTTCGGAATTAGACGACGCTGATGTTCAACAACAGGCTTTGCATCATCTTCCATATTAATAGCATGTTGGCAAATAGAAGGAGAAATCCTTTTCAAATCATCAAGAGTGTAGCCAATAGCTCCTCGGTGCTTCTTCAATATTTCCAATAACCTTTCTTCCTCAATCCCTGAAAGCTTAGAACTAATAATAACAGGATATATTTTCTTATCATCAATATGAGCATATTTAAGATTATCAGGCAAAGGCTTTAAATCAAAAACAAGATCTTCCTTTGGTGGAGGTGTTGTACCCAAATCTTCCACCGGTAAATCATGCTTGAGAATAGGTTGGCGAAGAAAAATTTCCTTAAGCTCATCTCTTTCTTTCCTAAAAACTTCACTCTCGCTATCCTCCAAATGTTGCTGCAAAGGATTATTAGGAACAAGAACAATAGATGCACATTGCTCCATTTTAAAATCATTACTAGGCAAATCAGCTTTATAAGGAGTTTTAGTAAATTTAGAGAAGTTAAACTCATAAGATTCACCAGCAAATTTAGTCAAAATTTTCTCTTTCTTGCAATCTATAATAGCTCCACAAGTATTTAGAAAAGGTCTACCAAAGATAATAGGACAATAATCACTAGCAGCAGAACCAAGTACCAAAAAGTCAGCAGGATATTTAATCTTACCGCATAAAACCTCCACATCTCGAACAATACCAATTGGAGAAATAGTTTCTCTATTAGCCAGCTGAATAACCACATCAATATCTTCAAGTTCACAAGAATCAATTTCGTGCATAATCTCCGTATAAAGCTCATAAGGGATAGCACTAACACTTGCACCAATATCACATAATCCATAATAGCAATGATCACCAATTCTAACAGATAGCATAGGAACACTAGCTTGTTTGGGTTTATTAGGATGTGAAACAATATTAGAAGCATCTTCATAGAAAATAATATGACCATCCTCCACATTTTCAGTCACAAGATCTTTAACTATTGCAACAAAGAAGTTCAACTTTTATTTGTTCTTCAGGTTCTACGGGTTTCTTTTCACTTTTATGAACCGCACTATTTATAACAGAGTACTCCTTCATTTTAGCAGGGAAAGGAGTTTTTTCAATATAAGCTTCAGGAATAACATGATCAGCAGTTTCAACTACAACGCATTTATTAATAGATGAATCAATTTTATCTTTATACGGTTCATGATACTTATCAAAATTCTTCTTTGGCAATTCATAATGAGAGGCAAAAGCCTTATAAAGATTTACAGCAACTTGAGAATCAAGACCATATGTAGCACTCATATTACGAAATTTATCAGTATCCATAAAAGCTTCAATGCATTTATAATCATAAATTATACCTGATTCTCTATCCTTGTCGTTCTCCCATCCTTCAGTATTTTCTTGGATCCGATCAAGAAGGTCCCTCTTAAACTCTTCTTTGTTGCGTGTAAATGATCCAGAACAAGAAGTATCCAGCAAGGTCTTGTCTTGAAAAGAAAGTCTTGCATAAAATTATCAATAATAACATTACCAGGAAGCTCATGAATGGGGCATTTGAGCATTAAAGACTTCAATCTCCCCCAAGCTTGGGCAATACTCTCTCCATCATGAGGCCAAAAATTATATATGCGATTCCGATCCTTATGAATTTCACTTGGAGGATAGAACTTAGAATAAAACCGGGCACAATATCATTCCATTCAAGAGAATCCCCATTATCCAAGTAATTTATACCAATGCGCCGCCTTACCGAGACAGCGATAAAGAGAATAGTTTCTTCCTCACTTCATCCATAGCAATACCTGCACATTTGAATAACCCGCATAATTCATGCAAAAACAAGAAATGATCACCGGGATGGACAGTTCCATCCCCTTCATAGCGGTTATCCATAACACGTTCAATAATTTTCATAGGTATTTTATATGGTATCACTTCCTCACCTGGCGCCTCATCCACTACCGTTGCAGTAGTAGTAGATTTCCCAAATAAAAATTGAAGAGAAGATCTCTCCATAATGACTTATAACAGCAGGCAGAAATAAAATCAGCACAACAGTAAAGGTTTTCCTTACCAATTCCACTTACCAATAGCGCTTCACTCCCCGGCAACGGCGCTTTAAAAATAGTCTTGATGACCCACAAGTATAGGGGGTGTATCGTAGTATTTTCGATAAGTAAGAATGTCGATCCCAACGAGGAGCAGAAGGTGTTGACAAGCAGTTTCGATGAAGGATTCACTGTAAATGCTCAGACAAGTATTCAGTGGGGTTTTGATGTAACAGTTGAATAAAGTACGAGTAAGTAAAGTGCGAGAGTAACAATTGCAGCGAGTGGCCCAATCCTTTTTAGCACAAAGGACAAGCCGGTTTGTTTACTTATAATGACCAAACGTTCTCGAGGACACACTGGATTTTAGTCTAGTGCTTTCGCTACATACGGCTAAATAATCTTCATTGTTATGATAAGTGTTGTGTGGGTGAACCTATGCTAATGTACTGCCCTTCCTAGGACTAATACATACTTGTGATTATACCCCTTGCAAGCGTCCGCAACTACAAGAAAGTAATTAAGAATAAATCTAACCACAGCCTTAAACTCTGAGATCCTGCGATCCCTCCTGCATCGATATACCAACGAGGGTTTAGGTTTCTGTCACTCCGGCAACCCCGCAATTAGCAAACGAATACAAGATGCATTCCCCTAGGCCCATAAATGGTGAAGTGTCATGTAGTCGACGTTCACATGACACCACTAGAAGAATAACACCACAACTTAAATATCACACCATTGAATATTACTCAACCATAGTTCACTACTAACATTTAGACTTCACCCATGTCCTCAAGAACTAAACGAACTACTCACGAGACATCATATGGAACATGATCAGAGGTGATGTGATGATGAATAACAATCTGAACATAAACTTGGTTCAATGGTTTCACTCAATAGCATCAACAACAAGTAGAGATCGATACCAGGAGAGTTTCCCCTATCAAACAATCAAGATCAAACCCAAATTGCTACGGCGGTGACGGTGTCCAGCGGTGATGACGGCGGTGATGATGATGGAGATGATGATGATGGTGATGGCGATGATGTCCAGCTCGATGACAATGACGATGGCGTCGATTTCCCCCTCCCGGAGGGAATTTCCCCGGCGGATTCCTGCCCGCCGGAGAGCTCTTTTCTCTCTGGTGTTCTCCGCCCCGCAGAGGCGGCTGTAACTCTTCGCGAGGTACCCTCTGTGGCTTAGGTTTTCGGGACGAAGGATTTCGCGAAGAAAAGGAGGCGAAAGGGGTCATGGGCCCCCCAAACCACATGGCGGCGCGGCCAGGGCATGGGCCGCGCCGCCCTAGGGTGTGGGCCCACCCTGGGTCCTCCTGGCCCCTCCTTCTGGCTTCCTTCGTCATCTTGAAAAATAGGATTTTTGGTATAATTTCCTCCCACAGTTGATCTTCCGAAATATTGCGTTCTGACGGTGCTTTTTCCAGCAGAATCCTGGCTCCGGTGCTTGATCCTCCAATAATGATGAAACATGCAAAATAGATGAAATAACATAAGTATTGTGTCCCAATATGAAATATATCAATGAATAACAGCAAATTATGATATAAAATAGTGATGCAAATTGGACGTATCACCCATCTCGTTTTTATCTCTTCTCTCTCTCCTCCATTGTTGCTGAGCTTAATCTTTGAGGATCTCCCCAACCATCCAACCAATCTTGCCCAAATTTTGAGGAGTGTTGGAGGAGGCCCCGATCTATAGTTCTACCAAGAGAGATTTCACCAATTCATACTAGTCCTTAGTGGATCTTGGAGTTAGGATTCCTATGGTGGGATCTTGGAGGAAGTGCACCTATGGAGGCTAACTTGGTGTTGTGCTAGCCCCATAGGTTGTTGGGAGCCTCCTAGTGTTGTGGAACTCGCCCCAACCTTGTGAAGGAACCACCGCCTCGACCGGTGCCATAGTGGAGAAGGGGGAGCCCCTTTGTGGAGCTCTCTCGAGGAAGAAGGTGAGGCCTTCCTTCGTGGTGTGGCCACCTAGCCTCTTGTGTGAGGCTAGCACCTCCTCAACGCAGACGTACTCTCTTTTGTGGGAGGAGCTGCGGGAAACAAACCTCGCCTCGTCTCCGCGCCATCCGGTTGTCCCGCTCCTTACTCTTACTACCATGCTTGTTTCCTTTACTTGTTGCACTTGCCTAGGATCATAAACATCTCCACCACTAAAGTTTTCACATTTACCTTCCGCATTGCTAAAAACTGAAAAAGGCTTAAAATTTGTGTAGCGTCCATTCACCCCCCTCTTGTCCGCTACGATCCATTCAATTGGTATCAGAGCAAGGTTTTCTTGCTCAGGATTTACCGCCTAAGAAATGTACGGACAAGAGAAGGTTGTGAATGGCCCCCCTTCCCTTGAGCCACCCGCTCCATCATCTACCATCGGTAGCACAATTTTTTTTGTATTTTTAATATAGAGTGCAAGACAATAAAGCAAACTAGATAAAGTAAATGCAAGTAAACTAATTTTTGTGTGTTTTCGATATAGCAAACAAGATAGCAAATAAAGTAAAACTAGCAACTAATTTTTTTGTATTTTGATTTAGTGCAGCAAACAAAGCAGTAAATAAAACTAAGCAAGACAAAAACAAAGTAAAGAGATTGAGAAGTGGAGACTCCCCTTGCAGCGTGTCTTGATCTCCCCGGCAACGGCGCCAGAAATTTGCTTGATGCGTGTGGTTGGCACGTCCGTTGGGAACCCCAAGAGGAAGGTGTGATGCGCACAGCGGCAAGTTTCCCTCAGTAAGAAACCAAGGTTTAATCGGACCAGTAGGTGTCAAGAAGCACGTTGAAGGTTGATGGCGGCGAGATGTAGTGCGGCGCAACACCAGTGATTCCGGCGCCAACGTGGAACCTGCACAACACAACCAAGATACTTTGCCCCAACGAAACAGTGAGGTTGTCAATCTCACCGGCTTGCTGTAACAAAGAGTTAACCGTATTGTGTGGAAGATGATTGTTTGCAGAAAAACAAGAGAACAAAGATTAAAGAGATTGTATTTCAAGAAAGAGAATTGGACCGGGGTCCACAGCTTTACTAGAGGTGTCTCTCCCATAAGACGAACAAACATGTTGGGTGAACAAATTACAGCTTGGGCAATTGACAAATAAAGAGAGCATGACCATGCACATACATATCATGATGAGTATAGTGAGATTTAATTGGGCATTACGACAAAGTACATAGACCGCCATCCAACTGCATCTATGCCTAAAAAGTCCACCTTCAGGTTATCATCCGAACCCCTTCCAGTATTAAGTTGCAAAGCAACAGACAATTGCATTAAGTATGGTGCGTAATGTAATCAACAACTACATCCTTAGACATAGCATCAATGTTTTATCCCTAGTGGCAACAGGACAACACAACCTTAGAACTTTCTCACATCGTCCTGTGTTAATGCAGGCATGAACCCACTATCGAGCATAAGTACTCCCTCTTGGAGTTACAAGCATCTACTTGGCCAGAGCATCTACTAGTAACAGAGAGCATGCAAGATCATAAACAACACATAGCATAACTTTGATAATCAACATAACAAGTATTCTCTATTCATCGGATCCCAACAAACGCAACATATAGAATTACAGATAGATGATCTTGATCATGTTAGGCAGCTCACAAGATCCGACAATGATAGCACAATGGGGAGAAGACAACCATCTAGCTACTGCTATGGACCCATAGTCCAGGGGTAGACTACTCACACATCACACCGGAGGCGACCATGGCGGCGTAGAGTCCTCCGGGAGATGATTCCCCTCTCCGGCAGGGTGCCGGAGGCGATCTCCTGGATCCCCCGAGATGGGATCGGCGGCGGCGGCGTCTCGGAAGGTTTTCCGTATCGTGGCTCTCGTGCACCGGGGGTTTCGTCCACACGGAGACTTTTTATAGGCGAAAGGGCAGGTCAAGAGGCGGCACGGGGGCCCCACACCACAGGGCCGCATGGCCAAGGGGGGGGCCGCGCCGCCCTAGGGTGTGGCCCCTCCGTGGCCCCTCTTCGTCTCTCCTTCGGACTTCTGGAAGCTTCGTGAGAAAATAGGCCCCTGGGCTTTGATTTCGTCCAATTCCGAGAATATTTCCTTACTAGGATTTCTGAAACCAAAAACAGCAGAAAACAAAGAATCGGCACTTCGGCATCTTGTTAATAGGTTAGTTCCAAAAATGCACGAATATGACATAAAGTGTGCATAAAACATGTAGATAACATCAATAATGTGGCATGGAACATAAGAAATTATCGATACGTCGGAGACGTATCAGCATCCCCAAGCTTAGTTACGCTCGTCCCGAGCAGGTAAAACGATAACACGAGATAATTTACGGAGTGACATGCCATCATAATCTTGATCATACTATTTGTAAAGCATATGTAGTGAATGCAGCGATCAAAACAATGTATATGACATGAGTAAACAAGTGAATCATATAGCAAAGACTTTTCATGAATAGCACTTCAAGACAAGCATCAATAAGTCTTGCATAAGAGTTAACTCATAAAGCAATAATTCAAAGTAGAGATATTGAAACAACACAAAAGAAGATTAAGTTTCAGCGGTTGCTTTCAACTTGTAACATGTATATCTCATGGATATTGTCAACATAGAGTAATATAATAAGTGCAATAAGCAAGTATGTAGGAATCAATGCACAGTTCACACAAGTGTTTGCTTCTTGAGGTGGAGAGAAATAGGTGAACTGACTCAACATTAAAAGTAAAAGAATGATCCTCATAGAGGAAAAGCATCGATTGCTATATTTGTGCTAGAGCTTTGATTTTGAAAACATGAAACAATTTTGTCAACGGTAGTAATAAAGCATATGCATCATGTAAATTATATCTTATAAGTTGCAAGCCTCATGCATAGTGTACCAATAGTGCCCGCACCTTGTCCTAATTAGCTTGGACTACCTGGATTATCACCGCAATACATATGCTTTAACCAAGTATCACAAAGGGGTACCTCTATGCCGCCTGTACAAAGGTCTAAGGAGAAAGCTCGCATTTGGATTTCTCGCTTTTGATTATTCTCAACTTAGACATCCATACCGGGACAACATAGACAACAGATAATGGACTCCTCTTTTAATGCTTTAAGCATTCAACAACAATTAATTCTTTTCTCATTAGAGATTTGAGGATGTTTGTCCAAAACTGAAACTTCCACCATGGATCATGGCTTTAGTTAGCGGCCCAATGTTCTTCTCTCACAATATGCATGCTCAAACCATTCAACTCAGTGTAGATCGCCCTTACTTCAGACAAGACGAACATGCATAGCAACTCACATGAAATTCAACCAATGAATAGTTGATGGCGTCCCCAGTAAACATGGTTATCGCACAACAAGCAACTTAATAAGAGATAAAGTGCATAATTACATATTCAATACCACAATAGTTTTTAAGCTATTTGTCCCATGAGCTATATATTGCAAAGGTGAATGGCGGAATTTTAAAGGTAGCACTCAAGCAATTTACTTTGGAATGGCGGAAAATACCATGTAGTATAGGTAGGTATGGTGGACACAAATGGCATAGTGGTTGGCTCAAGTATTTTGGATGCATGAGAAGTATTCCCTCTCGATACAAGGTTTAGGCTAGCAAGGCTTATTTGAAACAAACACAAGGATGAACCGGTGCAGCAAAACTCACATAAAAGACATATTGAAAACATTATAAGACTCTACACCGTCTTCCTTGTTGTTCAAACTCAATACTAGAAATTATCTAGACCTTAGAGAAACCAAATATGCAAACCAAATTTTAGCATGCTCTATGTATTTCTTCATTAATGGGTGCAAAGCATATGATGCAAGAGCTTAATCATGAGCACAACAATTGCCAAGTATCACATTACCCAAGACATTTATAGCAATTACTACATGTATCATTTTCCAATTCCAACCATATAACAATTTAACGAAGGAGAAACTTCGCCATGAATACTATGAGTAGAAACCAAGGACATACTTGTCCATATGCTACAGCGGAGCGTGTCTCTCTCCCATAAAGTGAATGCTAGGATCCATTTTATTCAAACAAAACAAAAACAAAAACAAACCGACGCTCCAAGAAAAAGCACATAAGATGTGATGGAATAAAAATATAGTTTCAGGGGAGGAACCTGATAATGTTGTCGATGAAGAAGGGGATGCCTTGGGCATCCCCAAGCTTAGACGCTTGAGTCTTCTTGATATATGCAGGGGTGAACCACCGGGGCATCCCCAAGCTTAGAGCTTTCACTCTCCTTGATCATGTTGCATCATACTCCTCTCTTGATCCTTGAAAACTTCCTCCACACCAAACTCGAAACAACTCATTAGAGGGTTAGTGCACATTATAAATTGACATATTCAGAGGTGACACAATCATTCTTAACACTTCTGGACATTGCATAATGCTACTGGACATTAGTGGATCAAAGAAATTCATCCAACATAGCGAAAGAGGCAATGCGAAATAAAAGGCAGAATCTGTCAAAACAGAACAGTTCGTATTGACGAATTTTAAAATGGCACCAGACTTGCTCAAATGAAAATTCTCAAATTGAATGAAAGTTGCGTACATATCTGAGGATCATGCAAGTAAATTGGCTTAATTTTCTGAGTTACCTACAGGGAGGTGGACCCAGATTCGTGACAGCAAAGAAATCTGGAACTGTGCAGTAATCCAAATCTAGTACTTACTTTTCTATCAACGGCTTAACTTGGCACAACAAAACACAAAACTAAGATAAGGAGAGGTTGCTACAGTAGTAAACAACTTCCAAGACACAAAATAAAAACAAAGTACTGTAGGTAAAAACATGGGTTGTCTCCCATAAGCGCTTTTCTTTAACGCCTTTCAGCTAGGCGCAGAAAGTGTGTATCAAGTATTATCAAGAGACGAAGTGTTAACCTTACCTTGGGCTTTACCTTTACCTTTCTTATTGTTCTTCTTTCCCTTTGGTTTAGGAAATATATGATTTCCCCCCGGTATTGAGGTGAATTTCAGAGTGCCTTCTCCAACATCAATGACTGCTCCCAATAGTTTCAGCAGGGATCTTCCGAGTGTGAGTTTTCCTGTTTCAACAACAAGATAATCAATGGATATTGTTCTTCCAAGAATGGTTGTATGCACACCTGCGGCTATTCCTTTAGGAATTATAGTAGAGTTATCAATGAGAGTTATTTCTTCTCCTCCTTCCTCAACTCCCCAAAGTTTCAAAGATTTATAAATACTTTCAGGCATAAGGCAAAATTCATACATAATATCACAGTAAGCATGGAGAGTTCGATCACCAATAACAATTTTAACAGCAGGATCCCACAATGAGAGTTTAGAGTTCACTAAAACTTGTTCAAGACGATTACGAACGTGGCAATAGTTATCATCCAAGCGAGATGTACTTATCTCGAGATTATTTAATCTACTATATATGCTAGTGAGGGCTGAATCAAAGTTATTAGCTGAATCATGTGATGCAACCAACTTCTTTATGGCATTAAAAGCTTGATCCCCATTGCAATGAAGGAAATCTCCTCCCACTAAAGTATCCAAAGCATATCTATAGCGAACCATAAGACCAAAATAAAAATTACTAAGGAGCAAACTTAGAGTCATTTGAGGTTCAGTTTTACGATAAGAAGTAAAAATTCTAGACCAAGCATCCTTAAAACTCTCCTCATCCCCTTGTTTAAAAGTGAAGACTAATTCTTCAGGCGAAGAAGTAACAGGTTCAGAGCTAGACATGGTAACAAAAGTAACTAATTTTTTTTGTATTTTTAATATAGAGTGCAAGACAATAAAGCAAACTAGATAAAGTAAATGCAAGTAAACTAATTTTTGTGTGTTTTCGATATAGCAAACAAGATAGCAAATAAAGTAAAACTAGCAACTAATTTTTTTGTATTTTGATTTAGTGCAGCAAACAAAGCAGTAAATAAAACTAAGCAAGACAAAAACAAAGTAAAGAGATTGAGAAGTGGAGACTCCCCTTGCAGCGTGTCTTGATCTCCCCGGCAACGGCGCCAGAAATTTGCTTGATGCGTGTGGTTGGCACGTCCGTTGGGAACCCCAAGAGGAAGGTGTGATGCGCACAGCAGCAAGTTTCCCTCAGTAAGAAACCAAGGTTTAATCGGACCAGTAGGAGTCAAGAAGCACGTTGAAGGTTGATGGCGGCGAGATGTAGTGCGGCGCAACACCAGTGATTCCGGCGCCAACGTGGAACCTGCACAACACAACCAAGATACTTTGCCCCAACGAAACAGTGAGGTTGTCAATCTCACCGGCTTGCTGTAACAAAGAGTTAACCGTATTGTGTGGAAGATGATTGTTTGCAGAAAAACAGTAGAACAGTATTGCAGTAGATTGTATTTCAGTAAAGAGAATTGGACCGGGGTCCACAGTTTACTAGAGGTGTCTCTCCCATAAGACGAACAGCATGTTGGGTGAACAAATTACAGTTGGGCAATTGACAAATAAAGAGAGCATGACCATGCACATACATATCATGATGAGTATAGTGAGATTTAATTGGGCATTACGACAAAGTACAAATACCGCCAACCAAAAGCATCAATGCATAAAAAGTCCACCTTAAGATTATCATCCGAACCCCTTCCGTATTAAGTTGCAAAGCAAATGACAATTGCATTAAGTATGGTGCGTAATGTAATCAACAACTACATCCTTAGACATAGCATCAATGTTTTATCCCTAGTGGCAACAGCACAACACAACCTTAGAACTTTCTCACATCGTCCTGTGTGTTAATGCAGCATGAACCCACTATCGAGCATAAGTACTCCCTCTTGGAGTTACAAGCATCTACTTGGCCAGAGCATCTACTAGTAACGGAGAGCATGCAAGATCATAAACAACACATAGCATAACTTTGATAATCAACATAACAAGTATTCTCTATTCATCGGATCCCAACAAACGCAACATATAGAATTACAGATAGATGATCTTGATCATGTTAGGCAGCTCACAAGATCCGACAATGATAGCACAATGGGGAGAAGACAACCATCTAGCTACTGCTATGGACCCATAGTCCAGGGGTAGACTACTCACACATCACACCGGAGGCGACCACGGCGGCGTAGAGTCCTCCGGGAGATGATTCCCCTCTCCGGCAGGGTGCCGGAGGCGATCTCCTGGATCCCCCGAGATGGGATCGGCGGCGGCGGCGTCTCTGGAAGGTTTTCCGTATCGTGGCTCTCGGTACTGGGGGTTTCGTCACGGAGACTTTTTATAGGCGAAAGGGCAGGTCAAGAGGCGGCACGGGGGCCCCACACCACAGGGCCGCGCGGCCAAGGGGGGGGCCGCGCCGCCCTAGGGTGTGGCCCCTCCGTGGCCCCTCTTCGTCTCTCCTTCGGACTTCTGGAAGCTTCGTGAGAAAATAGGCCCCTGGGCTTTGATTTCGTCCAATTCCGAGAATATTTCCTTACTAGGATTTCTGAAACCAAAAACAGCAGAAAACAAAGAATCGGCACTTCGGCATCTTGTTAATAGGTTAGTTCCAGAAAATGCACGAATATGACATAAAGTGTGCATAAAACATGTAGATAACATCAATAATGTGGCATGGAACATAAGAAATTATCGATACGTCAGAGACGTATCAGACTGCTGCGGCACAAGCTCACTTGCTTGGTCAATGCAAACAAGCTTACTTTGGATGACATGATTACCATCGCCAGCGATCACACCGCCGCCGATGACGACGCAGGCGGAGATCTCGCAGCTATAGCCATACCCATGCATCAGCAAAAGAAGAACCGCGATAACGACACCAACAACAACAATACGCGGAAGAATCTCCCCGATGACCAGAAGAGCGGAGGATCCGAGATGGTCGCAGTGGCATTCCAACACAGAGGTTAGGGAGGCGGAAGAGGCCGCGGACGTGGGGGCGGAGCTGGCAGGGGCCAGCAGCGTGCTGACGAGGTCACATCTGCTGGGTTCCGCACTCCCCAAACCTACGAAGAATACAGAGACATGCCTTGCTTAGCTCACATTGATCCGGCTACTGGCAAATCCTCTCACACCAATCGCAACTGCAAGTGGGTCAATGATCTCAAAAGTGACCCAGAAGCAGGATACAAGCGAGCCCGTAAGCACCGCCCGCGCAGCAAATGAGGCAAGGGTAAAAACAAGGACAAGGACGAAGACAGTTCCGAGGCAATGGATGAGGATGATGCTTCGCCGGGTCCCAAGGAAAGACCCGCAGCTAACAAACCCCACCCCTTCGACAAGAAGAGTGCGGGTGCATATCACACCTTCCTAGGAACTCGAAATGTCCACGCCAGCAAATCAGCCCTCCGGATCCTGAACGCCACAGTTCCGAATGTGCCGCAGTATGCCAGGTGGTCGGAAACTCCGTGTACGTTTGATAGGCAGGATCACCCTACCATCATTCCGAAGGAGTGCTATGCCTTGGTTGTAAGTCCCCGCATTGATGGGTATGATTTCTCCAAGTGCCTTAGACGGCGGAGCCAGCTTGAACATCATGTACCTGGAGACTTTGGAGTGGATGAACCTTACCAAGGAACAGCTTAAACACAGCACAACTGAATTTCATGGTGTGGTTCCGGGTAAAAAGGCGAACTCCCTTGGCAGCATCAGACTTCCCGTGGCCTTCGGTGATGTTAACAATTTCCGTGAAGAGATGATGACGTTCGAGGTCGTGCCTTTCAAGAGCTCCTGCCATGTCATCTTTGGCAGGCCCACCTACCACAAGTTTCACGCAAGAGCGTGCTACATCTACAACAAGCTCAAGATTCCGGGTCCCAAGGGTATGATTACCATATCCGGAGACTACAAGAAAGCTCACGAGTGCGAGTTGGGTGAAGCCGCCTTCGTAGAATCTGTGATATCTGTAGAGGAGCTACAAGGCTACAGAGCCGCCGTGGATCCAAAAGAGATGCATACCATCAAGAAGCAGGTCTCCGAACAGAAAACTTCATTCAAGGTCGTGATAGAGACCAAGAAAATCGACTTCAAGGAAGGAGATAGTTCTAAGCAGGTCTCGGTCGGAGCTAGCATGGACCCCAAATAGGAAGACGCGCTCGTCGAGTTTCTCCGTGCTAACTTGGATATCTTCGCATGGCAACCTTCTGACATGTCCGGAGTACTTAGGGAACTCGCCGAGCACTACCTCAACATAAATCCCGGGGCTAAACCGGTGAAGCAAGCTATGCGATGCTTTGGAGATAAGAAGCGCCGCGCCATAGGAATGGAACTAGCAAAGTTACTAGAGACAGGTTTTGTAGTAGAAGTTATCCATACTGATTGGGTCGGAAATCCCGTCCTTGTACCCAAATATAATTCTGAAATACTAAGAATGTGCATCGATTACTCCGGCTTGAATAAGCATTGTCCGAAGGATCCGTTCCCCTTGCCGCGCATTGACCAAGTCATTGATTCGACGGCAGGGGTGGAACTTCTGTGTTTTCTTGACGCATATTCCGGGTATCACCAGATCCAGATGAAGAAGTCCGATCAAAAGGCTACCTCGTTCATCGCTCCTTTCGACACTTTCTGCTATGTCACCATGCCTTTTGGTTTGAAAAATGCAGGTGCCACCTACCAGCATACGATGCAGCGGTGCTTGAAGGACCAAATTGGTCGGAATGTACACGCTTACGTCGACGACATCGCGGTCATGACCTGGAAAGGATCCGACTTGATCAACGACCTCACAGAAACATTTAAGAACCTCCGAAGGTACAAGAAGATGTTAAACCCGCTGAAGTGCGTCTTTGGCGTCCCAACTGGAAAACTCCTTGGCTTCATTGTCTCTCACACGGGCATTGAAGTTAACCCGGAAAAAATATCAAATCTCACAGGACGCACGGCAAAATGGGGCATTGAATTATTTGCCTTCGGCATCAACTACAAAGTCAGGACTGCGATCAAATCCCAGATCCTGGCAGATTTTGTTGCGGATTGGACAGAAGCTCCGGATGCAGAACTGGAGCCGGAACCTGAAACATGGGTCATGCACTTTGATAGATCCAAGAAGCATCAAGGCTCAGGAGCCGGAGTCACCCTGAAGTCCCCTACCGGAGAAGAACTGCAATATGTTTTGCAGATTCACTTGGAAGCTACAAATAATATGGCGGAATACTAGGCTCTACTGCACGGTCTATGCATCGCTAAGGAAATTGGGATCAAGCACATCATATGCTGCAGAGATTCCAACCTGGTGGCACAACAAGTAGCCGAAACCTGGAATGCGAAAAACTCCGTCATGGCGGCTTACAGAGACGAAGTTGACGAGATCGCTAAATGCTTCCTCAGATACGAAGTCAAGTACGTCCGGAGAGACGATAACACAGCGGCTGATATGCTATCCAAGCTCGGATCTGGCAGGAATCCCATTCCCCCCGAAATTTTCCTTGAGCACTTACGGATACCCTCTGTAAAGGGCGCTAACCCGGAAAACCCAGACGTGGCAGTTTCTCCGGCTAAGGAGGTGATGTTAATCATTCCGGCCTGGACTCAGCCTTTCCTGGACTACCTTTTGGACCGCAATTAGTTGCCAGAGGATAAGGTCCTCGCACGACAGGTCGTCAGACGAGCAAGATCCTACACAATAATTAATGGACAGCTCTACAAATGAAGTGCAAACGGGGTATTCATGAAATGCGTTTCAAATCAGGATGGCATCAAAATTGTTGTGGGTATACTTTATGGGTATATCGACGACATGGCCTGGATCCGGCAAGCCCGGGTGGCCCACCGATGGTGATGGTGGCATGTGGCCCATCGGGCGGCCCAGTTGCTGTTGATCGTGAAGGATGAAGTCCAGTCCAGGAACGAGGAGCCGGATCTTAACCGACCTACAAAGGAGGCCAGATCCGTGGAGGCCCATAAAGTATCCAGATCCAGCACGGCCTAGAAGGAAGGCGGATCCTTGACGTACACGGCAGGATATTGTACCGTAGTTAGGTAACTTGTATTCCGGCTAGGACTCTCCATGTAAACCCTAGATCCGTGCGCCTATATAAGCCGGATCCTGGGAGCCCTAGAGGGAGAACACAACTCATTGTAACATCGCGAAAGCGCCCAGATAATTCCAGACAAGCAGCAGTAGGCCCTGTCCTCGTGCAGGTGTTCCGAAGCTGGGTAAATCGCGTACCACCATCCCGAGTGCACTCCGCCCTATGGCCCCTACTTCTTCTCCCCCTCGTGAGGATCCCTCCTCCGAGGTATCGTCGATTAGCCAACGACAGTTGGCGCCCACCATGGGGCCTGTGGCGTCTGGAGGCCGGAACCGGGAGGGTTCCGCCATGGGAAGCTACGACGACACCATCGCTGTGGGGCGCGTCCTCTACGCCGGAAATCTGCCGATCGTCCCTCCAGACGAGTGTTGGATTCCGGCTAGGACAAACCCCGTCAAGCTCTCCATCGTCCCAGTTGGCGGCATACACATCTTCATCGGGGAAACCGTCGATTCCGACGGAAACCCACTGGTAAGTAACGCAGACACGACCGCCGCAGAGCTGGACGCTGTCGCGAAGATCCGATCTGAGATGCAGGAGCTTCCCAAAGAAGGTTCCGCCTCGGATCTAGAATTTTCAAAGCCCACCCAATCCGTCCCTGAGCAGGAAACAACGGTGGAAGACCAATGCAGATCCGCCTGGGTCTCCCAGGTGTTAGAAAAGCAGAGGTGCCACTTCGTACACTTCTTGGCCCATACCGCCGGAACCGCCCCTCAAGAAGACGGAGCTGGTCCTGAGCAGGTAGAGGCACCGGAAAACGACGCGGATCCGGATCAGGCTGAGCCTGTCGGAGAAAGCGAAACTCCGGTTGAAGAATCGATCTTGGGCAATCTGAGCCCAATTTCGGGAGATACCCCCTCCATGGATACTGAAGAGTTCGATCGCAAGATAAGGGAATACGGATACGGTGATCAGCCTGAAGTTGAATCCACCCAGCCTAAGCAGGTTCTCGCAACCGTAGCAGCGCTGGGACAACCTGGATCAGAAGAGGCAACCAACCAATCCGACCCTCAGCCATCCCGCCAAGGATCTCCAATGTCACGGGAGCGACCCCGCAGGGATTCTTCCTCGGAGGAACTCCTGTCACCTGAAGAGATGGTTGCACGAGCAGTTCTTAACAAACCTATAACCTCGGGCGACGCCGCAGATCCGGAGGCTCTAGAGGCCACGAGAAAGGAAATGCTGGCCACAGCCAAGAAGCTCGCCAATACCGCAGCCGCGATAAGGGATGAAAGGGCTGAAGCTGCAAGTTTGATGGACCACTTCGAAAGACAGGATCGCGAAATTGCTGACACACTCGAGCATGTCAAGAGCATGAGGCAAGAGTGGGAAGTAAAGATGACCTATGCGCAGGCGGAGGCCGATCGAATCGTTAGAGAAGCAATTCCGCCCCGCAGAATCAATTTCACCACGCCTGCAGAGCAGCAGCCGCTGGAAACCCCAAAGGATAACATGCTAAAAGCTGTGGAGCTATTGAAAAAGAAAGACGAAGAAGTTGATATCAACTACCTCCGCAAACTTGTCGCTTCAGCAATGCAGCAGCAAAGCAAGGCGGATACCTCGCGCAGGTTAGAATCCAATCTGGATAACTGTGTATCTACCGCGCAGAAGGACGCTCGCGCCAATCGACATCCCGACGATGAATCACACACCGGATCCTCGGAGCGCAGAAGAAAAGCCAGGGAACACCCAAATCCGATCCCTGTGCCGTCAAAGACATCTTCGTCAGATCCAAGAAAGGGAAAGGATGCAATGTACTCCAGACGAGACAAGTACCGCAACCCCTCTCCTCCGCCTAATGGTTACCCGCGACCCCCTCGCCGCCGTAGTCCAGCCGGAAACACCAGGCCCCCAGGGCATGGTGGGATTGTTATCCGCGACAACGTGCTGCCAAGAACCAGAAATAGGGAGCGCTCGCCGGAACCTCGCCGGAGCCAGAACAACGATCGTGAGCCCGAGCCCAGGAGGAGTCGGAATGAGGAGCGCGACCCAGAGCCTCGCCGGAGCCGCGACCCAGAGCCTCGCCGGAGCCGGAACGACCAGGGCAGCCAGCGCCATGGAGAAGGCAGCCACAGAAGCCAGAGCCAGCACCGGGAAGGCCGAGGAGAATCGGAAGGCGGAGGCAAGAAGTCGGATCGACCACCTCGCAGGTCTCCCTCACCACCACCTAGCGGTGGCGACGGAGGTGGAGGCGACGGCCGGAGATCTCGCTCTCGCTCACAATCTCCTCGCCACGGCCCGCGCGACGCGCGGGAACGCCTTAACGAATACAGAACCGACTACATTGGTCCGAAGTGCTTTGGCAAGATGATTCGAGAGGAACCAAAGCCAAGGATGAACCTCAAGCTACTCGGAAACCTGAAGCATTATGATGGCACCGAAAGGCCAGATACCTGGATTGAGGATTACTATAATGCAGTAACCTTTGCCGGAGGAACCCCTAACATCGCCTGCCGCATGCTCCAGTTGTACCTTGTAGGTCCAGCCCGGATCTGGCTTAGTGACCTCGAGAAGAACTCCATCTTTTGCTGGTTCGACCTGAAGACCGCTTTCGAGAAACACTTCAGAGGCACCTACAAAAGACCTGCCACGGCAAGCGACTTGCAAGCCTGCATCCAGAAGAAGGGAGAAACCTCAAGACACTACCTCACATGATGGTTGGCATGCAGGAACGAGTGCGAAAACGTCGACCACACCACCGCCATGTACGCTTTCATTGGTGGACTGCAGAGGGGAGGATTGCTGAGGCATACGCTCACTCGTTTGGCTAACTCAAACAAACTGACTTTGGATGAAATGATCTCCATTGCCAGTGATCATACTGCCGCTGATGATGACGCAGGCGGTGATCTTGCAGCTACAGCAATCCCCCTACATCAACAAAAGAAGAACCGTGATAACGGCAACAGCAGCAGCCATAAGCGCAAGAAGCCTGATGACCAGAAAAGTGGCGGATCCGAGATGGTCGCCATGGCGTTTCAACGCGGAGGTTCAGGAGGCGGAAGAGGACGCGGCCGTGGAGGCGGAGCCGGCAGGGGTCAGCAGCATGACACTGAGGTCACAGCTGGCGGATCCCGCGCCCCGCAAACCTACGAGGAGTACAGAGACATGCCCTGCCTGGCCCACCTGGATCCGGTTACAGGGAAGTCCACTCACACCAACCGCAACTGCAAGTGGGTCAATGATCTGAAAAACGACCCGGAAGCAGGATACAAGCGAGCCCGGAAGCACCGCCCACGCGGCAAGGGAGGCAAGGGCAAGAACAAGGACAAAGAGGAAGATAGTTCCGAGGCGATGGATGAGGATGATAACTCGCCGGATCCCAAGGTAGGATCCGCAGGTAAATCCAACCCATTCGAGAAAAAGAGCGTGGGGGCTTACCACACTTTCCTCGGAACCCCAACAGTCCGTGCTGCCAAGTCAGCTACCCAGATCCTGAACGCCACAGTTCCGGCTGTGCCGCAGTATGTCAGGTGGTCGGAGGTCCCGTGCACATTTGATAGGGAGGATCACCCTGCCATTGTGCCAAAAGAATGCTACGCCTTGGTTGTAAGTCCCCGCATAGACGGGTATGACTTCTCCAAGTGCCTCATGGATGGTGGAGCCAGCTTGAACATCATGTACCTGGAGACTCTAGAGCGGATGAACCTCACCAAGGAACAGTTCAAACACAGCACAACTGAGTTTCATGGCGTGGTTCCGGGTAAGAAGGCGAATTCTCTCGGCAGCATCACACTTCCCGTGGCCTTCGGCGATGTTCACAATTTCCGCGAAGAGAAGATCACGTTTGAAGTTGTGCCCTTCAAGAGCTCCTACCACGTCATCTTCGGCAGGCCCACCTACCACAAGTTCCACGCGAGAGCGTGCTACATCTACAACAAGCTCAAGATTCCGGGTCCTAAGGGTATGATTACCGTATCCGGAGACTACAAGAAGGCTCACGAATGTGAGTTAGGCGAAGCTGCCTTCGCAGAGTCTGTGATATCTGGAGAGGAGCTGCAAGGCTACAGAGCCGCGGTGGATCCGACTGAGATGCAGACCACCAAGAAGCAGATCTCTGAACAGAAGACCTCCTTCAAGGCCGCGATAGAAACCAAGAAGCACGACCTTATCATAGGCGACCCTTCCAAGCAGGTTTCAGTCGGAGCCAATATGGACCCCAAATAGGAAGACGTGCTCGTCGAGTTCCTCCATGCTAACATGGATATCTTCGCATGGCAACCTTCTGACATGTCCGGAGTACCTAGGGAACTCGCCGAGCACTACCTCAACATAAATCCGGGGGCTAAACCGGTGAAGCAAGCTATGCGACGCTTTGGAGATAAGAAGCGCCGCGCCATAGGAATGGAACTAGCTAAGTTACTAGAGGCAGGTTTTGTAATAGAAGTTATCCACACCGATTGGGTCGCAAATCCCGTCCTTGTACCCAAAAAGAACACTGAAATACTAAGAATGTGCATCGATTACTCCGGCTTGAACAAGCATTGCCCGAAGGATCCGTTCCCCTTGCCGCGCATTGACCAAGTCATTGATTCGACGGCGGGGGCGGAACTTCTGTGTTTTCTTGATGCGTATTCCGGGTATCATCAGATCCGGATGAAGGAGTCTGACCAAAAGGCAACTTCGTTCATCACCCCCTTTGGCACTTACTGTTATGTCACCATGCCCTTTGGTTTGAAAAATGCAGGTGCCACCTACCAACGTACGATGCAGCGGTGCCTGAAGGACCAAATCGGCCGGAACGTGCACGCTTACGTCGACGACATCGCGGTCATGACCCGGAAAGGATCCGACTTGATCAGCGACCTCACAGAAACCTTTGAGAATCTCCGACGGTACAAGATGATGTTGAATCCGCTGAAGTGCGTCTTTGGCGTGCCAGCCGGAAAACTCCTTGGCTTCATAGTCTCTCACAGAGGCATTGAGGTTAACCCGGAAAAAATCAAGGCAATCCTGTGTATCAAACGGCCAACTTGTCTTAAAGATGTGCAATGACTAACTGGTTGCGTCGCAGCAATCAGTAGGTTTGTTAGCCGTCTTGGCGAGAAGGCGCTACCTTTGTACAAGCTGCTGAAGAAAACAGACAAATTCGTCTGGGACGACGCAGCCGACGCAACTCTTCGGGGGTTGAAGGAAATACTCACCTCCCCACCTATCTTGGCAGCCCCAGCAGAGTCAGAGCCAATGCTCCTTTATCTGGCAGCTACCAACAAAGTCATCAGCCTCGTCATCGTGGTGGAGCGGAAGGAAGAAGGTCATGAATATGACGTCCAAAGACCTGTCTATTACATTAGCGAGGTACTGACGGAGTCAAAGCAAAGATACCCTCACTTTCAGAAGCTAGCTTATGGAGTGTTCCTAGGCAGCCGGAAGCTGAGACATTACTTCCAAGAGCACCCAGTAACAGTTGTGAGCAAGGCTCCGCTGTCAACAATTCTCAACAATGCTGACGCAACAGGGCGTACGGCTAAATGGGGCATCGAATTATCCGCCTTCGACATCGCTTACAAGCCTAGGACTGCGGTTAAATCCCAAGTCTTGGCAGATTTCATCGCAGATTGGACAGAAGCTCCGGATGCAAGTCTGGAGCCGGAACCAGAAACATGGGTCATGCACTTCGATGGATCCAAGCAGCATCAAGGCTCAGGAGCCGGAGTCATCCTGAAGTCCCCTACCGGAGAAGAACTGCAGTATGTTCTGCAGATCCACTTCGAAGCTACAAACAATATGGCGGAATACGAGGCTCTACTACACGGTCTGCGCATCGCTAAGGAAATCGGGATCAAGCACATTATATGCTGTGGAGATTCCGACCTGGTGGCACAACAAGTAGCCGGAACCTGGAACGCCAGAAACTCCGTCATGGCGGCCTACCGAGATGAAGTTGACGAGATCGCCAAGTGCTTCCTCGGATACGAAGTCAAGTACGTCAGGAGAGACGATAACACAGCGGCAGACATGCTATCCAAGCTCGGATCCGGCAGGAAGCAAATTCCGCCTGGTATTTTCCTGGAGCACCTACGGATACCCTCAGTTGAGGGCGCTAACCCGAAAAACCCAGAGGTGGCAGTATCTCCGGCAAAGGAAGTGATGGTTATCATTCCGGCTTGGACCCAGCCTTTCCTGGACTACCTCATCGATCAGAAGTTGCCAGAGGACGAGGTCTTCGCGCGACAGATCGTTAGACGAGCAAGATCCTACACAATTATTGATGGACAGCTCTACAAACGAAGTGCAACAGGGGTATTTCTCAAATGCGTCTCCAATCAAGATGGCATTGAAATCCTCAGAGAGATCCATGCAGGGGATTGCGGGCATCATGCCGCCCCCAGGTCCCTCATTGCCAAAGCTTTCCGGCTAGGATTTTACTGGCTCACAGCTAAAGAAGATGCTGACAAGTTGGTAAAAACCTGCCGAGGTTGCCAGTACTATGCTACTCAACCACATGCTCCAGCCCAAGAGCTGAAGACCATACCTATCACCTGGCCGTTTGCGGTCTGGGGGCTCGATATGGTTGGTAAGTTAAAAAGATCATCTCCTGGCGGTTTTGAATACCTTTTGGTCGCTGTTGACAAGTTCAGCAAATGGATCGAGGCTAAGCCAGTGAGAAAAGCCGACGGTGCTACAGCACTAAAATTTGTCTGCAGCCTCGTGATGAGATTCGGCATCCCACACAGCATAATCACAGATAATGGCACAAACTTCGCTCAAGGAGAGTTGAGGGATTATTGTGAGACAGTAGGGATTCGGCTGGACCTTGCATCTGTGGCTCACCCACAATCCAATGGTCAAGTTGAAAGGGCTAACGGCCTAATATTATCAGGAATTAAGCCACGCCTTGAAGAACCGCTGCGACGAGCAGCTGGAGCTTGGGCTGACGAGTTGGAAGCTGTCTTGTGGAGTTTGCGAACTACCCCTAACAGGTCAACAGGGTTTACCCCTTTTTTCTGGTATATGGATCCGAAGCCGTGCTTCCCTCCGACATCATCCACGATTCACCGCGAGTTTCCGCCTACAATGAAGAAACAGCTGACGAGGCCAGACAGCTATCTGTGGACCTGATCGAGGAAGCTCGGAACCTAGCTGACCAGCGCTCCACCATCTACCAGCAGAAGCTCCAACGCTATCACAGTCGTCGAGTTCGGAATCGCTCCTTCATGGCAGGAGACCTGGTCCTCCGCCTTCGACAAGTGAAAGACCATAAGCTGCAATCTCCATGGGAAGGACCCTTCGTCGTTAGCAAAGTGCTTCATAACGGGTCGTACTACCTTGTTGATTTCCGCGAGCTGAAGGATAGACCTGCTAATTGGCACCGGATACGCAAGCGTGAGGATCCGGATGACATCTACGACGAGACAGATCGCCCTTGGAACATCGCACAGCTACGTCCTTTCTACACTTAGCATATTTTTTCTGAGTTAGAAACTCTGTAATAGTTATACATGATCAATGAAATAAAGCTTATGGTTAGTCTTTTACCTCCTTTACTTGTTCATTTTAGATCGTGTATGTTTTTCCGACTAAAACCGCAGAGCTGGATGTTTCCGCCTAGGCGTGTATGAAAGTTGTGATTTTCAAAATCGTCCTTTAAGACGTAAGCCTAAGTTTTCTGGTGGAATTATTTTTTGTTGCGAACTCGTGGATTCCTGGTAGCGACTTCCGGCACCTAGGCTGGGGGCTTGTTTCCGCGGTTATGGACGGACGCCATTGGGTTTCATCACCGTAGGCGAGCGTTTCCGGCCAAAGGTTTTCCGGCTCGTGGAAGGTCAAACGAGCAAGCCGGAAAATTAACAAACCAGCACTTGCTTTTAACAAACGGAACATGCAAATAATTCTAACAGATAGCAGGATAAGTTTTCCGCCCACGCATAATTGTTTCGTCCCTAGATACTTAAGAATTAAAGTTATATTACAAACCCTCGCTGGGGCCAAAATGATGCATTGTTTTTCCGCAGGACTAAGTTTTTACTTCTCCTTAACTGGAGAAGTTTCCACGTTGGCATCAGCTCCCCCTGCGTCAGTCGGAGCTTCCTTCTCTGCGTCTTTGGCAGGCGAAGAGACATCTTCATCTTCTTCCGCTCCAGCTGCAGTCGGAGAAGCAGCGCCACCTTGGTTCTTTGAGCTTGTCCACGTATACTGGCTTCCGGATTGGGCGGGTTTGTTTTCCGCTTCGCGATCCTCCAAAAGCTCAGCTTCGAGAGGTTCGTCAGCAGGAAGAACCACCTTCTCATAAAATTCATCATGGCGAATCCTCCGAGCAATGCGTGTATCATAGCCGCTAACCGCGTCAAGCAGCGCATTGACATCACATTCCGGAGGAACGCCAGAAGTCACCCGGTCCAGGTTTAAACTCGGATTATGCGCTAAGCACATAGCCAAGGACATGGCAGCTGCACCCCGTGCTGAAGAGGATTGCAGGTCCACAACCAGCTCCGGAAGCAAATCCATCCTCTTGATGAGCTTGCGCAAATCGCAGGTTCGGCTCTTCTTGATGTTGAGGTTGTGACAGATTTTCCTGGAGGCAAAGATGAGATCCTTGCAGTCTTCTCCGGCCAGCTGAAGCATGTCATCATGCGGGAACTGGCTCCGATGTTCCTCGTCATATCCGAGTGGATCTGGAAGATGCAAATTTTGTTAAATACAACAAGTTACACATATGCTGTCGTATAAGTTTCGAGGACGTACCCATGACGTCGGAGTTGAGCAGGTCCCAGCAGCTCTCTGCTGTTTCCATATACTTGCGAAGACCTCCAATTTCTCTTTGCTGCTTCTGGATGATGTCGCTGTCAGTTTGTCTTTTCAGCTCAAACTCACCAGTTTTCCGAGCAAGCTCCGAGTTCTTCTCAGAAATTTTCTGTTCTGCCACTGCGAGTTTTGCTTCGAGATTCTTTTGTGAAGCACGTAGAGTCTCCAACTCGGAGGAAGCTGCAACGAGAGAAGAGGAGGCACCTGCTCATAGTTATATAAAGCATCAAGGTCGGAAAGTGCGGGACATAACCCACAATTGTCAGATGATCGGAAACCAACCTTGAGCTTCTGAAAGTTGTTTCTTCAGATCCGCATTCTCCGCCTGAAGGCACTGGATTTTCTCCGCCTGGCTGATGGTCACACGACGCTGCAGCGCAATGTTTTTGTGTAACTCATAATGCAGGGCTTTTTGTTCCTGCAAACACAGTCAGAAACGGAGTGAATTCCGCCATCATGGTTTAAGTCTTTCTAAAGCATTGTCGCTGGAAATTCTTTCTGCCATCATGCTTGGGGGCTACCACGACATTTAAAACTTTCCTTTCAGATTGAGTTCTCTAAAAGTATTCAGACGCTAACTGATAGAGTTTCCGCCTAAATACTTGGGGGCTACTGGGGAGTTACCTTTTGCTTGCAAACAAGCTTATCGAAGAATTCGCCAATGTTTTTCTTGACGTCCTGGATCTCCGACGTTTCAACGTCCGGTTTGCCCCAGGCATTGTTTAGCATGGCATGGAGTAAATCTTGCTCCAGCTCCCACTTCTCTGCCTCCGTTAGTTTGTTAAAAAACTTCGTGGCATAGGCTTTCGGGGTGGAAGTAAGATCAGCCGGATCTCCAAAGTTTTTGGGGAAAACGACCATATCACCTGTGGTGGCTTCAGCTTTGCCAGAGGAATTAACTTCTGCCTCCCCCTGGTTTCGTCCTTCAGTTTCGTCGTTGATGGGACCCTTGCCGCCGGAACCATCTCCGCTCGCTTTGTCGCTGCTAACCGGAATTACTTCCGGTGGAGTGGGTGCGGCAGGAGTTGGAGACTGGTCCGCGGGAGGAGGAGAAGGCTGCAGGGGGGCTTGTGGAGTGCTCGGCGGAGCTGGCGTCAAAGGGCCAACGGCGGGAGATTTCTTCTGCATATACTTAGTGATATGCTCCTGAACATTGGTCCGCGCGGTGGTAGGGTTCGGATTCCTGTGAGCAAGTAAAAGAAAAGTATACATAACACAGCTTACCAAGATAAACAACGCATGTTACTCGGAAGCTTACGTTGCGCCCGGAATGTTGGGACGTGAGGGTTTCCCTGCTGTCGAAAGCATCTTCAGGCACTGGCGCTCCGCCTTCCTGGAGTCAAGCGGAGGTGGTTTGATCATCCTGGGTTTCTTGGCGGAAGCCTCGCCGCTGCCTCCGGCGTCGGAGCCAGAGACTTTGGCGCGGGAACGCTTTGTAGGTCGAGGAGCAGCCTTTCGGGGCACTCGTTCTTCTTCCTCCTCAGGGTCTTCCGGATCCTCTTCCACCGAGTCACCGCTAAAGGGAACTCGGAGTATGGCGCGTAGGTTTTCCTCCGCCAGAGAGTCAAGCTGCGAAAAGGGTGAGCAGAACAAGTTAAACACTTAGAAAATTGTGAAAGGATAAAGGAATGCGAAGGATTAAGTGCTTACCGGAGGACATTTGTCGTGTGTGCTAATATCCTTAATCAGTTCCGGGACCTGTTGGCCCCTAGCAATTTTCACCAATGTATTGAACCTTCTCTTGAGGGAGTCGGCCGGAAGATCGTGGCGGGTGACTCGGAGGAGATCGTCCGCCCCAGTGTAAGTGCACATCAGGCGTGCGTTGTAGCGCAGGGGTTGGATCCTCCGGGTAAACCAGCTGAGGGTGAGCTGGGCCCCGGTTAGTCCATCATGAACTAACCAGGAAATCCTCCGCGCAGCCTTCTCCAGTATGGGTGATTGGGCAAGCGTGGGGATGAAGCTCCAGCTCGCCAATTCTTCCGGAGGCGTGTTGATGAAGGGCGGGAGTCCATCGTGGACGCTCGGAACTGACGCGTTCTTCACATAAAACCATCCGGCGTTCCAGTACCGGACGGATTCGTGGGAGTCGTGAGGAGGATACATCTGACCAGAGCGGAGCATGAACGTCATACTTCCGCAGTTTAGCATAGCCTTGTCCTACGTCTCTTTCTTCACTCGGAAAAAGAATTGCCATAGTTTGATGTCGGGTCGGATTCCGAGGTGCCCCTCGCAAAGAGTTGCGAAGTTCGAGAGCAGGAGGTAGGAGTTGGGGCAGATGTTGTGGGGCTGGAGCCCGTACGTGTCGAGGACGGAGAGGAAGAACTCCGAGCAAGGGAGTGATAATCCGCGCTCGACCCACGCCTTTGTCATAACGCGTTCATCCGCGTCGGGTTTGGGAATGTCGGAGTCGCGCGTGAAACTCCAATGCTCGGAGATCATGCCTTCGTTTTGAAGCTCCCGGAGCTCCGCGTCAGTTGTCTCGCAGGGCCACCATTGACCCCGCACCCCTTCACGGCTTCGGGCCTTGGAAGCTTTCTTGTTTTCCACCTCTTGTACCTTGGCTGCCATTCTAGCTTGGCCTTGTAGCTCCTCTTCGAGCTCTTGGGCTGTTGGGATCCGGCCTAGTAAAGTACTGGAAGAGGCGGAGAACGGTTGAGCAAGCCTAATGTCGGAAACATATGGTGGTAGATACGCAATGGGATCCGGGCAAATTGGTTCCATGGCACTGGGATCCGGGCTACATGGAGAACTACCAGTGCAGTGAGGAGAACCATGAGGCATGCTTCCGGCTGCACCCATGCGAGCTAAGTTGAGTAACCGGAAAATCTACACTACAACTACTTTTTCTTCTACGAGACCGGTGCACGTACCGGCAATGGCGCGACGGTCCGGCGAAGCTCCGGCGAAGTAGAGGTCGATGAGCTAGCAGTTTCGAGCCTCCGATGACCACGAATCGGCGGCGGAGTTGATTTCCTGGTCAACCGTGGCAATCTTGGTTCGAGGAGAGGTTTGGGATGGCGGCGCGCGAAGCTCGCTGTGGCAAAGTTCGCCGGAGTTGAGATCCGTCGGGCGGCGCGGCGCGAGGAGGAAGATGAAGTGATGAGGAGCGGTGAAAGAATGAAGGGTTACCGCGGGCGAGGGTTATATATAGACCTCGCGCGGAGATTCGTGTTTCGGATCTGACGGTAGAAACTGAACAGTCACGCCGTTGGATGATCGACACGTGTCTTAGGTCAAATAACGGTAAAATGACGTGGAGGTAACTTAACTGTGCGCTCCCGAAATTTCTGGCTAGAAGATTTGTATCTCCGAAAATTTAGCGCGGGAAAAAAGGAAGTTTTGCGCGGGAGAAGTGGGCTTTCCGTTTCATTACCAGTCCAGAAGAAAGAAAGATTTCCGAATAGATGATACCGGAAACAAGTAAAGGTTTTTGAAGCTCTCCAAGATTCTCTTCGGATCCAAGCTGAATGAAGTCGGAGGAATGATGAATCTCGGAAAACTTTGGGGGCTACTGTTGTGGGTATACTTTATGGGTATATCGACGACATGGCCTGGATCCGGCAAGCCCGGGTGGCCCACCGATGGTGATGGTGGCATGTGGCCCATCGGGCGGCCCAGTTGCTGTTGATCGTGAAGGATGAAGTCCAGTCCAGGAACGAGGAGCTGGATCTTAACCGACCTACAAAGGAGGCCGGATCCGTGGAGGCCCATAAAGTATCTGGATCCAGCACGGCCTAGAAGGAAGGCGGATCCTTGACGTACACGGCAGGATATTGTACCGTAGTTAGGTAACTTGTATTCCGGCTAGGACTCTCCATGTAAACCCTAGATCCGTGCGCCTATATAAGCCGGATCCTGGGAGCCCTAGAGGGAGAACACAACTCATTGTAACATCGCGAAAGCGCCCAGATAATTCCAGACAAGCAGCAGTAGGCCCTGTCCTTGTGCAGGTGTTCCGAAGCTGGGTAAATCGCGTACCACCGTCCCGAGTGCACTCCGCCCTATGGCCCCTACTTCTTCTCCCCCTCGTGAGGATCCCTCCTCCGAGGTATCGTCGATTAGGCAACGACAAAAATCCTTAGAGAGATTCATGCTGGCGATTGCGGGCATCACGCCGCTCCCAGATCCCTAGTTGCAAAAGCTTTTCGGCAAGGATTTTACTGGCTCACAGCTAAAGAAGATGCTGAGAAAATAGTGAAAACCTGCCGAGGCTGCCAATACTACACTACTCAACCAAGCGCTCCAGCTCAGGAGCTCAAGACCATCCCTATCACATGGGCATTCGCGGTCTGGGGGCTTGATATGGTGGGGAAGCTGAAAAAATCATCTCCTGGCGGTTTTGAGTACCTCTTGGTCGCTATTGACAAGTTCAGTAAATGGATCGAGGCAAAGCCAGTGAGAAAAGCCGATGGTGCTACAACACTAAAATTCGTCTGCAGCCTCGTAGTGAGATACGACATCCCACACAACATAATCACAGACAATGGCACAAACTTCGCTCAGGGAGAATTGAATGACTATTGTCATGACTTAGGGATCCGGCTTGACCTAGCATCTGTGGCGCATCCGCAGTCCAATGGACAGGTGGAGCGAGCCAATGGTCTCATACTAGCCGGAGTCAAGCCTCGCCTTAAAGAACCGATGCACCGCGCAGCCGGAGCTTGGGCAAAAGATTTAGATTCTGTTCTGTGGAGTTTACGAACTACCCCTAACAGATCAACAGGGTTCACCCCGTTTTTCCTAGTATACGGATCTGAAGCAGTGCTTCCTTCTGACATCATCCATGACTCACCGCGAGTTTCCGCCTACAATGAAGATACAACTGACGAGGCCAGACAACTATCTGTGGACCTGATCGAAGAGGCCCGGACCTTAGCTGACCAGCGTTCCACCATCTACCAGTAGAAACTCAGACACTATCATAGCCATCGAGTTCGGAACCGCTCGTTTAGGGTAGGTGACCCGGTCCTCCGCCTTCGACAGGTGAAAGAGCATAAGTTGCAATCTCCATGGGAAGGACCCTTTGTCATTAGCAAAGTGCTACACAATGGATCATATTACCTCGTTGATTTCCGGGAAAAAAAGATAGACCTACAAATTTGCACCAGAAATGAAAACGAGAGGATCCGGATGACATCTACGATGATACAGATCGTCCTTGGAATATAGCACAGCTAGGTCCTTTCCACACTTAGCAATTTTTTCAAATTACATACTTTGTAATAGTTATGCATGATCAATGAAATAAAGCATCTGGTTCACTCTTTGAGTCTTTTACCTCCTTTACTTGTTTATTTTTAGATCATGTATGTTTTCCGACTAAAACCGCAGAGCTGGATATTTTTGCCTAGGCGTGTATGAAAGTTGTGATTTTTAAAATCGTCCTTTAGAACGTAAGCTTAAGTTTTCTGATGGAAAATCTTCTGTTGCGAACTCATGGATTCCTGGTAGCGACTTCCGGCACCTCGGCTGTGGGCTTGTTTCTGCGGTTATTGAAGGATTGCCATTGGGCTTCGTTGCTGCAGGCGAGCGTTTCCGGCTATAGGTCTTCCGGCTCGTGGAAGCTCAAGTGAGCAAGCCGGAAAATTTAGAAACCAACAGTTGCTTTCTCAAATGAACGAAGCATGCATTCATAATATATATAAAGGATCGCAGGATAAGTTTTCCGCACATGCATAATTGTTTCGTCCCTAGCTACTTAAGAATTTAAGTTATATTACAAACCCTCGATGGGGCCAAAATGATGCATTGTTTTCTTCCCGCAGGAATAAGTTTTCCACTCCTCCTTAGCCGGAGAAGATTCACCTTTGTCGTCAACCTTTGGTTCGCCCTTCTCTTCGCCTTGGACCGGAGATGAGACATCATCTTCTGCAACAACGAGATCTAATCTCGTAGGCTTTGGAAATCTTCAAGGGTTAGTCTCGTGATCCCCTCGTTGCTACCATCTTCTAGATTAGATCTTGGCTTGTGTTTCGTTCTTGCGGTAGGAATTTTTTTGTTTTCTATGCTACGAATCCCATCAGTGGTATCAGAGCCGTGTCTATGCATAGATTGGTGGCACGAGTAGAACACAATTGTTTTGTGGGCGTTGATGCTTTGTTGTCTTTAGTTCGTGTACTTTGCATCTTGCGGCATGGTGGGATGAAGCGGCTCGGGCTAACTTTACATGACCGCGTTCATGAGACTTGCTCCACGTTCGACATGCAACTTGTATTGCATAAGTGGCTTTGCGGGTGTCTGTCTCTCCCACCATAGTGAAGATTCAATTTACTCTTTCTAGTGACAACACTAGTGTCACCGTTGTGGTTCATGTTCGTAGGTAGATTGGATCTTACTCGAAAACCCTAAACCACGTAAAATATGCAAACCATATTAGAGGCGTCTAACTTGTTTTTGCAGGGTTTGGTGATGTGATATGGCTATAATGTGATGATGAATATGTATGAGATGATCATTATTGTATTGTGGCAACCGGCAGGAGCCTTATGGTTGTCTTTATATTTCATGTTGTAGTATTGTTTCAAAGTAGTTGTAATAGTTGCTACACACGGTGAACAACCATGAAGACGACACCATGGACCTTGACGCTACGCCGACGATGATGGAGATCATGCCCGTTGATGATGGAGATCATGTCCGTGCTTTGGAGATGAAGATCAAAGGCGCAAAGACTAAAGGGCCATATCATATCACATATGAATTGCATGTAATGTTAATCCTTTATGCATCTTATTTTTCTTAGATCACGATGGTAGCATTATAAGATGATCCCTCACATTAATATCAAGATAATAAAGTGTTCTCCCCTCATATGCACCGTTGCTACAGTTCGTCGTTTCGAAGCATCTCGTGACGATCGGATGTGATAGACTCTACGTTCACATACAACGGGTGTAAGCCATGTTTGCACACGCGGAATACTTGGGTTTGCTTGACGAGCCTAGCATGTACAGACATGGCCTCGGGACAACGGAAACCGAAAGGTTGAACACGAGTCATATGGATGATATGATCAACATGTTGATGTTCACCATTGAAGCTACATCATCTCACGTGATGATCGGTTTTGGTGTAGTGGATTTGGATCGTGTACCACTAAACAACTATGAGGGATGTTGTATTAAGTGGGAGTTCATTAGTAATTAGATTAAAACATGAACTAATCATCATGAACATAGTCTGAGTGGTATTTTGAATTAATTTTGTAGTATTGACATCCGTTTTTTACCATGCTCTAGTCTTGTAATTGAGATAGAAATACTGTTAAATCTGACAAGTAACTTTACGGACTGGTACCGTATTGTTAAAGAATCAAGAAATGATTAATTCCTATTGCTAACTTTTAGTAAACCTCACATTGTTGATTCAAAGAACAATGGTTTCAATTAGTACCTAGAATCATCTTGTCTCCGTGAAACTTGAAGTTCAAATCTATTTGAAAAGTAAGGAGCTGGAAATTTTGTTTTCATAAATAAACAAGGTATGAGATATATGTGATATCTAAGACCTTATTGCAAGGTGATAGAATATAATTTGTTGAGACTACATAAACTCATAAGTTTTATGGGAATGTACGAAGGTTGAAGATGCAAGGCGTCCCAATCCTCCAACTATTGGGGCACTAACGATATTCGAATATCCATGAAGTGATCGTCCTTAGTATGCACCGTTGCTAAGACTCGTCGTTTCGAAGCATCACGTGATGATCGGGTGTTATAGATTCTACGTGTGCATACAACGGGTACAAGCCAGATTTGCACATGCGAATACAGAGGTTAAACTGTACGAGCCTAGCATGTACATACATGGTCTTGGAAAGTCTTCATGATATGATGCATAAAATTATGAATGAAATTGTTCATCATATTACAAAGTTACTAATAGTGAAATCTGAAACACTTGTCATATGATGATCAACTTCAAAGTAAGAACCTCAAGGTTATTGGTATTTGACCAACAAACCTAGAAGTTATTGAAGGTAAAGTGTTTTCTGAGAATGAGAAAAGCTAAAAGAGAAACTACAAAAGATATTTTGGCAGAAAGAAAGAAAAAGACTAGAAAGTCTAGCTCAAGTGTATATAAATGATATACATGTTTTGAATGTATTTCTAGTTTGGTCACATAATAAAATTATTGGGTATTTGTACCAGATCAGTTGGTATGAGATGTCATACAATACAACACAATACAAGAATACGATGGCCTAAGTGACAGATAAGGAATATGGTAATAATGCACGTCTGGTGTTATTATGTTTGTCATTGGCATTCTACCTAGCCCTTAGAATTTATAATAAAGAACTTAATAATTATTATTTTGCTCTGGTCAAAAGAAAACAATGAGTTGTTCAAGTTATGACATTACTCCATGTACGATGGATAAGTTATTATAAATTTTAATGGTGAAAACACACATACATAATACTGACGCTAAAATGCCATAAGGCAAATGATTTGAATTCCACTTATTTGTGGAACCGCCATTTAGGTCATGTTAGGGAGGAACGCATGAAGGAACTCCATGCAAATGGATTTTTGGAGTCATTTGATTTTTGAATCGTTTGGCGCTTGCAAATCTTTTCTAAAAGAGAATGACTAAAATACCGTTCATAGGACAAGGGTTGAACTGGCAACTAACTTAGTGGAAACATACATGATGATATATGTGGTTCACTGGGCATAGTTGTGTGCGAGAGATTCTTCTACTTCATGAAAACTTCCAACAATGAATTGAGTATATAAATGTGGATATATTCGATAAGGAAGAAGTTTGAAACATTTGAATGGATTCAAATAAAATTCAGCATGAAGTGGAAATCATCGTAATAGAAAAGTCAAATATATATGATTGGATCATGGTGGAAATATGATAGGGAAAAGGTGTCCGATCTTTCGATGAGACGTGGATAGATCGATTTGTTGGTGGAGTTCGTGCTTGATGATCCGACTACACGTGCAAAGCTCGTGCGCCAATGCAATCGCTAGGACAATCTCCGGGAGTTACTGATCTTGCGGATGCACGATCAGCCTGACCAGCGAGGGTCTTAATTCCTACCTGAAATCGAGAACAAGTAAGAACTAATGATGCAATCAGAATATTGCGGATGAAAGATGAAAGCTTTATTGAAAAAGGTGGGATTCCGAATAGTCGGTCTTATTCTGGGCGTTGGCCTCAAAAGAAGTACACGAGAGTTGCAGTGATGGCTAACTTTTAATCTAATCAAAATCCGAGTCTAAACGTGATGGCTATGGGGGTATTTAAAGGAGGAAAAGGTGGGGTTTCGGCCAACCATACGTATGGTGGCCGAACCAAACCCTAGAAGGCCTTTCCCCCTTCAATACGGACTCTAAAAAGTGGCTGACTTAATTCCTGCGAAAATGACATGGGACTGGCCCAAAACTAAAGGTGACGCAGCACCATAACATGCTATGGATGAAATTATGAAGTGGGAAACTCTATATTTCGTCCATGTCTTCATCTCTTCTTATGGTGGCTTCAAAGTTCTGAAATCTCCACTTGCGGCGTCATCTTCAATCCTCAAACGCTTGCTGCCATCTCCTCCATGCGTGATCATGCTCCAATGCTTGTCCTCCTCATCCATGCTTGGTCCATCATTCCTAAGAGTAACAAACATATCTGATTTAGGCAGCATCATATTCTCATGTATGTGAGGAATAGTTCCAAGAAACGAAAGTACCTGATAGTTAAGTTGTTTGGCACGAGCTCGAGTGATTAGTCCTTGTATTTGTGTGGCTGTAGGTACAACGGTTGTATCAAGAGATGGGATATCCTCATCAAAATATTTGAATTACGAGTTTTTTTAGCGAACATCTAAGAGAGTTATGAAATTGTTCTACAACTCACGTTTCTTGGAGTATCATAGTAATGATGGAGTATCCGAGAGATGTATCCAAACCTTGTTGGATCAATGATGAGATAAAATATTGATGCCATTATATTTTTGTGGATTATGCTTTAGTGACTACCGCTTTTACACTGAATAGAGCATCATCATGATCCATTGAAATGACACCATACGAGTTATGGCATGGGTATAAACCCTAATAGTCCTTTCTTTAAATTTTGGTCTAAAAGTTTACAACCAAAATCAGATGAATGTCTTTGTTGGTTATCCCAAAGTATTGATTGGGAATTATTTCCACTATGGATACAAAGACAAAAGTGTTTGCCGATGTTTCTTATTTATTTCCAAGAAATTGTTTCTAGCGAAGTATTTGAGTGGGAGGACAATAGAACTTGATAAGGTTTATGAACCTGAGCATAATGATCAGAGTAGCGCAGCATCGGAAATTGTTCCGGAAGCGGCCACGACGATCATGGCTCCCATGATTACAAAGTGTTTTAGCCATGGAGATCGAAGTACTTATTGAACCTTGTAGGTATGGTTTACTTTGTGATCAAATAAATAATTTGTGGACAAAAGATTGATTTTGAATGATAAACCAACTACATTCAAAGAAGTTATGATGGGCCCTGACTCCGTTAAAATGGCTATGCGCCATGAAATCCAAGATAGATGAATAGTTTTTGAAAGTAAATGGATCTATAAAATTGATGGACTTGGATGGAATATCCTTGATGAAGCTCGACTTATCGAAAAATTGTTTACGACAAAGTTCAAGGAGTTGACTACGATAAGATTAGATCTTCCGTAGCGATGCTTATAGTCTATGTGGATTATTCTAGTAATCGCTACATATTTCTTTTATGAGATATTCTAGTAGGATGGCAAAATACATTACTTAACAGAAGTATCTATTAAAGGTGTATACAAGATACAACCAAGAGTTTTTGCTAGTCCGTGGAATACTAGATAGGTATACGAACTTCAATTGGATGAAGTGAGTATCGCGGAGTTGGAATCTTCACCGGATGAAATAGTCAAAGAGTTTTTTGATTTCATCAGAAACGATGAAGATGCTTGCACTTGCAAGAAATTAAGTGGGAGCGCTGAGACATATTTATAATACTTTATGTAGATGACATATAGTTAGTTATAAACGATGTTATTATATACTTGATTAAAAAGGTTTCATTGAGAATTAACTTCAATGAAAGGATATGGACTGAAACATATTTAGTGTCAAGATCTATGAAGATAGATTGAAACACATAATAAGTTTAAGTCAAAGTACATAGAATGGATATTGAGGTAGTTCAATATAGAAATATTAAGAAAATGTTATTGTCATGTGAAGGTTTAACAAGACTTGAGTATATTTGACACTCAATGAGTAAAGCCACATGAGTGATTTTAGATCACGAATAAAATGTACACAATCAGATGTCCTGTGCTCTAAAAAGTTAGGAGCTTATACCAGAATGATTCATGTAATGATTATTGGACAACAGTAAGAATATCCTTGAGTACTTTAGAAGAACCAATGATATTTTTTTTATATGGGGTAATAACAAACAAATCGCTGTAAGGTGTTGCACCGATATTAGTTTGGTCACATATAAAAATGAATTTCAAATCTCAATTAGGATAAGTGTTGATTAAAAGGTAGCACAATGAGCTAGATAAAATCTATGCTAGATTTAGATGAGTTCTAAATATTGTGACGGATTCTACAAATGAAGGCAGAGTATGTCATTGTTTTGACAATGACTGAGGATGTTTAAGTCGAAGAGTTCTTTGAGAACTTGGTGTAGTTCCGTTAGTGTCAGAACTTTGAAGCTATATTGTGTATGACAATATTAGTGACATATTTCAGACCACGGAATTAAGGTTCCACCAGAGAACTGAACATATATGATTATGCCGACTCATTTGGAAAATGAGTGATGCGTTGAGACGCAAAATGAATTGCAAAATACATACGTTTCTGAGCGTGTCAGATCCGTTGACTAAAACCTCTCCCGTGAGCAAACATGATAAAGCACCGGAAGGCCAAGGTGTTATATCTTAACAAATGTAAACTAGATTATTGACTCTAGTGCAAGTGGGAGACTGTTGGAGATATGCCCAAGAGGCAATAATAAAATGGTTATTATAATATATCTGTGTGTTTATGATAATGTTTGCATACCATGCTATAATTGTATTAACCGAAACATTGATACATGTGTGTTATGTGAACAACAAGGAGTCCCTAGTAAGCCTCTTGTATAACTAGCTTGTTGATTAATAGATGATCATGGTTTCGTGATCATGAACATTGGATGTTATTAATAACAAGGTTATGTCATTGATGAATGATGTAATGGACATACCCAACTAAGCGTAGCATAAGATCACGTCATTAAGTTCATTTGCTATAAGCTTTCGATACATAGTTACCTAGTCCTTCGACCATGAGATCATGTAAATCACTTATGTCGGAAGGGTACTTTGATTACATCAAACGCCACTGCGTAAATGGGTGGTTATAAAGGTGAGATTAGGTATCCGGAAAGTATGAGTTGAGGCATATGGATCAACAGTGGGATTTGTCCATCCCGATGACGGATAGATATACTCTGGGCCCTCTCGGTGGAATATCGTCTGATTAGCTTGCAAGCATATGAATGGTTCATAAGAGACCACATACCACGGTACGAGTAAAGAGTACTTGTCAGGAGACGAGGTTGAACGAGGTATAGAGATACCGATGATCAAACCTTGAACAAGTAAAATATCGCGTGACAAAGGGAATCAGTATCGTATGTAAATGGTTCAATCGATCACTAAGTCATCGTTGAATATGTGGGAGCCATTATGGATCTCTAGATCTTGCTATTGGTTATTGGTCGGAGAGAAGTCTTAACCATGTCTGCATAGTTCGCGAACCGTAGGGTGACACACTTAAGGTTTGATGTCGTTTAAGTAGATATGGAATATGGAATGGAGTTTGAAGTTTTGTTCGGAGTCTCGGATGGGATCTAGGACATCACGAGGAGTTCCGGAATGGTCCGGAGAATAAGATTCATATATAGAAAGTCATTTTACAAGTTTGAAAATGATCCGGTGCATTTATGGAAGGTTCTAGAAGGTTCTAGAAAAGTCCGGAAGAAATTACTATGGAAGGCAGAGTCCCAGAGGGACTCCACAAGCATGGCCAGCCAACCCTAAGGGGAGGAGTCCCAGGTGGACTCCACCTAAAGGTGGCCGGCCACCCCCCTCAAGGAAAGGTGGGAGTCCCACCTTGAGTATGACTTCCCCCTTGAGTAGGTTTCCCACCTATGGCAAGTTTTGTTGTTGGGGTCTTATTCGAAGACTTGGACTACAACTCTTGGGGGCTTCCACCTATATAATGAGGAGCATAGGGGAGGGGCCGGCACCACCAAGCCACCTTTGGCCGCAGCCCCCAAGTGGCCGGCGCCCAAACCCTAGCCTCCCCAAACCCTAGCCTCTCCTCCTCCACATAATACTCCCGCAACGCATAGGCGAAGCCTTGCCAGAGTTCTCCACCACCACCGCCACCACGCCGTCGTGCTGCCGGGATTCCGAGGAGGATCTACTACTTCCGCTGCCCGCTGGAACGGGGAGGAGGACGTCGTCTTCATCAACACCGTACGTGTGACCGAGTACGGAGGTGCTGCCCGATTGTGGCACCGTCAAGATCTTCTACGCGCTTTTGGAAGCGGCAAGTGATCATCTTCTGCAACAACGAGATCATCTCGTAGGCTTTGGAAATCTTCAAGGGTTAGTCTCGTGATCCCCTCGTTGCTACCATCTTCTAGATTAGATCTTGGCTTGTGTTTCGTTCTTGCGGTAGGAAATTTTTTGTTTTCTATGCTACGAATCCCATCAATCACACCTTCCAGAATATGTCTACCTGGCATAAAAGCCGTTTGTGTGGGTCTAATTACTTTCGAAGCAATCTCCCTCACACAAGAAACATGGCATATATACAAGATCAGAAATTAACCCCATGAACCAGCGAGGAACAAGGGATGGAGCATCGAAAACCAAACATGATTCACGAGTGAGCAAAGCCATGTGATTCAAATCCAGAGCTCGTTAGCTTCGCTCCACTGATCTGACCATTAACCGGTGACCAAAACGTCACATGTACCAATGCCAACCATTATAAAATCACTACTTGTCAACTTAGAGCAAAGTAGCACAATCTCTCAGATACATACCATGTTAACCATGGTGTGTACTTACCTAGTGTCCTTTTCACCTAAGGACGGGGAAAGTATGAAATAAGTGAACCATAAAGAAAAATGCTCGCAACATCAATATCTGGAATAAAAAACTGCCACTTTTACAAAGGCAAAACAACATAGTACTTCAAATAGAAAATAAGATAGGTATAGCACATAGCAACCACAATGTAACCCGCGCAGATTGTATGTGCCTCCATGTGCAAAAGAAAATATTCGAAAAGAAAGGATCTACAAGACATAAGCATCATGCTGAAACGTGTAACAGAATATACTTGTACAGTAAGCTATATTTCAGGCTAGTAGTCCAATAAAAATATCAGTTTTGCCAATGGAAAGTATGAATGTGTGCACATAGTACTTATTTCCTTAAACATGTTCTATCCATCTTAATTAACTTGAGTTTATGCAAACTTGAAACTGATTATTTGGTACAGTTGCAGATAATTTATTATAAACCATGAGGTGTAAACTCTTGAAAAAAAAGGACGTACCCAGTGCTGAGAGCTCCCGCACTGTGCGGGGTCTGGGGAAGGTGTTAGTGGCAAGCCTTACCCTCACGAAGTGCAATGTGAGGAGACCGCGACTCGAACCTGGGACCTCTCGATCACAGGCGGTGAGGCTCTACCGCTGCACCAGGCCCGCCCTTCGAGGTGTAAACTCTTGCACATGAAAATTTTGAGCTTGTACTTAAAATAGTCCAGAACAGCCAAGAAATTAACTTTAGTGGACAGACTATAGCGGAAATTTGTAGCCTCCGGCACCACGCTCTGTACCTGTTAACCGTCACACCGTGCGCCTGCTGTCCTCCTGAGCGGCCACACACGCCTTGAGCAGCAACAAGAAGGTGCATGTGACCGACACAATGTCCATCAGACACATGGCAAGTTGACAACACAAGAAATGTGAAAATTAAGAGAAATCAGATTTCCTCCATCAGGCACATCTTTGTCCTCACTCAGCCTGAACCTCCGCAATGGCAGCAACATTAGCTGTTGTTTCTTTTCTTAGGACACCCCAGGATTCTTGTGGAATAAGTACCAATCAGTCATCAACATAAACAGAGAGTGGAATAGTTTAAGTATTCGAGTGTAAATGGGTTTTTTAAATCTAATGCATCAATCATGCGGAACTTGAACTTTCAGGCTCTCCTTCCTCAGATGAATTATGGGCATGCATCAAATATTTGCTGCAGGTTTCTTCGTACCGGGGATTTATCGGTTTAGTGGTTTCGTTTCATTAAGACCAAGAATAGAGAAATTACACCTCAACATCATCCATTCAGATTACGATGTATAAATATGAATACAAAATACCACTTGTGCCAATGAATTATCATCTTTATTACTATCGGGTAAAAAGGGACTCACAGAGAGATGTTACACAAATAAAGCTGATGGAATGAGGAAATATCACCATTGCCTTGGGCAAAAAAAATCAGACAACAGCAGCCATGTTGAAATCTGATAATAGCAATCATTTACATAAGCAGAATTATTTTCATATATAGGAACTTTAAATGAAAATAAGACAATATCTTTTGACACAAAAAAGTCAGAAAGTTCCACACCAACATACAAGTTCTAAGCGAATTTCTAGTTGCACAAAATATGGACTGACCTCTTCGGAAATTTTGTTGCCTATTATACACTATATAAAACGTAGCTGATTTTAAGCGCTCTCCTTAGTTTGGCAACTGTTCATGCGCTATTTTCCTTCCTCTCCGTCCATTCAAAGGTTGCCACGTTTCCTGTTTTTTTTTCACTCCACTATTCGGTTGCCCATCTATTTAATCTTTCCTTTTTTCTAGGCATCTGGGTGACCGGCGGCAAATTGTTACTTCCTTTGTTTTCCACACGGTGAACAGTGCCTAATTGCTAGATCAAAAGCGGTGGTCCAAAGCGGTGCGGCCCCACTAATGATGGCTCCAGAAACACCACAAGACCCAATAAAAAAACGAAACGAGCTGCTCCTTATCCTCTCTCTCTCTCCTAAACAGGCGTGGGAGGGCGATAGGAGCGGGAAGGCGGCGCGGCCGGGCATGGGCGAGATGGAGCCCATGCGGGGTGGCCAGGCGGCAGCGCGCGGGCGGGCTGCCAGGAGCGGCCATCGCGGCCATTAGGGCAGCGGCGAGCGGGTGGGCGGCGCCCGGCGGCGAATGGGAGCGCGGCGGGCGAGCGGCCGGGCAGCGCCAGGCGATGGCGCGGGCAGGATAGCGGTGCGACGGCCGGTGGGATGGCAGTGACGGCTCCCATCTTTCCCTTGCCAGGCACGTGCTGCAGGGGCGGCATCGGGCAGAGTTGCGACCATCGTGGTCATGAGGGCAGCGCGGGAGCAGACGGCGCGGCCACACTCGGGCGGGTGGGACAAGACGGAGGCGGCGCGCGGGTGGCCACTGCAGATGTGGCTGGCAGGGATGCTTGGGCGGGAAGGAGGGGCCGCAGGCTGCAGGGGCGACGGGCGGCCGTTCGGCTCGGCCGTGTCGCGGCAGGGGCGACGGGCAGCTAGGCTGCTAGGCTTCCTCCTCTCCGCCATCCTTGTTAAGCCATTCGGAGCACCTTCTCCATGGTTTCCCCCCACCATCTACTCAAGGCGGAGTGCTGCTCCGGCGCTCGCTCACCTTCATGCGCACCCTCGACCACGCACGCGGACCACATGAGCGTGAGGGAACTGCCGTCTCCGCCTCCTCCTTACACCACGCACGGGGCGTACGCTAGTGGCGCGAGTTAGACCAAAGCAGCACCGTCGATTATGGTTCTTCCATGGTGAGTTTTCTACTACTCATCGATTGTGTGTTGAACTGAAGACTGCAGCCCTCTCGTACGCGAAGCTTTTTCTGTGTGGCAGCTGCTCTCTATTTTTTGTGCATGCTGCAGCATACAGGAGCAAATGATGCTCCTTCTCTCCAGCACATGCCTTGATGTTTGCTCCTCTCTCACATGTGGAAAGTTGTAATTCTAACATCACACACGGCTGGTGTTGCTCCTCCTCTCTCTCTAATGTAGACATATTTGTGTATGCAATCTGTTTGATCATATGGCTATGAAGCCTAATTTTTTTTATTTCAGGGTTCCATTGCAGTTTATCAATCACATATTCGGGTTCTGGCGAAGGGGGACATGAAGATAGTCATGTGATATATAGGTAGAGCGAGGATTCTGAAATAGACAGTAAACGAACAGAAAAGTTGTTAGTACATATATCCTAGCAGATTACTGCAGTCTATTAAGGGCCGAATCCTCTCGTCTTGTCTTTGCCCTAATAATACTTCCAGGATCATCTTCAATCTTTCCCTTCCCAGTGGCTGTTACGGCGGCCGGCGTCTCCTTGTACAAATCCCCTTGAGATCTCCGACGCCGCCTGACTATGAGGGGAGCGGCATGGCTAAGGTCAGCAATTCATCTCTTTTCCTCCCAAGGGCCGGCGTCCGCGCCTCCTCCCCATCTACGTCGCCTGCTCCAGCAGTTCCCCTTCCGATCTCCGTCGGCGTCGTCAGGGTCGTGGCAGCGGTCGGCAGCATGGATAGCTCCATTTTCTTCCCTCCAAGTCCAGGCCAGATCCTACCCGGGGTCTGGTTGGGATCGACCGCCGAAGACGAAGCGGCACCTGTACGTGGTGCTAAGTGACCACCTCAAGAAGGGATTCGAAATCCACAAGCTGGACATTGACGAGGACGACCTGGACGGCAACTCCCGATCTACAGGAACCATGCCGCGTTGCCTCCCTGAGCCTCTGGTCGTCCGCGTAGGTCCTCCGATAATCGGAGTACATATGCAGTTCGCCGCCCTCGGCAGCAGCATCATTGCCATAGGTCCCTGCACCGAAGGAACCCCGCCGGTCAAGGGCGTGACCGTCATCTACAACACCAAGACGGCGGAGCTGGCCGCATCAAATCTTCTTCCGAATGGATTATTCTTCGGGGACGGCTGTGATTTAGCAGTGGCCGTTGGGAACAAGCTGTACGCTTTCGAATCATATTCGAAGAACTTCGAGTGCCCGGATTGCACCGTGAGCTTTCCAGGAGGCCTGCACTGCCTTCGGGTAGCAGATCATCCAAAAGCTGCCGCTGCTGCTGATGACCAGCGGTGGAAATGGCGGCCCTTGCCCAACTTGCCGCGGTTCTCTTGGAGCTGGAACAACAGCTCGCCTCCTCAGCTCCCTTTCCACGCCCAGAGCATCACAGCACACACTGTCCACCCACGGGGGCGCACCATCTTTGTGTCTGCGGGCGGGTGGAAGGTGGACGTGGGCACCTTCGCCTACGGCACAAGAAGCGGCAAGTGGAAGCGCTGTGGCGACTGGGTACTCCCGTTCAGAGGCCCCACACACTATGACATCAACATGGATGCTTGGGTTGGCCTCCATCACCTTGAAGCCTCCAACAATTGGTGCAATGGAAGTGAAACTATAAACGGCCATCTGTGTGCATGCCGTGTCACATCTGTGGCCCGCGCAAGCCACCAGCCGCCCGAGTGGAAGGTCAGCAGGGAGACGCTTTTCCAGGAGGACCCTGATTGGAGGCGCATCAGCGTCCAGCTCGTGTACATGGTTGAGCGCAGGGAGTATTGCTTAGTGGAGCACCTGAGACAAGTAGAGGAAGGAGTCATTAAGATGAAGTACGTGCTTCGTCTCACCTTTTTCCTTGTCAAGTATGGTGAGGATGGGGAGCTCATCACCACAATGGCTCAACGGCCCGCTCGCTTGTACGAGGTGCCTGCCTATGACGAGAGTTTTGATACCAAGGCGTTCTGGATGTAACAAATGAACGCTCAGCTCCCAGACTTCACACAATTAGGTGGATTACGATGATTCAGCTTTTCAGTATGTTTTTATCTATTTTCAGTTTGGTTAACGAAATTGATTTTTTTTTTTTGCTTTTGTGCCTTTTTTTCACAGCATCACAACGGATTCAAGCAAACCGGGTACCTACCAAGCCTTCATTTACACCATGCCGAAGCTAAGCTACCTGGCGTTGACAGTTGAACGAAATGTCATGTGCTTGCACCTCTTCCTCTTTTAATATAGTTTGCACAATGTTCTCGTCTTGATCTTCATCGTCAACGACTTCACCCACTTTTGGTCAAATTTGGAACTTCAGTTGCTGTTTTTTTTCTCGAATCTTTCACATCATGAATCATGTTCTTTATTGAAGTGAATACTGTTCTGTCAATGATGTCAATACACGTATAATTTACTACTGTATATAAAAGCTAACACTAGTAGAAAACCTCTCATCAATACCGGTTCTAGAGTGCCATTTGCACCGGTTGAGCAACCGGTATAAAACTTCCGGCACTAAAGCCCCCCCCCCCCCCTTTCGTACCGGTTGCTTACGAACCGGTATAAAAGGGGCCTCCACGTGGGCCACCAGGAGAGCTCAGGGCCAAGGAGCTTTGGTACCAGTTGGTAATACGAACCGGTACTAAAGGTTGCCACCCGCGGCAGGGAATATGCATGAATCTCTGCCGCGGCAGAGAATTCAGGTTTTAGGGTTTTTGGAGGGGTTTAGGGATATCGGTTTGTTTCATATCGCGTCGATGCACCAGAAACACGTTTGGGTTTAGGTAGTACATGAAGATCAAGATGATGCATAGCAAGTTGGTGCATATAATATAACACACATGTAATTGCATAAGATCGCAAATTAAGTAGCACTATGCATGAAGATCAATCTTCATGCATAGTGGTACTCTTCGAGACGTACTCTACATATGTATATTACATGTAGCATAGTGGTACTCTTCGAGTCAACTATATATGTAACATGTACATCTTCATTCATAGTGGAACTCTGCGAATGGTGGTATGACGTCCCGAAGGAAAAATCCCGCCAATTCCTCGCCTATTGCTATGAAGCGGTCATCGATTGAGAGCCTGTTCCGCTTTCTTGCCAACTATAAAAGAAAAAGATACAAATGAATACATGAGCTATGTGTGTGTATATATATATATATTCAAACCACAATGAAACAACTATTACTGAAACTCAGCACAACTTATGATAAGAAAACAAATTTGTGAATATTGTTTTCATACCTCTTTATTTCTTTCATTATTCATTCTCTCGCTGACAATTCTGTGGATGTACCCGCAAACGTAGAATCCACAGAGATCAGTCCCTTCTGGTTGTTGCGGGCATTTCTTTACAAGAATATAATTCAATCAAACAATAGTCAAGTATGATAATTAAAGGTGTGTGGACCTAGGTAGTACTACTTACTTTCGCACGCCATCGCAGCTTCGGTGTCCATTCATGGGACTTATCTTCCTTGATGAAAGTTTCCCATATGCTGCCCGACAAAAAAATTGTATAAAAGAGTTATCAATTAGTTCATAGCAGGAAATTAACGAAACAAACCGATAAAAATTAAAATTACCTTTTGAGCATTAAATAACAAGACAAGTATAGTTCCGATTTTTTGCTTAGTGAGTCAAAGACTTCAACTTCTCCAATGTGCATATTGATGACGAGAAGAATAAAGTGAAACCTACGCACGTTTAAATATGTAGTGTCATATATATATAATCATTAGTTAAAATTTTGACATACGGTGAGCAAAATATAATGTGTTATAAGACAGTAAGACTCACTCAAAGTTGTAAGGCCAAATTATTAGCTTTTGTCACGTTGTCGCTTCAAAAACCTTAGCAAAGTCTCCGGTGTATCCTTGTTATAGAGGGGATCTTCTATGGTTTTAACATGCATTGTGTGCGGGTCAATGAACTCAATGTCCGTGATTTCGTCCCTTTTGCATTCGAGCATCTTCGATCTACATAATATAGCGCACAAAAGATTATAATCTGCAGACAATAAACGAGCTGAGCTAAAGACTTCTCAAATTAAATAAATCACTTACAGACAATAGGAACTGATGATAGATTTGTCGAGGGCCCGGAGATTGTATAACTGGAAAAGCTCGTTGAAGTCAACGTTCACACAGTATTCCTGGAAGTAGTGCTCTTCCCTAACTCGCACCATGATAGTCTCGATCCCTCCCTTTGAGGCATTAAGGTACCACGAATGCAAGTTACGCATACATGTTGGTAGCTTCCTGAGATTCTCGACCAAATCTTTCCCTTGAACAAATTGATATGCTCGTTCAGCGAAGGCGTAATCGGTTGTGTCTTGTCGAGAACTTTGAACGGGCTTCCCGTCAAACACCTTGAGAGGGGCGACCGATTTAACGGGTTGTTGTCCGAGCTGGTAGACTTGGTGTATCCCTTTTATCTCCCTGATACCCGATTGAACGGGTTTTGTCGCCTCGATCATCTTGTCATACGACCTTTCAATAGAACGCCTATAGTCAGATGGCGGCGATGGTACAGGGTCATATAGATTCTCAACGGTACGCACAACTTTCATCGGATCTAGTGTCTTCTCGAAAGGTATCTATGGCACTTTCGGTGCAAATAATTTTTTCACCTCGGCCTCAACGGCTTCCCTGTTTTCCTCGACACTTTTTTCCCAAGGTAACTTCTCAATGGGCGGATGTGGTTTCTCCTTTCTAGATCTCTTCCTAGGCGGCGTACCGTTCCGCTTAACGGACGCTGTCTTACGCGGAGGATCTCGAGATGGTGGACTCACGCTGGGGTCCCTCTCAGGTAGGTGTGGACTTGGCTGCTCACGAGGACTGCTACCAGTAGGAGTCGATGGCATTTGCTGCTCATGTGTAGGAGTCAGTGGCCTTTGCAAAAGGACGATGTACTTCTTCGGCCATAGGGCGAAACCGTGCTTGACATCAGCCAGTGTCCTCTCATCGTCACCTCTAGGAATATCAAGCTCCACTGTTTCAAAATCCGGAACAACTTCATCCACCCCGACACGAACACAGCCAGGTGGAATGGGCATATGATGGTGCATTGCTCCATCTTCACTTGGGTACACATAGCCGACCGCCACCTTAACGGACACCGTCCTGAATAACATATGTAGCTCGCAATTTGTCTTCTCCGTGACATAATCCACGGGGTAGCTTCCTCCACATTCGTCAAGATGCGAGGAACCGACACTGCTTCTTCGCTGAGATGGGGCAGCATCGGCTTGTGGATCCTGTAGAAACAGCGGCTGATCAGGTGCCTTCTGATTTTTCTCAAGCGCCTCCACCCTATTTAACAATTCCGTTAACGTGTCGGCGTCCTTCTTCTTCTTCTTTCGCGAACGGCTTCTATAAGTGTCAGCGCTGTCCGGCCACGCTTCCTTCATGGTGAGACCTGGGCGAGCTCGTACCCGTCCAACGTTTTCAGGATTCCCCAGAGCGAGTGTCAGCTCATCATTCTCTCGATCGGGAATGTACTCTCCCTTTCTGACCTTGTTAATTGCATCTACAAGCTTCGGTATGATTGCCTCAATTTTTTCCTTCCATTTTCCCTGCGCAACGATCAACCCTGTCTTTGGGTCCAACCCTGCCCCATGAGCGAACAACCAGAACTTGGACCGTTCGGGCCAGTCCCATGTCTGTGGAGTGATTCCTGCATTCATCAGTTTATTTTCAAACGCTGTCCACTTCGGAATGGCACTCTTGTAGCCACCTGACCCCAAATGATGCGGAAGTTTCTTCTTTGAAGCATTTTCGGTATTTTTGATCGATCGGGACACAAAAGTACGATTGCTTATACCTCTTAAATGCGGGCCAGTGATCTTTTATCTTCACTAGATTATCATCGAATACTGGATCTTCATTCTTGTATTTGTCCCATAAATTTTTCTTCCAGCTCTGGCATTGTATGGACATCTTCTTCCATGTCCATTCCTTGACTTTATTCTTCTGGCCTTCCGTCATGTCTTCCGGTAGGCTGAACTTTGTCAGTAGCGTGTCCCAAAGAAATTTTTTCATCGCGTCGTTGACATAACTAGCACCACTCTCCGCGTTCTTCGGCTTATGCCACTCTTGAATGCTGATCGGTACATGGTCCCTAACAAGAACTCCGGCTTGACTTGTAAATTTGCGGCAAAACTCTTTGGGATGCTCTGGTTCACCATTAGCCTTGAATGCCGTGAGGGCTAACCTGCCCTCGCCCTTTAGCAGTTGCGTCGGGCCTCATTTTGTTCTAACAGACTTGCTCGATGATCCAGAAGGCTAAAAGAAAAAATTATTCGTTAATAAGTGCAATACAAATAAATGAATGCATCTAGGGATGAACATAGACTAATTGATACATAAATATACACCTCGCCGGAGTTTGTGATGGACACTTCATTGTCTCTTCTAATTTGTTCAGACTCAAGTGCCTCGCCAAAATCATTCAGAAAGTCTTGGAACTCGTTGTCATCTCCATCGGGTTCCGTACCACGGGCACTATCATAGATCAATTTCTGCACCGCTTCTTCCCCCTCCTCATCTCGGACGAAGGTGCCGTCCTCCATACCTCAATGTCACTGCAAAATTAAGAAATCAATTATATTTCATTCATCATGTCATGATCATATAACAGATTGCAAAATTAAGAAAGCAATTATATTTCATTCATCATTTCAATAACAATTGAAATGAAGAAAGCAAAAAACCCTAACGGACTGCCACGGCCACGGACTCGGTGTTCCCCCTCCTCCTCTCGCTCTTCTCGCTTTTTCTCGACCCTAACCCTAACACTCGGCGCTCCTCCTCGATGTCGCGGCGCCACGGCTACGGACTCGGCGTTCCCCCTCCTCCTCCGCCACCGCCACGGACTCGGCGGCACCGCCACGGACTCGGCGGCACCGCCACACACTCGATGTCGCGGCGCCACGGCCACGGACTCGGCGTTCGCCTCCTCCTCTCGCTCTTCTCGACCCTAACACTACTCGGCGGCGCGCCCCTCATGCTCAAACAGTGTCATCCCGCTCGACTACGCCCTAAGGAACACCCGGAAACCCCACAGAACCCTACAACCGCCTCCACCCGCGCGTGTGATACGTCTCCGACGTATCGATAATTTCTTGTGTTCCATGCCACATTATTGATGATATCTACATGTTTTATGCACACTTTATGTCATATTCGTGCATTTTCTGGAACTAACCTATTAACAAGATGCCGAAGAGCCGATTCTTTGTTTCTGCTGTTTTTGGTTTCAGAAATCCTAGTAACGAAATATTCTCGGAATTGGACGAAATCAACGCCCAGGGTCCTATTTTCCACGAAGCTTCCAGAAGACCGAAGGAGAGTCGAAGTGGGGCCACGAGGTGGCCAAACCACAGGGCGGCGCGGCCCAAGCCCTGGCCGCGCCGACCTATGGTGTGGGCCCCTCGTGCCGCCTCTTTACCTGCCCTTCCGCCTACAAATAGCCTCCATGGCGAAACCCCCAGTACCGAGAGCCACGATACGGAAAACCTTACTGAGACGCCGCCGCCGCCAATCCCATCTCGGGGGATTCTGGAGATCTCCTCCGGCACCCTGCCGGAGAGGGGATTCATCTCCCGGAGGACTCTTCACCACCATGGTCGCCTCCGGAGTGATGAGTGAGTAGTTCACCCCTGGACTATGGGTCCATAGCAGTAGCTAGATGGTTGTCTTCTCCTCATTGTGCTTCATTGTTGGATCTTGTGAGCTGCCTAACATGATAAAGATCATCTATCTGTAATTCTATATGTTGCGTTTGTTGGGATCCGATGAATAGAGAATACTTGTTATGTTGATTATCAAAGTTATGTCTATGTGTTGTTTATGATCTTGCATGCTCTCCGTTATTAGTAGATGCTCTGGCCAAGTTGATGCTAGTAACTCCAAGAGGGAGTATTTATGCTCGATAGTGGGTTCATGTCTCCGTGAATCTGGGGGAGTGAGAGAAACCTCTAAGATTATGGATGTGCTGTTGCCACTAGGGATAAAACATTGGTGCTATGTTCGAGGATGTAGTCACTGATTACATTACGCGCAATACTTAATGCAATTGTCTGTTGTTAGCAACTTAATACTGGAGGGGGTTCGGATGATAACCTGAAGGTGGACTTTTTAGGCATAGATGCATGCTGGATAGCGGTCTATGTACTTTGTCGTAATGCCCAATTAAATCTCACAGTACTCATCATAATATGTATGTGCATGGTCATGCCCTCTCTATTTGTCAATTGCCCAACTGTAATTTGTTCACCCAACATGCTGTTTATCTTATGGGAGAGACACCTCTAGTGAACTGTGGACCCCGGTCCTATTCTTTACATCGCATACAATCTACTGCAATACTTGTTTTATTGTTTTCTACAAACAATCATCTTCCACACAATACGGTTAATCCTTTGTTACAGCAAGCCGGTGAGATTGACAACCTCACTGTTTCGTTGGGGCAAAGTACTTTGGTTGTGTTGTGCAGGTTCCACGTTGGCGCCGGAATTTCTGGTGTTGCGCCGCACTACATCCCGCCGCCATCAACCTTCAACGTGCTTCTTGACTCCTACTGGTTCAATTAAACCTTGGTTTCTTACTGAGGGAAACTTGCCGCTGTGCGCATCACACCTTCCTCTTGGGGTTCCCAACGGACGTGTCAACTACATGCATCAAGCAAATTTCTGGCGCCGTTGCCGGGGAGATCAAGACACGCTGCAAGGGAAGTCTCCACATCGCAATCTCTTTACTTTGTTTTTGTCTTGCTTAGTTTTATTTACTACTTTGTTTGCTGCACTAAATTAAAATACAAAAAAATTAGTTGCTAGTTTTACTTTATTTGCTATCTTGTTTGCTATATCAAAAACACAAAAAAATTAGTTACTTGTTTTACTTTACTTAATATCATGCATGTTTTTATTTCACTAGTTAAGCATAATGGAAAACAACAAAAATATGAGAGATCTTTATGAACTTTATCTTGAATTAGGACATGATGTGTTTGAAGAGAGAATTAAAAAACCCATGGAACTTTATATGCATGCTAATGGGAATGTTATTACTATGAATGCTTTGAACACCATTGTTGCTAATGCTATGGAAAATTCTAAGCTTGGGGAAGCTGGCTTTGATGAGCATGATCTTTTTAGTCCCCCAAGCATTGAGGAGAAAATTTTCGTTTATGATTACAATATGCCTCCTATATATGATGATAGCCACTTTGTTGAATTTGCTCCCACTACAACTAATAAAATTGATTATGCTTATGTGGAGAGTAATAATTTTATGCATGAGACTCATGATAAGAATGCTTTATGTGATAGTTATATTGTTGAGTTTGCTCATGATGCTACTGAAAGTTATTATGAGAGAAGAAAATATGGTTGTAGAAATTTTCATGTTACTAAAACACCTCTCTATGTGCTGAAATTTTTGAAGCTACACTTGTTTTATCTTTCTACGCTTGTTGCATTATGCTTCTTGAACTTGTTTATTTACAAGATTCCTCTTCATAGGAAGCATGTTAGACTTAAATGTGTTTTGAATTTGCCTCTTGATGCTCTCTTTTGCTTCAAATACTATTTCTTGCGAGTGCATCATCAAAACTGCTGAGCCCATCTTAATGGCTATAAAGAAAGAACTTCTTGGGAGATAACCCATGTGTTTTTACTACAGTACTTTGTTTTTATATTTGAGTCTTGGAAGTTGTTTACTACTGTAGCAACCTCTCCTTATCTTAGTTTTGTGTTTTGTTGTACCAAGTAAAGTCTTTGATAGTAAAGTTCATACTAGATTTGGATTACTGCGCAGTTTCAGATTTCTTTGCTGTCACGAATTCCGACCTGCCTCCCTGTAGGTAGCTCAGAAAATTAAGCCAATTTACGTGCGTGATCCTCAGATATGTACGCAACTTTCATTAAATTTGGGCATTTTCATTTGAGCATGTCTGGTGCCTCGATAAAATCCATCTTTACGGACTGTTCTGTTTTGACAGATTCTGCCTTTTATTTCTCATTGCCTCTTTTGCTATGTTGGATGAATTTATTTGATCCATTAATGTCCAGTAGCTTTATGCAATGTCCAGAAGTGTTAAAAATGATTGTGTCACCTCTGAACATGTTAATTTTTATTGTCCACTAACCCTCTAATGAGTTGTTTCGAGTTTGGTGTGGAGGAAGTTTTCAAGGATCAAGAGAGGAGTATGATGCAATATGATCAAGGAGAGTGAAAGCTCTAAGCTTGGGGATGCCCCGGTGGTTCACCCCTGCATATTCTAAGAAGACCCAAGCGTCTAAGCTTGGGGCATCCCCTTCTTCATCGACACATTATCAGGTTCCTCCCCTGAAACTATATTTTTATTCCGTCACATCTTATGTGCTTTTCTTGGAGCGTCGGTTTGTTTTTGTTTTTTTTTGTTTGAATAAAATGGATCCTAGCATTCACTGTGTGGGAGAGAGACACGCTCCGCTGTAGCATATGGACAAATATGTCCTTAGGCTTTACTCATAGTATTCATGGCGAAGTTTCTTCTTCGTTAAATTGTTATATGGTTGGAATTGGAAAATGATACATGTAGTAATTGCTATAATGTCTTGGATAATGTGATACTTGGCAATTGTTGTGCTCATGTTTAAGCTCTTGCATCATATGCTTTGCACCCATTAATGAAGAAACACCTAGAGCTTGCTAATTTGGTTTGCATATTTGGTCTCTCTAAAGTCTAGATAATTTCTAGTATTGAGTTTGAACAACAAGGAAGACGGTGTAGAGTCTTATAATGTTTACAATATGTCTTTTATGTGAGTTTTGCTGCACCGTTCATCCTTGTGTTTGTTTCAAATAACCTTGCTAGCCTAAACCTTGTATCGAGAGGGATTACTTCTCATGCATCCAAAATCCTTGAGCCAACCACTATGCCATTTGTGTCCACCATACCTACCTACTACATGGTATTTCTCCGCCATTCCAAAGTAAATTGCTTGAGTGCTACCTTTAAAATTCCATCATTCACCTTTGCAATATATAGCTCATGGGACAAATAGCTTAAAAACTATTGTGGTATTGAATATGTACTTATGCACTTTATCTCTTATTAAGTTGCTTGTTGTGCGATAACCACGTTCACTGGGGACGCCATCAATTTGTCAACACCCGGATTTTTAAGTCCAGATGCCTGTTATGCCATACATCGCAATCCCAGGAATATTGTTGTTGCGAGACATAACAGTTGAATATCATAAGTCATCATTCATTACATACCATAGTCGTCTTACAAATAGAGATCACATGATCCATATTACACAAATAGTTGATCTATTGATCAACATACACCAAGTTCATAGTTTCATAGCGGAAGCGTAAATAGAAGGGACTCTCCAGTCCACAGGCCAATGTCTGACGTCAGAAGATTCCCTAGTTGTCGTGGGTGTCCGGCTGGTCGTCCTCTTCATACTGCTGTTCTGCTTCATAGTCTGGCCATTTGAATAGCCAGGGACACAGCCGTGAGTACTTTAAAGTACTCGCAAACTAAATACGAATGTAAGTGCTAATAATTCTAGTAAGGGGTACTAAGCTCTAGTTTATTTTGCATAAAGCTAATTTTGTTTCACAAACAGTTTTGTAAACAACTCTTCATGTGCTAACTAACTCAAGTGGGAACATTAGTGTCATTCCCACAACTCTGTTGTGATTCGAAGTCAGAACCACCTTTCAAATTCAAATTCACAAGTCACCATTCACCATTCATAGTTTTCGAAAAGTTCTGATGACGGAACAGTATGGCCTTTCCAACTGTCCATAACCGAGGACGCGGCTATTCGAATAGGTTTAACTCTGCAGAGGTTGTACACTTGTGCCACAACAATTGCAATAGCTCGTCAGGGGTAACTGGCCCTGATTTATCGTACGCAGTACGCGAACTACCAATCATAACCTTTCATTTACATACCCTAGTATAGGCACCTCTCCCCATGAGCTTGGCCTCCCAGTGAAGACAGACAGTCAGCCTGGGAACTGCACAGGGCTTGGACCGGACATTCACCTCATTTCGCATCATATCTTATCGTTTCTTTTGTGGTAGAGGCAGCTTTCGGCATAACCCCGATGACGCTTATTTAGAGGGAACCCATACTAAGACACACAAACTTCCAGTTAAGCCCTACCCAGATTCAGGTATTGTGGGGGTACAGGTAAAATTGGAATGGTATCGCATCCGAACCCAACCATCAGTATTTTTGTAAAATTCACCAAGTCATTCACCAGTCATATTCATCTTCAAAATCTTTCAATAGAATGACTCATCATTCCAAGGTTTTCAAAGTCGTTTCAAATCCCAAGTTTCCAAAGGGAGTAGTCACTTTCAAAAATCAGCACTAGCATCTAGGTATGAGGGGTGCTAAGTATTTTGCTTCTAGGCTAACTTTGATACTCTTGTACTATTCCAATACTAACCAAGTGAATCATGAATCAGAAAGTACTTTGATAACACTAAAGTACATAAAGCTTGTACAGTAAAACTGGGAAATAGGATCATAAGCATAAAGTAAATAAGGTAATGCCTTGCTCATAGTGAGCTTTGCACTTTGCAAGAGTATTATCTTGCTATGCTTGGGGGAGACTAACTTTTACTACTCTAGTAACCAACTTGTACTTTGACCAAAGTTAACTATAAAAGTAACTCATTTAGAAAACAAGTAAAAACTTGTAAAGTAAAAACTTGGGATGGGTTCATATAAGAAAAGGTAAGAACATGGTGCCTTGCCCCAAGGTGGGCTTTGCACTTTGCAAGAATATTAGCTTGCAAAAGGATAGTTTCTATCAGTGTTAGCTTGCAACATTATAACTTGCAATAATCTAGCTTGCAAGAGTATAGCTTGCGCTAGGATAGTTTCTATCAGTGTTAGCTTGCAGAAATATCCGCTTGCAATATTTTAACGTGCATTGGTATTGGCTTGCCTTGGTTGAAGTGAGGGTCCAAGTTCTCTTCTCCTTTCTCCTTGTAGAAGTCCTCCTCTTCCTGATGGTCTCCGGTACTAGCGTCTAAAATACGAATACAGGGTACACAATCATCATACCAAACTTACATACTAAACTAAGCACACCCAAGCTTCACACAACTTAACTAGCATCACATACTACTATTAAGTGGGTGGGTGTGCTCCTCTTATTTAAGAAAAATAATTTCCTCTCAATATCTTATTAAGATTTAAAATTCCCTCATGAACAAAATATGACTTAGATTGAACAAAGTCAACCTCTTCATACTCATCATTTAAGAAAAAGATTTAAATGAGGTTCCATACCTCATACAATTTAATACTAACCTGGTAGTGATTTAATGTCACCAAATACTCAACATGAGATTATATAGACCATGGTCCATACCTCATGTTGAAATACTTGAGAACAAGATTTAAATGAGAGGGAAACCTCTCATATGGTTTAACACATAGTTGTAACTAGGTTAACAACTACCATTGAGGTGATTTAACATCCTCAACAATTCATTGGTTATTCTAACATTACTTGTATTTACACCAATTATTCTATTCACACAAATACTACAATTAGGGTGTATTGGTGGGGTTGCTTGAGGAAAAGTAATTTCCTCTTCTTACATGTGTAAAAGATAGTTTCTATCTGGTTCTTGAGAAATACTTTTCTCTTATTGAAATCTTCTTAAGATTTAATTTCTCAAACAATCATACATGAAATCATATTGACCCAAGTCAACCATTCATCATCATCCTTTGAGAAATAGATTTAAATGAGGTAGAGTACCTCATACCATTTAATAGCACTACATATGATTTAAATCTCTAAGTAATTCATATAAGTGAGTTTGGCCAGGGGTCCAAACATCACATGAATTCATTTGAGACAAGATTTAAATGAAGTATAAAACTTCATAAGACTTACTTAATAGTTTTGGACAATATCCACTAGCTAAACTAGCCATATTATCCACTACTTAAACTAGGGCATGATCAGGCAAAGTGACCACACCATTTTATTGCATAAACAATTAGTGTAAGTCAAATGTGAGCTATTGGAGTTGGATTTGACTCAATAACTATTTTGGTTGATTTTTAAGAATTATTCTAAGGCAGAAAAGTCCCTGTCTTGTTTATTTTGCTATATTAATTCTACAAGTAATTTTGAGATGGGACCAGTGGCAATGGATAGATCTTTTCCTAATCTTTCCAACAATATAAAGTTCATCAAAATTGGTTGGGTAGATTTGAAACTATTCAATTTCAAACACTGCATCCGTTTGCCATTTATCTAAAAAGAATTAAACGAATTTCGGATTTAAACTGGGCGGGAAACGAAGTGGGCCGATTTAGTTTGAACGCAGCACAGAGGAGTTGGGCCGGCCCAGCTAACACTGCGGGCCAGCTGACAGCAGGCCCCACTCGTCAGCGGGTGAGGCTTACCGAAGCGGTACGCGCGAGTGTTGGCCGTGCGATCAGATCAAGATCCAACGGCGGGTGGTCGTCGTCGTCGTCAACGCGAGGAGCTTGCGGGAGCGGTGGATGTAGGGGGTCGGCGGCGAGCTGGGACTCCGGCGAGCGGCGGCGGTGATGCAGGTCGACGTTGTAGACGACGGCGAGTGCGCTGGTACCGGTGGCGTTTCCTGGGGCGGCCTCCTTCTCCGGCGAGCTTCGGCGACGGAGAGCAGCGGTGAGGTAGCAATTGGGTGGCTCTGGTGGGCAATGCGGCGAGGCGAGGTGGCTAGACTACTCAGGGAGGAGAGGGGATTCGAGAGGTGTGCTCCATTTGAAGGGAGGGGTGCTCCTTATATAGTAGCGAGGAGAGGCCGAGGGTGCGGGGAAGGTCGACGAGGTCGCGGCGTTTCCGGCGAGCAATGGGGGTAGGCGAGGGCGGCGCTATGTAGGGGGGGGTCGAGGCGGTGCTAGGAGGCTAGACGGCGAGGTGGGGGACGGTCTGCTGTGGGCGCGCGACGGCGACGTTCTGGCGGCAGGGTTGCGGAAAGACGGGGACCTGGTCGTCGGCGACGGCGCTCGCGCGGGGCACGGCGCGTGTCTGGCGGGCGTTGGTCGTCCAGGAGAGCTTGCTGGCGAAGGGAGATGGCGAGAGGGGGCCTGGGTCAACGGCGCACAGCGACGCTCTGTCGCGCCCAGGGCGTGTCTGGCGCGCGTCCGGCGCGTTCTGGGCACGTCGGGCACAGCGCGTTCCCGGCGGAGCAGGGTTCCTCCTCGACAAAGGCGTGGCTAGGGAGGTCTAGGGAGGTGTGGTGGTGAAGCTGGACACCAGGGCCAGGGCTGGGGTGAAGGAGAAGAGGGGGGAGCATGGCATGGTGGTGTCATGGCCGGCATGGCCATGCCATGCTTGCATGGCTAGCTCCTCCTAGGGTTCCTGTGGGTGTGCTAGGGTGAGAGTGGTCAAGGGAACCAGAGAGAGAGATTTGGGGTCATAGGGTTTGGGTAGATCACTATTTAGAATAGTGAGCAAATAGTTCCCTATTTGTACTCCCCAAATTTTATCCAAATTTGGTTTGATTCAAAGTTGACCAAGTTAAAAAGGGGGTGTTTGGTTTGGTTCTAAATGACCAGAGACAACAATGTGTGGTGGTGGAAATTAGAAATTCAAAGAATGGCCAAATTTGATAAGTGGGAGATTGTTCCAGTTAATTAAAAGTGCCCACTTTGGATGAACCTAGCTATTGATCAAAGATGATTTTGGCCAGGGGGTCTTTACCAAAGTTGCTCTCCTTGATGTGCTCTTGGATGACAGGCAAAGAGTTGGGAAAGTTTAGTTTGAAAAACTTGAAATAGAGAGGCTCAAAGTAGGGACCAGAATATAAATGGCAGATTTGACCATTATCACATGTGATCCCCAATTGAGTTTGAAAATCATTTGAATTGTGTTTCCTGGATTCCAATAGTTGTGATAAATGTTAGTAACATTATACAACTAATGGTGAAGGCCAAAAATGGTCTAGGGTCCAAATTTATAAAAATGGCATAAGCCCTATGTGAGGGTTTTTGTGAAATTCTAGCTTTTATTCCTCTTTGCTTCAATTTGACAAGGGTGAGATTTATTTGGTGTTAGATTGAGTTAGGTGAAAGGTTCCAACCATTTTGAGACAAGGTTGGTGCCTAGGTCAAGGTTTGATAAATTGGCCCTATGTGTATGTGAGGGAAAAGAAATGGAATTATCCCACTATTGGATTTCTCTCCATTTGATTGGACTTGTCTTGACTCGAATGTCATTCTTATTAGTTTAGAAACATTTTCAACCATTGAAACCATTCCAAAAGGTCTAGCTCAAAGATTTGTAAAATTGGCAAAAACACAGGAGAGGTGACAAGTCAATTCTTCTGATTCTTGTAATGTGCTCCCCTTGCTTCACTTGGGCAAGGTTGAGGGTCAATTTAGGGTTAGATTAGGTTTAGAGATGGTTTCACACCATTTGGTAAAAGTAGAGGTGCATAGGACAAGAATTGGTGAAAATGGCTATGTGTCACATATGCCTCTATGCATATGTGGCATTTGATGTTTAATTTGACTAGGCTTGACCCAATTGATGTTGTTGAGAGTTGAAATGGTATATAGGAGTGATCCAACCATTCAATTTCAAGTCTTAGGGTCAAGATCCTCAATTTCACAAATTTGATATTTTGCTCTCATATGCCTCTATGGCATTATTACTTTCTTTTTACAATCTTCTGTTTCACTTTGGATTGGGTTGGAGAAGTTCTAGATAAGGTTTAAGAAGGTTTTCCAATCTTCTAAATAAAGTAGAAAGGCCTAGGGTAAAGTTTTACCAAAAATAGCCATAGGCATATATACCTCTTTCTTAAATAAGATTTTTCCTTTTTTATTTTATTTCTCAAAGATTGAGGACAAGAGGGATGTGGTTTAGGTTTTAATAAGTTTTGCAATGGTTCACCACCATTTAGCAAAATAAGAAAAGGTAGGGTTCAAGATTTACATATTAAGGCTATAGGCCCACATATGGCTTTTCCTTTATTTTAGATTTCTCAAAATATATCCAAAGGATTTTGGAGAAGGTTAGGGTTTAAGGTTTTTCTTATTTGATTTCTTTCTTCTTTTAATTTCATTTGGTTGGTGATCTTCACTTGATCACTTTAGGGTTTTAGGGTTTATCACATAAGTATAATAACACTCATCAGGACAAAAGCACAAGTAATATGTATGAGCACTAAGCATAGCACTCTATTTAAGAAAAGTTTTTGTTGGTTCTCATTTTTGGAAAAAGGGAATTCATTTTCTCTTTATTTTGAAATTTGGGGTGTTACAAACCCTTCACCCTTAAACAAATCTCGTCCCGAGATTTTAAGAAGAGTTAGGTTCCTAAGAGAGATTGGGTGATAAGATTTAGCAGGAAACATACTTGGCATGTTCTGAGGTGCTTCTTGCGCTTCGATGGCCGTTATGTTGTAGTAGCGACCGTTGCGGTTGTTCGGGTAGTTTGGAGCAAACTTTCTTCTAGTTGCGATACGGCGCTGCTGCTGTGCAGGTGCAGCGGTGTTGGCGGCCATCTTGGCAAGCTTCTTGGGGCATTCATTGGAGTAATGACCCACAGTTCGACATTCATAGCAGGTTACCGTTGACTTGTCTGTTTGTGCAATGGGTACAACATTGCTTCCAGTCCTTGGGGCATTGTTGGCGGCTTTCATCGGGCACGTGCTAGAGTAATGACCAGTAACACCACACTCATAGCAAGTCACATTGGACTTGCCTCTGGGAGCATGGTGGGATATTGGGATGAGCTGCTCCAGTGATGCTATCCTCACGCGGAGGCGAGCAATGAGATAGTCCTTCTTGGCGTGCTGATGGCGAAGTGCCTTGCGCTCCATTGCAAGGATGTTGATGGTGTCAGTCATCTTGGCGTGTTCAGTGCGTATCTGATTGGCCTGGGCACGGGAGTTGTTGCGGGTAGGAGGGGCCATCTGAACATTGAAGTAGATGATAAGATAAGAGGGAATTTTCTATGGTTGGTTTGAGTTAAAGTTCAAAAGTTCAAAATTTGAAAACTTGAGTAGTGTTGAGGGGGTAAAAACCAGCAACACTTTTTCATTCATACCAAACATCACACATTACAAATCTAACACACCGTTGGTTTGAAGAACCATTCATTCGCTCTACGATACAAGGGGATCCTGATACAACTCACACCTACTTAAGTGCTGGAGTGATTCTACTCTTCCAGGTGGATCCTTCTTCTTCACGGGTGAGGTGCTTGGCGAGAGGCGAGGGCGTTGTCCAAATCCCTGCGGGTTTTGTACTGCTTGAAGTCCTGAGGTGCTTCATAGGGGTTCATCTTTGGTTGTGGTGGGGGCATGGTCATCGGTCTTCCCATGGAGTCATGTCTTGGGTAGTAGATGAAACGAGTGTTCTTGATCTTGTCCTCATTTTGTCCACACAGGCGGGAAATTGTTTCTTGCATAGCTTTGTCTAGTCCCTCCTTCCAAGTGCTTCCCTTTACAGACAACCATATGGTTTCCCAAACCGGGGCATCAAGCTTCCTTCGTAGATCAGTAGAAACGTCCCACTGAGGTGGTTCTCCTGACTGAGCTTTGAGTGGTATTCCGAAGAATACGGGATACAGATGTCCTAGATAGTCCACGAGTTGCTTCAACTCCTTTTCGAACCCTTGGTCGCCTCCGGAACCAAGCTGATAGGACTCCCATTGGTACGTCATCTGTGAACAGAGAGGCGGAGTAAATTAGAGAAGTAGTCAGGTGTGCAAAATTTTATGTAGGCTTGCAAAGAAAGCAGAGTATAGATTTCTCATTTTTGCAAAAGATCTCAAGGATAAGAGTAAGAACAAGTTTTCACAAATATTCACTTCATTGGTTTTTGAAACTAAGTTTTTCAGACGTCCATTCTAACTAGGGTCTCCTAAGGTCAAACAATGGCTCTGATACCAACTTGTCAACACCCGGATTTTTAAGTCCAGATGCCTGTTATGCCATACATCGCAATCCCAGGAATATTGTTGTTGCGAGACATAACAGTTGAATATCATAAGTCATCATTCATTACATACCATAGTCGTCTTACAAATAGAGATCACATGATCCATATTACACAAATAGTTGATCTATTGATCAACATACACCAAGTTCATAGTTTCATAGCAGAAGCGTAAATAGAAGGGACTCTCTAGTCCACAGGCCAACGTCTGACGTCAGAAGATTCCCTAGTTGTCGTGGGTGTCCGGCTGGTCGTCCTCTTCATACTGCTGTTCTGCTTCATAGTCTGGCCATTTGAATAGCCAGGGACACAGCCGTGAGTACTTTAAAGTACTCGCAAACTAAATACGAATGTAAGTGCTAATAATTCTAGTAAGGGGTACTAAGCTCTAGTTTATTTTGCATAAAGCTAATTTTGTTTCACAAACAGTTTTGTAAACAACTCTTCATGTGCTAACTAACTCAAGTGGGAACATTAGTGTCATTCCCACAACTCTGTTGTGATTCGAAGTCAGAACCACCTTTCAAATTCAAATTCACAAGTCACCATTCACCATTCATAGTTTTCGAAAAGTTCTGATGACGGAACAGTATGGCCTTTCCAACTGTCCATAACCGAGGACGCGGCTATTCGAATAGGTTTAACTCTGCAGAGGTTGTACACTTGTGCCACAACAATTGCAATAGCTCGTCAGGGTAATCGGCCCTGATTTATCGTACGCAGTACGCGAACTACCAATCATAACCTTTCATTTACATACCCTAGTATAGGCACCTCTCCCCATGAGCTTGGCCTCCCGGTGAAGACAGACATACGGCACTGGGAATCGCACAGGCTTGGGCCGGACATTCACCTCATTTCGCATCATATCTTATCATTTCTTTTGTGGTAGAGGCAGCTTTCGGCATAACCCCGATGACGCTTGTTTAGAGGGAACCCATACTAAGACACACAAACTTCCAGTTAAGCCCTACCCAGATTCAGGTATTGTGGGGGTACAGGTAAAATTGGAATGGTATCGCATCCGAACCCAACCATCAGTATTTTTGTAAAATTCACCAAGTCATTCACCAGTCATATTCATCTTCAAAATCTTTCAATAGAATGACTCATCATTCCAAGGTTTTCAAAGTCGTTTCAAATCCCAAGTTTCCAAAGGGAGTAGTCACTTTCAAAAATCAGCACTAGCATCTAGGTATGAGGGGTGCTAAGTATTTTGCTTCTAGGCTAACTTTGATACTCTTGTACTATTCCAATACTAACCAAGTGAATCATGAATCAGAAAGTACTTTGATAACACTAAAGTACATAAAGCTTGTACAGTAAAACTGGGAAATAGGATCATAAGCATAAAGTAAATAAGGTAATGCCTTGCTCATAGTGAGCTTTGCACTTTGCAAGAGTATTATCTTGCTATGCTTGGGGGAGACTAACTTTTACTACTCTAGTAACCAACTTGTACTTTGACCAAAGTTAACTATAAAAGTAACTCATTTAGAAAACAAGTAAAAACTTGTAAAGTAAAAACTTGGGATGGGTTCATATAAGAAAAGGTAAGAACATGGTGCCTTGCCCCAAGGTGGGCTTTGCACTTTGCAAGAATATTAGCTTGCAAAAGGATAGTTTCTATCAGTGTTAGCTTGCAACATTATAACTTGCAATAATCTAGCTTGCAAGAGTATAGCTTGCGCTAGGATAGTTTCTATCAGTGTTAGCTTGCAGAAATATCCGCTTGCAATATTTTAACGTGCATTGGTATTGGCTTGCCTTGGTTGAAGTGAGGGTCCAAGTTCTCTTCTCCTTTCTCCTTGTAGAAGTCCTCCTCTTCCTGATGGTCTCCGGTACTAGCGTCTAAAATACGAATACGGGGTACACAATCATCATACCAAACTTACATACTAAACTAAGCACACCCAAGCTTCACACAACTTAACTAGCATCACATACTACTATTAAGTGGGTGGGTGTGCTCCTCTTATTTAAGAAAAATAATTTCCTCTCAATATCTTATTAAGATTTAAAATTCCCTCATGAACAAAATATGACTTAGATTGACCAAAGTCAACCTCTTCATACTCATCATTTAAGAAAAAGATTTAAATGAGGTTCCATACCTCATACAATTTAATACTAACCTGGTAGTGATTTAATGTCACCAAATACTCAACATGAGATTATATAGACCATGGTCCATACCTCATGTTGAAATACTTAAGAACAAGATTTAAATGAGAGGGAAACCTCTCATATGGTTTAACACATAGTTGTAACTAGGTTAACAACTACCATTGAGGTGATTTAACATCCTCAACAATTCATTGGTTATTCTAACATTACTTGTATTTACACCAATTATTCTATTCACACAAATACTACAATTAGGGTGTATTGGTGGGGTTGCTTGAGGAAAAGTAATTTCCTCTTCTTACATGTGTAAAAGATAGTTTCTATCTGGTTCTTGAGAAATACTTTTCTCTTATTGAAATCTTCTTAAGATTTAATTTCTCAAACAATCATACATGAAATCATATTGACCCAAGTCAACCATTCATCATCATCCTTTGAGAAATAGATTTAAATGAGGTAGAGTACCTCATACCATTTAATAGCACTACATATGATTTAAATCTCTAAGTAATTCATATAAGTGAGTTTGGCCAGGGGTCCAAACATCACATGAATTCATTTGAGACAAGATTTAAATGAAGTATAAAACTTCATAAGACTTACTTAATAGTTTTGGACAATATCCACTAGCTAAACTAGCCATATTATCCACTACTTAAACTAGGGCATGATCAGGCAAAGTGACCACACCATTTTATTGCATAAACAATTAGTGTAAGTCAAATGTGAGCTATTGGAGTTGGATTTGACTCAATAACTATTTTGGTTGATTTTTAAGAATTATTCTAAGGCAGAAAAGTCCCTGTCTTGTTTATTTTTCTATATTAATTCTACAAGTAATTTTGAGATGGGACCAGTGGCAATGGATAGATCTTTTCCTAAGCTTTCCAACAATATAAAGTTCATCAAAATTGGTTGGGTAGATTTGAAACTATTCAATTTCAAACACTGCATCCGTTTGCCATTTATCTAAAAAGAATTAAACGAATTTCGGATTTAAACTGGGCGGGAAACGAAGTGGGCCGATTTAGTTTGAACGCAGCACAGAGGAGTTGGGCCGGCCCAGCTAACGCTGCGGGCCAGCTGACAGCAGGCCCCACTCGTCAGCGGGTGAGGCTTACCGAAGCGGTACGCGCGAGTGTTGGCCGTGCGATCAGATCAAGATCCAACGGCGGGTGGTCGTCGTCGTCGTCGACGCGAGGAGCTTGCGGGAGCGGCGGATGTAGGGGGTCGGCGGCGAGCTGGGACTCCGGCGAGCGGCGGCGGTGATGCAGGTCGACGTTGTAGACGACGGCGAGTGCGCTGGTACCGGTGGCGTTTCCTGGGGCGGCCTCCTTCTCCGGCGAGCTTCGGCGACGGAGAGCGGCGGTGAGGTAGCAATTGGGTGGCTCTGGTGGGCAATGCGGCGAGGCGAGGTGGCTAGACTACTCAGGGAGGAGAGGGGATTCGAGAGGCGTGCTCCATTTGAAGGGAGGGGTGCTCCTTATATAGTAGCGAGGAGAGGCCGAGGGTGCGGGGAAGGTCGACGAGGTCGCGGCGTTTCCGGCGAGCAATGGGGGTAGGCGAGGGCGGCGCTATGTAGGGGGGGGGGGGGTCGAGGCGGTGCTAGGAGGCTAGACGGCGAGGTGGGGGACGGTCTGCTGTGGGCGCGCGACGGCGACATTCTGGCGGCAGGGTTGCGGAAAGACGGGGACCTGGTCATCGGCGACGGCGCTCGCGCGGGGCACGGCGCGTGTCTGGCGGGCGTTGGTCGTCCAGGAGAGCTTGCTGGCGAAGGGAGATGGCGAGAGGGGGCCTGGGTCGACGGCGCACAGCGACGCTCTGTCGCGCCCAGGGCGTGTCTGGCGCGCGTCCGGCGCGTTCTGGGCACGTCGGGCACAGCGCGTTCCCGGCGGAGCAGGGTTCCTCCTCGACAAAGGCGTGGCTAGGGAGGTCTAGGGAGGTGTGGTGGCGAAGCTGGACACCAGGGCCAGGGCTGGGGTGAAGGAGAAGAGGGGGGAGCATGGCATGGTGGTGTCATGGCCGGCATGGCCATGCCATGCTTGCATGGCTAGCTCCTCCTAGGGTTCCTGTGGGTGTGCTAGGGTGAGAGTGGTCAAGGGAACCAGAGAGAGAGATTTGGGGTCATAGGGTTTGGGTAGATCACTATTTAGAATAGTGAGCAAATAGTTCCCTATTTGTACTCCCCAAATTTTATCCAAATTTGGTTTGATTCAAAAAGTTGACCAAGTTAAAAAGGGGGTGTTTGGTTTGGTTCTAAATGACCAGAGACAACAATGTGTGGTGGTGGAAATTAGAAATTCAAAGAATGGCCAAATTTGATAAGTGGGAGATTGTTCCACTTAATTAAAAGTGCCCACTTTGGATGAACCTAGCTATTGATCAAAGATGATTTTGGCCAGGGGGTCTTTACCAAAGTTGCTCTCCTTGATGTGCTCTTGGATGACAGGCAAAGAGTTGGGAAAGTTTAGTTTGAAAAACTTAAAATAGAGAGGCTCAAAGTAGGGACTAGAATATAAATGGCAGATTTGACCATTATCACATGTGATCCCCAATTGAGTTTGAAAATCATTTGAATTGTGTTTCCTGGATTCCAATAGTTGTGATAAATGTTAGTAACATTATACAACTAATGGTGAAGGCCAAAAATGGTCTAGGGTCCAAATTTATAAAAATGGCATAAGCCCTATGTGAGGGTTTTTGTGAAATTCTAGCTTTTATTCTTTTATTCCTCTTTGCTTCAATTTGACAAGGGTGAGATTTATTTGGTGTTAGATTGAGTTAGGTGAAAGGTTCCAACCATTTTGAGACAAGGTTGGTGCCTAGGTCAAGGTTTGATAAATTGGCCCTATGTGTATGTGAGGGAAAAGAAATGGAATTATCCCACTATTGGATTTCTCTCCATTTGATTGGACTTGTCTTGACTCGAATGTCATTCTTATTAGTTTAGAAACATTTTCATCCATTGAAACCATTCCAAAAGGTCTAGCTCAAAGATTTGTAAAATTGGCAAAAACACAGGAGAGGTGACAAGTCAATTCTTCTGATTCTTGTAATGTGCTCCCCTTGGTTCACTTGGGCAAGGTTGAGGGTCAATTTAGGGTTAGATTAGGTTTAGAGATGGTTTCACACCATTTGGTAAAAGTAGAGGTGCATAGGACAAGAATTGGTGAAAATGGCTATGTGTCACATATGCCTCTATGCATATGTGGCATTTGATGTTTAATTTGACTAGGCTTGACCCAATTGATGTTGTTGAGAGTTTAAATGGTATATAGGAGTGATCCAACCATTCAATTTCAAGTCTTAGGGTCAAGATCCTCAATTTCACAAATTTGATATTTTGCTCTCATATGCCTCTATGGCATTATTACTTTCTTTTTACAATCTTCTGTTTCACTTTGGATTGGGTTGGAGAAGTTCTAGATAAGGTTTAAGAAGGTTTTCCAATCTTCTAAATAAAGTAGAAAGGCCTAGGGTAAAGTTTTACCAAAAATAGCCATAGGCATATATACCTCTTTCTTAAATAAGATTTTTCCTTTTTTATTTTATTTCTCAAAGATTGAGGACAAGAGGGATGTGGTTTAGGTTTTAATAAGTTTTGCAATGGTTCACCACCATTTAGCAAAATAAGAAAAGGTAGGGTTCAAGATTTACATATTAAGGCTATAGGCCCACATATGGCTTTTCCTTTATTTTAGATTTCTCAAAATATATCCAAAGGATTTTGGAGAAGGTTAGGGTTTAAGGTTTTTCTTATTTGATTTCTTTCTTCTTTTAATTTCATTTGGTTGGTGATCTTCACTTGATCACTTTAGGGTTTTAGGGTTTATCACATAAGTATAATAACACTCATCAGGACAAAAGCACAAGTAATATGTATGAGCACTAAGCATAGCACTCTATTTAAGAAAAGTTTTTGTTGGTTCTCATTTTTGGAAAAAGGGAATTCATTTTCTCTTTATTTTGAAATTTGGGGTGTTACACAATTATTCTTTGTTGAATATCATGTGAGTTGCTATGCATGTTCGTCTTGTCTGAAGTAAGGGAGATCTACCACCTTATGGTTAAGCATGCATATTGTTAGAGAAGAACATTGGGCCGCTAACTAAAGCCATGATTCATGGTGGAAGTTTCAGTTTTGGACATATATCCTCAATCTCATATGAGAATAATAATTGTTGCCACATGCTTATGCATTAAAGAGGAGTCCATTATCTGTTGTCCATGTTGTCCCGGTATGGATGTCTAAGTTGAGAATAATCAAAAGCGAGAAATCCAAAATGCGAGCTTTCTCCTTAGACCTTTGTACAGGCGGCATGGAGGTACCCCATTGTGACACTTGGTTAAAACATGTGTATTGCGATGATCCGGTAGTCCAAGCTAATTAGGACAAGGTGCGGGCACTATTAGTATACTATGCATGAGGCTTGCAACTTGTAAGATATAATTTACATAACTCATATGCTTTATTACTACCATTGACAAAATTGTTTCATGTTTTCAAAATAAAAGCTCTAGCACAAATATAGCAATCGATGCTTCGGAAATGCAATTTTGATCTCAGGTGCATATGCTCCTGCTAAAGAGAAAAACATTTTAAAATATCACAAAAAATACAAACACAAATTTCAGGCGTATATGTCAACAATCTATATGTGTATGCCAAGTTTCGCGCGAAACCGATAGGTTTGGTGTCCTGTGTAAAAATGACAAGCAAAACGTCTTGTGAAGAGCTTATATTTAGCACCAAATTTTAACTTTTTTACACATGACACAAAAAGTATCGATTTTTCGTGAAACGACTTTGCAAACACATAGAACATCAAGATGTATCCGTAACATTTTTTATCGAATTTTTTTGACATTATATAATATGTTGAAATTAAATTTTAAAAACCAGGAGCATGTGCTCCCGGGAGCAGAAACAACATGTCCTCGATGCTTTCCTCTTTGATGGACCATTCTTTTTACTTTTATGTTGAGTCAGTTCACCTATTTCTCTCCACCTCAAGAAGCAAACACTTGTGTGAACTGTGCATTGATTCCTACATACTTGCATATTGCACTTATTATATTACTCTATGTTGACAATTATCCATGAGATATACATGTTATAAGTTGAAAGCAACCGCTGAAACTTAATCTTCCTTTGTGTTGCTTCAATACCTTTACTTTGATTTATTGCTTTATGAGTTAACTCTTATGCAAGACTTATTGATGCTTGTCTTGAAGTACTATTCATGAAAAGTCTTTGCTTTATGATTCACTTGTTTACTCATGTCATTTCCATTGTTTTGATCGCTGCATTCATTACATATGTTTACAAATAGTATGATCAAGGTTATGATGGCATGTCACTCCAGAAATTGTCTTTGTTATCGTTTTACCTGCTCGGGACGAGCAGAACTAAGCTTGGGGATGCTGATACGTCTCCGATGTATCGATAATTTCTTGTGTTCCATGCCACATTATTGATGATATCTACATGTTTTATGCACACTTTATGTCATATTCGTGCATTTTCTGGAACTAACCTATTAACAAGATGCCGAAGAGCCAGTTGCTGTTTTCTGCTGTTTTTGGTTTCAGAAATCCTAGTAACGAAATATTCTCGGAATTGGATGAAATCAACGCCCAGGGTCCTATTTTGCCACGAAGCTTCCAGAAGACCGAAGGAGAGTCGAAGTGGGGCCACGAGGTGGCCAAACCACAGGGCGGCGCGGCCCAAGCCCTGGCCGCGCCGACCTATGGTGTGGGCCCCTCGTGCCGCCTCTTTACCTGCCCTTCCGCCTACAAATAGCCTCCGTGGCGAAACCCCCAGTACAGAGAGCCACGATACGGAAAACCTTACTGAGACGCCGCCGCCGCCAATCCCATCTCGGGGGATTCTGGAGATCTCCTCCGGCACCCTGCCGGAGAGGGGATTCATCTCCCGGAGGACTCTTCACCGCCATGGTCGCCTCCGGAGTGATGAGTGAGTAGTTCACCCCTGGACTATGGGTCCATAGCAGTAGCTAGATGGTTGTCTTCTCCTCATTGTGCTTCATTGTTGGATCTTGTGAGCTGCCTAACATGATCAAGATCATCTATCTGTAATTCTATATGTTGCGTTTGTTGGGATCCGATGAATAGAGAATACTTGTTATGTTGATTATCAAAGTTATGTCTATGTGTTGTTTATGATCTTGCATGCTCTCCGTTATTAGTAGATGCTCTGGCCAAGTTGATGCTAGTAACTCCAAGAGGGAGTATTTATGCTCGATAGTGGGTTCATGTCTCCGTGAATCTGGGGGAGTGAGAGAAACCTCTAAGATTATGGATGTGCTGTTGCCACTAGGGATAAAACATTGGTGCTATGTTCGAGGATGTAGTCACTGATTACATTACGCGCAATACTTAATGCAATTGTCTGTTGTTAGCAACTTAATACTGGAGGGGGTTCGGATGATAACCTGAAGGTGGACTTTTTAGGCATAGATGCATGCTGGATAGCGGTCTATGTACTTTGTCGTAATGCCCAATTAAATCTCACAGTACTCATCATAATATGTATGTGCATGGTCATGCCCTCTCTATTTGTCAATTGCCCAACTGTAATTTGTTCACCCAACATGCTGTTTATCTTATGGGAGAGACACCTCTAGTGAACTGTGGACCCCGGTCCTATTCTTTACATCGCATACAATCTACTGCAATACTTGTTTTACTGTTTTCTGCAAACAATCATCTTCCACACAATACGGTTAATCCTTTGTTACAGCAAGCCGGTGAGATTGACAACCTCACTGTTTCGTTGGGGTAAAGTACTTTGGTTGTGTTGTGCAGGTTCCACGTTGGCGCCGGAATTTCTGGTGTTGCGCCGCACTACATCCCGCCGCCATCAACCTTCAACGTGCTTCTTGACTCCTACTGGTTCGATTAAACCTTGGTTTCTTACTGAGGGAAACTTGCCGCTGTGCGCATCACACCTTCCTCTTGGGGTTCCCAACGGACGTGTCAACTACACGCATCAGCGTGCTGCAGCCGCTGCTCCTCCATGGAATCGGGTACTATTCGTAGCGCGGCATCACCTAGGCCCAGCCCACACGACGTTTAGGGAGAAGCACGCACGCGGCAAACGTTCCAGCCCACAGTTCATTATCCATGTTCCGGAAGCTGCCCATTCTTCCTTGCATCGCGAGAAAAGGGGATCAGGTAGTTCATCGTTGTCCTCGCCTCGGAGGTCAAGAGCAGCTCGCCCTGGCTCCTCTCGCGTGTCGACCCGCAGGGTAACTTCGTCGCCGGCCATTCACCGCGCCGCACAGGTCCACCACCCGCGCGCCTCCGCTCCGCCCCGCCCATGCAGCACCCCGCCGCCGACGGCCACCTCGCCTCCGCTCGGCCCCGCCCCGTTCATGCAACACCCCACCGCCGACGGCCAAGCCCTGCACACGCACGAACATAGCAAAGCAACCACGTCTGACTCCAGCAGACGCCGGAGCTGGGCGCGCAGACGCCGAAGCTGGGCGCGGGCCGCTTGCGCGTGCTCTCCATCGACGGGGGCGCGGATGGCGGCGCGCTTGCCGCAGCCGCCCTCGTGAGGCTCGAGCGATAGCTACAGCAGCTCTCCGGCAACCCGGCCGCGCGCGTCACGGACTACTTCGACTGCCCGCCGCGCTCTGTTCCCCGCAGGGACATTTCACCGAACACCTTAAGGGCGTGGGCGTCCAGCAGGCGGCATCGGCGATGCGGCATCGGCGTCTGGGCGTCTGCGACAGCGTGGCGAGGCGGCATCGGCGAGGCGGCGTCGGCGAGGCGGCATCGGTGAGGTGGCGTCGGCGAGGCGGCATCGGCGAGGCCGCGTCGGCGTGCGCGTGAGCGGGGAGGGAAAGAAGGGGCCGGAGGACTTACCTGCAGCGCCGAGGAGCGGGCGGCGGCGGCCGACGGCGAGGCTGCGACGGCGACGGCGTGGTGCGCGACGGCGTGGATGACGGCGACGGCGCGGGGTCTCTGCGTGCGGGAAGAAATGGGGATTTGGGGGAAATTTGGCCCGCGCGCTAAGTCAAAACGAGGAGGAACACCCTTTGGTACCGGTTGGTACCACCAACTGGTACGAAAGGCCTTTCGTACCGGTTGGTGGTACCAACCGGTACCAAATGTATTTTTTTGTTTTCTTTTTTCTTTTGCTGTTTTCTTTTCTTTTGCTGTTTTCTTTTCTGTTTCTTTTTTCTTTTCTGTTTCTTTTTCTTTTCTGTTTCTTTTTATTTTCTTTTTTATTTTCTATTTCTCTTTTTTTTCTTTTCTTTTCTATTTCTTATTTTCTATTTGTTTTTCTATTTCTTATTTGCTGTTTCTTTTTCGTTTCTTTTTCTTTTTCCTTTATGTTCATTTTCTTTTCTATTTCTTTTTTTTTATTTCTTTTCTATTTCTTTTCTTTACTCCCGTCGTCCGCGCGGGAAAGTTTCCCGCCACGTACGACGTCGCGCGGGAAACTTTCCCGCCGCGACGCCGCGCGTGGGAGAAAAAAGGCGGGAAAGAAAGGGCCGGAATAAAAATTTATTACGATTGAACTCGAATTAAAAGTACATAGCTTAACTGAAAATTAAGATACATGGCCAGATTCTACTGTTAGAGTCATTCAGTCATACTCGTGCCTAGCCCTGTAGTAGTCGCCACTGTAGTCGTCGTAGTCGCCGTCATCATCGTCGCTGGCATCGAGGTCGCGGTAGTCGAACGTCGGCGGGTGAGCACGCGTGGGCTGGGACTGAGGGTAGCGCAGGCGGGGGCCACGGTAGGCCATGACGTCCTGGAGAGTCCGGCCGCGCCACCACAGCCGATGGCCGGCCTCGTTGAAGTTCGAAGGAGGCGGGCCGCCCTCCTCGTGCCTGGCAAGCGCCCTCTCACGCCGATTGATGAAGAAGCTTTCCCAAGGCGGGTTGTAGTCGGGATGCCACTAGGGATTCCTCCGCTGCTCTGGCGTGAGCTCGAAGTAGTAGTGGTTCGTGATGGCCGTCTCGCGCGTCACACCTAGAGCGACTGGAGGGACCGGTACGCCTCTGACGCTTAGCAACCAGCCGGTCGAGATGCGGTAGCCCGGCGGGCAGGGGTAGTTCGAGGCGCAAAGCGCCTCCGCCTCCCGGGGGGTTAGAGATACGATGGAAGCCATGGGAGAGAATGATGAGGTTTGCAGATATGAGTCTAGATGTGATATGTAAATGGAGGCCAAGCCTACATATATATAGTGAAAAAATGGCGAGATGACGGAGGCGGGAACCGATGGAAAGCGCGGGAAGAAAATAGGCGGGAAACCTTTAGTACCGGCTGGTGGGTGCAACCGGTACTAAAGGTGGTTTTTCTGTCATGTAACAAAACTGTCGGTGGGATAAGGACGCGTGGGTAACCTTTAGTACCGGCTGGTGGGTGCAACCGGTACTAAAGGTGGTTTTCTGTCATGTAACAAAACTGTCGGTGGGATAAGGACGCGTGGGTAACCTTTAGCACCGGCTGGTGGGTGCAACCGGTACTAAAGCTGTCGGCAGGATGAGGATGCCCTGCTCGATGAGATAAAGCATGTAGTGCACGATGCCCTGTCGGAGGAAGAAGAGAATGTAGAAGCGGCGCCGTGCCTATAAAAGGAGCATCGATACGCCATGGCAAGCAGCTCAACAAGCCAACATGGCCGGATGGAGAGTTTCATCACCATGGATGGAGGAAAGGGTTGGGAAATCTCCCGTGGCGGAACTTGTCGAAGATGCCCTTGGTGCACACGCCCTATGGCATCTTCGAAAGTTCCGCCTCGGAAAAATTTCCATGCAAGCCCGTGAAAGACTCCATCTCCTCTAACAATGTTGGCGAAAGGGTTGGGAAATCTCCCATGGCGGAACTTGTCGAAGATGCCCTTGGTGCACACGCCCTATGGCATCTTCGGAAGTTCCGCCTCGGAAAAATTTCCCTGCAAGCCTGTGAAAGACTCCATCTCCTCTAACAATGTTGGGGAAAGGGTTGGGAAATCTCCCGTGGCGGAACTTCCCGAATATGCCCTTGGTGCACATGCCCTATATATGGCATATTCGGAAGTTCCACCTCGGAATTTTTTTCCTGCAAGCCCGTGAAAGCTACTTAACTAGTAAAACAAGCCAACCATCTCCATTGTTAATATCTTACATACAGTAACATCATTACACAAAAGTGATTTCCATATTGAGATACACAAGTTATGATCCCTATATCTAGCTAGTCTTCTGAGTTTTCTTCGTCTGTTTCCCTTTCTTCTGACTGCGATGCAACCATGGAAAATCTTCATTATTTAAGATGATGCTTGGGTCAATTTTTACCTTGAAGGGTGGAATATCATCAAACTTATTATAATCTTCTGACATGTCTGTCTTGTCCTATACTCCCACAATGTTTCTTTATCCTGAAAGAACTATGTGCCGCTTTGCCTCATCGTATGATGTGTCCTCTTGCCTTTCTTTTCTTTTTTTTTGGTTTGCTAGACATGTCCTTCACATAAAAAACCTGAGCCACTTCACTGGCTAGGAAGAATGGTTCGGTGTCGTACCCTAGATTCTTGAGATCTACTGTAGTCATTCCGTACTGCGGGTCTACCTGTACCCCATCTTTCAGGTTGAACCATTTGCACCGGAACAAAGGGACCTTGAAATTAGGTTGATACGCGTACAGCACGCGTCCGTTGGGAACCCCAAGAGGAAGGTGTGATGCGTACAGCAGCAAATTTTCCCTCAGTAAGAAACCAAGGTTTATCGAACCAGTAGGAGCCAAGAAGCACGTTGAAGGTTGATGGCAGCGAAGTGTAGTGCGGCGCAACACCAGGGATTCCGGCGCCAACGTGGAACCTGCACAACACAACCAAATTACTTTGCCCCAACGTGACAGTGAGGTTGTCAATCTCACCGGCTTGCTGTAACAAAGGATTAGATGTATAGTGTGGATGATGAAGTTTGCATAAAACAGTAGAACAAGTATTGCAGTAGATTGTATTCGATTAAAAGAATGGACCGGGGTCCACAGTTCACTAGAGGCGTCTCTCCGATAAGAATAAGCATGTTGGGTGAACAAATTACAGTTGGGCAATTGACAAATAAAGAGGGCATGACCATGCACATACATGTTATGATGAGTATAGTGAGATTTAATTGGGCATTACGACAAAGTACATAGACCGCTATCCAGCATGCATCTATGCCTAAAAAGTCCACCTTCAGGTTATCATCCGAACCCCTTCCAGTATTAAGTTGCAAACAACAGACAATTGCATTAAGTATGGTGCATAATATAATCAACAACTACATCCTTAGACATAGCATCGATGTTTTATCCCTAGTGGCAACAGCACATCCACAACCTTAGAACTTTCTGTCACTGTCCCAGATTTAATGGAGGCATGAACCCACTATCGAGCATAAATACTCCCTCTTGGAGTTAAGAGTAAAAACTTGGCCAGAGCCTCTACTAATAACGGAGAGCATGCAAGATCATAAACAACACATAGATAATAGATTGATAATCAACATAACATAGTATTCTCTATTCATCGGATCCCAACAAACACAACATGTAGCATTACAGATAGATGATCTTGATCATGTTAGGCAGCTCACAAGATCCAACAATGAAGCACAATTAGGAGAAGACGACCATCTAGCTACTGCTATGGACCCATAGTCCAGGGGTGAACTACTCACTCATCACTCCGGAGGCGACCATGGCGGTGAAGTGTCCTCTGGGAGATGATTCCCCTCTCCGGCAGGGTGTCGGAGGCGATCTCCTGAATCCCCCGAGATGGGATTGGCGGCGGCGGCGTCTCTGGAAGTTTTTCCGTATCGTGGCTCTCGGTACTGGAACTATTATCGACGAAGGCTTCTTATAGTCGGAGAGGTAGGTTTAGGGGCGACGCGAGGGGCCACACACTAGGCCGGCGCGGCCAGGGCCTGGGCCGCGCTGCCCTAGCGTCTGGCCGCCTTGTTGCCCCACTTCGTATCTTCCCCGGTGTTCTGGAAGCTTCGTGGAAAAATAAGATCCTGGGCGTTGATTTCGTCCAATTCCGAGAATATTTCCTTACTAGGATTTCTGAAACCAAAAACAGCAGAAAATAGCAACTGGCTCTTCGGCATCTCGTTAATAGGTTAGTGCCAGAAAATGCATAAATATGACATAAAGTATGTATAAAACATGTAGGTATCATCAATAATGTGGCATGGAACATAAAAAATTATCGATACATCAGAGACGTATCAGCATCCCCAAGCTTAGTTCCTGCTCGTCCCGAGTAGGTAAACGATAACAAAGATAATTTCTGGAGTGACATGCCATCATAATCTTGATAATACTATTGTAAGCACATGTAATGAATGCAGCGATCAAAGCAATGGTAATGCAATGAGTAAACAAATGAATCATATAGCAAAGACTTTTCATGAATAGTACTTTCAAGACAAGCATCAATAAGTTTTGCATAAGAGTTAACTCATAAAGCAATAATTCAAAGTAAAGGCATTGAAGCAACACAAAGGAAGATTAAGTTTCAGCGGTTGCTTTCAACTTGTAACATGTATATCTCATGGATATTATCAATGTAAAGTAATATAACAGGTGCAATATGCAAGTATGTAGGAATCAATGCACAGTTCACACAAGTGTTTGCTTCTTGAGATGGAGAGAGATAGGTGAACTGACTCAACAATAAAAGTAAAAGAATGGCCCTTCGCAGAGGGAAGCATTGATTGCTATATTTGTGCTAGAGCTTTGGTTTTGAAAACAAGAAACAATTTTGTCAACGGTAGTAATAAAGCATATGTATCATGTAAATTATATCCTACAAGTTGCAAGCCTCATGCATAGTATACTAATAGTGCCCGCACCTTGTCCTAATTAGCTCGGATTACCTGGATTATCACAGCAATACATATGTTTTAACCAAGTGTCACAAAGGGGTACCTCTATGCCGCCTGTACAAAGGTCTAAGGAGAAAGCTTGCATTGGATTTCTCGCTTTTGATTATTCTCAACTTAGACATCCATACCGGGACAACATAGACAACAGATAATGGACTCCTCTTTAATGCTTAAGCATTTAGCAACAATTAATTTTCTCATATGAAATTGAGGATATTTGTCCAAAACTGAAACTTCCACCATGGATCATGGCTTTAGTTAGCGGCCCAATGTTCTTCTCTAACAGTATGCATGCTCAAACCATTCAACTCATGGTAAATCGCCCTTACTTCAGACAAGACGGACATGCATAGCAACTCACATGATATTCAACAAAGAGTAGTTGATGGCGTCCCCAGGAACATGGTTATCGCACAACAAGCAACTTAATAAGAGATAAAGTGCATAAGTACATATTCAATACCACAATAGTTTTTAGGCTATTTGTCCCATGAGCTATATATTGCAAAGATAGAGGATAGAAATTTTAAAGGTAGCACTCAAGCAATTTACTTTGGAATGGCGGAGAAATACCATGTAGTAGGTAGGTATGGTGGACACAAATGACATAGTGGTTGGCTCAAGGATTTTGGATGCATGAGAAGTATTCCCTCTCGATACAAGGTTTAGGCTAGCAAGGTTATTTGAAACAAACACAAGTATGAAGCAGTGCAGCAAAACTCACATAAAATACATATAAACATTATAAGACTCTACACCGTCTTCCTTGTTGTTCAACCCTTACTAGAAATTATCTAGACCTTAGAGAGACCAATTATGCAAACCAAATTTTAGCAAGCTCTATGTATTTCTTTATTAATAGGTGCAAAGTATATGATGCAAGAGCTTAAACACGAGCACAAAAATTTCCAAGTATCAAATTATCCAAGACATTTTACCAATTACCACATGTAGCATTTCCCGTTTCCAACCATATAACAATTTAACGAAGAAGATTCAACCTTCGCCATGAACACTATGAGTAAAGCCTAAGGACATATTTGTCCATATGCAATAGCGGAGCGTGTCTCTCTCCCACACAATGAATGCTAGGATCCACTTTATTCAAACAAAACAAAAACAAAAGCAAACAGACGCTCCAAGCAAAGTACATAAGATGTGATGGAATAAAAATATAGTTTCACTAGAGGAACCTGATAATGTTGTCGATGAAGAAGGGGATGCCTTGGGCATCCCCAAGCTTAGACGCTTGAGTCTTCTTGAAATATGCAGGGGTGAACCACCGGGGCATTCCACAGCTTAGAGCTTTCACAATCCTTGATCATATTGTATCATCCTCCTCTCTTGATCCTTGAAAACTTCCTCCACACCAAACTCAAAACAACTCTTTAGAGGGTTAGTGCACAATCAAAATTTACATGTTCAGAGGTGACATAATCATTCTTAACACTTCTGGACATTGCACAAACCTACTGAAAGTTAATGGAATCGAAAGTCCATCAAACATAGCAAAACAGGCAATGCGAAATAAAAGGCAGAATGTGTCAAAACAGAACAGTTCGTAAAGACGAATTTTATTGAGGCACCAGACTTGCTCAAATGAAAATGCTCAAATTGAATGAAAGTTGCATACATATCTGTGGATCACTCACGTAAATTGGCATAATTTTCTGAGTTACCTACAGAGAATTAGGCCCAGATTCGTTACAACAAGAAATCTGTTTCTGCGCAGTAATCCAAATCTAGTATGAACCTTACTATCAAAGACTTTACTTGGCACAACAATGCAACAAAACTAAGATAAGGAGAGGTTGCTACAGTAGTAACAACTTCCAAGACACAAATATAAAACAAAATTGCTGTAGTAAAATCATGGGTTGTCTCCCATAAGCGCTTTTTCTTTAACGCCTTTCAGCTAGGCGCAGAAAGTGTGTATCAAGTATTATCAAGAGACGAAGCATCAACATCATAATTTGTTCTAATGATAGAATCAAAAGGTAACTTCATTCTCTTTCTAGGGAAGTGTTCCATACCTTTCTTGAGAGGAAATTGATATTTAATATTACCTTCCTTCATATCAATGATAGCACCAACAATTCGAAGAAAAGGTCTTCCCAATATAATGGGACAAGATGCATTGCATTCAATATCCAACACAACAAAATCAACGGGGACAAGGTTATTGTTAACGGTAATGTGAACATTATCAACTCTCCCCAAAGGTTTCTTTGTAGAGTTATCAGCAAGATTAACATCCAAATAACAATTTTTCAATGGTGGCAAGTCAAGCATATTATATATTTTCTTAGGCATAACGGAAATACTTGCACCAAGATCACATAAAGCATTACAATCAAAGTCATTGACCTTCATCTTAATAATGGGCTCCCAACCATCCTCTAGCTTTCTAGGAATAGAAGTTTCGCGTTCTAATTTCTCTTCTCTAGCTTTTATGAGAGCATTTGTAATATGTTTCGTGAAAGCCAAATTTATAGCACTAGCATTAGGACTCTTAGCAAGTTTTTGTGAGAACTTTATAACTTCAGAGATGTGGCAATCATCAAAATCCAAACCATTATAATCTAAAGCAATGGGATCATTATCCCCAATGTTGGAAAAAATTTCAGCAGTTTTATCACAGGCAGTTTCAGCAGTTTCAGGCAGTTTTTCACGCTTTGCATTAGAAGTGGAAACATTGCAAACACCAATTCTTTTACCATTAATAGTAGGAGGTGCAGCAACATGTGGAGCATTAGCATTACTAGTGGTGGTAATAGTCCAAACTTTAGCTATATTATCTTCTTTAGCATTTTCTTCTTTTTCCCACCTAGCACGCAATTCGGCCATCAATCTTATATTCTCATTAATTCTAACTTGGATGGCATTTGCTATAGTAAAAATATTATTATTATTATTTTCATTAGGCATAACTTTCGATTTCAAAAGATCAACATCAATAGCTAGACTATCGACTTTAGAAGCAAGTATATCAATTTTCCCAAGCTTTTCTTCAACAGATTTGCTAAAAGCAGTTTGTGTACTAATAAATTCTTTAAGCATGGCTTCAAGTCTAGGGGGTGTATTCCTATTATTGTTGTAAGAATTACCATAGCCGTTGCCATTATTATAAGGATATGGCCTATAGTTGTTACTAGAATTGTTCCAATAAGCATTGTTGTTGAAATTATTATTTTTAATGAAGTTTACATCAACATGTTCTTCTTGAGCAACCAATGAAGCTAACGGAACATTATTGGGATCAACATTAGTCCTACCATTCACAAGCATAGACATAATAGCATCAATCTTATCACTCAAGGAAGAGGTTTCTTCGACAGAATTTACCTTCTTACCTTGTGGAGCTCTTTCCGTGTGCCATTCAGAGTAATTAATCATCATATTATCAAGAAGCTTTGTTGCGTCGCCTAGAGTGATGGACATAAAGGTACCTCCAGCAGCTGAATCCAATAGGTTTCGCGAAGAAAAATTCAGTCCTGCATAAAAGGTTTGGATGATCATACAAGTAGTCAGTCCATGGGTTGGGCACTTTTTAACCAAAGATTTCATTCTTTCCCAAGCTTGTGCAACATGCTCATTATCCAATTGTTTAAAATTCATTATGCTACTTCTCAAAGATATAATTTTAGCAGGAGGATAATATCTACCAATAAAAGCATCCTTGCATTTAGTCCATGAATCAATACTATTCTTAGGCAGAGATAGCAACCACTCTTTAGCTCTTCCTCTTAATGAGAAAGGAAACAATTTTAATTTTATAATGTCACCATCTACATCCTTATACTTTTGCATTTCACATAGTTCAACAAAATTATTGAGATGGGCAGCAGCATCATCAGAACTAACACTAGAAAATTGCTCTCTCATAACAAGATTCAGTAAAGCAGGTTTAATTTCAAAGAATTATGCTGTAGTAGCAGGTGGAGCAATAGGTGTGCATAAGAAATCATTATTATTTGTGGTTGTGAAGTCACACAACTTAGTATTTTCAGGAGTACCCATTTTAGCAATAGTAAATAAAACAAACTAGATAAAGTAAATGCAAGTAACTAATTTTTTTGTGTTTTTAATATAGCAAACAAGATAGCAAATAAAGTAAAACTAGCAACTAATTTTTTTGTATTTTGATTTAGTGCAGCAAACAAAGTAGTAAATAAAATAAAGCAAGAAAAAAACAATGTAAAGAGATTGGAGGTGGAGACTCCCCTTGCAGCGTGTCTTAATCTCCCCGGCAACGGCGCCAGAAAAAGATCTTGATACGCGTACATCACGCGTCCGTTGGGAACCCCAAGAGGAAGGTGTGATGCGTACAGCAGCAAGTTTTCCCTCAGTAAGAAACCAAGGTTTATCGAACTAGTAGGAGCCAAGAAGCACGTTGAAGGTTGATGGCAGCGAAGTGTAGTGCGGCGCAACACCAGGGATTCCAGCGCCAACGTGGAACCTGCACAACACAACCAAATTACTTTGCCCCAACGTGACAGTGAGTTTGTCAATCTCACCGGCTTGCTGTAACAAAGGATTAGATGTATAGTGTGGATGATGAAGTTTGCAGAAAACAGTAGAACAAGTATTGCAGTAGATTGTATTCGATTAAAAGAATGGACCGGGGTCCACAGTTCAGTAGAGGCGTCTCTCCGATAAGAATAAGCATGTTGGGTGAAGAAATTACAGTTGGGCAATTGACAAATAAAGAGGGCATGACCATGCACATACATGTTATGATGAGTATAGTGAGATTTAATTGGGCATTACGACAAAGTACATAGACCGCTATCCAGCATGCATCTATGCCTAAAAAGTCCACCTTCAGGTTATCATCCGAACCCCTTCCAGTATTAAGTTGCAAACAACAGACAATTGCATTAAGTATGGTGCGTAATGTAATCAACAACTACATCCTTAGACATAGCATCGATGTTTTATCCCTAGTGGCAACAGCACATCCACAACCTTAGAACTTTCTGTCACTGTCCCAGATTTAATGGAGGCATGAACCCACTATCGAGCACAAATACTCCCTCTTGGAGTTAAGAGTAAAAACTTGGCCAGAGCCTCTACTAATAACGGAGAGCATGCAAGATCATAAACAACACATAGATAATAGATTGATAATCAACATAACATAGTATTCTCTATTCATCGGATCCCAACAAACACAACATGTAGCATTACAGATAGATGATCTTGATCACGTTAGGCAGCTCACAAGATCCAACAATGAAGCACAATTAGGAGAAGACGACCATCTAGCTACTGCTATGGACCCATAGTCCAGGGGTGAACTACTCACTCATCACTCCGGAGGCGACCATGGCGGTGAAGAGTCCTCCGGGAGATGATTCCCCTCTCCGGCAGGGTGCCGGAGGCGATCTCCTGAATCTCCCAGATGGGATTGGCGGCGGCGGCGTCTCTGGAAGGTTTTCCGTATCGTGGCTCTCGGTACTGGAACTATTATCGACGAAGGCTTCTTATAGTCGGAGAGGTAGGTTTAGGGGCGACGTGAGGGGCCCACACACTAGGCCGGCGCGGCCAGGGCCTGGGCCGCGCCGCCCTAGCGTCTGGCCGCCTCGTTGCCCCACTTCGTATCTTCCCTGGTGTTCTGGAAGCTTCGTGGAAAAATAAGATCCTGGGCGTTGAAATCGTCCAATTCCGAGAATATTTCCTTACTAGGATTTCTGAAACCAAAAACAGCAGAAAACAGCAATTGGCTCTTCGGCATCTCGTTAATAGGTTAGTGCCGGAAAATGCATAAATATGACATAAAGTATGTATAAAACATGCAGGTATCATCAATAATGTGGCATGGAACATAAGAAATTATCGATACGTCGGAGACGTATCATAGGTCCATAGTCAAGTTCCCATATCTCCTCTATGTACCCATAATATGTGACCTTGTTCCCATTGTCATCTTCTGCATCAAAGCGGACACCACTGTTTTGGTTGGTGCTCTTTTTGTCTTGGGCGAATGTGTAAAATGTGTTTCCATTAATCTCGTACCCTTGAAAAGTCGATATAGTCGAAGATGGTTGCTTGGTCAACAAGTACAGCTGCTCATCATCAGTGACATTCATGAGACGTGTTTGCAAACAACCGCCGAAAGTCTTCATGTGTTCTTGATGTCTACGCACGCTTCTATTCCTGTAGACAGTGTTGGGCCTCCAAGAGCAGAGGTTTGTAGAACAGCAGCAAGTTTCCCTTAAGTGAATCACCCAAGGTTTATTGAACTCAGGGAGGTAGAGGTCAAAGATATCCCTCTCAAGCAACCCTGCAATTACGATACAAGAAGTCTCTTGTGTCCCCAACACACCTAATACACTTGTCAGATGTATAGGTGCACTAGTTCGGCGAAGAGATAGTAAAATGCAAGTGATATGGATGAATATGAGTGGTAATAACAATCTGAAATAAATATGGCAGCAAGTAAACATGCAGTAGAACAGTAAATAAACGGTGATTCGATATTTGGAAACAAGGCCTAGGGATCCTACTTTCACTAGTGGACACTCTCAACAATGATCACATAATAAAACTACTCTACACTCTCTTGTTGGATAACAAACACCATTCATTGTGTAGGGCTATAAAAGCACACCTCAAGCCGGAGTAAACAAGCTCGACAACATCCGGAGTTCATATTTAAGTAACCTCTAGAGTGCATAATAGACCGTTGAAATTTAGAACCGAGTACTAACATAGCATACACACTGTCAACAATAGCTATGAGAGGGGGAATAGATCGCATCAATACTATCATAGTAATAGTTAACTTCATAATCTACAAGAGATTACAATCATAACCTATGCCAAGTACTACATGATGCACACACTGTCAACATTACATCATGGAGGAGGAATAGAGTACTTTAATAACATCACTAGAGTAGCACATAGATTAATAGTGATACAAAGCTCATCATATGGATCTCAATCATGTAAGGCAGCTCATGAGATCATTGTATTGAAGTACATGGAAGAGAGATACACCACATAGCTTCCGGTAGGGGAGAACTACTCCCTCCTCATCATGGGAGACAGCGATGGCGATGAAGATGGCGGTGGTGTTGATGGAGATGACTCCGGGGGCAATTCCCCGTCCCGGCGGCGTGCCGGAACAGAGATTATGTCCCCCGAATTGGAGTTTCGCGATGGCGGCGGCGTCCCTGGAGTCTTTCTGGAGTTTCGTCAATCGGTATCGCGTTTTTAGGTCGAAAGGGCTTATGTAGGCGAAGAGGCGGCGCAAGGAGGCGCCTGGGGCCCCTCACCATAGGCTGGCGCGGCCAGGGGGCCACCCGCGCCGCCTTATGGTGTGGGCCCCCTGCTACCCGCCTCCTACTCTCCTTCGGTGTTCTGGAATCTTCTGGGAAAATAAGATATTGGGTCTTTGTTTCGTCGAATTCCGAGAATATTGCCTGAACAGCCTTTCTGGAACCAAAAACAACAGAAAATAGGAACTGGCACTTCGGCATCTTGTTAATAGGTTAGTTTCGGAAAACGCATAAAAACATTATAAAGTGTGAGCAAAACATGTAGGTATTGTCATAAAACAAGCATGGAACATCAGAAATTATAGATACGTTGGAGACGTATCAAGCATTCCCAAGCTTAGTTCCTACTCGCCCTCGAGTAGGTAAACGATAACAAAGATAATTTCTGAAGTGACATGCTATCATAATCTTGATCAATACTATTGTAAAGCACATGAGATGAATGCAACGATTCGAAGCAATGGTAAAGACAATGATTAAACAACTGAATCATATAGCAAAGACTTTTCATGAATAGTACTTTCAAGACAAGCATCAATAAGACTTGCATAAGAGTTAACTCATAAAGCAATAGATTCTTAGTAGAAAGTTTTGAAGCAACACAAAGGAAGATATAAGTTTCAGCAGTTGCTTTCAACTTCAACATGTTTATCTCATGGATAATTGTCAACACAAAGTAATATGATGAATGCAAATAAGCAAGTATGTAGGAATCAATGCACACAGTTGACACAAGTGTTTGCTTCTAAGATAGAAAGAAGTAGGTAAACTGACTCAACATAAAAGTAGAAGAATGGCCCTTCGCAGAGGGAAGCATGGATTGCTATATTTGTGCTAGAGCTTTTATTTTGAAAACAAGAAACAATTTTGTCAACGGTAGTAATAAAGCATATGTGTTATGTATAAGATATCCTATAAGTTGCAAGCCTCATGCATAGATTACCAATAGTGCCCGCACCTTGTCCTAATTAGCTTGGATTTACATGGATTATCATTGCATAACATATGTTTCAACCAGGTGTCACAAAGGGGTACCTCTATGACGCCTGTACAAAGGTCTAAGGAGAAAGCTCGCATTGGATTTCTCGCTTTTGATTATTCTCAACTTAGACATCCATACCGGGACAACATAGACAACAGATAATGGACTCCTCTTTAATGCATAAGCATTCAACAACAGATAATATTCTCATAAGAGATTGAGGATTGTTGTCCAAACTGAAACTTCCACCATGGATCATGGCTTTAGTTAGCGGCCCAATGTTCTTCTCTAACAATATGCATACTCAAACCATTTGATCATGATAAATCACCCTAACTTCAGACAAGACGAACATGCATAGCAACTCACATGATATTCAACAAAGGTGAAATAGTTGATGGCGTCCCCAGGAACATGGTTACCGCTCAACAAGCAACTTATAAGAAATAAGATACATAAGTACATATTCAATACCACAATAGTTTTTTAAGCTATTTTTCCCATGAGCTATATCTTGCAAAGACAAAGAATGGAATTTTAAAGGTAGCACTCAAGCATTTTACTTTGGAATGGCAGAGAAATACCATGTAGTAGGTAGGTATGGTGGACACAAATGGCATAGTTTTTGGCTCAAGAATTTTGGATGCACGAGAAGTAATCCCTCTCAATACAAGGTTTTGGCTAGCAAGGTTGTTTGAAGCAAACACAAGTATGAACCGGTACAACAAAACTTACATAAGAACATATTGCAAGCATTATAAGACTCTACACTGTCTTCCTTGTTGTTCAAAACCTCACCAGAAAATATCTGGACTTTAGAGAGACCAATCATGCAAACCAAATTTTAACAAGCTCTATGTAGTTCTTCATTAATAGGTGCAAAGTACATGATGCAAGAGCTTAAATATGATCTATATGAGCACAACAATTGTCAACTATCAAATTATTCAAGACAATATACCAATTACCACATGTAGCATTTTCTGTTTCTAACCATATAACAATGAACAAAGCAGTTTCAACCTTCGCCATGAACATTAAGAGTAAAGCTAAGAACACCAGTGTTCATATGAACGAGCGGAGCGTGTCTCTCTCCCAAAAAAACATGAATTTATTCAAAGAATGAAAATAACAAAACGAAAATAAAACACACAGACGCTCCAAGTAAAGCACATAAGATGTGATGGAATAAAAATATAGTTTCACTAGAGGTGACCTGATAAGTTGTCGATGAAGAAGGGGATGCCTTGGGCATCCCCAAGCTTAGATGCTTGAGTCCTCTTAAAATATGCAGGGATGAACCACGGGGGCATCCCCAAGCTTAGACTTTTCACTCTTCTTGATCATATTGTATCTTCCTCCTCTCTTGACCCTTGAAAACTTCCTCCACACCAACCTCAAAACAAACTCATTAGAGGGTTAGTGCATAATCAAAAATTCACATGTTCAGAGGTGACACAATCATTCTTAACACTTCTGGACATTGCTCAAAGCTACTGAAAGTTAATGGAACAAAGAAATCCGTCCAACATAGCAAAACAGGCAATGCGAAATAAAAGGCAGAATCTGTCAAAACAGAACAGTCCGTAAAGACGAATTTTTCTGGGGCACTTAACTTGCTCAGATGAAAATGCTCAAATTTAATGAAAGTTGCGTACATATCTGAGGATCACGCACGTAAATTGGCAGATTTTTCTGAGTTGCTTACATAGAATCCTACTCGAATTCGTGACAGCAAGAAATCTGTTTCTGCGCAGTAATCCAAATCTAGTATCAACCCTACTATCAAAGAATTTACTTGGCACAACAATGCAATAAAATATAGATAAAGAGAGGTTGCTACAGTAGTAACAACTTCCAAGACACAACAAAATAGTAGCAAAATAAAAACATGGGTTATCTCCCAAGAAGTGCTTTCTTTATAGCCATTAAGATGGGCTCAGTGATTTTAGTGATGCACTCCCAAGAAATAAGAGTTGAAGCAAAAGAGAGCATAAAAAAGCAAGTATGAAACAAATTTAAGCCTAACCCACTTCCTATGAAAAGGAATCTTGTACACAAATAAATTCATGAAGAACAAAGTGACACGCATAGGAAGATAAAACACGAGTAACTTCAAGATTCTCAACATAGAGAGGGGAAACTTAATATTATTAAGATGCATATAACCATGTTTCCCTCTCTCATAATAACTTTCAGTAGCATCATTGATGAAATCCACAATATAACCATCACTTAAAACATTCTTACCATGGTTCGTATGCATAAAAGTATCATTAATTTTGGCATAAGAAGAATTCTTCTCATTAATAGTAATTGGAGCAGGATCATTATCAAGAATTTGAACATGGTAAACAAGTTGCATACTAAGGGAATTGTTTTTGGCAACCCAATCATAACTATGACAAGTTTCATAAGGATAATTATAACCTATGTCGTAGCATTCTTTATAATAATTATCAAAGATTGGAGGCATAGTGTCATCATAAGAAATAGAATAGTTATCTTTCACAGTATGTTCATCTGTAACCATACCATCGTTGTTACTAGAAGAAGATGCATCAAACATATAATCATCAGTATCAAAAGGATTTTCAAACACCTCATCCCCAAGCTTAGAGCTTTCTATATCATTATGGGAAGAAGCATGGATAATACTAATACTATGGCAATTATTAACATCATTATTTTCAGAATTAGTTTCCCAGAGATTTTTAATATCAAAAGTAGTGTGCTCTTCTAAATCATGATCACTAATGTATGTAAAGGGCATAGGAAGATCATTGTATTCAGATTCATTATCATAATAATCATTAGGAGCAACATACTTACGGTTACCTATCGTTATCTCATACACGCGGGGATATGTTGTTACCTCTTTCTTTTTATTTCCCCTCTTCTTCTTCTTCTTCTTCTTCTTCTTCTTCGTCCCTTCTCCTTCTTCTCATTCTCCTCGTTCCCTTCTTTAGGAGGGAGAGGCTTGATGGGAGGCTCCTCCACATAACCTGTTTTATTTCCAGAAACAATAGAAGAAACTTGGGAGGATTCCTCCTTTTCATTAATAAGTTTAAAACACACAGCGGTCCTATCATATTTTGGCAAAGTGTCATCTTCTAAAATATTCTGTATGTAAGTATTTATATGGCAATTATTAATGCAATAAGAAAGACACCCATGCAGGACATCATCAATATCAAGATCGTTAATATCTAACAAAGAAATTTTTCTTGATAACTCTTCACACTTCAAAAATAAAGTAAGTTCATCATGCTGATTAGGAGTAATTTCATCATCACAATACAAATTTGCAGCACTCATGGGGTTCGAATTATCATTGGAGGAGCATTGAAAATTAAAATGACCCACTCTATGGCAAAGTTCACAAATAAAAGGATAGAGGTTCACAAATAAAAGGATAGAGGGCACAAACTTTTTCACCAAGATCGTCTAGAGCCCTAGACCACTTTCTAGTTTTTTCATTCCCATGATGGATACAATATTCATCTTCGATTTGATTAATTCCACAAGGTCTATGCATTCCACAAAAATTAACATGCTTATAAGAAATAGTATTTTCAGAAGTTTGGGCATGTTTATTGCAATCATTAACAACAATTTCATCCTTCATGCAAGAATCTTTAAAAGGTTCATGATACTTATCAAAATTCTTCCTAGGCAATTCAAAATGAGAGGCAAAAGCTTTTTAAAGATTTGCAACAATTTGAGAGTCAAGACCATAAGTAGCACTCATATTTCGAATTTTATCAGTATCCATAAAAGTTTCAATGCATTCATAATCATAATTTATACCTGACTCTCTACCTTTGTCGTTCTCCCAATCTTCAGCGTTCTCCTCAATCTGATCAAGAAGGTCCCTTTTAAAATCTTCTTTGTTGTGCGTGGATGATCCAGAACAAGTAGTATCCTACAAGGTTTTATCTTGAAAAGAAAGTCTTGCATAGAAATTATCAATGATGATATTACCAGGAAGCTCATGAATGGGGCATTTGAGCATTAAAGACTTCAGTCTTCCCCATGCTTGGGCAATACTCTCTCCATCATGAGGCCTGAAATTGTATATGCGGTTTCGGTCTTTGTGAATTTCGCTTGGAGGATAGAATTTAGAATAAAATAGAGGCACAATATCCTTCCAATCAAGAGAATCCCCATTCTTCAGCAATTTATACCAATGCGCCGCTTTACCGGACAGCGACATAGAGAATAGTTTCTTCCTCACTTCATCCATAGAGATACCTGCACACTTGAATAACCCGCATAATTCATGCAAAAACAGTAAATGATCTCCAGGATGGACAGTTCCATCCCCTTCATAGCGGTTATCCATAAACGCGTTCAATAATTTTCATATGTATCTTGAAAGGAATACTTTCAGTAGGTGGATTTAAAATATCACAAGCATCATTAGAGTTATCGCATATGGGAGATAAAGTATTATCAGAGCAAATTTTCTCCCCTAAAGATGGGAAGCTAAAAAGATCATAAAAACTAGCTTCCCCAAGCTTAGACTTCTCCATAGCATTAGCAGTAATTGTGTTCATACTAATAATATTGCCATTAGCATGCATACAAAGTTCCATAGGTTTTTCAATTTTCTCTTCAAACACCTCATGTCCTAATCTATACCTAATAATAAAGAAAATAAGGTTTCTTGTTGGTCCGTCTGTTTTTGCCCCTAATTTTCGTCTAAATTACTTGGTCTGCCACCGGTAAGTTATTCCATCAAGGAAACGCATCGGTGCAAAAAATAAAAGAAGTCTGTACGTCTGAGTTCCCTGAAGAGTCCTGCCATCGCTGCCATCCTTGCTTTCAAAAAAAAAAGTCCTACCATCGCTGGAGTTCGGCCTCCGCTTTCTACACGTAAGACGAAAATAAATGTGCCAAGTTAAGTTTCCTAGATGGAACGCTCAAGGACATCAAGAGTCCTGCCCATCGCTAGAGTTTGGCCTCCGCTTTCTACACGTACAAGAGGAAAACAAATCGTGCGAATCTACGAAAAGGGCTGCTCCGGCTCCTATATATACAGACTTCGTTCTAAGAAGGACTATCCTCGAACACAGCAGACGCCCATATAAAAAGGTCTTGAATCCCTTGACGGAAACACCAGATCAAAATTGCTTCCCTCGAAATTCCGTCGCAGCTCTATATCATGCCCGAAAATCGGCCTCAGTCGACGTTTCCGCCGTTTTGCCGTTCTGCCTCACTCTTCGAGCTGGACACTCAATTGGAATTTTTGGCAGGCCACGGGGTCACGTGTGCGGATGCACGCCGCCGCCAGCGTTCACGGAGAGCACTCGTCGAATTCGTATCGGCCCGCAAATAAATTAGTTGATTCTCCATCATCTCAGTGCTCAATCGATTTGTTCCTATTTTCGCTTCTCAGTTAGCTTCGAAGGCCATGGCTGTGCTTTTTTTGGAGAAGAAGCACTGTTGCAATTCAGTATAGAGACAAAATCCCTTTGCAGCTACCAGAGCCAAGTTGTCTGCGCCGGCTCTCTATCAGTACCGCGTTTCGTCATTGGCAACCTTCCTCTTGCCTTACCATGGTCGGGCCGCCAGCTACTGGATACTCACCAAATGGCAAAATTAAAAAAACAAATTCGAAATGGGGGAAATATCGTCCCAGCTTCTGCATCCAAAGGATCGGCTCTTTTTATTAGATTATTCGCAACACCTTACAAGAGCAATACAAAAGATCAAACTCGAAGCCACCTCGCTAAACCTACAGGGGATGAAGGGGGTGACAATTCACCAACTCATATCATCCAAAAACCAAATGCCTTCTCAGCCCGCCCAATAACAGATGAGAAGCACATCCAGTCAAGCAGATTCTCAGCATACGACAATGCACACGCCATAGAAATTGCTACCGCCGTCTTCCTCGACTACATCTTCAAGAGAGATCATCGCATTGACCATGCCAGGCCTGCAATCGATGCCGCCACGGCACCAGACGACTCCACCATCCTACGCATGTCCAACACACTGCATCCGTCCCGAGACACCACTGCACCATGTCGCGGTGACTCGATGACGCCGACCAATGTTAAGGAAATCGGTAATCGTTAACTGCTCGGTCGGTTTGGGAGCAGCGATTAATCGGAATTCAGACGATTAACTGATTTAATCGGTCGACTATTAATCGGTGCAACATACACAAATTAACACTCAAAAATAGTTTATATAAGAAAAATAATAGTATATGAGCCTCTATATGTCTGGTCCTACTTGTCTAGAGCCTAAAATCTCAGAAAACATGTACTCTTCTCCTCCGTGACCTAATCTTCAAGGTAACGAGCGCATCAGGATCCACTAGCCAAAGTCGCGTTCCTTCCTTCCACTTCTTCTCCTCTCACCTCTGAAGTTTATCTTCTCCCACCACCTACCTAGGGTACGACCCCTCTTACACCTCAACCACCTAACCTATTGAAGGCATCCTCGAGCTCCTGCACGAGCTCCTGTATCTGAGGTCCGGGCAACTGCGAGCAACTGGTCTAGGAGGGCAAGTAACTAGTTGGCGACAGTGGAAATCGAGCTGCTGGAGGCTGCAATCAAGCGGGAGCTTCGCAAAACCTACTTTATTGGGGAGGGGTAGCGCCTGTACTAGCAATATGCATTGAAAATTTTGTAACTTTTTTGACTGTAGTAGTTAATCGGGGACATACCTAGTAATCGGACTTTCAGTATGATTAATCGGGCTAAAGGATTAACACAAGCGATTAATGATAATCGACACGGTCAGATCCCTAGTAGCGATTAATCGGCCTAGTAATCGCTGAATCGGCCTAGTTTTTGAACAGTGACGCCGACACAGCAAAAGCACACCGCTCCACCTCAGCACCACCACCATCTGTTGTCTGCTCCGAAAATGATACCCCCAACAGGGAGAACGGCGTTGCGCGCCGCTATCGTCCGATCCGGGAGACCCGGGTCGAGCAGCCCAAGCGAAGAAATGCAGATTACATAGACAATGCCTTCAACAAGGTAACGACGAAAGGCGCCTCCATCATTCGCCATGACCGAGGTCCGGGCCGGCTTTCACCGGCAGCTGCGCCTCGCCATTGGGAGCTAGGCGACGGATCGCAAGATCCGCCACGGCTAGCCACACAACTAGCCGATCTCCTCCGGCGAGAGAGGAGACCACCACCGCGGTGCCACGGTCAGCGGCACCTGACGCCCGCCACCTGCCACCAGGTCGGCGCCGTCACCACCATCGCCATCCAGGGTCGCCGCCCTTGGTGCCGTGATCCCGGCTCTTGAAGAGGAGCAGCACGAGATCCACCCCCATCCCACCCCGCCCGGCCATGGCAAGGCGAAGGAGGAGGAGAGGACCGCGCCAGGGTCCGGGACCGCGCCGCCGCCCCCATCACCGCCCTCCCGGCGAGGCCACGGCGAGGAACGGCGGAGAGGGCTGCGCCGCCATGGACAGGGCCGCGCCGTCGCCCCCAACACCGCCCGCGCTGCCATCAACCAAAACCGGGATCATCCCCTGGCGTGGAGGCGTGCCTCTTACCGCCGCACCAGGGGACCACGTGAGGATCCCCGCCGCCCCCATCACCGGCCGCGCCAGGCTTCGCCGGCGGCGGCCTCCGGGGACGACGAGGAGGGGAGGGGAGGGGGAGGGGAAGGCGGCGGCGGCGGCTAGGGTTCGCCCAAGTCACCCTTGGAGGAGGACGATCCGTGTGTTTCTCTGTTCCGTCCAAAAAAAATAATGGCGACGGGAGACAAAGTCGACTCAAATCCGCGACGCTTAGGTTTTGTACTCTGTATGTTGATTGGGGCAATCAGTACTAGGAAGCAAAATGTCGATGCCAGACTGCCAGCATGCTATGCTCTGCTGAATAGAAGTAGTCAATGGGCTGATTTTCAGCGTGCAAAACTAAGCGCAGTCTCATCACGTCAATTGTTTCTTGTCATGGATGTATCATGTATGGACGCGCTGGAAGTTCAGAACTTGAGATCAGATGTTCAGACCACAGGAGCCTGCTGGGGATATCTAATAGTAAATAAATTAGCTGGTTTGTTGTATTTATGGTGTAGATGTTTTGACTTCATAACCCCACCAGAGAGGCTGATTTCCACGTGCAAGCTATAGATATATACACGCGTGGACATGTAGATCATCAAATCACAAGACCATATCATGTGCTAAAATTTTGCATCCCAGTGCAATGAGGAGGAGAATATATACAGCCAAAAAAATTACATACGGATCACATGCTGTTGTTTTATCTTCCGGTGTGTTTGACATGTGCTGAAATTTCCAGTTTGATTTGAAAACCTGATATTACGGGTGCCATATATGCAATCATATAAGGGTGGTACGTTGTTGCAGAGATTAGGTGTAATTTGTATCTTCTGATATTAATATATTTCCTTGATTTATGCAATCATAAACTAGAAAAGTGACTGGTATAGTTTCATCTGCAATTTTGGTTTGGGCTTTCTTTTGTTCGCTATTGTGTACTATCCGCTCAGTTGCAATTTGCAACAATTGGTGACATCCAATATAGTGAATCTTATATCTGATAGTTCTCTTCTCTTGAATGTTGTGTGACATATTGTTGCATGCAATATGCTAACAAGGACAACTAAGAGGTAAAAACATACATAATCATTTTTTTCCTTTATCTCGATTCAGCTATCATAATATAAATTTAATAATGTATCTCCCGTTGCAACGCACGGGCAATTTTACTAGTTCAATATAAATTTCATAAAGATCTCTAATTTTGTTGTTGTTTTCCATTAAGCCTAACTAGTGAAATAAAAACAAGAAACAAAAATATGAAATTGCAGGATCTAAAGGAAATAGCTTCGAGCACTCACACACCGGCAACAGTGCTAGGAAATAGCTTAGTAGTCGGAGGATGTGAATACCTTTTACCTTACCTCCCCGGCAACGACGCCAGAAAATAGCTTGATGTCTACGCACGCTTCTATTCCTGTAGACAGTGTTGGGCCTCCAAGAGCAGAGGTTTGTAGAACAGTAGCAAGTTTCCCTTAAGTGAATCACCCAAGGTTTATCGAACTCAGGGAGGTAGAGGTCAAAGATATCCCTCTCAAGCAACCCTGCAATTACGATACAAGAAGACTCTTGTGTCCCCAACACACCTAATACACTTGTCAGATGTATAGGTGCACTAGTTCGGCGAAGAGATAGTAAAATGCAAGTGATATGGATGAATATGAGTGGTAATAACAATCTGAAATAAATATGACAGCAAGTAAACATGCAGTAGAACAGTAAATAAACGGTGATTCGATATTTGGAAACAAGGCCTAGGGATCCTACTTTCACTAGTGGACACTCTCAATAATGATCACATAATAAAACTACTCTACACTCTCTTGTTGGATAACAAACACCATTCATTGTGTAGGGATATAAAAGCACACCTCAAGCCGGGGTAAACAAGCTCCACAACATCCGGATTTCATATTTAAGTAACCTCTAGAGTGCATAATAGACCGTTGCAATTTAGACCGAGTACTAACATAGCATACACACTGTCAACAATAGCTATGAGAGGGGGAATAGATCGCATCAATACTATCATAGTAATAGTTCACTCCATAATCTACAAGAGATTACAATCATAACCTATGCCAAGTACTACATGATGCACACACTATCAACATTACATCATGGAGGAGGAATAGAGTACTTTAATAACATCACTAGAGTAGCACAGAGATTAATAGTGATACAAAACTCATCATATGGATCTCAATCATGTAAGGCAGATGAGATCATTGTATTGAAGTAAATGGAAGAGAGATGAACCACATAGCTACCGGTAGAGCCCTCAGCCTCGGGGGAGAACTACTCCCTCCTCATCATGGGAGACAGCGATGGCGATGAAGATGGCGGTGGTGTCCATGGAGATGACTCAGGGGCAATTCCCCATCCCGGCGGCGTGCCGGAAGAGAGATTCTGTCCCCCGAATTGGAGTTTCGCGATGGCGGCGGCGTCCCTGGAGTCTTTCTGGAGTTTCGTCAATCGGTATCGTGTTTTTAGGTCGAAAGGGCTTATGTAGGCAAAGAGGCGGCGCAAGGAGGCGCCTGGGGCCCCCTCACCATAGGCTGGCGCGGCCAGGGGGCCACCCGCGCCGCCTTATGGTGTGGGCCCCCTGCTGCCCGCCTCCGACTCTCCTTCGGTGTTCTGGAATCTTCCGGGAAAAATAAGATATTGGGTCTTTGTTTCGTCGAATTCCGAGAATATTGCCCGAACAGCCTTTCTGGAACCAAAAACAACAGAAAACAGGAACTGACACTTCGGCATCTTGTTAATAGGTTAGTTCCAGAAAACGCATAAAAACATTATAAAGTGTGAGCAAAACATGTAGGTATTGTCATAAAACAAGCATGGAACATCAGAAATTATAGATACGTTGGAGACGTATCAGTTCTCCAGCAATCCGATCTTCACGTTGCTCCGGGTATTTAGAGCGTAAGATATCCTTGTGTTCCTCTTTGTACGGAGCCACCAAGATGGAATTATGTAGAACTGTGTAGTGAGCTTGAGTGAAAGAATGTCCGTCCATACACGTTGTTGATTTCTTTCCTAGCGTGCCTTTTCCACGCAGTCTCCCCTCATAGCGCGATTCAGGAACATCGATCGACTTAAGGTCAGGAATAAAGTCAACACAAAACTCAATGACCTCCTCTGTTTCATAGCCCTTGGAGATGCTTCCTTCTGGCCTAGCACGGTTATGAACGTACTTCTTTAAAACTCCCATGAATCTCTCAAAGGGGAACATGTTGTGTAGAAATACAGGACCGAGAACGCTAATCTCTTCGACCAGGTGAACTAGGAGATGTGTCATAATATTGAAGAAGGATGGTGGGAACACCAACTCGAAGCTGACTAGACATTGGACCACATCCTTCTGTAAATTTTGTAGAGTAAGTGGATTGATGGCCTTCTGAGAAATTGCATTGAGAAACGCACATAGCTTCACAATGGGTACTCGAACATTTTCCGGCAGAAGCCCCCTCAATGCAACCGGAAGTAATTGTGTCATAATCACGTGACAGTCATGAGACTTTAGGTTTTGAAACTTTTTCTCTGACATGTTTATTATGCCCTTTATATTCGACGAGAAGCCAGACGGGACCTTGATGCTACTCAGGACTTCAAAAAAGATCTCCTTCTCCTTTTTGGTAAGAGCGTAGCTGGCAGGACCTTGATACTTCTCTGGATTCAGGTTGTTTCCTTCGTGGATACTTTGCTGGTCCTGCCGTGCATCCGGTGTATCTTTTGTCTTCCCATACACGCCCAAGAAGTTTAGCAGGTTCACGCAAAGATTTTTCGTCACGTGCATCACGTCGATTGCAGAGTGAACCTCTAAGAATTTCCAGTAGGGTAGCTCCCAAAATATCGACTACTTCTTCCACATGGGTACGTGTCCGTCAACATCATGCGGAACAGATTGTCCGCCAGCACCCTTTCCAAAGATCACTTTTAAATCCTTGACCATATCATATATAACTTTCCCAGTAGGGCGGGTAGGCTTCGTTCGGTTATCTGCCTCACCTCCGAAATGCTTTCCTCTCTTTCTTACGTGATGTTGTTTTGGAAGAAATCGACGATGCCCCAGGTACACATTCTTGTTTCCCAAATAATTACTGTCAGTCTCACCTAAACAGTGTGTGCATGCATTGTATCCCTTGTTTGACTGCCCTGAAATGTTACCAAGAGCAGGCCAATCATTGATGGTTACAAATAACAACGCTTCTAGGTTAAATTCCTTTTGTTCGTGCTCATCCCACACAGGTACACCTTCGTCACGCCACAACTCTAAAAGTTCTTCAACCAATGGCCTCAGTTACACATCAATGTCGTTGCCGGGTTGCTTCAGGCCCTGGATGAGCACTGGCATCATAATGAACTTCCGCTTCATGCACAACCAACGAGGAAGGTTATAGATACATAGAGTCACTGGCCAGGTGCTATGACTGGAGCTCTGCTCCCCGAAAGGATTAAAGCCATCTGTACTTAGACCAAATCTTAAGTTCCTTGCGTCATCTGAAAATGACTTGAACTCTCTGTCAATTTTTCTCCACTGCGACCCGTCAGCGGGGTGTCTCAGCATCACATCTTTCTTACGGTCCTCTTTGTGACATCGCAACAACTTGGCATGCTCTTTGTTCTGGAACAAACGTTTCAACCGTGGTATTATAGGAGCATACCACATCACCTTCGCATGAACCCTCTTCCTGGGGGTGGACTCGCCCTCAACATCGCCAGGGTCATCTCGCCTGATCTTATACCTCAATGCACTACATACCGGGCATGCATTCAAATTCTCGTACTCCCCGCGGTAGAGGATGCAGTCATTGATGCATGCATGTATCTTCTGCACCTCTAATCCTAGAGGGCAGACAACCTTCTTTGCTTCGTACGTACTAGAGGGCAATACGTTCTCCCCTGGAAGCATCTTCTTTATTATTTTCAGCAACTTTTCAAATCCCTTGTCAGAAGTACCATTCTCTGCCTTCCATTGCAGCAATTCCAGCGTGGTACCCAGCTTTTTCTGACCATTTTCGCAATTTGGGTACAACAGTTTGTTGTGATCCTCTAACATTTTCTCCAACTTCAACCTCTCCTTTTCATTTCCACAGTTCATCTTCGCATCAAGAATGACCCGACCCAAATCGTCATCCGGGTCATCAAAAATCGGCTCATCGAAAATGGGCTCTTCTTCAGCTTCGTCTTCCCCCATTCTACTATCACCGTCTTCAGTGAATAAGGGATAGTTGTCACTATCCTATTCTTCTCCGTTGTCTTCCAATATAACCCATCTTTCTCCGTGCTTGGTCCAACAATTATAGCTGGGCATGAAACCGTTCTCCAGCAGGTGGACGTGAAGGGTTTTTGAGGTAGAGTAATCCTTCATATTCTTACAGGAACTACATAGACAATACATGAACCCATTCGACCGCCTGTTTGCCTCAGCCACGTTGAGAAAATAATGCATGCCATTAATGAACTCGGGATGGCACCGGTCACCGTACATCCAGTGTCGACTCATCTGCATTTTATATGTATATAAAAAATCATTAAGTATACAACATCGTGGATATATGAGTGACCAACTTAATTAATATTCAAATTCATCACATAAAACTAAATTTTTTTTATAAAAAAGAAGAGGCTCACCGGGGTGGTACGGTGCCGGCTAGGGGACGCCGCTGGCGATCGACAGCGGTGAGGACGGGGATGACACTAATTAAAACCTACAAAACATACCATAATTTCAGCTCAAATTGCATATAAAAAAATAAAATCCCTAACTTAGGCATTTCATCGAACACCTTGCTAGCACTAGAAAAATAGTACGAGTTAAAACTACCAAAGAAATGAGCTAAATTAGGAAGGAAGGATGATATTGCTAACCCTTGGATAGATGTATATGCCGTTAATCTTGTTAAAATGGTGGAGAAAAATGAAGATTATTGGAGCGTGAGAGGTGCAAAATATTTGGAAATGTGAGAGGAGAGAAGGAGAATGAGAAAATGAGAGATGCAGGGGTCGAGCGCGGCGGCGCGCTGATATCCCTTTAGTACCGGTTCCTTAGATGAACCGGTACTAAAGGTCCATCCCTGGCCCCACCTCCGTCTGGAAACTGGGCTCAAACCCTTTCATACCGGTTTGTAACACGAACCGGTATAAAAGGACCTGAACGAACCGGTATAGATGTTCCCCGAACGGAACCGGTACTAATGCCCCCTTTAGTACCGGTTCGTAAGGGAACCGGTACTAAAGGCTTAGATGGATGCCGATTTTTCTACTAGTGTAACCCTGATTGCTGAAATTTTATAATTTACTATATAAAAGCTAACCCTGTTTGCTGAAATTTTAGCTACTGAGTAACTGTTCATGGGGGCGTTTCCCTCCAATTATCGACGGCCACAACATTGTTCTGGCACTTTAGATGGCTTCACCGTATATATCAAGTTTGGCTTTGTTTTTCCTTCTCGTGTGAATCCCTTAATTACCGGATCTTTCCGGTTACCTCTTTTGTGGTAGTATCCGGTTGTTCCACGTCTTCCACCTTACTTTTTCCTCTTCCGTCGTCAATAGCCGGTCTTATCCTTTTCACTACCACGCGGTCAAAGCGGTGCCGCCGTCCCATCCCGAAAAATCCAGGCCCATCCCCACCGGAGAAATAACCCTTTTGTGAAACTATAGCACAGACTGACCTCTCGGGCAAACTATTTCACCCATCAAACCCTTTTGTGTGGCGCCCCTCTCATGGGCGCCACACATGCCCGAGTGACGCCCGTGCTGCCGGCGCCACACACCCATCCGACGTGGCGCCCTCGACGCTGAGGTGTGCTCTAATCTGACGTGGCAGGATGCGTGGCGCCGCTCTAATTTGAAAGTGTGGCGCGCGTGGCAAGGGCGCCACACATGGGGAGAGGGCCGGCCGCCTATCCTGAGTGAAGAAGAAAAGAGAGAGGAGAATGGCTGGGTCGGGCTGGGTGGGATCGCGCGGCCACACATAAGTGGATGTGTGGCGCCCTTGCCACGGGCGCCACACTCTCAAATTAGAGCGGCGCCACACATCCTGCCATGTCAGATTAGAGCACACCTCAGCGTCGAGGGCGCCACGTCGGATGGATGTGTGGCACCGGCAGCACGGGCGTCACTCGAGCATGTGTAGCGCCCACGAGAGGGACGCCAAACAAAAGGGTTAGATGGGTGAAATAGTTTGCCGGTCTCTGCTATAGTTTCACGAAAGGGTTATTTCTGTGTAAAACCCCACCCAATCTCATCGTTCTCCGCTGCCTCTTCCTCCCCAGTCCCATCCCAATCGGTCATGTAAAAAAATCGTCATTGTTGCCGCCCAATCTCATCATGCTCCACCCAGCGGCTGCCTACCTCCTAGGCCGCCGTGCGCCTCTCCCTCCCATGCCGCTGTGCTGAATATTTGCTCCTAAGGCTGTGGAAGAACCTGGCGGACTCCTCGGCGTCGGTCGGGAACGCGGTGGGAATCGGTGCGTCCAGCAGGGCCTGCTGCGCCGCATCGTCGGTGATCCCGGCGGCCGCGGACGTGGTCTGGTCGGCGGCGAACCCCCAGACGTCGTCGGCCGTGGTCGCGTAGGGGAGGAGCTGGCGGTCGAGCACTGCCTGCGCGAGGAGCGGGTCGGCGTAGGGCCGCATCGCACGCTGGCCTCCACCCTCCGCAGCGCCCGTGCGCCGGCCTGGGCCAACGCCGTCACCAGCGAGAAGGGGGGGGAGCAGAATCGCAACATGGCGGGAGGGGTCATGGCATCAGATGGTGCGTGGGGCGCGGCCGAGCGAGTTCAGGAGCAGTGAGGCGTGGCTGGGTGTGCGCGCACGCGTCTGTGGAAAGGGGCCAGCCACTGCCTCTTCTCCTCAAGGAGCCCTCGAATGTGTACTGAAGGTCCCCTGGCCATCAATCTCTTGCAGCGAAGCTCCCACCTCTCCTTCCGGTTCTCGCCATCAAGGTGATTAATTATGTGCGCTCTCTTTTGTTGCATTTGTGTGGATCCGAAAAATAGTATATCTAATGGCGCAAGCACTGATGGTTCTCTCTGTTTTACTCTTTGTTGAGGTGTGTTATGGAAGAAGAATACGAGGTTCTGCAGAAAGATTGGTCCCAGACCTTGAAGTTCTAGCAGGTACGGTTTGGATTTTTTCAGACATGAGGTGTATTGTAGGGTAGGGATCTCTGTTTGTTCAAAGAAAATTACACTTGCTCTCTTCCCATGTCTGTTCACATTTTGCCTCTGAACTAATCTCAGTAAATATGAAAGTGCAGGTTCAAGGAGAGCATCTGATGGTTCTTCTTGCAATTCCACTTTTGTCTCAGTCGTAAAAGTCAGGTGTATCATGCTTGGTTGTATTTTCAGTATATGATTTCCTTGCGTAATGCTGAGTTTCACATCTAAAGGGGGTTTAAATTGTAGGTTTTTTGTATATCTTAATTCAGCTGTAGCTTACCGATGATGGTGATGGGTGCACAAAGACCACAGAGGCAAAGTCACAGAGGGTATATTCTCCTCGCTTTGTACCATGGTTTTTTTGATTTTATTATTCTCATGTAAACAAGGATAGCCCCGTTTTTCAGTGGGAGGATTGGTGCAGATGGCAATGGCAAGAAGCTGACCCGATCAAGCACCTCCAACAACTGCTCGACGCCCCCTGCCAGGTGAAGCATGTTTTGCTGCATTCAGAATCAATTTGTTGCTGAATTTCGTGAATCTTTTGCTACTGAATACATCCTTCATTTCATTGCCTAGGTTTCAGTCTGCCCAATGAGTTGAATTGTACCTTGATCGGCCCATGGATGAGCAAGCAAGCAGGCTATATGTACAGCTAAAAGGTACGGCACCACTCTCATCCAATCAATTACATACCTACAGATGTAAATTTTTCTATCTAAAGCTGGGATGCAATGTTTGTTTTGGTTGATGCTAAATAGTTTAGCCACAACTTTTTCTATGTCATGGCTGCACGCGCATAATATTAGAAGCTAATATTTAGGGATACCTTGCAGTTTTTACCTAGCAATGTTTTCTGGTTACATTAGGCTATTATGTTAGAAATAAACTGTGGCATTGTCTAAATTCATAATTCCCGCTTGAAAATATTGTTTTCATTGTTTCTGTCATATTTTTTTTTCATGGCTCCATTCTCAGCTGTGTGGGTGCTGGAGGGAAGGTGTACCTGTGCCTGGCAGTGCGAACGACGACTCACTAACCTCCGCTAGACTTTGAGCGCAGCCTGCAGAATCACAGTTATATCCTGCTTCTTATAAGCATTGTACGCGATGTAAATTTGGTGCTCCAGATAAAAGGCTCAGAGACAGATTTGCGTGTGCAGCTGAAAAGCAAATGTTTAGGTCCTTAAGCAATAAGAATTCTTTATTGTCTTAGAAACTCAATTTGTGCCAAGAGTTTACAAGGACTATCCGTTCACAAGCACATGTATTGAACACTCATTGTTGGTGTGTTTTCTTACGAGCACTCACTGTTGGTCTTTTTTGGGAGTTTCCATTTCAGGCTATCAATGGTGAGGTGGAGTCAAAGTACTTGGTGGACGTGTGGTCAAGGAACCACCCCTGCTACATTGGCGAGTGGGGGCTCCTCAACGTTGGCCGTCATTTGCAGTATCTCCTTCTGTAGGTTTGTGTTTGTGAGATTTTTACAAAGCGACTGAAGTGCAACGTGACAAAATCTGATTTTCAGTTATTCGTAACCATGTGTTCTTATTCATTTGGTGGTGAAATTGTACTTTCTGTACAGCAGCGATGACGATGACAAGCTGGACAAGCCCATAACAGAAGCCATGGACGAGCTGTGCGGAGAAGCTCCTCTAGAAAAGCCTGTTGTCAATGGCATCAACACAAGGTTCGCCCTCTGCTCCTCTATGTCAGGTAGCATTCTTAGCACATACTTTCTGCTACTATGTCAGTTGTTATTTGTAGATTCAATTGCTGCGTAGCGCTCACACTGCAGTGGTCTCAAAGTATGTCTGTACACAAAGAAGCATTTGTATTCATTCAGCTAACTATATGTTTCCGTACATTAGACATGTGTCAAATGGTTTACTTGGTACAAATGATTTGATTATATCAGCGGCCTTGCCCAGCTCCTCAGTTGTTCTTTATGTTCTTCTCTGTTCGAGCAGATCAACGGCCTCACCGGCACCGACGGTGGGATCATAGAGCAGCTCCTCACCTCAGTGCAAGCAACTGTCCCAACTCCCAAGGATACCGCAAAAGGTGACCTATCTTCTGAATGTTAGTGTACATGTCATTGTTTCATCCCAACAATAGTTCATCCTATGTCCATGTCAGGTAACATTTGATCGCATTGCATGTTAGAGGGCGCGAGCGGGCGGCCTCGCCCAGCTCCTCAGTTGTTCTTTATGTTCTTCTCTGTTCGAGCAGATCAACAGCTTCACCGGCACCGACGGTGGGATCGTAGAGCAGCTCCTGACCTCAGTGCAAGCAACTGTCCCGAGGATAACGCAAAAGGTGACCTATCTTCTGAATGTTAGTGTACATGTCATTGTTTCATCCCAACAATAGTTCATCCTATGTCCATGTCAGGTAACATTTGATCGCATTCATGTTAGAGGGCGTGAGCGAAGAATCCGGGACTGTCTAATAATTTATTTGATGCTACGCATTTGTGCTCTCTACAAAGCTCAAGGATATCCAGCTCGGAAGCTGTGTTCAGTTCAGTGTCAACAGTGCAAATGTCAGCACCAAAGTGAGAGATTCAGGTATGTTATACTTATTGTTCTCATAGAGATCTGCAAATAGATGAACCGTGCTGTGTCCTGCTCCGATCTAAAATGTTTGTATGCTCTAAATTTGTATCTTTCTTTTTTTCATTCCAAGATGATCGTCAAAATTATGAGGTGGAAGCAAATTGAATGAACGCCCTGTAGTTTTGAAGCAGGCCTGCACGGCAGCGAGCTCCGCGTCGTGTCACAAGAAATACCAAGGATATTTGCTTGGAAGTCTGAAACTCTAGTAAGCTTATGAATGTGGTGTCTACATGGAACTGGATTCAACAAGTGTACATGTTGTGGCCTCAGCAACTTGAACATATGACACTGTTTACATTGGCATGTTTTGCAATAGACTAGAAGATGCAAACTGCTTTATTCTAGCATTGCCTCATGTAATAGCCTATGTTCAAGGACAAACAGTTATGCAGACCTAAAGGATAGCACAATATCTCAAAACTATTTGTATCAATTAGATCATATTGGTCAAATTTAAATATTTGATATATTTAAAACCAGTGAAACCACGGCCGCGCCGCACACTTGCTAGTAATGTAAGGGTCTGTTCGGTTTTGGAACGAGCTGGAATGGAATGGAACGGTTCCACACCTGGAACCCATTCTCGTGTTCGGTTAGACAAAGGGATGGAACGGACTGATTCCTCAGAATGGAATATGCTGCGTAGATGCGGAACGCACCCGTCCGGCCAAATCGGCTAGACGAGGTGGAACGGCTCGTGTTTAATCTCTCTCAGGCGTTAACCCCACTCTCTCTCCCGTGGCCCTCCCTCACTGCAACGTGCTGAAGCCAAATCGGCCGGACGGCGCCCAAGGCGGCGGCCAGGACGGTGGACGGAGCAGCGCCCGGACGGCACCCATGCGAGGAGGCCAGGGCGGCGGCTAGGACGGCGGGTGGGGCTGGCGCGCGGCGGCCAGATGGCGGGCGGGGGCGCGGCGCGGCGGCCAGGACGGCGGCGGGGGCGGCGGCGCGGCGGCCAAGACGGCGGCCAGGACGGCCGCACTCCTCCAAGGGCGGCGGCCGGCGGGGCTGGCGGCTAGGAGGCCAGGACGGCCGGCGGGAGCTAGGGGCGCGATGGCCATGGCTGAGACGAAGCCGGCTAATTAATTGTAAATCTCTTTAAATTAGGCTAATTAATTGCATATATTAGTTACATCCGGTTCCATTCCAAGCTTCTCTTTTCAACCGAACAGAAAAATGGAAGGGGATCAAATGTGATGGAATGGAATGGAATGGAACCATTCCATTCCATTCCACCCGGTCTGAAAAACGAACACACCCTAACATGATGAACCACTGTTCTTTTTTGGAAGCGAACTCTGAAAGGAGCAGCTGCATACAGTAGTCTTTCCTGTAAATTATGGATGTACGAACACACACCTGCTCCATCCAGGCTTCTATAACTCTTCACGGAACATAGCGTGGTGTTAGGGCATCTCCAACCCGGCGACCCAAACTGGGCCGTCCATTTTGGGCCGTTTGGTTGGCCACGCGGACACCCAAACAGCGCTCCGCGTCCGCGTGTCTGTTTGGGTCGCACGGTGCGCCCAACGCAGCGGCCACCTATTTGGCCATTTGGCATATTTTTTTGGGAAATAGACCATATGGCCACACACATACTTATAAATAATATCAACAAATATAGAATAATATCTAACAATTATAGAATAATATCAAATAGCATAAATAATACTCCGTATCAAATAAAATGTTGCATGATGAAGAAATGAAATGTGCCATAGTTCGAATAAATATAAAAATTACAAATTGAGATTGTCAACTCAATTTGGGCGCTCTAGGATCTCCTTCTGCCTCTTCTGGAACCAAGCTCTCTTCACCTCGCTCATGTTGGTCAAGTCGGCGTTCATGATCAGGTTGTTCTCGGCTTGCCGTTTGAGCCCAACTTCTTTTTCCTTCAACTCCACCTCTTTGGCCCTTGCCATTGCTATGAGCTCAATTTTTCTCTCTTTGAGCTCAATTTCTCTAGCTTTGGTCTTGGCCTTGACCTCTTCAATCTCAAGCTTCTTCTTTTGGACATCGAAGTAGTCTTCATGTCCTCATCTTTCTCCCGGCGCCTCCTCTCACCCCTCTTGTCCGTGGACACCTCTCTGTCGACATGCAGCTCCTTCGAAGTGCCAAACAATAGCATGGACGAAGCATCACGCTCCATGTCGGCTTTGGTTGCCTTGTGGCCGCGAGGACGACTTGCACGAGAAGCGGAGCTACCGCAAGGATGCCCACCATCAAGGTCAATGACCGTGGGATCTTTGGTGGTCTTGTTGCCATTCAAGGTCGCCATGTACCCCTCGTACCCTTCCTGGAACTTGGGGGTGCCTTGGAGTTCCTTCCAACAATGAGAGAAGGCAAATGTCTTTTCTCCATTGTTAGATTTGTACCATTCCAAAGCTTGCCACACCTAGAGCAAAGCGAGACAACAACGATAAACATATGTGCAAACATCGTATGAATATGTTGAGGTTAAGAATCATACCAAGTCCTTCATGCCCAAGCCGCTAACGGGGATCCGCTTCACGTGATCATACGCCGCCTGGAACTTGTTGCATTCCGTTTGAATTGCTCCCCACCTCTTTTGGAGCGATATGTCGCTGCGGTCGCTCTCAAATGGCTCCCGTCTGTATTTGCGATGTTCATGAAAGTAATCATAGGTCCGGCGCCAGAATTCGGTCCCCTTCTGCTCGGCACCCGTCAATGCATCTTGACCGATGGTCAACCATGCTTCGACGAGCACCTTTTCCTCCTTCTCTGTGTAGTTGGTGGTTCTTTTGCTTACCCGGCGATCTCGATCTTGTGCAGCTGCGGCTTATGTGAGCTCCTGAGCGAACAACGGCTCCTCCTCGATGTTAATGCTGCCGGGACAGGCAGTGGTGTCTTCATGTGTGTCAATGGGAGGTGGCTGGGGAGCCTGCTGTGTCGAAGGATATGGCATGGTCGTCGACATTGTCTGCGCGAAAGACGGAGGGGTCTGCACGGTGGACGGTGCCTGCAACGGTGGCTGCACGCGCTCGGCCGACAAATCGTCGAGCAGGTTGCGTGCACCGGCCATCGCTGCTGCTCCCAGGTGCTTGGGGCCTTTGGAGTTCGCCGACGCACGGTTGAGGTCAATGGACGAAGGTGACGGCCCCGTCATGGACTCACCCACCTCCGGTGACCCATCCCGTGATGAGTACGCGTACCGCCCTGACTGCGCCCCCATTTCGTGCGCGCCGGGCGTGTACGCAAACGGGGCAGTCGGCGGGCCAGTTGACCTTGGAGGAAGGGGCCGGGTCACGGACGAGGCCGAGCTCCCCCCCCCGAGGCCGTGCCGGTGCCCGGGATGATCATGTGCTGGCCGAGCGCTGCGTGGCCGTAAAAGAGCATGGCCTGCGCCTGCTCTTGAATGACACGAGCCTTCGCCTGCGTTTGGAGTTCGAGGAGCTGCTCCGCCGCCCGCTGCCGCTCCTCCGCGGCGGCGGCCTCCCTCTTCCGTTGCTCGAGCGCCCTGCGCCGGTCCCCCCGCTTCTTGATCTCCATCGCCCTCTGCTCCGCGGTGAGCTCGGGCTTCGCCTTCTTCGTCGGTGGCCCGGGCTCCACGACCACCGGAGCGTCCAGTTCAGGAGCCGCCTCCACGGGATGAGCAGCAACGGCCGCGAGCTGTGCCTCGTCTCTGATGGTGGCGGTGGTGGCGGTGGCGGCGGCAGTCGCTTCGTCGGCCATCTCTAGGTTTTGGGAGTGGAGTTGAGTGTTTCTGTTTTGGGAGACAGACAGGCGGGCCAGGAGCGGACAAAGGGAGGATGCAAGCGACCAGCCGTCGGCGTCCGCGGCCACGCAAACTCGTCCTAGATTTGGGCCGGGTTTGGATCGTCCCGAACGCCCGCGGCCATCCGTTTTAGGAATGGGTCCGCGCGCTGGACCGCGTTTTTGTCCGGTTGGACCCATCCGGATGCGCGGCCGCGGGATGGATCGCCCCGTTGGAGATGCCCTTAATCCTCCATGCAGGGCAGCACTAGCCTGATGCCGCTTGGCTGTCTTGAGGTAGATAACAGAAGGCAGAATGTTCAGCCTGGCCTTTTCTGCACGTGCATCACCCAAACCGCACCAGACCGAGCAACTCCTACCACCTCCAGATGACCTGTTGCTCCTGCTCCTCCCTCGACGCCAGCTGATGAGACAGCTAGATCTGGTGAGCAAAAGTCAGAGCTCTCTCCTTCACCTCAGCTCTGCCACTGCCTGCATGTGGCTCCTCCTTTCCTGTATCTGTTCTCATGTATATTTTCTTGATTTTCTCCTGGCTAGGTTGTTTACTTTTTTGAAGAAAAGGCAAAAGATTTGCCTTAATTCATTGATAAAGAAGAAGCTTGGAAAGCCAAGCAATAGTTTTAGTTTTAGTTAAAGTCTTATAACCACACCGAGGTCACAAAAGCCTACTCTCCCGCCATGAGAAAATCCAAATGTTTGGCACCGGCAATGACCCAAGTCCTAGCTTCCGATTTGATGCGATCGAAGATGAAGGTAGGCATGGTGTCAACATGCTTGAAAGTCCTAGCGTTGCGTTCGTTCCATAGTTCCCACGTGACCAACATAAAGAGGGTGGCCATAGCTTTCTTTCGGCCTCCGTGAACAAGCACGACGGAGGTCCACCAATCTTCAACATTGTCAAACCCGTCCCAAGACGAAGGGTCGAAATCGAGTATGTGAAGCCAATCTTTGACCATGCTCCAAATCCGAATAGAGAGGCGGCACTTGAAGAGAAGATGAGCGGCCGTCTCGTCATGTCGCCGACAGAGCGGACAAACTCGCCCATTAGGCCAGCCCCTCTTTGCGAGCCGATCCGCCGTCCAAACACGATTTTGGATGATGAGCCAGGAGAATAGCTTGCATTTGGGAGGAGCCCAGGCCCTCCAAACAATGGAATCCATGCAGGATCGAATAGTCCCCGCGAACTGAGCCTTATAAGCGGACGCGCAAGAATAGGCACCGTTGTTGGTGAGCTTCCAAATGATGGAGTCGGGGGTATCATCGTGGAGGGTGAGCTGCGAGGTGTGCGACCAAAGCGTGATGAATTCCTGTAGATTTTGCACAGAAAGACCCGCGGAGGTATCAAGATGAAGCACCCAATCATTGTCCGCAATGGCCGTCCTCACGTTCGAGCCCTTCTTGTTGGACAAAGCAAAAATGGAGGGGGCTAAGCATTTGGGGCTGAGGCCATCTTCCCAAGGATCGTGCCAAAAACTCGCTCTATTCCCATCCCCAATGCTGACCTTGGTGAGCGCGTGAAAGAGCTCCATATCCGCCTGATTGCAATGGCTCTCCATCCCAACCCAAGGCTTCTCAGGGGACTTCCAAGCTAGCCAAGGCCAGCGTAGGCGCAAGGCCCTCCCAAATTTCTCCATGTTGAGGATGCCGAGGCCACCAAGGGAGGTGGGGGGACACACAGCCGTCCAATTGACCTTGCATTTCCCCCCGGTCGCACTATCGGAGCCAGCCCAAAAGAAGCTCCGAATTAGCTTGGTGATAGCTTGTAGCGGCTCAACCGGGACGTGAAGGGCCGTGAGAGGGTAAACCGCTTGGGAGGTGAGAACCGATTTGACAAGCGCCTTTCTACCGGCAATGTTGAAATATCTTCCATGCAAGGGAGCAAGGCGAGCCACGACCTTGTCCTCGAGATACTGGAAGTGAGCTCTCTTGAGCCTTCGCACACTAAGAGGAAGGCCAAGGTACTTCAAGGGGAAGGAAGTCAGGGTGGCCGGAAGCCCATTGAGCACCTGAGCAAGGTCAATCTCATCACATCTAATTGGGGCGACAAGGCTCTTTTCGAAGTTTGTCAAGAGCCCAGTGGCCGAGCCGAAGTTTCCCAAGATTTGCGCGAGGGAAGAGATCTCTTCTTGAACGGGGGCCATGAAGATGGCTGCGTCATCGGCGTAGAGGGAGGCCCGGAATCTAGCACCTCACCCCGGAAGACGGCTAAGAAGCCCACAATCGGTAGCAACTTGAAGGATGCGCTGGAGAGGGTCTATGGCAATGTCAAAGAGAAGAGGAGAAAGCGGGTCTCCCTGTCGTAGTCCACGGCCGTGTTTGATGGGATTCCCGGGGATGCCGTTTAGTAGGATCCTTGAAGAGGAGGAACCAAAAAGAGCCATGAGCCAATCCCGGAATCGGTGGGGGAAGCCAAGGCGTTGTAAGAGTTCAAGAATGTAATCCCATCTAACGTGATCAAAAGCTTTCCTAATGTCGAGCTTGAAGAGGAGGGAGGCCTTCTTCCGTCGGTGAAGCCAACGAGCATAGTTGCGAACAAACATGAAGTTGTCATGAATGCTTCGAGATTTGATAAACGTACTCTGCGCCTGCGAGACAATGTCATCCATACGAGGGGTAAGCCGCCGAGCAAGAACCTTTGCCACAATCTTGGCGAAGCCGTGGATGAGGCTAATATGCCTAAAATCGGTGATCTCTTCGGCTCCCTCCTTCTTTGAGAGGAGCACAATGCTAGCGGTGTTAAGCCAATGTAGACTCCTTGCGCGAAGATCAGAGAAATGTCTCATGGCCGCCATAACATCGCCTTTGATGATATCCCAACAAGTCTTGAAGAACTTCCCATTGAAGCCGTCCGGCCCCGGGGCCTTGTCGGAAGGCATGTCCATGATGGCCTCCTTGACCTCCATTTCCGTGAAAGCATCATCCAATCCATCCAAGTTTGGAGAAGGAAGATTTAGCGCGTCCCAATTGAAAGAGATTGGACGGGGGTTGACGCGCCCAATGGCCGCGGTGAAGTGAGATTGTGCCACCCTTTGTTTCTCATCATGTGTGGTCACCCAACCATTATTATGGCGCAACTTTAGAATGAAATTCTTCCTCCTACGGCAATTCACTTTCCGGTGAAAGAACTTGGTGTTTGCGTCTCCATGGCGGAGGTTATTGATTCTTGCCCTTTGTTTCTTCCTAGATCTCTCAAGGGACGCCAAACCAATGACCCTCCTTTTAAGGCGGGCGCGGATATCCCTTTCTTCCGGGGATAGTTGCCGACTCTCCATGGCCAAGTCGAGGTGGTAGATGACTTGGAGGGCCATGTGGAGTTGGATCTTCGCGTTGGAGAAGAGGCCCTTACTCCAAACCATGTTGAGCTTGCCGGTGAGCGTGAGCTTGGTATGGAGAATATGGTAGGGCTCCGAATGGAAAGTAGGCTCGGCCCAAGCCTTATTGACCACGTCAAAGAACCCGGGAATGTCCACCCAAAACTCCTCAAAACGAAAGGAATGCGGCTTCTTAGGGCCATGGCAACTTGCAAGGAGAAGAGGACAATGGTCGGAGAGCGAGGAGGATAGGGCATGTAAGACGTGGTCGTCATGTGTGAGGTCCCACGCTTCATTGGAGAAGAAGGCATCGATCCTAGACATGGTAGGAGAGTCTTGTTCATTAGACCAAGTGAATTTTCGGTTTTGCAGGTGGATGTCTTTGAGATCACAAGCGTTGAGGGTATCCCGGAACCTAGTGAGCCTTCCCCGATCAATGTTTAGATTGTTCTTGTCACAAGCATGGTGGATTTGGTTGAAGTCGCCGAGGGCTAACCATTTGGTCCCAAGCGCCGGCTTGAGATCGAGCAATTCGCGGAAGAAATCAATCTTTAGGGAGTAGTCCGTGGGGCCATACACCCTTGTCAACTTGAAAGTTTCATTGCCACATTTAGGCCTGACCAACGCCGAGATGGAGAATGAGCGTATGTCGAAGTCGGAGAGGTCCACAGCATCCTTGTTCCAAAGAATAAGAATACCCCCTCTAGTGCCGATGGCGGGTCGTTGAGCAAAACCCTGGAAGCGTTGGCCTCCAATGGATGCAGCGATGAACGAGTCGACCAAAGCCAACTTCGTCTCCTGAAGACACACAATGTGGCAGGAAGTATTGGAGATTGTCTCAAGCACGGTCGAACGCCGGTCCGGATCATTTAGACCACGGACATTCCGGCAGACAATGTTGATGGCGTAATCACTCATTTGCACAACACGTAGACCCTTTCACTGCACGAAGGCAGCTGAGACACACAACAAAAAAAGGAGCAGTACATAGCTGAGTTGCAGCATCATAAGGTTCATGCAACATGGACTGGGCGACACCCCAGCAAATAGCAACAACCAAGAACAAGCTAATACCCACGGACTGGGCAGGGAGCAGCTGTATCCACATGAAGAGAGAGGGGCTCGACTGGGCATAACTAGGAGCAAGGTCTTTGAGATTGTAAGCTAACATAAAGACTTAGAGGAACCCAGGTGCTGGCAACAACATATCATGCAGCAGTAGCCTCCTCGCCAGCTTGTTCATCCAGTGTCTGGTCGAGAGCAGTCGCACCGCCATGCGCAAGGAGGGCGTCTTCAACGGCGGTGGCCAGGTCGCAGTCGAGGCGGAACAGGGCCCGGAGGGCATCGATAGCTATCGGCGGCAGCCTCCCATGAAACATGCTAGCAAACTTCGTGATCGCGGCTTCTATCATCTTCTCACCGTCCTGGATGATGCCCAGGCGCTTGCACAGTAGCTGCTCGGCGAGCACGGCCACCGGCGCACGCTTGCCCTTCCTCTGGATGCGGACGCTTGACCGTTGGATGCTGAAACTTGTGACCCCGGCTAGGGTTTTGCGGCGAGCGGCAGGTGGTGTTGGGCGTGGGGAAGGAGATGCCGGCCTGGTGAGCAGAGGTGCGGGCACCGTGTCGAAGAGTCTTGCGTCGAAGGGCTACAACTCGTCAAGAAGAGCAGCGGGGGGAGGAGGCGGAGTGCTTACCCCAGCTGAGCCAACGTGGACAGGGGTTGAAGCCGTGGAGGAGATGTACCCGCATGGAGTGTCCAGGGCAAGTTCGGATCCCTGCGCCACCAGCGTAGGTGCCGGCGAGAAATCGAGCCGCCGCGCACAGGAGAGGCTCCCAGCCGGAACTCCGCGAGCGGCCGAGGAGGGCGGAGGGGACTTGCTGGACCCAGGGGCGCACCTGGGCTGTGAGGGAGCTTGGAGCGCTGGGCCGTCGGCGCCCACACAGATGATGGACGCAAGGCGCCGGGGAGGAGGTGAGCGTCCCCGAGAACCCACCGCGAAGGTTTCCTTGCCACGGCGAGCGGAGGGCTCCGGGGAGGCGCGTCCGCGATGGCGCGAGCCGGAAGCAGGGATAACTGAGCCATCCTTGAGGCGCTGGAACTTCTTGGGGTCGACGGTGCGGTAGTCAGGGATGGGGAGCTCGGCGCGTCGACGATCGCGGCGGTCGTCACGGCCACCCTGCCCGCGATCATCCCGGCGGCCATCGCGTCGCCCATCGTCACGTCGCGGCTCGCCACCATTGCGGCCGTTGCGCGCGCCTCCGTCCGCCCGCGATCGACTGCGGAACAAACGGCCAGCCCAAGAGCGGCGGTCCGACCGGCCACCCCTGTCATCGTCATCATCGCGGCGGTCATGGTCGCGGCGCGGGCCGTCCCTGTCATCGTGGGCTGAGCGGGAACGGCGCGCACGCACCGGTTGCTCGCCCGCAGCAAAGCCCAGCCTCCATTCGTGGCGCTCGCGCGGCGGATTCTGGGGTGGGCGCCCGTCAGCGCCCGGCGTCAGGTCCTCGTGGATGTCGAGGTGGATGATGACCTTGTAGGTGAGCCCCTTCTTCCCTTGCATGGAGCTGTCGGCGCGGACGTCGAAGGAAGGTGATGGCCCATCCAAGATGATGAGCCACATGACCTTGGGCAGGTCGTTGGGGTGAGCACACCAAGCTCACAGGCTCATGGCGGAAGTGTCCTCCTTCTGAACGGTGGCCACGTCGAAGTAGTTGGCGATGCAGTTCTTGCCGATGATCTTGCCGACGACTTCATCGTTCCAGGCCTGTCATGGAATCCCTTCGAGGCAGAGGTGGACATGGAAGTTGAGGCATGTCGCATCCGCGTGCGCGAGCTTGGTCCACCTGGAGATGTGGAGGTCGAGGCCGCGCGAAGTGAAGCGGCCCGGCGAGACGACCTGCTCCCTGTTGTGCTGGAATGTGAAAGTGGCGAAGAAATCGTCGGGGAAGGTTGGCACGACGCAGAAGAAGTCATGGTGGATCTTGGTGTGCTCCTCGATGGCCTTGGTGACATCAGCAGCATTTACCTTGGGCCGATTGCCGTCGATGCGGATGAAGACATCATGGTTGGCGAGGCTGTCCTCCGCCTGCGCAATGGCAGCCGAGCGAGCCACAACGACATGGCCCTCAGCCGGGCGGGCGGCCGGGTCGCTGATGCGGTGCGGCATGTCGAGGCGAACAACAGTCGTAGGGGGAGGCCCAGGAGGTGGAGGCGGCAACACTTGCTGCGGAGCTGGAGGAGGCCCGGGCGGCGGTGGCGGAAGAACTTGGCCTTGGTTTTTTCGATGTAGAGGAGAGGCCGGACCCTGGAGACGGTGCGCCGCGTCACGCAAGTCCCGATGGCGGCGACGACAGACCTTGGAGGTGTGCCCAAGCTTGTAGCAGTAGCGGCAGCGGATGGGGTTCCTGCAATCCCTGGCGAGGTGACCAGGAGCGAAGCAGCGGAAGCACTCCCTATCCCTCGCCCGCACTTTGTCCCCTTTCTTCTCCCTCTGAATGTGGGCAGGTAGGAAGGGCCTTGATGAATGCCCCTGCCCCCGCCTTGAATGCGACTGGGAGGAGCCCAGCTTCCTCCACCAATGCGCCGGTCGGACCGGCAGCCAGGGGGCCTCGAGCTCCACACCCAGAGAGGAGGAGGCCGGGATTTGCTGGTCAATCGCGGCCGTAGATGGGATCCAGCTGGAGAAAGTCCTGGCGCGGAGGGGAGATGGGCAGCGCCACCCACCGCCATTAAGATCGCCACCATGAATGCCCGCGACAGGCTGAGGGGATGGCGTCGCAGAGCTATCAAGGCGCAAATCCGGTGTCTCCGGCACCATTGAAGAGGAAGATTGCGCTGGAGGGCGCCAGGACGCGGAGATCTGGAGGCTCCCGAACCGGAAATCCTCCGGGATCCCGGATGGCGAATCGAAGCCTGGGGGAGCAGCAGGGACGAGGAGGACGTGGACGAGCCTACCTTGGCCGCGGACGCGGAGGCGCGTGGAGAGCCGTTGGCGGCGGCGCCGCTGGAGGCGGCGGGGGGCGCGGACGCGCGTCGCAGGAGCTCCACCATCTTGCAATGTTGGCTAGGTTGTTTAACATTTTGTTTCACCTTATTTTCTGGTGCTGATCCTGTCCTTTGCAGGTTGATGCATTTCTTGTAGAAGCTATTCATGAAACCTGAATGTTGATGGTGAAGACACGTTCAACACCAAGTTGCACCTAGGTACCCGTTTATTGATTATCTGTGCTTCAGTCTTCAAACTAGGACAATAGTAGTTCTACTTAGGCAGCAATTCTGTACCTTCTTGTGTTAGCATTATGAATGTTCATTCTTGTGTTAGGAATTATGAATGTTCCTTCTTGTGTTAGCATTATGAATGTTCCACGTGGCTAAGAGCATCTACAACCCCAAACGTTGTCCATTGGGGGGAGGGGGGCTCCATGGGGCAGGTGTCACCCCCCAAATGGACCAGCCATATTAAAAAGAATCAGACGAACAGTTAAATTTAACTCAACCTAATCGAACCACCCTTCGTAATCAGAGTCAAGAGGGGGTCGATGATGGCGGGCGGCAGTCTCCACTGACGCCCATAAAACGGTCCTGGTGCTTGGCCACTCCGGCTCGTCCGTCGGCTTTGTGGCGGCAGCTGGCAGTGGCTGGACTTTCTCCTCTCGGGCTCTGCTTCGATGCCCTCCTAGGCGGCAGTGCTTGGGAACCAACTTTACTAGGCTGTCTCCATTGATGCGCGAAGTGTGTCCTCCAAGCCAGGCCACTATGGTTCGGGATCGGGCTTGGCCATGCTCCGCTCCACCCCGCCTCACTGTTTCGGCGCAGGGTCTTGTCCGTGGAATTGTCGCGCGAGTTGTTGCTCCTGCCGATGAGTGCATTCCAAAATGGGAACTCCAGCGTGTACGTTGGATGCGCCCATTGCGCCTTGATCATGTCCGCTTGGCGTCGGACGCTATCAGGCATGCCGTCGTGGCTGAAGTGCCACCTGGTCGGTAACCAGCAGCCAACTGGCGCGAGGAGGCTGCTGGCGATCAGTCATGCGCCTGGGCCACCATCAAGTTATCGATTCCCCTTTGGACAATGAAGAGGGCATGTTAACCAATCAATACTCTCAAGCCAAAAGATTATGATGATTTTTTGCGAACAAATAATTGAGCAATAATGGAGATATGCACTTTGTTTAAAAGGACTAATTGTTAATTCTGCAGTTACTGCTTTTGATTCCAAAGAATGTATATAATTAGTGGATCATACTAGGTTGACTCTATACAGACAAAAACAAAATCACTATCAACGTGTTGTGTTTTTCTTTTGTAGAGATTGTCCTTGGGTTTGACATGCACCGACATGTATTGGTAGCGCTGCTATCTCTACCACATCGGGCGTAAATACTGGAACTGAGCCTTTAAAGAGTCAGTCTGTCTCTTTGAATAATCATATAATACTCCAAATTTTTATATAAATAATGCAAAAGGAGAACAGACAGAGAAACTTACCCATCAAAATAAGCAAAGCAACCGTGATAGCTGATAGCTGGTAACTCTCCAGGCGAGAAAAAGAAGCGGAAGCTAACCAGTCCACCGATTTGAGGAAGGGATAAAGGAAAAGGACACGCGTTACACAACGACTGGAAGAACAAAGAGATAATCAGCCCATCTACAGTACCTGCAACATTATTTAGGTTGTTAAACTGTTCAGCCTTTATATAGTGTATAATGCTTGGACTTTGGTAAACCGCTTTACTGGTTTGCAGATTCAAGTAGAACAAATTTATTCTAGGAGCCATCAAAATACTAGGAATGGTTCGACAAATCTGTGAACAGAACTAAGTATCTCTACTATATTAAATAGCTAGAGGTGGTGAGATGGTTGGTACGTCTGACTGCCCCCGCATTGGGAGAAATTGGCTGTTAAAAAAACCATGGCAAACCCGACCCCGCACACAAATTCTGCGGTGATGAGAAAAATAAGCAGCGTTGCGGTTGTTACCACGTACGCACGACTCCTGGAAAACAAAGCATGCTGCGAAACCTCCCCTCACAGTTCCTCCCCCACCGGTCCCTCCCACTCCCGGGATAGTGCAGTCGCGCTCGTGGGCTTCTGCGCGCCCGCGTGCGATGCCTGCTTCGCGCGGGATGCCACCTCTGCCGTGTCGCCGCGCCCTTCACCGCCCCGAGCTGAGCGACGCTGCACCGCCTCCGACTCATACTGCAGCGCCAGGAGCAGTCGGGTCAAGGGCCACAGTAGCGGGCGGCGATAGGGAAGGCGCGTCGCCGGGAACCGCTGGTGTACATTGCCACCTCCACTTCCTCTCTGCCGTGGCCACCTATCCAGCGTCCAACCCCAAAGGTCTAATCTCATCTTCCTCTATTTTTGTACTGAACGAACTGACTGGTTGGTTATGGAGATGCAACGGTTACCTGCATCCCGTTCTTCTTTGAATGGTTCCGTCTAAAGATTTCTGTAGATCTTACAAGATACAAGAAACACAGCTGTATATGTGTATACTTATCATTTTCCGTTCTTTGCAACCTCATTACAAGCATCGTTTGTTTGCATAGTTCTCTTGTAGTTGTTATCTGTCCAGAGTGTATTTGTTCTTTCAACAAATAATCTAAGAAGCCAAAGCAGAGATAGCAGAGGTCATTTGCAGGCCAACATGTCCCTGAAACCATGGAGACGTAGGAAAGGATTCAGAACAATATTGACAGCCATATAGTTAGCAGGCATATGTAGACTGGTGCTAAAGCTAAACCTTTGATTTGTGTCAATATTTCAGGTACCAACAATGAATCTTGTATGTTAGGCCCTTGTATATCGGTGGTGGAGTCTATAATTGAGCTATTAATGAGCCAGTAGTAATACATAAGTACAGTAGGTCCCTTAGATGCTGACACAACCTTTGTCCTTGTATTGCACTTGAAATGGTTCAGAAATTTTGTTGTATTAGCCCAGCTATTGCAAGTAATATTTTGATCAATTTCTCGACTCAGTTTACTGCATGCCCAATAATATTTCATAAAATAGATTGTATTTCTGCTTCAGCAGCTGAAACTGGCGATTCCTTGGACAGCTGGCTGACCCACTCATGATCACCAATGGGTTTCAGTTAGATTTGGTTGGATAACTCATGCATTGTAAGGTTGGAAGCAAGACACACTAGCATGGCAGTGGATCTTATCCCGAGGAGCTGCCACTGACACATTAGTGGACGACGACTCTCAAGCTCAGTATGTCATCTTGTTTCATCCCTTTATTTTTAGCAAAGTCGTTTCACCCCTCGTGTTTTATTTTATGTATATATGAAGAACTGTACAAAGCTAAATATATGTATTAGGTTTCCCCTCAATGTCTATTAGCTGGAGAAACTGCTTTAATTCTTTGTATGGTTGCTTATCGCAACCTTGCAAGTAAGTACCCAAGAGATGAGCCATTCAGTCTCTGTACAGTTTGTGCGGTTGGAACATGAATTTTCCATTCTTGTAGAGTCACTTCCTCTGGGAAACGCATGCAAAGTGCTTGATGCATTGATTATTTCTACAAATTATACAAAATATGCACATGTTTTCTCTTGCATTTACACCCATTAAGAAAATATAAGGATTTATCGATGCTGGTTTTACAGAATTTGCAGATGTAATCTTAATGCAAATATAGTTCTCTTTCTCTTTGCTGAATGACAAGATGGATGGCAATCATGAAGCGTGTAGATGAATTGAATGGATGAATAAATTTTATGTGCATATCCACTAAGAAATCGTGGTATCCTTTGTACTAGCAAATCTGCTATGATTTTGCGTAGAAACTTTTTTTTGTAGATAATTAGATTTTGAAAAACATATGTAACAAAATGAGGTGGTATTTTGCAACAAAATGAGGCAAATAAGACAAATGTTACTTCAAATTTTCGTTTGGCGAGTTTTCTGGTTTTATTTTGCATATGTGGCACTTATCTTTTTAGAAAATCAGTGGCAGAGCCAGCCAGTTGCCTGTGCTCGGACGGTGATCTTCTGCTAGAAAACTAAACTAGCTTAAAGATTCACTTGCTGTTTGTTTCTGCAAAAGCATACTGACACAGCAGCAGAAAAGCAGAATGGTTATTCCCAGGCTCCGGCGAGCGGCTAGCTCTTGTGTTAAATACTTATGTGATTGATCTTTTCTTTTGCAGAGACTAACATCTGTGGTATAGTTCATAAATTTCGTTGCCATGTTTTTTCTGAACTAAAAATATGAGATTGCACCTTTACTGTTGAGAAAGATAATTATTTATCTAAGCAACCAGCAATAGTTCTAGAGATGGTTTCTATATGTGTGGTTTGTCCTTTCTCATCTTTTTATTCTTGGATCTATTTGTTGATATTAGTATTGTGCTTATATTGACGAGCTGCCTGGCAATACATATTCTGTCATAGTATTAGATTAGTGAGCTGTTTGTATCCCCAAAAGTATTATATTAGGGCGAGAGTAAAAATGTATTTCTTATTCATTCAGTTTACTCTCATCTAAAGATAAGTTTTCCTTCATGCATGTGGGAAAGAAAGCAGTAGTGTAGTACTACAAGGTTTAATGACACGTATCATCATACATAGAAAATACAGTAGCGAAGACTCTTGCGATTCCTTATAAGGAAAGGGTATAGGATTAATGTACTCCTACAAAAAAAAAGTATATATCACGCGTAGAGCATAAGCTCTCTTCCCAAATTGTATAGGATTAATTTACTCCTAAAGTCAGCAGCACTCACGAGGATATGATGCCATCTAAATAGAGAGGAAGGATTCCAACGAAGCCTGGACTCCACCTTGCATTATTTTCAACCGTCTATGTAGCTGGTTTTAATGTAGATACTCCAGATGGCGGCATCTTACGTCGTCTAGCTATCAGATGATGCTCAGACAATATGTTACTACACACAACGATGGCAATTTTGTTACCTTTATCTAGCGCTTATGGAGGCTGTCATGTGAATGCTCCAGGTACAAGCAAGCCACTGCTCGGATCCTTTAACTGGTTCTCTTCGATGCGTTTACTTTAATCCCTTCGTCTGATAATTGCAGATTGGACATTAGTTGCCGCTGGTCTCACACAAAAAAAGGGGTGAGAGCTTCGCATGGTCTTAATAGACATGGTCCAATTGGTGAGCAGAATCATGTCATTTTTTTAAAACTGATCTTGGTCAGCGTTTATTGCAAATAGCACCCTGATTACTTAGGAATGAAGCTTAGCTTTTAGTGATTGTTTCACTGATAGTAAATTTACTACTTCTAGGTACCATCTCCTGACTATAAGTGCTCAGCAAGGCAAGATAATACCCACACTTTGCTATGTGTTAAGAGATGTGGAATATCAGTTCGTGGGCAGTATGGCACAGCTTGCCAATGGATCTGTTTTGTATGTCATTCATTTTGCCTAGATGAACCAGATCTTCCTGAGGCAAACATTGGAGAGAAAGGGATACCGGAGAGGAAGAAACTTTTTTTTGCGAGAAACCACTGATTATATTAAAGTCCAGAAATTACAGAAAGACATCCCACAAAGATAGAAATAACACATAGGTCCTTCTGCAACATAGTGATGATGGCGAGGAACCATATGCATCAACGACGCGCCGTCCGCTGCATCTTCCAAACCTTGGAACAAAGATGATCCCCTACGGATGGGAAGTTGTTGAATCGCGAACTCCAGAGAGCCTCCATCCTTCGCAAAGCTAGCAGCACCGCCGGACTCCAACACCAGCAGCTCCGGTTTCTAGATCTGGATCCACCGCTCCGGGATCCAGCCGGGGAACGAGCGCGCACGGCGGCCACCCAGGACCGCGAGCACGGGGAAAGCCGCCTGCTTCATGCTGAAGCTCCGAAGAACGCCCGCACCGGAGAGGAAGACGACGACCCCAAAACGTCGACCACCGATGCCTCCGCCTCCAAGACGCCTCCGGCAAGCACCCTACTCAAGCCTACACTATGTACACGATGAGATCCGGGGTTCCCCCCACCCTCCCACCGCCGGAGCGGCCGGCAGAGAGAAGGGGAATCAGCGAATCGGCGCCGGCGAGGTGGATTGACTAGGTGTTTCCAAGAAATCGCCTCCGACAATGGAGCGGGGGAGGAGACGGGTCCAGAGAGGAAGAAACCTAAGCGTACACAAAGAAAGAAGATCAATATGCAGTAGCAATCCCCTTGTGCATTCTCTTCTGATGGCAATGATGTTGAGCTTGAAAAATTCAGAACTGGATGTAAAGATGTGCCAGGAGATGATGCAACTGTAAAAGTCCCACAGATGAAGAGGATTGTGCTTTTCTGTAAAAATTCCAGAGGAGACTTGCTCCAAGCGTTCCAGATTGGAGGAGGTGAGCAATGTTAACAGAGCGACTGGGTGAATTTGTTTAGTCTTTGCCAATGTTGACGGTTACATGTACTAATATTATTGTATTTTACATTAATTTTCAGTAAGAGACATGTTATGGTTAGAAAAGTTTTATTTGTCTAGGAAAGTATAGTTATTTGTAGTATGATTGGCTGATGCGTGAGTCTAAGGATTACATGATTATGTTTTGCCATAACAACACACATGTATACTTGTATACCTTTAAATTCTAACGGGGGCAGTATGTTTACATGTCCGATAAGAAAAGAAGCTTAGATGTCGTGGCAACGCACGGGCATTCTACTAGTTTACATTGAAGATGCTTCTCCAAGTGTATTTGGTATCTCCTGATTGCATTTTGATGATGTCAATGTCAATATGAGGTTACATCTGTCCGAACAGTTAATAATGCCAGAGTATGTACTCAGTTAAATGCCTTAACTAGAATTTAATTAACCTTATTTTCAACATAAGTAGTACTCCCTTCATTCCAAATTAGCTGTCGTTGTCACGATCTAGACTTTTGCAAAAAAAAAACCCGTGTTAATTCTGCCTCGCAAATTTGTCTGTGCGTTTATACGCGTGACCGACATGTTTCTTCCCCACGCGTGCATCTAGCGCGACGAAGCGCCTTGGCCGCAGGGGGTTAAGTGTGCTGCTTTAAGTGTTTGATTAGGAGACAGTCAGGTAGCCGCCTAACCCTAGCCGCCTCCAGTTCATCCTCCTCCATAGATTGGTTCTCCCTCCTCCGGTCGATTTCGCTGGCGTCAGGAGGAGTGGGGAACCCGATCTATGCGTGGAGTTTCGAATAAAAGTATCGTTTTCATTAGATTATGTTAGGATTTTGGTAGCCGCCTTCTTGTTGGTTTCCTCTCAATGGAGATGGCATCGTTTGCAATAAGTGATCTTCGGTCTTTCGTTCGGCGACGAGATCTTCTTCCCGGCGTCAATGGTGGTGTTGAACAATCATAATTGAAAGTATAGAGATGGTAAACCTAGAGGGGGGGTGAATAGGTTTCTACAAATTTTAATTCTTTCTTTGCAATATTAGGCTTTGCGGAATATAAAGATGAGCCTAATGCAAACTAGGTGAAGCAACCTATATGAAGATACAACTATCTCGAGCACGAAGGCTCTCTCAGGCAGTTTAAATCACAAGTAAGGAGTTCGGTTAGAGATAACCGATAGCACGCGGAGACGAGGATGTATTCCCGTGTTCCCTTGCTTTGAAACAAGGTACGTCACGTTTGGAGGGGTGGAGGTCCCACGAAGGATTCCCCACGCCACGAAGGCTCACCCTATTCTCCGGAGCCTATCCCACGAAGGAATAGCTCACTCACTTGTGGTAGACTTTGAGGTAGCCTCCAAACCTTCACAATCTTGCCCGGAGCAAATCCACAGCCCGGATGCTTCCGGACTCCTCTTGCCCACCTAGGGTTTCCAAGGAACCCTAGGAAGCAAGCTTCTCGATGAATACAAGGGGGAATGAGATTTGGCTTGGTAGAACAGTAGATCAGGTCCTCCTCTAGTGATTCCCCGGAGGGATTTGAGTTTGGGTGGAGGAGGAGGGAGATCAGAGGCTTTTGGTGTTTCTAACAATGGAGTAAGAGAGAGAGAGAGCTCAAGAACAGCTTGTAGTATGTTGCCTAACCCTTCCAAGGTAGAAGAAGGGGTATTTATAGTGTTCTTCAAAATCTGGCCGTTGCCACTTGCCACCTCAGCATTTTTCCTCGACAAACCCGGTTGACCGGGCCACAGACCGGACAGCCCGGTCCAGAGGCCGGTCAGACCGGATCAGTGACCGGAGCTTCTTTGCGTCGTCCTGGCGCTTCTCCGGTTGGTGGCCGGTTGTCGCTCGGTTGCCGCCCGGTCGACCGGACGGAGCGCCGGACCCGCCGGTCGGGAGCCCGGTTGACCGGGCGCAAACCGGATCTGCTGGCTCCTCCTTTGGAGCCCGGTTGCCGCCCGGTTGACCGGCCAGCACGCCGGACTGGCCGGTTGCTGGCCCGGTTGGACCGGGCTGGTGACCGGATTTCTCCTGTAACCCCTTTTTGATTGTTGTTGAAATGGGGGGTCTCCTTTAGCCTTCTTGTTCCTTTGATACACCATTTACGCCTCATTGCCTAATACCTGAGATTATCCTTATAAACATATTAGGCCAAATACTTTAGCACGGTGTCATCGTTACCAAAATAATGGATAAGGGTGAAATACCCTTACAATCTCCCCCTTTTTGGTATACGATGACAAACCGAGCTAGAGTCACAAATAGATATTATGATAAGCTCTAAACCTTGATTCCATATAAGATATTACGAAAGCTCCCCCATAATGTGTGCACTTGGAGAATTTGCGTTTGAATGCAAAGTGCACCATTTGTGAAACATGAGAAGCTCCCCCAATATCTTTAGGAAACAAGCATGGTATGGAGATGTGCATATCAAGATATATAAGCATAGCACACATAATCATCCTAACATAGAGTAGCACACATAATAGTCGTCCATACACATCCATACACGAATTATTGGAAATAGCAAATGGTTCTTGAAAAACTCAAAGTAAACAAGCACAAGCCATATAAAATCCAAATAAAGCAACTCCCATGGCTTGTGGCAATCAAAGAACCCCGTGATCCTAGACTCTACTCTCTTCTCCCCCTTTGGCATCGGAACACCAAAAAGGCGAAGAAAAGAGGAGAGATGCTATCGCACCCATCAGTAGTGACCAAACCCAAGCGAGGAGGAGCTCTCGCGTGCATCATCATCACCCGCATCATCATCACCCGCATTATCATCACCCGCATTATCATCAGCATCATCAGCAGTAGGAGTGGGAGCACGAGCAGTCCTAGTAGGAAGAGCACCATGAGCATACACGGAGAAGTCGAAATTCTGGAGCATCTCATCGGTAAGAAGAGGCATCTCCCACTGAGGTGCTACCACAGGCTCCATCTCAGGTCCAGGAGGAGGAACAGGGTAGTTCCTTGAGGCCATGAATTCATTCTGGCGCCTCCGTGTCTCCTGGGTGATAGAAAGGGTCTGATGTGCAACATCATTGCTGTTCTTGCACATTTGGAACATGCATGTGAAGAATCGAGCGGCCCCATGTTGGGAGCGCCGAGAGTGACTGGAGCTAGCATCATGATCATGGTGTGCCTTGGAACGGCGCTCAGTGGGGGGCATCATGGAGGGAACGTCTGAACGAGTGGCCTCCTGAATGGGGAACCTGAATTTTTCCATGATGACTTTTTCACCAATAACATTCCGAGGAGCGGGAACAATGTAGTTGATGAGCCGCTGAACATACTGGGCGTAGTTGGGAGTCATGCGGTCCATAATTGCTCTCTTCAGTTCACAGTAGATAAGATCACAGCCATCAATCTTCCTGACCCTGTTAGGATGACAATAATACATCAAGTTGAGGTGATAGTTCCGGACTTCACTGTGGTCGCCAGACTTGCTGATGAGGTTCTCACGGAACAGCTTGGCAAGTACTAGATATGAGTAGTACATCCCAGAGATAGTGGGAGGTCCAGGCGTAGGGTTCGCAGGATAGCAGAAGGAGATGTCACCCCTAGTAAGCCTGGACCGTGAATGAATCCTGTACCCTGGATTACTGTCATCACCACAACCCATAGCTGCACGGAACTGAGAGTAGGAGCATGAGTACTTCGTCTTGCCGGTCATCCAGGTGAGGGTGCGGTCTTCATCATCATGGAAGAAGACAGTGCAGTGAAACTGACGGACAAGGAGGGGACAAAAGGTAGGATCATCTTGGGTATCATCAGGCTTGAGGCACACAAGGTCATACAATCCCAGATTCCTCAAGGTTTGAACCACAAAACGATACTTTGTGGCATCATGCAAGGCAAGTTCGTCAGGATTGATGGCCTTGGGTGATACAATATTACCATGCTTCATATACTCATGAGAATCATAGAAACCCTCCCAGAGGGCTGCTTGTGTGTTGGTCCAGAATGCCTTGTCCGCACGAGTGTAAGTTGGCTTCTCAAAGCGATACGGATTCACTGTCCTCCATTCCTGCCACTCAAGACGGTTTGCAGCCCCAACATTGATGGTTGGCACTACCTCATCATCCACTTGGGCAACATGCTTATCCTTGTGCTTGGTAGCAACAGACTTGGTTCTACCCCGAGCTGAGCTGCCAATGTCAGTGCCTTGATGAGCTTGAGGTGGTGCGCGACTACTAGAACGGCAGGGAGGGTCAACAGTCCTTCCTCGCTTGGCAACATTGCCACGGTTGTTCTCACCACTCCAACTATCTGTGAATGAGAAAAATAGAGCATGGATAGCAGTGGGGTAAGTGTACATGTCATCAGTAAGAGAGAAACCAAAAGAGCATAGCATATATCCAAGTGTAGTGATGAAATTGTGCGAAAACTGGGCAACCCGGCGCACAGGCCGGTCAAACCGGGCAGAAGACCGGACAGGCCGGTTTGCGCCCGGTCGACCGGGCCATGCACCGGGCCGGCCGGTTGAGCGGCCGGTCGACCGGGCGGGTGACCGGGTCTGTCGAGTTGTGATGTTGTGCCCAGATTTTCTACCACAAAACCATGCAAAAGCTCATAAACTTGGATATAGACTATAGCAATGTAGTGGAGAAGTGCATTGTGATGTGAGACACTCTAAAGGCATGAGGACTTGACAAACCCTAACCCTAACCCTAAGTTTTCTCAACTTTCCTCAACATGTGGCAATGGGAGAGGGAAAGCAAGAAGGAGAGGGAATAGAAGGGAGATTTACCCGATGACATTGTCCTTGGTGCCCAAGTGAGCAAGAAGAACACGTGAAGAGGGCTTGAGGGCCAAATCCCCAAGATCTCCCAAACGAACTCGAGAAGGACCAAATCCTTCGGTGAAGAAGCTTGAGAGACCCCGATCTACGGTTGGGTGAAGTTTGGGGAGGAACTAGAGGTGGGAAGTACCTAGGCTGTGGTGGAGATGGTCAGGGCGCCGGCCATGGAGGTTGGAGGTTGGGGAACAATGGGGAAGATGACCCCAAGGGGTATCCCTTCCCCAATATATAGTAGGCGCGCGACCGGTCAGGAGTCCGGTCAGACCGGGCTGGTGACCGGCTGACCCGGCCCAGACCCCGGTTGCCGCCCGGTCAACCGGACCATCCGGTCAGGGACCCGGTCCAACCGGGCCAGGAACCGGCCAACCCAGAATTGTCTAATTTTGCCTCGTTTTTGCCCCTATGCTTTGTGTAAATGTGTGTGAGTGCTCAAATGATGACATGTACATATAGATAGATAGATGATGATGAGATGAGCATAGACAAGGGGTTGGAAACACAAAGTTCTCTAGGCATACCCATTGGAGAGAAAATCCAAACAAGATGTGAATAGCAACAATGGGCATGATTCGAAGTGTATATCAAGAATCATAAGTCATTTTTGGAAATGATGCTCGCAATAAGATCATTGGGCCTTATATAGTCAAATCAATTTGTAATGAAGGCTCAATGAGGGGCGGGGAATTACTCCCCCTATGTGAAAGCACAAATGTCATGTGACCGCGAAGAGACATGCTTGGGTCCATATAATGACATTGGGTCTATTTATGTTGCACACATAGGTATGCATCATACCAAGACATGGTAAGATGACTATCCCCATATGTGCTATGCCTCTAAGCTAGATAGCAAGATAAATGCAAGAATATAGTGCAAGAAGTTAATCAATCCAAGTTTTTAGGATCAAGAATACCAAGTTCTCCTCTCAAGTTAACAAAGCGGGCTTCATCCAAAGGCTTAGTGAAAATATCCGCCAATTGGTAGGTTGTTCCCACATGAGTGAGATCAATATCCTTATTGGCAACATGATCACGTAGGAAGTGATGGCGAATGTCAATATGTTCGGTGCGACAATGTTGAACCGGGTTGTTGGCGATCTTTATTGCACTTTCATTGTCACAAAGAAGAGGCACCGTACCAAGAGACACACCATAGTCTTTCAAGGTTTGCTTCATCCATAAAAATTGAGTGCAACAAGATGCCGCGGATATGTATTCGGCTTCGGCGGTGGATAGGGCAGTGGAGTTTTGTTTCTTGGATGACCAACTCACCAATGACCGGCCAATAAATTGGCAAGCCCCGGAGGTAGACTTCCGATCAACCTTATCACCGGCCCAATCGGAATCCGAATAGCCAATGAGTTCAAAGGTTGACCCCTTTGGATACCATAGCCCGAGAGTAGGAGTGAGAACAAGGTATCTTAGTATCCGTTTGACCGCCACTAAATGGCTCTCCTTGGGAGCGGATTGAAAACGAGCACACATCCCTACACTTAGCATGATATCCGGCCTAGAGGCACAAAGGTAGAGCAAGGATCCTATCATGGAGCGGTATACCTTTATGTCCACATCCTTCTCACCGTCACATGAACCAAGTTGCCCCTTTACGGGCATGGGTGTCTTCATTGGACTCGCATTGGTCATGTTGAATTTCTTGAGCATGTCCTTCACATACTTTTCTTGAGAGATGAAGGTGCCTTTTGCAAGTTGTCTCACTTGGAAGCCTAAAAAGAACTTCAACTCTCCCATCATGGACATCTCAAATTTCCTAGTCATCAATAGCTCAAAAGCTTTGTTATGATTGGGGTTAGTTCCACCAAAGATACTATCATCAACATATATTTGACATATAAAGAGGCCACCCCCTTTAACCCGCTTGGTGAAAAGGGTGGAATCGACCGTACCCATGCAAAACCCATCATGTAGTAAGAAATCCCTAAGGAACTCATACCAAGCACGTGGAGCTTGCTTGAGACCGTAGAGTGCCTTATGGAGTAAATACACGTGGTTGGGTCGGCATGGGTCTTCGAAACCCAGGGGTTGAGCCACATATGCGGTTTCTTTTAGGGGACCATTCAAAAATGCACTTTTCACATCCATTTGATATAATTTGAAATTGTGGAAAGATGCAAATGCAAGCAAAAGACGAATAGCTTCAAGACGGGCTACCGGCGCAAAGGTATCCTCAAAATCCATACCTTCTATTTGGGCAAACCCTTGCGCCACTAACCTTGCTTTGTTTCGTATAACAATGCCATTCTCATCTTGCTTGTTCTTGAATACCCATTTGGTCCCAATGACATCGATGTGATGATCCTTGGGCTCTCAACTAGAGACCATACTTCATTACGAGTGAAACACTCCAATTCTTCTTGCATGGTGATGGCGTGTAACTCACACGTTCGTTGGGAACCCCAAGAGGAAGGTATGATGCGCACAGCAGCAAGTTTTCCCTCAGAAAGAAACCAAGGTTTATCGAACCAGGAGGAGCCAAGAAGCACGTTGAAGGTTGATGGCGGCGGGATGTAGTGCGGCGCAACACCAGGGATTCCGGCGCCAACGTGGAACCTGCACAACACAACCAAAGTACTTTGCCCCAACGAAACAGTGAGGTTGTCAATCTCACCGGCTTGCTGTAACAAAGGATTAACCGTATTGTGTGGAAGATGATTGTTTGCAAAAACTTGAGAACAAAGATTGCAGTAGATTGTATTTCAGTAAAGAGAATTGGACCGAGGTCCACAGTTCACTAGAGGTGTCTCTCCCATAAGATAAACAGCATGTTGGGTGAACAAATTACAGTTGGGCAATTGACAAATAAAGAGGGCATGACGATGCACATACATATCATGATGAGTATAGTGAGATTTAATTGGGCATTACGACAAAGTACATAGACCGCCATCCAGCATGCATCTATGCCTAAAAAGTCCACCTTCAGGTTATCATCCGAACCCCCTCCAGTATTAAGTTGCAAAGCAACAGACAATTGCATTAAGTATGGTGCGTAATGTAATCAACAACTACATCCTTAGACATAGCATCAATGTTTTATCCCTAGTGGCAACTGCACAACACAACCTTAGAACTTTCTGTCACTGTCCCAGGTGTCAATGCAGGCATGAACCCACTATCGAGCATAAATACTCCCTCTTGGAGTTACAAGCATCTACTTGGCCAGAGCATCTACTAGTAACGGAGAGCATGCAAGATCATAAACAACACATAGATATAACTTTGATAATCAACATAACAAGTATTCTCTATTCATCGGATCCCAACAAACGCAACATATAGAATTACAGATAGATGATCTTGATCATGTTAGGCAGCTCACAAGATCCGACAATGATAGCACAATGGGGAGAAGACAACCATCTAGCTACTGCTATGGACCCATAGTCCAGGGGTAGACTACTCACACATCACTCCGGAGGCGACCATGGCGGCGTAGAGTCCTCCGGGAGATGATTCCCCTCTCCGGCAGGGTGCCGGAGGCGATCTCCTGGCACCCCCGAGATGGGATTGGCGTTGGCGGCGTCTCTGGAAGGTTTTCCGTATCGTGGCTCTCGGTACGGGGGGTTTCATCACGGAGGCTTTAAGTAGGCGGAAGGGTAGGTCAAGAGGCGGCGCGAGGGGCCCAGACCATAGGGCCGCGCGGCCAGGGCAGGGGGCCGCGCCGCCCTATGCTCTGGCTGCCTCGTGGCCCCTCTTCGCTTTCGTCTTCGGACTTCTGGGAAGCTTCATGGAAAAATAGGCCCACTGGGCGTTGATTTCGTCCAATTCCGAGAATATTTCCTTACTAGGATTTCTGAAACCAAAAACAGCAGAAATGACAAAGAATCGGCACTTCGGCATCTTGTTAATAGGTTAGTTCCAGAAAATGCACGAATATGACATAAAGTGTGCATAAAACATGTAGATAACATCAATAATGTGGCAAGGAACATAAAAAATTATCGATACGTCGGAGACGTATCAGCATCCCCAAGCTTAGTTACGCTCGTCCCGAGCGGTAAAACGATAACACAGATAATTTCGGAGTGACATGCCATCATAACCTTGATCATACTATTTGTAAAGCATATGTAGTGAATGCAGCGATCAAAACAATGTATATGACATGAGTAAACAAGTGAATCATAAAGCAAAGACTTTTCATGAATAGCACTTCAAGACAAGCATCAATTAAGTCTTGCATAAGAGTTAACTCATAAAGCAATAATTCAAAGTAAAGGCATTGAAGCAACACAAAAGAAGATTAAGTTTCAGCGGTTGCTTTCAACTTGTAACATGTATATCTCATGGATATTGTCAACATAGAGTAATATAATAAGTGCAATAAGCAAGTATGTAGGAATCAATGCACAGTTCACACAAGTGTTTGCTTCTTGAGGTGGAGAGAACTAGGTGAACTGACTCAACATTGAAAGTAAAAGAATGGTCCTCCATAGAGGAAAAGCATCGATTGCTATATTTGTGCTAGAGCTTTGATTTTGAAAACATGAAACAATTTTGTCAACGGTAGTAATAAAGCATATGTATCATGTAAATTATATCTTACAAGTTGCAAGCCTCATGCATAGTGTACTAATAGTGCCCGCACCTTGTCCTAATTAGCTTGGACTACCGGATCATCACAATGCACATGTTTTGACCAAGTGTCACAAAGGGGTACCTCTATGCCGCCTGTACAAAGGTCTAAGGAGAAAGCTCGCATTGGATTTCTCGCTATTGATTATTCTTCAACTTAGACATCCATACCGGGACAACATAGACAACAGATAATGGACTCCTCTTTTATGCATAAGCATGTAACAACAATTAATAATTTTCTCATTTGAGATTGAGGATATATGTCCAAAACTGAAACTTCCACCATGGATCATGGCTTTAGTTAGCGGCCCAATGTTCTTCTCTAACAATATGCATGCTTAACCATAAGGTGGTAGATCGCTCTTACTTCAGACAAGACGGACATGCATAGCAACTCACATGAAATTCAACAATGAATAGTTGATGGCGTCCCCAGTGAACATGGTTATCGCACAACAAGCAACTTAATAAGAGATAAAGTGCATAATTACATATTCAATACCACAATAGTTTTTAAGCTATTTGTCCCATGAGCTATATATTGCAAAGGTGAATGATGGAATTTTAAAGGTAGCACTCAAGCAATTTACTTTGGAATGGCGGAAAATACCATGTAGTAGGTAGGTATGGTGGACACAAATGGCATAGTGGTTGGCTCAAGTATTTTGGATGCATGAGAAGTATTCCCTCTCGATACAAGGTTTAGGCTAGCAAGGCTATTTGAAACAAACACAAGGATGAACCGGTGCAGCAAAACTCACATAAAAGACATATTGAAAACATTATAAGACTCTACACCGTCTTCCTTGTTGTTCAAACTCAATACTAGAAATTATCTAGACCTTAGAGAAACCAAATATGCAAACCAAATTTTAGCATGCTCTATGTATTTCTTCATTAATGGGTGCAAAGCATATGATGCAAGAGCTTAATCATGAGCACAACAATTGCCAAGTATCACATTACCCAAGACATTAATAGCAATTACTACATGTATCATTTTCCAATTCCAACCATATAACAATTTAACGAAGGAGAAACTTCGCCATGAATACTATGAGTAGAAACCAAGGACATACTTGTCCATATGCTACAGCGGAGCGTGTCTCTCTCCCATAAAGTGAATGCTAGGATCCATTTTATTCAAACAAAACAAAAAAACAAAAACAGACCGACACTCCAAGCAAAGCACATAAGATGTGATGGAATAAAAATATAGTTTCAGGGGAGGAACCTGATAATGTTGTCGATGAAGAAGGGGATGCCTTGGGCATCCCCAAGCTTAGACGCTTGAGTCTTCTTAATATATGCAGGGGTGAACCACCGGGGCATCCCCAAGCTTAGAGCTTTCACTCTCCTTGATCATGTTGCATCATACTCCTCTCTTGATCCTTGAAAACTTCCTCCACACCAAACTCGAAACAACTCATTAGAGGGTTAGTGCACAATAAAAATTAACATATTCAGAGGTGACACAATCATTCTTAACACTTCTGGACATTGCATAATGCTACTGGACATTAATGGATCAAAGAAATTCATCCAACATAGCAAAAGAGGCAATGCGAAATAAAAGGCAGAATCTGTCAAAACAGAACAGTTCGTATTGACGAATTTTAAAATGGCACCAGACTTGCTCAAATGAAAATGCTCAAATTGAATGAAAGTTGCGTACATATCTGAGGATCATGCACGTAAATTGGCTTAATTTTCTGAGCTACCTACAGGGAGGTGGACCCAGATTCGTGACAGCAAAGAAATCTGGAACTGCGCAGTAATCCAAATCTAGTACTTACTTTTCTATCAACGGCTTAACTTGGCACAACAAAACAAAAACTAAGATAAGGAGAGGTTGCTACAGTAGTAAACAACTTCCAAGACACAAAATAAAAACAAAGTACTGTAGGTAAAAACATGGGCTGTCTCCCATAAGCGCTTTTCTTTAACGTCTTTCAGCTAGGCGCAGAAAGTGTGCATCAAGTATTATCAAAGGATGGTGCATTCTCAGAGGGGTGTGGAGTTTTCTCAACCAGGCATAGTATATTAGATACATAAGTTTTAGCATCTCCCTTTTCATTAGTCTTAGGCGTGCTACTCTCATCAAACAAATTTTCAGGAACAAGCCAAGCATAGTTATTCTCTAGTGCATCATTCTTAGCTAAGAGTTTACATGGTATTGGTGCTTTGATCTCCCCACCATCATCAATATTATTAGTGTATCTTATTCTATCCATGTCCATCTTTTCAAGGAGACTAACAAAATTAGTATGAGAACCAAGCATATTAAATTTAGCAAAGACCTTTCTAGCTTCTCTTGCTAGACCACCAAATTCTCTAAGAAGGGTTTCTAAAACAAAATCTTTCTTTTCCCCTTCTTCCATATCACCAAGTGTGAGAAACATGTGTTGGATTATAGGATTAAGATTAACAAATTTAGTTTCCAACAGGCGAACTAAATGCGCAGCAGCAATTTCATAAGTAGGCGCAAGGTCTACCAAGTGTCTATCTTCAAAATTTTCAATGGTACTAACATGATTGAAAAATTCTTCTATATTGTCTTTCCCAAGGATAGACCCTCGACCTACCGGTACATCTTTAAGAACAAACTTAGGAGGAAACATTATGAAATAAGTAAAGTAAATGCAAGTAACTAATTTTTTTGTGTTTTTGATATAGCAAACAAGATAGCAAATAAAGTAAAACTAGCAACTAATTTTTTTGTATTTTGATTTAGTGCAGCAAACAAAGTAGTAAATAAAACTAAGCAAGACAAAAAAACAAAGTAAAGAGATTGGGAAGTGGAGACTCCCCTTGCAGCGTGTCTTGATCTCCCCGGCAACGGCGCCAGAAATCTACTTGCTAGCGTGTAGTTGACGTGGGAGTTAGAGATCTTTGTGGTGTAGCTTTTCTTCAGATCCCCGGCAACGGCGCCAGAAATCTAGCTTGATGGCGTGTAACTCACACGTTCGTTGGGAACCCCAAGAGGAAGGTATGATGCGCACAGCAGCAAGTTTTCCCTCAGAAAGAAACCAAGGTTTATCGAACCAGGAGGAGCCAAGAAGCACGTTGAAGGTTGATGGCGGCGGGATGTAGTGCGGCGCAACACCAGGGATTCCGGCGCCAACGTGGAACCTGCACAACACAACCAAAGTACTTTGCCCCAATGAAACAGTGAGGTTGTCAATCTCACCGGCTTGCTGTAACAAAGGATTAACCGTATTGTGTGGAAGATGATTGTTTGCAGAAAACAAGAGAACAAGATTGCAATGAGATTGTATTTCAAAGAAAGAGAATTGGACTGGGGTCCACAGTTCACTAGAGGTGTCTCTCCCATAAGATAAACAGCATGTTGGGTGAGCAAATTACAGTTGGGCAATTGACAAATAAAGAGGGCATGACCATGCACATACATATCATGATGAGTATAGTGAGATTTAATTGGGCATTACGACAAAGTACATAGACCGCCATCCAGCATGCATCTATGCCTAAAAAGTCCACCTTCAAAGTTATCCTCCTAACCCCCGCCAGTATTAAGTTGCAAAGCAACAGACACTTGCATTAAGTATGGTGCGTAAGGTAAACAACAACTACATCCTTAGACATAGCATCAATGTTGTATCCCTAGTGGCAACAGCACAACACAACCTTAGAACTTTCTGTCATCCTTGTCCCAGGTGTCAATGCAGGCATGAACCCACTATCGAGCATAAATACTCCCTCTTGGAGTTACAAGCATCTACTTGGCCAGAGCATCTACTAGTAACTGAGAGCATGCAAGATCATAAACAACACATAGATATAACTTTGATAATCAACATAACAAGTATTCTCTATTCATCGGATCCCAACAAATGCAACATATAGAATTACAGATAGACGATCTTGATCATGTTAGGCAGCTCACAAGATACGACAATGATAGCACAATGGGGAGAAGACAACCATCTAGCTACTGCTATGGACCCATAGTCCAGGGGTAGACTACTCACACATCACTCCGGAGGCGACCATGGCGGCGTAGAGTCCTCCGGGAGATGATTCCCCTCTCCGGCAGGGTGCCGGAGGCGATCTCCTGGATCCCCCGAGATGGGATCGGCGTTGGCGGTGTCTCTGGAAGGTTTTTCGTATCGTGGCTCTCGGTACTGGGGGTTTCGTCACGGAGGCTTTAAGTAGGCGGAAGGGTAGGTCAAGAGGCGGCGCGAGGGGCCCAGACCATAGGGCCGCGCGGCCAGGGCAGGGGCCGCGCCGCCCTATGCTCTGGCTGCCTCGTGGCCCCTCTTCGTTTCGTCTTCGGACTTCTGGAAGCTTCGTGGAAAAATAGGCCCCTGGGCGTTGATTTCGTCCAATTCCGAGAATATTTCCTTACTAGGATTTCTGAAACCAAAAACAGCAGAAAACAGCAACTGGCACTTCGGCATCTTGTTAATAGGTTAGTTCCAGAAAATGCACGAATATGACATAAAGTGTGCATAAAACATGTAGATAACATCAATAATGTGGCATGGAACATAAGAAATTATCGATACGTCGGAGACGTATCACATGGCAATTACCCAATCCGGATCGACCAAGGCTTCATGTACCTTAAGTGGTTCAAAACTAGACACAAAAGCATGATGTTGACAATAAGTGATAAGTAATGCATGGTGTCTATGAGTTACCACTCCTCTTGAGATGCTACCAAGGACTTGATCCACTTTCATGTCACTTGCCCTTGTAGCGGCCTTGATCTTCCGAACGGTTCCTTCATGATCAATGAATTCATCTCTTGCTAGTACTTGATCATGAGGGACCACTTGAGCTTGATCATGAGTTGAGGATGTTTCTTGATCGTCATCATGATCTTGTTCCATGGAATGAGGATCTTCTTCTTGTTCTTCGGATTGAGACTCATCTTGAGTAGAGGATGGTTCTTGAGTTGCACTTGATGGTTCGGCTTGAGTTGAGCTAGGCTCCACTTGTGGCGTGCTTGAAACATCTACTCCATCATCTTGATCATCATTATGAACCTCCATGGGCCGGATGTGTCCAATGCCCATATGCTTGATGGCACTAGATGGATCATCATCATTACCTGCAACACATGGAACAACTTGCTCCACTTGGGAGCCATTATCCTCCAAGAACACCACGTCACAAGATACTTCAATAGTCCCGGAGGACCGGTTGTAGTATCTATAGGCGTGAGAGTTCTCCGCATATCCAACAAATATACCCTCTATGGTTCTAGTTTCAAATTTACCGAGCTTTCCTTTGTTGTTCTTAACAAGGCATTTGCATCCAAAGGCACGAATATACAAGACATTAGGCTTGTTACCGGTAAGGAGCTCGTATGGGGTTTTGTTGTGGAGGGGACGGAGGAAGAGCCGGTTGGAGTAGTGGACGGCCGTAGAGATGGCTTCTCCCCAAAAGTTGTGGGGTGAGTTGAATTCACTCAACATGGTTCTTGCCATCTCAATGATAGTCCGGTTCTTCCTTTCAACAACACCGTTTTGTTGAGGAGTGTATGGCGCCGAAAACTCATGCTTGATGCCCTCATCATCAACAAACTCTTGCATAGTGTAGTTCTTGAACTCGGTGCCATTGTCGGTCCTAATTGCCTTGATCTCGGATTCATACATACGTTGAGCTTTCTTGGCGAAGGTGATGAAATCTCTATGGGTCTCGTCCTTAGTCTTAAGGAGAAAGACCCAAGAGTATCTTGAGTAATCATCAACAATGACAAGTCCATACTTGCTCCCACCAAGAGAATCATAATGTGATGGCCCAAAGAGGTCCAAATGAAGGAGCTCCAAAGGCCTAGATGTGATAACAATACTCTTGATGGGATGCTTCTTCTTGAGTTGCTTTCCGGCTACACATGCACTACAAACACGATCTTTCTCAAAAGAAACGCCGGTTAGTCCCACAATATGCTCACCCTTTAGGAGTTGTTTAAGATTCCTCATGTTAACATGACCAAGGCGGCGATGCCACAACCAACCTTCGTCATGCTTGGCCGCCATTAGACATGTGGAGAAGGAGGGGCTCTCTTTCGAGAGGTCAACCACGTAAAGGTTGTTCTCCACATATCCAACAAGGACCAATTTGAGATTGTCACTCCTAAAGACTTGCACATAGTATTTAGTGAAATATGAATTGTAACCGGCATCGGCAAGATGATATATAGAAAGTAAGTTATAGCCAAGGTGTTCAACAAGCATAACCGTCTCAAGGCACAAGTCCTTAGAGATTGCTACCTTGCCATACCCAAGTACCTTTCCCTTTGAGTTGTCACCAAAGGTAATGCTTGACTTCTTGTTGATATCTTCAATGAATTGATCAAGCACACCTTTTCCTCCGGTCATATGATTGGTGCATCCACTATCAAACACCCATTTTGGACCACCGGAGGAATACCCCTACAAAATCAAGTAGAGGATTTAGGAACCCATCGATTAATGGGTTCCTTTGCAATGGCAACAATATCTTTTGGTACCCAAATTGAGTACTCTCTATAAGCATAGCCATTAGGAGGGCCAACATAGTTAGCATAGACATCACCATAATAATCAACAAATAATGCATAGTGATCGTTTGGCCCCGTGCGGTCACCACTAGTGGCTTTGCCCTTTGAGGCTTTGCCATTGTTAGTGACCTTCTTGTTCTTATCTTGAGCGGGTTTCTCCTTCTTGTAGTTGTTCTTCTTGTGTGACTTGGGAGCATATCCAAGTCCATACTTTTGATTGTTTGACCTTTGCTTACTCAAGAGGTCATCCAATCCCATCTTGTTCTTGGCGGTGGTGAACTTTGCAAGTTCCTTCGTTAGCCTAACATTTTCCTCAAGAATAGATGCTTGCTCACAAGAAGATTCATTAGGATGATAGTCAAGACCATATTTGGTCACCAAGGACTCAAGATATACATTGGTCTCAACATGCAAAGAAAGTTCCTCTTGTAAACGAACATGTTCCTCAACAAGTTTAGCATGCTCACTAGTAAAGGAAGTGGAGGAACAAGCAAGTTTTTCAATATCAATGGGATCCTTCATTGATCCAAGAGCCTTTTTGTAGGATTCTTGGAGTAGATCATGGTTCTCTCCAAGTTTCTTGAGCTCATCCTTGACAAGCTTGTTAGCTCTTTCAAGGTGGTCAAGATCCCTAGTGAGAGAAGCATGAGCAACTTCAAGCTCCTCCTTTGAGGCATTGAGCTCTTGGGTCAATAATTGAGCCCTATCAATAGTTTCTAGGTCCTTAACTTTATCAAGTTCATAAGTTTCAATTTGTTGCTTAAGGCCTTGAGATATGCACCTTTCGGTTTTTAGCTCTTGTCTTAGGAGATTGAATCTCCGTTCCTTCTCATTCAAATGATATTCTAATTCCTCAATGGACTCATCCTTTTCTTTGAGTGAGTCCATCAAGAAATCAAACTTGACAAGAGCTTCACCACGAAGGGTGCATCTAACATCATAGAGTTCCTTAAGCACAATTAATTCATCTTGATTTTCGTTCTCATCATCAAGAACACTAGATAGGGAAGGTGGAGGTTCCATTACCTTGGTTTCCCTTGCCATAAGACAAGAGCCAATGGTTGTAGATGAGGTAGAGTCATTGGAGTCATCATCTTGAGTTATCCTTGCCATGAAGGAGGATCCAACATCATTCTCCGTGGAGTAGTCCTTGGAGTAGTCATATGTGAAGAGTGACCCGGGCTTAGAGAAAGCCAAGCCGGCCACCCCGGCCTCATTTTCCTCATCTTCCTCTTCATCATCGGACAAGTACTCGGCCCCAACAAAAGCTCTTCCCTTGTTCTTCTTGAATCGGTCATTGATTGGGTTTGGCTTCAATCTTGGCTTGACCCCTTTGATGAATCTTGGCTTGTCCACCCTTTTCTCATAAGGGCATTCATTTACAAAGTGGCTATCTTCATCACAATTGTAGCAAGTTCTCTTCTTCTTCTTGTCATTGAGGAGCATAGGGAACTTAGCCTTGTACTTCTTGGCAAAGAAAGCAAAGTCGGTAGCTATGTCACTAGTTGAAGTCATCTCTTCCTCTTCTTCGATCTCATAGTCTTCCTTGCTTTCATGATCGGCCCTAGCTTTGAGAGCAAGGTTGCGTGGCGCTTCATGGTTGTGTGAGGCTTCATCAACACGGTTCATTGCCATGAGCCTCTTTCCCGCTTTGGCCATGTTTTCATTGGCGGCCACATAGGAGACTAGATCATCGGAGTTGAGATCGGCACTCTTGGTCATGATTTGCAAGTTGAGGGCAAGATTGGTGTCTTCTTGTTTGACGGCAATCATAGCAATGACCTTGGACTTTATGAATGCTTCATTCATCTCGAAGCCATCATTGTACTTCTCAACACCGAGTCCCTTGACCCTTACTCTAAGAGCACCGAGTCTTGCATAAGCATCGGCCACGGACTCTCCTTCTCGAATCATGAATTGATGAGCCTCTTGCTTCGCGGTCTCATAAAGAGCGGATTGGATCAAATCGGTTCCCTCTTGGAGTACTACGATTCGATCCCAAAACTCTTTAGCGGACTCTATGTCATTGACTTGATCAAGGAGCTTGCGGTTGATGCCACTCCTAATCTTGTCACGGGCGGAGGCGTTGACTTGACAGTTGTAGAATTCGGTGGAGGTCAACCGAATGGGATCTTGTGGCTCCCGGTATCCATGAACAATGATCTCCCACAACTCCATGCTGCAGCTGCGAATATGAGATTCCATAGAAGATTTCCAAAAAGGAAAGTGAGTTCCATCAAAATGGGGAACATTCCCACTATGGTTTATATGAGGCATGGGTGAAGTGTTCTTGGGATAGTCATGGTTGACTTCGCGATAACTCCCTAGTGAGGCCGAAGCCGTACTAGGAGGCCCACTAGTCAAGTTCTTAAGCATGGTAGACATTTCTACCATTTGGCTTTGTAGCTCATCCTCCTTTTTCTTCTTCTCGGCATCATATGCCAAGAATCTAGATTTCATCTCTTTAACCGAAAGGTTAGAGTCTTCATCTAGACCCTCGAATAGTTTTTCCATCTCACTCTTAAGGCGGTGAAGCCCTTAATAAGAGTCCAGGCTCTGATACCAATTGAAAGTATAGAGATGGTAAACCTAGAGGGGGGGGGGTGAATAGGTTTCTACAAATTTTAATTCTTTCTTTGCAATATTAGGCTTTGCGGAATATAAAGATGAGCCTAATGCAAACTAGGTGAAGCAACCTATATGAAGATACAACTATCTCGAGCACGAAGGCTCTCTCGAGCGATTTAAATCACAAGTAAGGAGTTCGGTTAGAGATAACCGATAGCACGCGGAGACGAGGATGTATTCCCGTGTTCCCTTGCTTTGCAACAAGGTACGTCACGTTTGGAGGGGTGGAGGTCCCACGAAGGATTCCCCACGCCACGAAGGCTCACCCTATTCTCCGGAGCCTATCCCACGAAGGAATAGCTCACTCACTTGTGGTAGACTTTGAGGTAGCCTCCAAACCTTCACAATCTTGCCCGGAGCAAATCCACAGCCCGGATGCTTCCGGACTCCTCTTGCCCACCTAGGGTTTCCAAGGAACCCTAGGAAGCAAGCTTCTCGATGAATACAAGGGGGAATGAGATTTGGCTTGGTAGAACAGTAGATCGGGTCCTCCTCTAGTGATTCCCCTGAGGGAATTGAGTTTGGATGGAGGAGGAGGGAGATCGGAGGCTTTTGGTGTTTCTAACAATGGAGTAAGAGAGAGAGAGCTCAAGAACAGCTTGTAGTATGTTGCCTAACCCTTCCAAGGTAGAAGAAGGGGTATTTATAGTGTTCTTCAAAATCTGGCCGTTGCCACTTGCCACCTCAGCATTTTTCCTCGACAAACCCGGTTGACCGGGCCACAGACCGGACAGCCCGGTCCAGAGGCCGGTCAGACCGGATCAGTGACCAGAGCTTCTTTGCGTCGTCCTGGCGCTTCTCCGGTTGGTGGCCGGTTGTCGCTCGGTTGCCGCCCGGTCGACCGGACGGAGCGCCGGACCCGCCGGTCGGGAGCCCGGTTGACCGGGCGCAAACCGGATCTGCTGGCTCCTCCTTTGGAGCCCGGTTGCCGCCCGGTTGACCGGCCAGCACGCCGGACTGGCCGGTTGCTGGCCCGGTTGGACCGGGCTGGTGACCGGATTTCTCCTGTAACCCCTTTTTGATTGTTGTTGAAATGGGGGGTCTCCTTTAGCCTTCTTGTTCCTTTGATACACCATTTACGCCTCATTGCCTAATACCTGAGATTATCCTTATAAACATATTAGGCCAAATACTTTAGCACGGTGTCATCGTTACCAAAATAATGGATAAGGGTGAAATACCCTTACAATAATTTTCTAGGTATAGGTCTTCGGATCTTGCTTCGCCAGATCAATTTTGGATCTTTTGTCGTTGTTGCCGCGAGGAGGATTATCCTCGCAGTTTTTGTCCCGGCTGCTACGTCCTCGACCATGGTGATTCGTACTCTCGACTCTCCATCGAGGACGACAAAACTAGTTGGTTATTATTCCCTGATATACTGGTGTTGATACTCTTGCCGATGTTGTATGACTGCTTTAATGGTTGCGTGCGTGCACGCAGCCTTGGCATTGCGGCTCAAAAAATTATGGGAGAACTTTTGTCGGTATCTACAGGTCTATGGTTCGTTATCTATCTTTGGATGCCTTCAGAAGAGTACAAGATTGTGTTCTGGAAGAAGAAAGAAATTGAAGACCTCGAAGATTTGTTACTATCTTTAAGACTTTATTTTGTAATCGTTGGAGTCAGTTCATGTCTCTACCATGTACTATTTGTTGCTATGAATATATGTGGTATTGATTGTAAAAAAAAATCGCCTTGGCCGCTGCCGTCCCCCAGCGCCGCATCAGCGAAGAAGGTTGAATCTTTTGCACCAAAACTCTGAGGTAGTGTCCGATTCAGTGGCGGGGAAGCTGAATCCGGTGGTGGCAACTGGCAATGCCAGATCCGGTGGCCTCAGGCGCCACCTAGGAGAGTTAGTGTCAAAGAGGCTGTCGGACAATGGCACTCCCTTCCCGGAGCTCTGCGTCTACCAGTTTTAACTTAGAGACAATCTTTGTAGTATTGGTCTGTTTGATCTATGGTATTGTCAAGACTTGCGGGACGAAGTTGTGTAAAAATAATCTATCTTTAAGATTGTATGAATGTTGGGTAAGATTCTTTTGTTGGGCTAAAGGTGCAATTCTATGAATTAAAGTATATTTTTCCCAGATTATCCAAACTAAACCTGAAAGACAGCCTTGTACCCTGTCAGTGGAGTTGACTACAAATGCAGTACATTAAAAATAAATCTGGTTGCAGCTAGGCATAAGATGGCTAGGTGGAAGAAACCTTGTACTATGTGTAGTCAATTGGTTGCAATTTATTTTCTTGTTGTGTACCGCACAAAATATGATCCAGCGATCTGTGCAATAAACAAACATAGAGGACTTTGCTTATTTCAGATGTATCATAGGGATATTTGTTGTGGACAACTAAATATTTCAAACTACCTGCAATTAATCATCTACTCCTTTGAACAATACTCCTGATTTATATCTGAATATTTCAGACTACCTGCAATGAATATTTCAAACTGAATATCTGTGCAGGAGTAAATGTGAACTATATCTGCCACTCAAGAGTTAGTGATTCCCTTTTGTAGTGTCAGGAGTAGGTAGTTATTGTGGCACTGCTATGAAGATGTTAAACTTCATTTAGTTTTCAGGAGTATTCAGCACAATCAATAAACGACTTGTTTCATAAAACTTGTATATTTAGTCTGTTCTAATCTGGTAGATCTTGTGTGACCATGGGATAATTCTCTGCAAGGTAGTAATTAAGATGCATGATGTATATTTTTGCTGCTGTTGCATTATAATCAGCAGTTATGCAGTTTATTAGAGATGTCTGAAAGCAACCCAGTTGATTCAAATAGCAGCCACTAGCCTATTTCACTTTGAGACAATAATATAATAAGGCGTCATATTTTATGAATCCACCAGCTTGGTGCATCCGTGCATCCAGAGGTTGTGAGCCGTCCGATCCACATCTAACGTTAGGAATCTGGCAACCGGTAACTTTGCAAAAAACCGCCCGCGGCCTCTCAACTAAGGACACATCACCACAATCCAATCCCTTCCATTATGTATTCTTCTACTCCGACGATCCCCGGAGGCCGGGTGGGAGGGCTGTGGCATGGCTAGTCCGTTCTATGTGGGGTGGCAAACCATCTAGTGGAGACTGTAGACCACATCTAGTGACAATGGCTGGCGACGGATACTAGCGCTGGTCGCGACAAATCGTGGACGCGCGGAGGCCTGCGGCCATTGCGCCGATGTGGAAACCAAGGCAGGCGGAGAGCAGATCCTAGAGGCGGAGGCATATGACGATTCCAATACATCTCTCACCGTCCTATGATTGCAAGGAGGCCAATCCTGATTTGATGTTCTTATCTAAATTAGCTAGTTCATGTTGGATAGCCCCGTGAATGTGACTTGTCGATTTCAATTCTTCTTGGGCGTGAGTCTGCCCAGATGTAGCTTTAGAATGTGAATCTCGTGTGATACAATTCCTTGTAAGCCATTAAAAGCTGCCCCCATTACTAATCTTACTGGGCATGTACAAAGGCTAATTTCCAGGGATTTTTCCTAGCCTCGATGCAAAACGAGGCGTCGTGCGCTAGGACTCTATTTTAACCACTCAAGCGAGTTTGATTAGTGTTCCGAGTTGTCGCTAGCGACCCAACTTAGCGCCGCACATTGTGTTATATTGTGATCCAAATTTATATTCTAAAGGGAGGCTAACTTCTGACGAGCGGAGCGAGGTCCGTCGCCGGGGCTTGGGCCGAAGCGTAGTCAGAAGTTAGCCCATACGTCGTGCCCTACAGGGACGCCTGCGGGGGGTGCGGGGGGCGGCAGCCCCCCGCGGTACGGATCGTTGCCACCATCTATTTATATTCCCTGTAAGCCGCCGCTAGGGTTTCATCGCATCATTGTACACCCACGGCGTTTGTAAACACCACCGAAATAGTGAAGTTTTGCTGGCTGGCGCCCGTGGTTTTTTCCTTGTGTGTTGCAAGGGTTTTCCACGTTAAAATCTCGTGTCCCCTGCAGTGTTTTACTTTTCGTTCTTCGTTTATTGTGCATCTCGATTATAACACATTGGAAGCCAAGGCACTTAGCCCATAATCCAATTTTGTGGGATTTTTTTTGCACTTAAGTGCCTGTACGAGCATCTAGCATTGTACATGCCCTAAGGTGACCTTTTCTATGCTACTAGACTGATATTTTGGCCATCATGTGTGCTACTGTCACAGCTCAGTTTATCCCATCTGCATTAACCAAATTCTTGTCAAACGCCACATGAACCCTCACAAAAAACTATGGTGCATGTCATTTCTCCATCCTCTGTCATCTCTTGTACGTTTAAAAAATATCCACATAATGTTTTGATTATTTTGATCTGCATGCAGACACAGTGATCTCTTTATTCATTGTTTATTTTATTTTCCCGCGTTGACACAACTCTTTCTCGTTTACAGATTGCTGCAATGTTTAAGATAGGAAACAGTAAGGAGCTGCCACCAATACTAGATCACCTCTCTGAAGAGGGCAAAGATTTCATATGATCGACAATATTTTCAACGTGATCCATCTAACCGTCCAACAGCAGTGGAACTTTTGCAACATTCATTTATACGAAGTGCATCACACCTTGAAATTTAGTTGCCTATGCTCCATTGGAAAAGGTGGCTGCCAACCAAGTTCTAAGGTACTAATGGCTGATTGTCAGTGAAAAAGAGTTATTCTTAGGCTAAACACTTATCATGTTTGTTCAGCATGCACATGTGTATTTTCTTTTTTTTTTGCAAATTTCAAAAGAGCTCCCAGTTTTTGCTTCACTGTGGCCCTAAAAGGGTGGATATATGTTGTCGAGAGACCTACTTGTGTATTGAATGCCTAGTTGCATGTGGTTCTCGTGACATCCCAGGTGGTTGGGCACACCAGAAATATGTCCTCTTTGGATCTGGAAGGGCAATCCATTTACCAAAGAAGAGCTGCAAAATTTTCCTCAACACGCAGGTAATCCATTCAATATTTTCTGCATTCATGCTTTGGTGTCTTTGAACTTAACTGTCCTAAATGAGCATATATAATAATCGGTAACAGAATCAAGTTTAAGAACTCATCCTTTCCTCTGAACATTCTGTACATTTATTTGCTACTGCACACTGTACTATTCAGGCTTCCCAACTGTGAAAGCATCTCCATACCAGATAAAGACTACTTGAAAGTGGAAATTCTGAAGATTATATGGTCATTTAAATGGCAATCTTTGTACTCTTGTATTCTAGTTAATGGAGCAACAAAGGAAGGTTGGTCCCTGTAACTGGGGTTGATTCATGAAAAAGATCAAGTGACAAGTGTCAAGTGAGCTCAATCAGTTGTGTTTCATGTGATCAGTACAGTAGATTGATAGTATTTTTTCTTCACAACTTTGGGAAATAACAATTGATTTGGATGGTGCTAACAATCATTTGCCAAGAGTACAAAAAGTTGCAATAGTAAAAGCTCTAATCATGCTGTGATGCTTGCTGGGATTTTAATTACTCCCAGCATCATTTTCAAAAAGTTGCAGTATTAAAAGCTCTAATCATGCTGTAATGCTGCGAGTATAAATAAATGATTTGCTGTTATTACCTGGTGCGTGATTATGATTGGGTTCCTGACCATCTTCATGACTGTGATCTTCAGGTACTCCGTCCTCCTCTTGTGGAGGACTGCCGTTGAGATTCGGCATCATGATGGCTGAGCTGGAGGTAGAGCGCGGCCTGGCGGCTAGTGCAGAGCGCAGTCTGAGACCGAAGCGGAGCTGCCGGCGAGAAGGCGACGTCACCGGAGAGCTGAGACGGAAGAGATGAGACTTGTTCACAGAAAGCAGATGCCCAAGGTTGAAGTGGTGATTTCAGCTGCGGATGGTTTTGCCGTGCCCTTTTCGGGTATGTCATCGTCCACTCCACAGGGCTCTCTAGGCTCGAGGCACGAGCAGAGGCTATCGATTAGCTGGATGAGGCATATGGTTGGATACGTGCGCTGGCGCTGGGCGGACATAATCGAGCTGAGACGGTGTCATGAGCTTCCCGGCTGGACTTTTTTAAACATAAGGCCAGACGGCCCGGCTTTATATATAAAGCCATAAGGCAACCACGAGTTTCATCGAATACAAGTGAAACACACCGGCTCTCAAGCCCGACACCACGCAATAAGACATACAAACCGCACATCCAACCTTCCCACAACGAGTCCAACTCGACTAGTACATAAGATACCAAGGAAGATACAGCAGCAGGCTCCTCCCGCTACGTCCAGGTCTCAGGCTCCTGCTCGAAGTCTCGACTGCAGGCTCCTAACCTCGCCCATCAGCGCGTCCAGCATCTCTCGGTCCCTTGGCTTGACGAGGACCCTCCACCTCTGCATATAGGTCAGCATGTGAAAGAAGGCATCAGCGGGGTTGTTGATTGTTTTCCCTTCCATAGCTAGTTTGTTTCTAATGTTCCAAAGCGCCCAACATTGAGCCGCAAAGGTGAACCAAGCTAGCCTACGCAAGGACCCCGATAGATTCTGGACGAGACCAATGAACTGACCAGCCCCGGCTGGGTTCCAATCACATTGCAGGAGCTCCCTAGCTCCCGCCCACATCAGCTTCGCAAGGTGGCATGAGAAGAAGATGTGATCGCAGTCCTCCTGCTCCCCGCAGAGAGCACAGGCACCATTGGTAGGACCCTTACGTTTGGCCACCTGAACTCCGGAAGGCAATCTGTTCCTAATAAGTTGCCAAAGGAAAACCCTAATCCTCGGAGGAACCCTTGTCTTCCAGACCTCCTTGAAGTGAGTTACTACCGCCCCATGCGTTAGTCGTCCATAGATTGACCTAGTGGAGAACTCTCCCGAGGCCTCTAGGGACCACCTCACCTCGTCCTCCCCAGTGGTGTAGGGGTGGAGGTCGAAGATCCTACACAAATTCTCCCATTCCACCGTTTCAGCAAGTCCAAAGGTCCTCCTGAAACGGATGCGCCACCCATTGGCGTCCCGAACCCCAGCAACCGTCGCAAACGGGCTATCGCAGCATTGGAAGAGGCGTGGGAAGAGGTCCCTTAAAGGGCCCCTCCCAGTCCACCAATCCAGCCAGAAGTATGTCCGTCTCCCATCTGCGACATTGTGCCTTGCCCCCAGTTTGAAGTACCACTTTATCTTTTGGATGGCATTCCAGAACTGGGAGCCCTTGGTAGGAACCACATGAGCTTCCCGGCTGGACTGAATCGGGAGCGAGCAATCATCACTCAATCATGACGATTGTTGTGTTGGATTGATTTGTTAGAATTTGAATTACACATGGTGAGAATGTAAAATGGATGTTTTTAACCGCAGGGGAGAAAAATCTGGCTCAATATAAAAGCGAATTAGTGGGGCCGTTGGGTTCGCTGTGCCTGGGAGTTTTCTCAGCTATAGTATAGCTTTGACTTGGCCGGATGGTTTCAATGTGGAGTTCTATCTTGTCAGTTGAGAATGGATTGGAGACGGTGTTCTAAATGTGGGGCCTAGGACTTACGAGTCTGAAACTCTTTCACGCTCCAAGATCATTTCATCATGAATACGTAACCGATACTAAAATTACATTATCTATTATAGTATCGAATCAATAGAATTACATCATCTATTATAATACCGAATTTAAAAGTCTTACACCATAAGCTATAAAGGTAGTAGTTCAACACACAATTACGCCATAAGCCCATAAAGGTAGTAGTTCAACAAGCGGAAACAACTTGGAAGCCCAAATCATGTCTTAACCTTACATGCGACTGATTGGGAGCGTCTTCAGCCAGAATCGTACTCTTCTTCATAGTACTCCTCTTTAATAGTACTTCTTTTATAGTTTGACCAAGTAAATAGCCAGGACAACAATGCTAATGAGTACGCTTGAATGTACTCGCAAACTACCTTAGAGAAAAATAAAGGATATGCATATTTGGCAGTAGCAAGGAACATACACTAACTATGGCTACAAGGGAGCGAGAGACAGTTTCTCTCGAGAGTATGACATCTCTATATCTTTGTTGAAAATCTTTTTAAAAATAAGTTTCATTTGAACACTAATAGGTAAGGATGACCCAATTTCTTTTCCGGCAATTAGAATGACCAAAACAATGCTTTCAAATTTCCTTCGTACCTCTTAGGTACATTTCCTCCAGTCCCACTGGTATTATTTCCCAAACCCTTTGGAAAACTCTTTCTGAAAATCAAGTTATAAAAACAACCGTCTTCAATGCCAAGCAGCTTCCATTCCCACGTTCATAACCGCAGACACGGTTATTTGAATAGTTTTACACTCTGCAGAGGTTGTACCCATTCCCCACAAGATTCGATAAATCCGCTGGGATCATCCCTGGTTCACCAAGCGTCAAAACGCGAGGCTCGGATAATCGATCGTAGTTTTTCGCTTGCTCGTCTTAGCATAAGACATGTCGAATGAGTTGTACCTTCCAACACCAGAGTCCGAGGGGCTGTCCAGAAGTTGCAAAGTCCCCTACCATCTCGAGACCTCCGGAATGCCGCAACCAACTGCGGGCATCTTTCAATGGGAGCTCATAGGTTGTACCCCGCATACCTTAACCGGCAAATGGGTTGCGTCCCTTTTAAACGGGAAGAACCCCGGTCGAAGCGTCCATGGTCGGACTGCCACTACACTTGCAGGACCCAAACTAAGGCGAGACAAACTACTATGCTACGTCTCGTCCCACTAGTGGTAATGTGGTTTCACTGGCAAGGTCTGTAAGGTTCGTATCATCGAAAAATAAAATTTTCCTACCACGAGAACGAATAAACCAAGATCCAATCCAGGAGAAAAGCCAAGATCTAATCTACTTGATAGTAGCAATGAGATCAGATCTACATACCCTTGTTGATGCTAATCGTTAACGAGGTTGTACTTTTGGTTGATGTAGTCGATCACTTGCCGCTCTCAAGAGCGAGAAGAAGATCCCTCCAGTGCTGCAATCGGGCAACACCTACGCACTCGGTCACACGTACGGTGTTAATGACGACGTCCTTCTCCCCGTTCCAGCAGGCAGAGGAAGTAGTAGATCCTCCTTGGAATCTCGGAAGCACGACGGCGTGGTGGCGGTGGTGGTTAAGAAATCCTGCAGGGCTTCGCCGTAGCCATGCAAGAGGGAGGCGGGGGAAGGGCGGCTAGGGTTCGGGGAGAGGGAGCTTGGGCTGCGACTTGTGCTGCCCTTGGGGCTCCCCTTTCCCTCCTTTTATAGGTGGAAAAGGTCATTGGGTCGTCAAAGACCTTCCCCCAAAGTTTGGGAGAGTTCCGGTCAGTTTCTGTCAGCCAAAACCTACTAGAACTAGCACTCTTTTTGCCAAATCCGAATTTGCTTTAGGGGAACTCCTCACCCCTTAAGGAAAATGTGGATACACCTATTATGGAACCCTCCGAACTTCCTTAGACAGCCTGGGTCGTTCCGAACACTTCCGAAACCTTCCATAATATTCCAAACCCTTCCAATCTTTCTAGAACTTTCTAGAAGCTCCGGTCAAAACACCGAACTTTTTCGGAACCCCTGAAAATGACTTCCTATATATGAATCTTATTCTCCAGACCATTCCGAACCTCCTCGTGATGTCCTGGATCTCATCCGAGACTTCGATCAACATTCAAGATCCATACCATATTCCATATCTACTTAAACGACATCAATCCTTAAGTGTGTCACCCTACGGTTCGCGAATGATGCAGACATGATCGAGACAACTCTCCGACCAATAACCAATAGCTGGACCTGGAGATCCATAATCGCTCCTACACATTCAACGATGACTTTGTGATCGAGAGAACCATGTGCATTTGTTACCGATTCCCTTTGTCGTGCGATATTTCACTTATCCGAGATTCGATCATTGGTATCACTATACCTAGTTCAATCTCGTTCCTGATAAGTGCTCTTTACTCATGCTGTGATATGATATCTCTTGTGACCCCTTCACATGCTTGCAAGCTAATTAGATATCATTTCACCGAGAGGGTCCAGAGAATATCTATCCGTCATTTGGATGGTCAAATCCCACTCTTGATTCATGAGCTTCAACTCTCACTTTCAGAGTACCCAATGACACCTTTATAACCACCCAGTTATGAAGTGGTGTTTGATGTCATCAAAGTCTTCCTCTGGTGTTAGTGATTAACATGGTCTCATGATCGAAGGATTTGAGTTACAATGCATTTGATAGCTACAACAAAATGAACTTCAATGACTTGATCTTATTGCTACGCTTACTATGGGTGTGTGTCCATCATATGGTTGTTATTAACAACATCCAATGTTCATGATCAGGAAACCTTGATCATCAATTAATCAACAAGGTAGTTAAACGAGAGGCTTACTAGGGACTCCGGTTTGTTTACAAAAGACACATGCATTAATGTTTCCTATTAATGCAATTATAGCATGAGATATAAACATCTACCATAAACATTAAGATATAATAACAACCAATTTATTATTTCCTCTCGGGCATATCTCCAACAGTCTCCCACTTGCACTAAATTAATAATCCAGATTAACATTTGGAAAAGATCCAGCACCCATGGACTTTTGGTGATGATCATGTTTAGCTCGTGGAAGAGGTTTCAGTCAACAAGTCTGTAACATCAGAGCCGTATGTATTTGCTAACCACTTGCGTCTCTATGCAACACTCATCTCAAATGAGTTAGTATGGCATTGTATAAGTTTGGTCTTTTGGTGAGACCTCAATTCCTAAGTGTGAAGAACATGTTGCCAACATTTTTGTAGAATGTAGCTTTAGAGTTCACACACATTTGGAATTGCAACAAGTTTCGTTAAAGAACTATTTGACTCAAACGCCTTCCAAAGGTTGTTTATCAAAATAACAATCTACTTCGTCTTTCATTTGTAGTATCCATCACAATGTTCAAACTCTAGAATTCATCTAAATCCAGCATGGAACACTCCAGCACATTGTGCCACCCTTTAATAAAACACTTAGCCTAATTGAGATTAAAATTTTATTTGTATATGTGACAACACTAATATCGGTGTAACACATTACAACGATTCGATTTTTCACTCTCTTATACAATACATATCCTTAATTCTTCAAAAGATACTCAAGGATTTCCTTACTGTTTGTCTAGTAATCATCACATGATTCACTCTGGTATATGCTCATAACACGTTAGAGAATCAAAGATCTTACTATGTACATATTATGATGTTTTATGATCTAAATCAATTATGTGTTTTACTCATCAAGTGTCAAAAACATTAAGTCTTGCTAAACTCCATACAACAAGAACTCTTTCTTGATATTTCCATATTGAACTATTTCAATATTTCTTTTATGTACTTTTAAGTTAACCATATTAGGTGTCTCAATTTATCTTCATAAATTTTGATACTTAACAAAGTGTTTGTCCAAGTCCTTTCACTTGAAAACTAATTTTCCAATGAAAATTTAATTGCTTCTAGTAACGGTACATAACTCCTAATCAACTATATGTCATCCACATAAAGTATTAGAAAAATGCCTTAGCGCTCCCATTTAATTTCTTGCAAATGCACGTGTATCTTCTGTTCCCGATGAAATCAAAACTCTTTGATTATTTAATCCAGAGCAGAGATTCCAACTCCCATTTACTTAGCCAATTCCAAGACCCACCGAATTAATTTCTTGGACTGTCAAAGGTGCTCATAGGTGTATTATAGGGGTGAGTGTCCACGTTCTGTTTCACAAAAAAACTCCTAATCGTATTGTTGTCAAGAAAATTAAAATTTAAAACCATGCTATTTGTCGGTAGGAAGGTTTCCATCGTGAAACAGGAAAAAATCCGTGTCAAATTAACACGGTTCCACTTTCCATAACGCGTTCGAAGGTCATGGAAACTCGTCCGCGCAGTTAAAAAAGGAAGTAAATCAATCCAAGACCCAAAAAACTTTCCGCTAGTGCAACTCAAGAAGAGATCGGATACCTAGCAGGTTAATCACGGCTATTTATGTTTTTAATCCTACGCCCGAGACAGTATTACCTACAAAATACTCAGCTAGCAAAGCTAGCAGCATCATCATTTGCTTAACAGGAATTTAGATTAGACTAATGCCAGATTACGTAATAGGAAGGCCCTACTGCTGGCCTCGTTCCCGTCCGTGCAGAGAAGCTTCCGTTTCTATTTATACCGCAGCGCCGGACGGTCGGAGAAGCACAAAGCCAAAGGAGATCGGAGGAGGAGCAGGAAGAAGTACTCGCCGTCAGCGCCAGCCATCATGCCTCGCTGCAAGATCGCGATGAGGCTCATCGAAGGCGCGCGGGCGCGCGCCGCGACGTACGCGAGGAGGGCCAAGGGGATCAAGAAGAAGGCCGGCGAGCTCGCCACGTTGTGCGGCGTGCAGGTAGCGCTCGTCTGCACCGCGGGTGATGCCGGCGTCGTGCCGCTTCAGTGGGAATCGGAGGAGGGCATTCTGGACAGGTACCGAGCCGTGCCGCCGGAGATCCGCGCGCAGCACACGCTACGGATTCACCTCGAGGCGGAGTTATGCAAGGAAAGGGCCAAGCTCGCCAGGGTGCAGCAGCAGGGCCCCGGTTCGCTCGCGGACGTGGGCGTGGCTCTCGGCGACATGACGCCGGCAGAGGCGGGGGAGCTGCTCGAGATGATCAACGCGACGTTGCGTGGCACGAGGAAGAGGCTAGAGGCACTGGGTTTGCCAGCAGACGGCCTGCTCGAGCAGACTGCGGCGGACGCCGTCATGGCGCCGCAGCTCGGTCATGATGGCTTCCCCTGCATCGGGGGCAACGCCGGGGACATGGACGCCGGCTTCCAGCTGCAGATGGTGCCGTGCCCTGGGAAAAACAACAACCTCGGCCGGCGGCCGGAGGAATTCTTGTGGGACAACAATAGCTACCAAATGCACAATGCAGAGACGACGCAACCGCCGTTCGGCTTCCAACACACCGGTGGAAACTACTTGGGCGGTGTGGACAGCTATGGCCAGATGCACGCGCCTGGCTACGGCAATACTCATTACGTCTGCCCCGAACTGACCATGTGCCACGACCAGCCGTGCAATGGAGTCTTGCCGGTCGGGTACTACTACCAAAGCCCGCCCCTATGCATGGGCATGGGCGGCCACTTCATCAACGCCACTCCGGCGCCTGAGCAATCTGCTATTGTCTCCGACACCGGCGGAGAGTACGCCATGGGCATGGGCGGCAACTTCACGAGTGTAGAAAGCTACCCTGGGTATTGGTGGTCTGGTCAGGATTTCCAGCGCGGCGATGCCGACACCAGCAACAGCAGCCAGGCAGCTCCATCGCCTCAGTTTCCGGCTCCGGGGACACGCAGTTCCAGCAAAGTCTTTCGTCATCCTTAGGTATTCCGGTACGAGCCGGGTGCCAGCAATATAGTTAGTCCGGCAATTTTGGATGATGCAGGGCCGCCGGGTTCAACTCATGTCGCTGCCGCCGCGCCCCCGCCCCCGCCATCAGCGAGAGGCATATAGGCTAGCTATTTAAGGTTCAAGTTTTTTTCTGTTTTATGTTATTACTAGCAAAAAATTGCCCGTGCGTTGCAACGGATTTAAAATATAAAATATGGTGTTCAGTTTCACTGGTCATCTAACTTATCAAATCAAACTGGAACGAGTTCGTACTAAAGTTGATTTGTCCCGAATGGAATTATGAAATAATTGCTCAATTTTCGTTTAATTGTGGCCCCTTGCCCAGGGAAACATCCCATATATATAGCTCCTTTGATCCGCGTGTGATTTCCGCGGAAACTAATATATGCAAATCTGCACCCAGAAAAAAAGCTGGATAAAAAAAAAAGACTTAATAGTGAGTTAAAAGGCAACACAAGCAACAGTTAAAATTGCACAGTATATTATGTATTCCCCGCACAAAATCTATTCCATTGTATAGGTTCACTCCTATTATCATGCCAAGAACAAAGTCTAACACAACTTAACAGTCAAATAGCAACCTCAATATTAAATAGCGTGAGTACTATATTTAGCATGGGAACCACACTTGAGCACCGATGACTACTCCCAATCTAAAACCCATCAATGAAGGGTACTACAAAGCTACCAAACATTGTCTTTTTTGACTATCCATCATGTTCTTGTTTTACTCTCCGTTGCTCCATTCTCGCGAGGGTGAACTGGTTTGTCCTTCAGAAACTCTATAGAGTAGCAGAACTAATGTCGCTATGGATTTAAAATCAATACAGAAATATATATAAGGCAGTAATGTAAGCTTTCCAAATATAGTAGTATTGTTGTTCATGTCGAAGTATTTACCCTAAAATATAGTATTGTTGTTCATGATGAATTATTTATCCGTGGATGAGTATCCTTTTCCTAGTACATATTTGCACACTCTAAATAATCAGTAATATCGTGTGGTAGTAATACAAAGTTACCTAGTAGGGGCTCTGATTCGCATGGTTTGCACTGCTAGCACCTGACATGAACCTTACTATGTGCTACGATGGTTCAATCAGTTAGTTTACAAATTCAGTTAAAAATAACTTTTACTACGTATAAACTATCTGGTAGTGATTTTAGATGAGAGAATCCAATGAAGAAAAGTGCTATTATTTGCCCACTTTGCCTGCTAAAGATGGTTCTAATCAAGTGTCGATCGTACAATTAAAAGAATGGTGCCTGACATGAACCTGAACACGCAGTTTGCTTCAGAGTTGCCTGTGGCTGAGGAGCACTTCAAGCAAAGATGGTTGGTTGTTAATGGCTGCATCAGTTTACGTTTTGTCACTAACGACTGCATCAGTTTTCGTTTCAGTATGACGACTACACGGCTACACCAGTCTTGACCTGTAGCTCATGTGCTGAGTTGGCCAAATCACTTCCATTAACATCAGTATCTGGTGAAGCTTCAGAGATATGATTGTCCAAATCAGATGTGCCGGTGGATTTATCTACTTTTTTGCGGGCAGTGGATTTGTCTATTGTTCCCTCTGGCTGTGTCTCAGGAGCTGCGATTGAAGATTAAGCAGAGTCGAGTACTCCAGTGGTCGGCTGCCGCGAGCTCCTGGGCTCCTGGCGGAAGGGTGGCGCAGCAGCGGAGACCCACGACCGGTGGCGGGACTTTGGAGTGGCGACTGCTGGGTCTCTTCGTTGTTCTGCAACTCTCCGCGCTCCCTACTCGACTTGGACGTCCCTGTCAGACTCCCATGGTTGGCCGACTCCCGCACCTGGGAGCGACTCCACCGACCACCACGCTCCCGATTTCTCCATTAATCCTGGCCAAGGGGTGCGCCTCTGTCGATCACCACGCTCCGTCTGCGCGCCATCGAATGGGAGGGCCTGTAGATAGGAGGAGGGTAGACTTGGGATAGGGGAGGGGAGGATTTTGGCGCGATGCGGGTCAGACTCAGAGACTCAGAGGAGCTTGGCCTGGAGCTCGGATGCGTGCGGGAGGAGTTCAGCTTATGCGGTCAACCAGCGAACGAACCGTTATTTACTCAGCGGTGGCAACCCATGTAATTTCCACAAAAATTAAGGGTAATAAAAAATGGACGACGGAACCCCTTTTTGCTTTATTATTAGGTATAGACTAGCAAAAGTGCCCGTGCGTTGCATCGGGAAAAACAAATGGTCAAACGCTTTAGCAACCCATCTATGTTAACAGTTGACACTTCTCATATTTGTTATCATGGTTGATGCCTATTCGGGATGAATGTAATCATGCATAACAAAATTAGATCCAATCGGTCGAGGACGATAGCATACAGTAAAAGAATTAGTACCACCTTTGTGACCAAGACTATTCTTTTTTTCATGATGTATATGATAGACGAAAATACACAACGACGTATAAAACTAAACAGACAAAATGTCCTAATTTTTGAATAGTCATTTATTTGAAATGAGCTTTTTTATTGAATAGTCATTTATTCAATTACCACCTTCGTTACCACGGAATGATTTTTTTATTGAATAGTCATTTATTTGATTCCTTCACATAACTCGGTGACGCCTGTGCTCCCGCGAGGAATAATGCCTCCATGGTCGCAGGTAGTGGCACCCTTCTCTCCCGCATCCATGACCGATGTCCTAATTTTCGCATGAGGCGCCCATAACATACCGGCATTATGGAGATGCACAAAGTAAGATCTCCTAGGGTAGATGCTGCATGTCGGTAACCATTTTGTGAAAACACAGATATACTCCCTCCATCTCATGAAAGTTATCTGAGATTATAACTTTGGTAGAACGGAGGGAGTATTAAAAGTTTTTAAATGCATTTGCAAGTAGAAACTCGAGCAAAACAATATTTTGTACGTATGAGGCAGTAGGTGTCTTGCACGGCATCAACATTGTCGGTCTAGCAATATGTATAACCACTTGTTTTTATGCTGTGAAGAATCAGCCTAACATAAAGAGGTTGAGCATGATATTATCCATCATGATCCATTACAGACTCCATCAGACACGCCAAAATTGTGTATCCCATCTCCTAGCTTCCAATCTGAGTAGTTGATTCCAATGCTTAATTTGGTCAGCATGATATAACGCCATGGTTTGACAGGTTCCTGGTGCATATGCTACATGTTTCCATTTTTTTTTTTTTGAGACAAAGATCTTTCCATTTCTATCCGGCATTGACACGCATGAGAGTCTCTCGTTGAAAAGTTGTATTAAAAAAATAGAAGGATACCCTCTCAGGACCTGTCGGCCCAGCTTGACCAGATTGGCGCACATTTGGCTTGGCCCAGCTAAGCCCGCTGCTAATCCCCCCCTCGGGTCCAGTCCCAATCCACGACGCCCCAAAGCAGCCTCCTCTCGTTCCCCAATCGTCCTCTGCCCTTCCACTGTCTGGCGTCGGCCATGGGGCGCGCACTCGCCGCCGCCGCCTCCACCTCTTGTGCCGCAAGGCGGCTCCTCCACGCCTCACAGCGGTTGTGCCGGCCATCAACGTCATTCCGACCAAATTGGTCTGATCCTTTCATTCCTCATGTCACCATCAGCGTGAAATTTCCTCTTTTAATCCCGCCATTCGCACCGTGCAATTCCTTCATGTAGAGCCGAACAGTACATGAGGTCCAAGTCGGTCTTCCCGAATTTGCCTATATATTTGCTGCTCATTGTTGTTCCAAGTCGGCTCATTTCAACACAAGAAATTCATGCATATAAACTGGTGAGGGGCGGTTTATGTGACCGAGGTGGGACTATTTCAACGCTAAAATAATGCACCCTCTCTATATTTTCTGACATATACGTACTGGTAATAAAAGGCCCGACAAAACAGACCCGCAAAGCCTGGATTTGAGCGAGGAAGGCCCATGGACAGTTCTGGTTTACTCGCGTGGGGGATCGTCCGAGGGTGAGAGATAGCTGAGCAGAGGTTTTTTCTTTGTTTAACTTAACGGTGGCACAGGGGTAAATATTCACTGTTCTAGGGGTAATTTAAAGTTGGACGAAAATTTTGGCAGAAACCTTAGCTCCTTTATTATTAGGTATAGATAGACGGAAGTATAGCTATAAACTTACTTATTACATGCTCTTGTTCTATGGCTGTCAAATTCAAGTCAGGTTGCTACATTATCTTATCTGTTGGATGCATATGGATGGTACAGTATAAACTCGGACTCAGATTACTCAAATCTCCAAAATACATTCCAAGATAGTACAATTTGTGGTCCACCTCATTCTAATTTGCAGCGCGCTCACATCGTTCGCCGTTCGCCGTCTCGATCGACACCATGACCCGCTCGCATCAAGGCTAATAGGATGACGAAATGCTATTTTGCCCTGCTAGGGAGGTCGGATGCTATTTTTTGGCGTGTCCTGAGATTATGATCATGAATGTAAATTGAGAATAACTTGTTTACTGTTTGACCTATGTTTGATCTTTTTTGATAAAAGGGAATATATTAATATTAGGAAATACCAAATACACTCATCCTTTGGCCTCTGCAACAACGCAATGCCCTGATGTACGGATGCACATGGACAGAAAAAGAAAAAAACAACTAAGAAATAAAAGTTCCGCCACAACATTCCAGCCCTAGCAACAACAATATAACCACCGCCAAGACAACACCTAAATATCAGACTCTTCGAAGAAGGGAACAGTGCACCAGCGCCGTCGTTGTCCGATCAAAAATCTTAGGTTTTCACCCTAAAGATAGTCTGTGATTTCAAAATAATATCTTCAACAAGATCATTGTCAGGCACAACCAATTAAGGCTAGGCCTTGAATTTTCATCTTGAAAGGCGTGACTCTGAACTTCACATGTTGCCGCCCCCACTTTCATATTGCTGCTGCGAAGCCCGGAACACCAAGCAAGTCCCTCAACATCGCATAGATTTAGATCTCCATTGCTAGCACTCCAATCTAGCCATCATGATATTCTCCGCATCTGATTTCACCATGGACCAAAATGTCTCCTCATGGCAAGAAAGAACAGAGCTTCACGCTGCTCCCTCCAAACCAAATGGTCGGAATAAAAACATGAGTGTGCATGACCGAATACCACCCGGTCCAGCAAACTCCAGGCGATATGTGCAATGTTACATCCGTCGGCGGTGCCTTCCGAAACTCAACACTCTGGCCAGATCAAGAAGGACATGCCTCAGGAAGGTCTTCATCTTCGCACAAGAGCAACCCTAGGACCGCCACATTTATTCAGGTCGGGCTCCAATGCCGGCGACCATCCCAGGCCAGTCGAGGCAACGCGGAGGCACCAGGCGTAGATCACCCACTCTTGGGCAACGCCCTGCAGCTAGCCGGCCTCCCGACGACGACAGATGGGATCACGGAGAGGGCAGGGAGAAGCAATTAACCTAGGGCTTTCACCCAATCGGCCCGTCCCACCCTGCACCTCTGCCACCGCCACGTCCCGCCGCCGGAGGCAACCACCACCGCAACCATTAGGAAGCTCTTCCACAGACAAGCCCCGACCCGCTCAAACCCATTGGCCCGGTCGAATCCATCTGGGATGGGGCGCCCAGAGCCAAGGACGAGCCGCCGCTGACGCCCGCTGCGGCCGTCACGGGAAGCCGCGCCGAACCAGATCCTCCCGAGGTGCCCCGACACCATGGAGGAAGAGAGGCCCCGGACTCATCCTCTCTACCTGTATGCTACTCATTGTCGTCCTTAGAAGAGATAGAGACTTTTAGTATCTCATGTGCCCAAATTGCCGACATTTCATGCCGACACTTTTCTAATATGCCCCCATAGCTGCTCTTTACGTGCACTTTTCTGACATGCGCCTCTAATTACCACTTAATTGCCGGCAGTTTTCAAAAAGTAGCTCCGATGGTGCTGATTACCGGCATATTTTTCGAAGAGCCGCCAATAACTCTTGCGGCATTTTTTAATAAGTGCCAACAATGCCTATTATTACCGGCATTTATTCAAATTGGCGTCATTTTTTACGGCATGCTCCAAATAGTGCTGGCAATGACTAGTATTACAGACATATTACTAAATGCCCGGCTTCATTTCGCTGGCAATTTTTGAAAAGTACCGGCAACATTGTTATTTAACGTCATTTAACCAAAGTGCCGTTATTCAACTATTGAGGCACTTGTCAAATACTGCTTGCAATTATAAAATTGCTAACAGTTTTCAAATAAATCATTAAGTCCACAAATAATAAAGTCCACATATTACTTACCTCTAGAAAAAGTCCACTGATTACTTAGCTATTATAGACATATAGCAGTTCATACTCAGCAGTAGATACTCAGCAGTCCATAGTACTCGGATGATTCTAGTAGTTCAGGGCATAGTTTAGGACTTGCACGGATGACTCAAATGACTCGTACGTCTCAGACAACTCAGACGAGTCCTAGATATTATAGATCATCAAGCCCATGTTTTCATTCTTGTAAAGATAGAAGCCAAACAAACAAATGTATCCCTCTTTGATCTTCTAGCGCTCCATAACATGTGCCCATTCAGTTGTCATGATTGCCTTCTTTGCTAGTCACTCATTCATCTTCATCATAACCTCAAAGCATTAGCACAACCTCTACTCAAAATGCTATATTGCCATGTGGTAGTCCTATTAATCCATCTAGTCAAACTATTGATACACCTTGTGTTGGATTATTTGTCTTGCCTTGTTGCTCTAACAATGAAGCTTCTATCTTCCTCTAGTACTTGTATTTCTACTAACCATGTAGAGGAAATCAAAAAGCTCAAGGCCCAAGTCCTTTCTTTGAAGAAAGACTTTGAAAAGGGTCATGAAGGAAAATCCGCACTTCACAAGATGTTGAGTGTGCAACAATCCCCCAATGACAAGAGTGGACTTGGATTCAACTCCAATAACAAGAACAAGTTCAAGAGCAAGAGCAACAAGAAGAAGGGCCAAGACAAAGTCAAGGATCCAGCCAAAATTGTTTGCTTCAAGTGCAAGGTTGAAGGGCATCATGTTATATCATGCCCATTTAAGAAGAAGAAGCACTTGAGTGAGAAGCAACAAGGGAAACAGCCACAAGGTCAAGCTGAAGCTAAAGCTCGACCTCAAGTTGAAGATAGGCCACTTCCCAAGTAGAATCGAGACAAAGTTCCCCAAGAAAAGAAATCAATAAAGAAGAGAAAGGGGAACACTTGCTACTTATGTCGTGAGAAGGGGCACTTTGCCTCTTCATGCTCAAAAGGTACCTTATCTAACCCTATAATTGTTAATGATGATTATTCTCTTGGGAAGGATAAGGATGGCAATGTGTTTGCCAAGTTTGTTGGCACTCAAAATGGTTTCAAGAAAAGGACCATTTGGGTTGCCAAACCTATTGCGACTAACCTCTTAGGACCCAACTTGGTTGGGGACCAACAAGCTCAAACTTGATCTATAGGTATATGTGGAGGGCATTGGAGACTTGGCTACTTCATGAAGAATTAAGGGATTTTCATATATTATGTTTTTATCAAGCCAAGTCATAAGGATTATCATCTATATCTTATATCCAATGTTCCCCTTTGCGGAAACTTATACTTCAAATCTTCATATTTATTGTAAGTTACTTGCCCCTTTGCATGTTTGGTTTTGTACCAAATATGTGTTTGTATGTGTTGTGTCTTACTTACCTATCTTGTGTATTCAAGTATGTTTGTTTGACTCATCATATACTTGTGTATTGTTTTGAGCTTAATGCATCTTAGTGACATCTTATTTGGCTCTCTTAGAGTGATTAATGGAACATCCCATTTTGGGGGAGTGATATGCCTTGTGCATCTCTCTTTCTTTTAAAAAGGTGTGTACATGGGTACCACCACTTAGTATTGATATTGCAAGATTATCTAGTCACTATGTGGTGTGCCATAATCATGAGAAATTCAGATTCTAAATGTCCATTAATCATCTCTAGTCGAATTTTAATTGCCTCTTGATGAGAAGAAATGTTTTATCACATTATGGGGAGTAATATGTTTTGTACATATCACAAGCCTAGAAAATGTGAACATATGAGGTTATGCCACTTAGAGTTGATACTGTTAATCATCTTGTTCCTAGGTGGCATGTTTGCTCAAACAAGATCCACTTTTATTAAAAAGCTTTTATTGCTCATCTTATGGGTTCTTGTTTGAGTAAGAAATTCTTGGTACGGTTTTCCTCAAATACATGTCTCTATATCTTATTTGGGACACCGTTTGCTTCAAGTTATTCTAATCATTGTTGTGTGTGATTGTTTAACTAGTTGAAACTATCAAGAATCTTCATCTGTGCATAGTGCTTAATCATATATATTTATCCTATGCCTTTTATTGTGAAGTTGATCCTTACTATCCTTGGCGATATACCACCGGAAATTAATTCCAATATTCTCATTGTCTTTGATAATTGATAACCTTGTATGTGGTTGAATTTATGGATTATCTTCACCTTGGATTGCTTGTTATTGCTTTATTCCATTTCCAAGAAATCTTTGTTGGTCCCATGTGTCTTCCTTGTTCCTTTGAAAATTCTTTTGATTCATATCAAGTATTTGTTTCGGAAGACAAACCTTTTCTTTACGGTACATTGTGCCATTGTGAAAAGTGTAGAGGGTTTGGTTTATTTGTTCAAACCTTGCTCTTTTTGGAGTGTGTTATCTCATTCCTTCTTACATGTTTTATTTGCTTGAATGAGATAAATCGTTGAGCATGTATGGATTTATTCATCTTTTATGCTCAATGTTTTCTACTTAGTTCATTTGTTGAACTTTGTTGAAAAAATCTTTTGTGATTTTCTTCTTTGATATAATTTGGACAACAAATTTGTTTGGTCACATCTTTATGCCTTATTGAATTCATTTGGTGTTTTTTTTCCAAAGTGTACCTTTCTTGGATCTTTAAAGTCTTTGTGTGTACTTATATGTAATTTATTTATATTTGTAGCATGCTTGTTTTCTTTTATCCATTATATAGGGTATACTCCATCGAATCCTAAATGGCTAAGATGTGCATGAAATTCCAACTTCATCTATAAATATTGACATATTGATATGGAGTGTATCCTATATATTGTGGTTAATCTAACCATTTTGGACCCAATAAGTTTGGGGACCAATATGTACTTGAATGTTGTTTTAGTTACATTGGAGATGCAATGGAGGCTTGTCTCATCTATAAGGAAGTTGTTGTCACCATATGAGAATTGGAGTCAAGCTAGGATGATCGATGAACTCTTATCTACTACATCATGCCATTGCTATCTCGGTAACAAGTATCTTATTCATGCACACTCATATGGCATCCAACCTCTTGTAGGTTGCATCTTGGCATGAAATTCTTTATTTCGAAAATATTGCGGTTCTTTAAAAATCCTTTTTAAAGAAAACTTCTTATTGTACATTTGAGTAATTTGAGAAGATATGCCAAATATGCCCTCTAGCAATTTATTGCATATCAATTCCTCAAAAAGCTCTGATGTGCAATATTGATGAAATTGCAAAATAACTCTGTATTTGTGATACGTGTTGCCTTTCTCAAAACGTTCCAACTAGCTTTACTTCCCTTATTGTTAGTTGCGATGTTTTTGAGATTTTCTTGGTTGAAGTTCATACATATACCATAAGTGAAAATTCCATAGGCTATATATTCTTTTAAAGCAAACATCCTTTGGTATATTTTATGACTTCATCTTGGATATCTTGTCTTATTTATTTTATTAACCTCTTGTGTGTGCATGTTTCCTTGTGATCACTTGTCCACTTTAGAAACTTATACACATGAGGGTGTTAATCCATCACCTTGACATCCTTGTTCTTTGCCGACCATCTTTTTATCCTTTTGATTTTAGTGGTGTTGGTAAAGAAGATTTATGAGTGCTTGGTTTATTTGTTTTTCTTCATGCACTCATATCTCGTAATTGTTGGACTCAAGTTGTTCTTGATAAGCATATTCTCTTTATCTTGGTTGTGTTCTAAATGATATAGAGCGAGTGAGGATTTCATGTTTGTGCATATTGTATTCAAATGCAAATATTATAAAGTATGCACGAACCTTGGGGAGCTTCCTTATTTTATTTAGAGCACTATATCTCTCTTATCATGACATCTTTGTTTGTCTAATTTGATCTTTGATTGCTTGCTTTATTTTTTAAAGCTTTCTTCACCATGTTATCCTTGTGCAATCTTTGATCCTCAATATAGTTTGACTTCCTTCAAATATTCGTCATTGGATATGTGCATTTGATTCCACTCAAATTATGAGAAGTGCACACCTTGGGGAGGAACTCACATTATATTGGCTTTCTAAAAATTTCACCCATTTTGTCACTTGATGCCAATGGGGGAGAAGTTTCGAGGGTTTAAGGGAATGGTTTTATACTTAAGTTTGGTTTGTGCTTAAGTGGTTTGCCTCTCATGCATTCCATATTTATATGTCTTGCATGGTTGTATATATATAGTGGAAACTATCCCGAAGGTTAATCTTGACAATGTATGCAATGAATTCATGTTCATCACACGTGCATACATTGTGGGGGAGTTTGCTCTATATATGTTGGTTCTACTCACATCCCTTGCATTAGTTGTAGTTGTGTGAGTAGAGCTGGTTTTGATATGGACTAGTAGCTTTGTGTTACTTGACCATATCAAATACAACCTCTTGTATACAACTTATTCTCGGATAAGTTGCATATTTGTTCCTAATATTCATTATATAAACCCTCTTATTGTGGTTGTCATCAATTACCACAATGGGGGAGATTGTAAGAGTATATTGCCCCTATGTGTGGTTTTGGTAATTAGTGACAACCCCTATGGACTAATGTTTTCATTGAGTTTATATGAAGGAATATTCCATAGGTACTACTTGAATTCCATGTGTTGGATTCAAGTATGGATGCCATGAAGATAAAGATATACCTTGTGTATTGGCATCAAGATCATCGATTTGAAGATATATATGTGATTGTTAGATGTGTATTGTTAGGACACGTCTAGAGCAAACCGAATAAAAGAGTCCTACCTTATTGTAGTCTATTTACCTTGGCAGCTAAGTCTTCTTGTACTATATAATCCCAATGTGGGATCAAATCAATCTAAGAGCAACAATTATATTTGCTTTCATGGTATCAGATTAGGGTTCTTTGATCCTCTACTATGGCGCCGCCAGATCCCTCTGCCGCTGATCTCGAGGCCGCCGCCGCTGAGGTGACAGCCAAGGCCGCTCTCTAGGCGCTCGCGGCCGCACTCCCCAACATCCGTGCCGTCGTGCCAGTCACCCTCGAGCTTTCAACCTCCAACTACCTCCAATGGCGCGACATGTTATCCGACGTTGTTGAGAAGTACGCCCTCGAGGATCATCTCCTCGAGGATGCCTACCCCACGAATCCCCCGCCACAGTGGGTCCGCCACGACACCATTGTCCGGTCATGGCTCAACAACACCGTCGCGCCCGAGCTTCTCGCCATGATCGTTGACACCACGACGCCACTGCCTACACATGCCCTGTGGACGCGCCTCTCCAACATCTACCACGACAACGCGGACACCCGCTCCTCCTACCTCGAGCAAGAGTTCCACGGTCTCCAACAGGGTTCCCTGACCGTGGCTGATTACTGCCGCAAGCAGAAGGTTCTCGCCGACGAGCTCAATGCGCTGGGCACGACCATCACCGACAAACGCCTAGTCCAGAACACGCTTCGCAGTCTCAGAACTCGGCTTGCGTACATGCGCACGTTGCTCCTGAAATAGCGTCCCCTTCCGCCGTTCCTCAATGTCCGCTCATCTCTACTGCTCGAGGAGCTCATGTTGCAGCAGCAGTCCGAGTCATCCTCAACTCCGTCTGCCTTCGTCGCGCGCGGAGCCCCCACGCCTCCACCACCACGTGGCCCTGTCGAAAATACGGGACATTGTTCTTATGCCGAAAATATGGGTTAGTTCAAGTTGAGCATCTCAAGAGGATCATATGCTTGAAGCTTGCCATCTATTTGGTGATAATGGATATGTGAAGATGTGCATCAATGTAGCTTTCCCATCATGGTGTATGGGGGAGCATTTGTGAGTATTCACGAAGCAACAATGATCAAGTGAGGCATTCCAGCTTGAGTGGAGCTTGAAGAGTTATCATCAAGATCAAGCGGGATGCGCAAGGAAAAGGTATGGCCTTGATAGGTTTTCCTTTTACCGGTCTCAAGGTGGTTGATGGGAGACCGGATTATAGGATAGATAGCCGCACTATCAAGAGGGGCTTTCGGTTGGGTAACTTGATCACATCGTCTTAGGGAGCTCAACCCTTTCCATACTTGCATATCCCTATTCTTCTTGGTGTTTCTCTGTGAGAGGTTCTTGAGCTTGTTGCTAGCTTTACAACAAGCCCAAGTTCACCAAAAACGGAATCCGCATGCATCTTCTATTGCGTTTTCGGGTTTGGACGTCTTCACCGTTTCTTGACGGTGGGAGAATCCCTCTCTAAAATCATCTAAAAATATCCTATGAGGAGTCTCCATATTTGTTGGGTTCTATTTGTCGTTATCTTTCCAACAAAATTGGTTTCATGTCAATCGGAGTTCGGGAGCATTTTCTGTTTAAAATATAGAAAAGTTGTTTAGCCCCTGGCCGATCTGTGGTCCGGTTGGACCGGTCGTGGCGCCGGCTGGCCCGGCGCCGACCGGCCCCTGGACTGGTGCCATCCGGGGGCATGTTCTGTAAGTCCCCGATCTGCGCCGGTCACGGTCCGGCGCCAAGTCCGGTTTGGAACGACTGGGTCCGGCCTGTGGCCCGGTCTGACCGGCACCTGGACCGGACGGCCCGCCCCCAGGCCCGGTTGACCGACCTCCTCGACTGTGCTGAGCTGAAACTCACCCAACGGTTATATTTCTCCCTAGACTATAAATAGGCCTTCTTCCACCTTGGGCTGGATAAGTTCTTCCACTCTCTCTCCTCCATTTGTTGACTTTGAAGAACTTTCCCTATCTCTTGATTCCCCCCCCCATGATTCTTGCTCATTCTTGAGGGATCTAAGAGAGGAGATCTAGATCTACAATCCCCACCAATCCATCTCTCCTCTAAGTGAGGGGAACTCTTTGGATCTAGATCTTGGAGTCATTTGTTGATTTCCTCTTTGTTCTTCCCCTCTAATCTCATCCTAGCATTTGTTGCTTTGGTGGGATTTGAGTGTGAAGGATTTGAACACCTATAGTGTTCTAGCTTTGCATCATTGCATAGTGTTGAGCTCTCCACCACGATTAGTTCGAGTGAGAGACCGTGAGCTTGTTACTCTTGGAGGGAGACCTCCTAGTTGGCTTGGCGGTTGGTGCTCCGGTGATCTCTTCAAGGAAGATTGTGAAGAGGCCCGGGCTTCTCCTTCGTGGAGCTTGTGAAGTGGTTTTGGAGCTTGCCATCTCCGGAGTGGAGGAAAAGCTAACCATAAGCAAAGGTCCATTATCCTTTGTGGATTTGACTCAGAGAATAGGGTGAGCCTTCGTGGCGTTGGGGAATCCTTCGTGGGACCTCCACCCCTCCAAACGTAACGTACCTTCTTGCAAAGGAAGGGAACACAGGAATACATCCTCGTCTCTGTGTGCCTCGTTTATTTCTATACCCGAGCTTACTTTCCTTGTGATAGCCATCGTGCTTGAAGTACATATATCTTGCTATCACTTGTGCTACATATATCTTGTGCCTATCTTGCTTAGCTCTAGTTGTTATTGTTGCACTTAGTTGATCCTAGCATATTTAGGGTTTGTGCTTGTAAACTAAAAGTTAGTTTAATTCCTCATTCTTACAAGCCAAATCCGTAAGAGTTTTTAAAACACATATTCACCCCCTCTCTAGGCGACATCTTGTCCTTTCACAAATGCTGCCTTTGAAGATGTGTTAACACTATTTAGGGAAGCACTACCAGAAGGACATTCCTTGCCAAAGAAATTTCATGAAGCTAAACAGTACATCAAAGGATTTGGTCTTGTGTATGATACTTACGATGCTTGCTTTAGTGACTGCATAATTTTCTAGAGGAGACGATGCCAATGCCAAAAAGTATCTAATGTGCAAAAACAAGCATATGAATACTAAAAGAAGTGTAGTAGGTAGGAAGAAAATTAGAAGGGTGGCAAGGAAAGTTATCAGACATTTCCCACTAAACAAAATAGTTAATATGTTGTTTATGTCTACCAAAACAACACCAGTGACGAGCTAGCACAATGATGGGAGAACCAAAGATGAATTCATTGGGATTCTAGCTGATTCACTTGCTTAGAAAAACTTCAACAACATGTACAAGTGGTTCAATAAAGAGCCAAGGAACATTAGATTTGGATTAGCAACGGATCATTTTAATCCATTTAGGAATATGAACCTCTCTTACAACATCTGGTCTGTCATTCTTATCATGTACAACTTCCCACATTGGATCTACATGAAAGAGATGAACTTCATATTATATGTGGGTTTACCATGAAGAAAAGTACCATGGAAATACATTGATGTGTACCTGCAACTAGGTATTGATGAATTACAGGAGTTGTGGCATCATCGAGTATTGGTTCATGATTTTCATTTTGGGAAAAAAATTAGAGTCTATGTTGCCCTCATGTGGACCATCAGTGATTGCCTAGGCCATGGAATATTGAGTGGGGAAAGGATTGTTGTTTGTTTCGCACTACTGAATGGATCGTAGCGAACAAGAGGGGGTGAATGGACGCTACGCAAAGTTTTAGCCTTTTTCAATTTTTAGTGCAACGGAAGTAAAGGTGATAGCTTTGATGCTCAAGATGATCCTAGTATGATCCTAGACAGGTGCAACAAGTAAAGGAACCAAGCAAGATAGTAAGAGTAAGGAGCGGGACAACCGGAGGGCGTGGAGACGAGGCGAGGTTTGTTTCCCGCAGTTCCTCCCACAAAAGGGAGTACGTCTGCGTTGAGGAGGTGCTAGCCTCACACAAGAGGCTAGGCGGCCACACCACGAAGGAAGGCCTCACCTTCTTCCTCGAGAGAGCTCCACAAAGGGGCTCCCCCTTCTCCACTATGGCACCGGTCGAGGCGGTGGTTCCTTCACAAGGTTGGGGCGAGCTCCACAACACTAGGAGGCTCCCAACAACCGATGGAGCTAGCACAACACCAAGCTAGCCTCCATAGGTGAACTTCTTCCAAGATCCCACCATAGGAACCCTACCAACAAGATCCACTAAGGACTACCACGAATTGGTGAAATCTCTCTTAGTAGAACGATAGATCAGGGTCTCCTCCACCACTCCTCAAAGTATGAGCAAGATTGATTGGGTAGGTAGGGAGATCCACTCAGTTTGAGCTCAGCAACAATGGAGGAGACAGAGAAGAGCTGAAATCGTGTTGGGGAAGAAGGGGCCTTTATATAGGTCTCCTCAAATCCAACCGTTATGTGCAGTTTCTGCCTAAGCGGTACTACCGCTTTGGTAAGCGGTACTACCGCTCTGGATTCGAAATCCCCACAGAACTTATCCACGTGGACACATAGAGGTACTACCGCTTGCGGTACCGCTTGAGGTAACGCAATGGCCTCCAGGGCTTACTAGATCCCAAGCGGTACCGAAGCGGTACAGCTGTAACTTATGTTACGGTACTTAAGCGGTACCGAGGCGGTACTACTGCTCTCAAGCGGTACTACCGCTCAAGGTACCGCAAAGGTACCATAACTTGTTCTGTGGGACATTTGAGTGAGAAACCTCCAGAGCGGTACTACAGAGCGGTACCAGTAGGGTAGCGGTACTACCGCTCCTGGTACCGGTAGTACCTTTTTGGCTGAAACTGCTTTTTCCTCTTTTCCTCTCCAACCATGTCACCTCACGACACACACGCAAAACCAGAAAACTTAAGAGCTACGCTTCAGTCTTCCGATCATAATGTGTTCAGCGAGGGTACCGTACACTTGAAAATCTATCAAAAACAATCTTTCTGCACGGTTAAATTCATTCAAGTGTTGTCATCAAACACACAAAACACGGGATATGGATCTTGCTCTTTCAATCTCCCCCTTTTTGGTGTTTGATGACAACACAAGAATTTGCAATAAAGCATAAGATATTATGATAAGGTTCTTGATTTGCAAAAGTAGACGGAGCTCCCCTAGATGTGTGCATATTTAGATAATGCATTTGTATACAAATGCACACATCCTAGAGGGACAACTCCCCCTAGATTCTACAAACCATGCACATATGCCAACAAGGATATTTGACAAGAACATATAGCATATGCACACTATGGAGGAATAACGTGATCATATAAGAAGCTTTGGGTGAATTTGTCATACCTTTGCCTTGAGAAAACCCAAACTCACAATAAGTGCCTCCATAGAATTGATGTAGCCAATCAAGAGATAAATAACGAAGACCAATATAGGCTACCAACGAAATATGTTAATACAAACCGACGGATCGGGAGATCCACAAATAGAGTAGCAAGCACACATACGAATAAAGTTCCGAATAACTAGGGATAAGATATGATGCCAAGGCCGAAAAACCAAAATGAAGCACCAAGCCCTTGGCATCCCCATGCAAATACCCGGCCTAATAGATCAACTTCTCCCCATTTGGCATCGAAACACCAAAAAGGGAGAAGAAGCATACTAACGTCCCAAGGGGATCACTCATCATTATCATCCTCCTCCTCGTCATCCTCTTCCTCTTCATCTTCGTCTTCATATTCAACTTGGCCCTTGCCATGAGGTGGTGGAGAGGGACGAACAATGTGCTCGGGGATGGAGTCCTCGGAACTTAACCAAGTATGCTTGGACTTCCATTCACCAGGAGGTGTGATGTTGTCCTCGGAGCCCTCGGAGACGGGAAGCTGCATGTGCCTCATCATCGCCTTTTGGCGTTGGCGGATCTTCTTGTTGTCATGGTGGGCTTGGTACATCCTATCTTCGAGGTCCTTCTTGAAGCAAAATGACTTCTTGAGGCGAGCGGTGAGCTTGGCGAAGAGGCCTTTGGTCTTGTCGGAGTTGGGCACGAAGTCAGAGTCATCACTATCGGCTTCCTCCTCCTCCTTGTCCTTGGGGTCATTCTTGCCAAACCTTGGAAGATCATGATTCTTGACAAGGGGGCTCTTCTCCTTATGGATAGTGATATTGGGGCAGCATTGATCTAGGAGATCTCCACGGCCCTCTTGATCCCATTTGAGGCAAATGAGCCTCATGATGTAGGGCGCATACTGAGGAAGCTTGCAAAGAAAGGCACAATCACGCATCTCATGCCATATGTAATCCATGACATCCAGTTGCTTGCCGCGGCCCCTCATCTGATCAGTGCGCACAAGAAGGTTCACAAGAAACCCATGCACCTCATCATGGTTTGTGTGCTTGGGGTTGAGGGTGCTGCGGTAGATGCGGTTCATGATGTCGTAGATGAGAAGGAGGTTATAAGCACTTCCACAGAACATCCTTCCGGGGATGTAGAGGTTGGCCATCTTCTCCTTGGACATTGGCTTGGGCTGAAGGTGAATCCGGAAGAAGTTGATATCATAGTCGGGGAGATCATAGCCAATGCCCCTAGCAAAATCCTGCCATGAGGCCTCCATCACATGCTCCTTGGTCATCCACTTGAGCGAGCGATAGCCACCTTAATCCTCTAGAAACACCACAGTGGCATAGAATTGACATATCACCTCCTTGGAGTAGTTGTGTGAGAAGGTCATCAAAGGAGTAAGCCCTTGCTCTTCACATATCTCAAGAGCCTCCCCAAAGTATTCGAGGTTAGAATTGAGCTTGTCCATGCTGATGGAGTATTGGGGGCAGCAATTGAATTCCTTAGCCCCATAGACCTCATTAAAGATCCTCTCTTGGTCGGCATAATAGAAGAAAGGATTGGGGCATTGACGAACATTCCTTGGCAACAAATACGGATTGGCTCCTCGTACTTGCAAGAATTGGGCTTTCTTGAGATCGGTCATAGACTTTCGAGGACCCGGGGCGGTCCTGTTGCTAGCTGCCGCTGGTGCATCCTTTTGACGCTTGGTGGTACTTCTTGGCACAATCTCTTCTTGCTATTCTTCCTCTCGATGACGACGAGAAGGAGGCTTGACCTTGCCGCCACCACGGGGCCTGGATGATCCTGTGAACATCATAGGTTTGGGAGGGAATAGGGGATAAGTGCACAAGCCATGGAATTAAAGATCAAGGAGGACACTAACAAGCAACATAGGTGAAACTTGTCAAAGCGGTAGTACCGCAACCTGACCCGGTAGTACCGCTTGGACCGGTAGTACCGCCCGTGAACGAGCGGTACTACCGCTCAAACTCAGCACATCGAGATCGATATTGAGGGCATGGAAAAGTAGTTCATAGTGTCACACATTGTTGCTAGCTAGTATCCCCGTACATGAAGAGCTTCCAAGAGGTTTTCTCCACCACAAACCCCCATCAAACCCTAGCCTATGCATCTAGGGAGTTCAACACACCCTAGAGAGAGAGAGAGATTAGGGATCATACCAGAGGACATGGCGGAGAAGAGGATGGGTAAGCTTCTCCACTGAGCAGATTTGGCCGGGGACGGCTGGAGGAGGAGATTGGGGCCGGTCTCCTCGAGGTCTTGGAGCTTGGGGGCACCATTGACTCGTGGTGGGTGGGGGTGTGTGGTGATTTGGGGAAGAACCCGTCCCACCCGGTACCTTAAGTCAAAGGTGCGAGAGGTAGTACCGCTCGTAGGAGCGGTAGTACCGCTTACCGGTACTTGCCCGGTACCTCGGGCGGTAGTACCGCTCTAGGGCAAACATCTGACGGTCGTCAGGTTACTGCCCCTAAGCGGTAGTACCGACCTGAGGTCCGGTAGTACCGGCCTCCAAAGCTCAAAAACACTCAGATTTTGGTGTAGACTTGTGCTTTTAGACTGAATTGGCTCAAGAGGTAGGTATTGGCTTAGGATTAGATGACGGAACTATTAAGGTACTACTCAACCAAGCTTGCAAGAATCAAAGCATGAAAAGCCAAGCTTGGGTGAATCTCTCACAAAGAACCCGGAGAAAAGAAAAACTAGAAGCAAAGAAAAGGAAAACCAAAATAAAAATCAAAGAAAACAAGAAGAATCAAAAAGAAAAGCTCCTCAAAGAGGAGGTTGATGGACGAGGCCACCGTGTGAGAGTAAAGTGGTGTGAGGTCGCGTAGATGTATCTAGGACTCACGGCCACAACTCAACATGAAGCTCATTAGTCACTTAGTTGACAAATAGAGAATGTTTTGGATTTCTTTATGCATTATGGGGGGAGGGATAGCTCAATAAGTTTAAACCGCACTCCCCCTATGTTCATGCGTGCTTTCCATCTAGACATATAGCACGAAAGTGGTATATTAATGCCCACTCTCGACGCAATGTCCGGATGAAATGAACAAAGGGAGAGAAGCAAACCTTATCGTTGACCGGTAGAGCATGATACCATTTCCTTGTAGGTCTCATCAAAGGAGTGTTGACACTTTAGGTACTTTGGGGTTCCTATATACCGTTGACCCCTTGCATATCTTGCCCTTGAGTATGTCTTGACGTGCTTTGTTTGAGATATGAAAGAGCCTTGGCGCTTTTGCACACCGGAGAGAATGGACCATAGGGATATATTCTTGAGAGGTCCTTTGATCTTCAATAAGATTTAGGTCCTCGCCATGACCCCCATTGTTGTTGATGCCAAACTTGAGGTTGTGGAAGAGGTGATCTTTCACTTGGTTGAGAAGCTTGGCCTTATGGTGTAGATGGTTCCACATAGGTGGAACTTCGTCCTTCCCCGGCACTCGTAGAAGGTAGCTTTTGAGGTCGGCGAGTGCCAACACCCATCCTTCCTACGGTAATCGGGGAATTGCATCTCCTTTCTCACAAGAAGCACTTCGCCCCTCCAAAGAACTATCATCTTCATCAAAAGTCTCATCACACAATTCCACAAACCACACAATAGACTCATCCTCCATCATCATGTTTGAGTGTCTTCAACTAAGGTTTGTCTCCCTCTTCCGGCAACCCCATGATGTTAGGGAAACAATATGGTTAGGAGTATATGACGGATTCCTTCTTTGCCAATGAAGACATCCAAGATATTGAACTTGAACTCCATTCCATTGTTGCTCCTTATTGTGAGGATCATGGTATAGAACTTGCATTGAACTTGTTTGACAAACTTCATCATGGTCCGTTTCCTTCAACGCAATCCCTACAAAACATGATCTCTACACAAGGAAGCATTTTCTATTAGTCCGAGACCGTGGTCTCCTGGAGAGACTAGCTCCACAAGAGAGCCACCACATCTTCATTGTAATAGGTACAAAGACCCAAGCATGTAAAGCGATGAATGGAGAGAATTGTAAACAAGGGTCTTGATAAGGTAGGATGTTATCACCACCTTTTCAAGATCCAATACCTTTAAGCTTGCTTGTGTTGTCATCATGAGAAATGGTAGAGAGAGATGACTTGACGACGACAACAAATTCCTTGCTTCCGGACATAAGACTTGTGGCTTCAATATCAACCACCCAATAAGCACCACCGAAAGCAAGGCCCTTCATGGATCAAGACTTGGAAATAGAACCCATTTTTCAATGGGTCCTATCATGACGTTCTTCTTTATTTTGATCCTTCTTCCTCTCTTCTTCTTCTTTGGCTTGATAGCCACTTCTCCTTCATTGCATGAGTCATCATGGGCTTTAACTCTAGCTTCAATGACTCCTTCCAAGAATTGGGCTTGGATTTGGAGACTTTTAATTTTGGATTTCAAGCGATTGACTTCATCTTCATGATCCGGGTGAGGGTGGGTGATGTCAAATACTTGAACCTCTTTCTCCTTATTCACCCGGAATTGTTCCGATAATGCTTCTTCAAGAAGAGAATTCCTTTTCAAGAGAAAACGCTTGTGTCCTTCCAAGGTGGCAATGTCATCTTCATGGTTGCAACAAATGTGGTCCTTGCTTGAGAGTTGGTACTCTTTCAACGCTTCATCTTGCATGGACTTGATCACCATAAGATTGGTCTTGCTCCTCTTTAGAGATGAAATTTCATCCTCATGGTTACAACAAGTGACATTTTCCTTGCTCAAACGAACCCACTCCATCAAGGACACATTTTGCATATCATTCACTTCAACAAGCTTGGCCTTGTGTCTCTTTAGAGTGGCAATCTCCTCTTCATGGTTACAACATGGCACCTTCTCTTTACTCAAGCGATAGTACTCATCGAAGGCTTCCTCTTGGGTAGAAATGACTTCCAAGAATCTTGCATTGTGTCTTCTCAAGAAGCAAACTTCGTCAAGGAGCTTGTCACAACATGAATTAGGACCTTCATCTTCTTTCTTCTTGTACACTTCTTCTTGAGGATGCCTCCTCATCTCGGATAGGAGCTCAAACTTGCTTTCCAAGGATTTGAAGTCCTTGGTAAGGTTTGCAACATCCTCAAGCAACCATTCATGGCTTTCTTAAAGATAGCGCTTCTTCGTCTTGAGGTCATCCACCCAACCAAGAGCATAATCTCGGTCCTTGATGAGTTGGGAGATGAGGGAATTGTTGGAGTCTTCAAGAACAATAGCACTAGCTTCAAGATACATACGCATGCAAACTTCTTCCTCATGAGCTTGAGTGAGAGAGATAAGCTCTAATTCCTCCTCCTTCTCAAGCCTCTCATTTTTCACCATACGGTCTTGATCCCCTAGCATGTTAGTGAGAGGAGCATACAACCCCACAATAGATATAGTATTTGAAGAAGGTGTAGGTTCGTAAAGGGGTTCTACCTCCAACAATACCTTTGCCACTAAGCAACGAGGGTTGTTGGTGATGAGGTTCTCATTTGGAGAGTCGAAGAGAGAGATGGAGGGAGTGGAAATGGCGATGGCGATGGCGGCCACTCCCTCTTCTTTCTTGTTTAACCCTTTGTCTTCACGCCCATCACCTTCATCGGAGGAGTACTCCTCACGATAATGAAGGCTCTAGGCTTCTTGGTGGAGGAGATCTTGGTGTCATCGGAGTTGGAGGAGAACTTGGAGAAACCATTGGAGAGGGATTTGAACTTGCTCTTTCGGACGAGCCTTCCACCGTTGTCTTCCCTTCTCTCGTAGATACAATCCGCAACAAAATGAATTTTGTCGCCGCAATTGTAGCAAGATCTTCCCTTTTGATCCTCCCTTGGGCTCTTGGAGGAGTGTCTTGTAGAATCATGAGGTGAGTATCTCCTTGGTCTGAGCTTCGTGTCTTGTTTCCACTCAAAAAACTCTTGGCGGCAAGAGCCATGTGTTCATGATAGTTGGCCTTGAGATCATCCGGACCCCACTCAATGGGATCCTCATCGCTCTCACTAGCTCCATGCTCCTTCATCTTCAATGCAAGGTTGGGCTTGCGGGTGTTGTGGGCGCGAGTAACAAGATCTTCCGCATTCTTCTTAGAGATGTCGAAAGCGATTACTTCACTGAGAACTTCATCGGATGTCATAGCACGGAAGGCGGCGTTTTGGCGGATGGCCGTCAACTTTACTTCCTCATAAGGAAGGAGAGCATTATAGAACTTTCTCTTGATCCAAGGGTCATCCACAAACGTTGCTCCAAGATCTTGCATTTGCACGGCGAGAGAGATATGGCGCCGGTACATCTCTTCGGGCGATTCTCCCTCATTCATGACGAAGTTGGCGGCCATGTTGTTCATTTCATCGAACCGAGAGCTTTGAATGCTCTCATTTCCTAGGAAGAGCTTGTCGAGTTTATTCCATGCTTCCTTGGTGGCCTTGAGCGAGCGGATATGAGCGCGGTCCTTGGGCATGACGGCCATGTGGATCATGTTGATGGCAGTGGCGTTGAGTTGGTCATCCACCACCTCTCTCCTTGTCAAGTTCTTTGGATCTCGTGGTGAATAACCCTCCTCGATGATGCGCCAAAGCTCGGTAGAAGCACTGCGCACATGAGAACGCATTAAGAATTGCCAATTTTCAAAGCTATTAGATTCAAGTAGCGGTGGTGAACCATGAGTCAAAATATGAGGCATAGGTATGGGGACATTCACGGTGTAACCACTTGGTGGAGGCACCGCATGATTACTTCCTAATTGTCCCGCAACCAGAGGTTCATCCTTCCCTTTTGATGAAGTGTCAACATTTTTGTCGATTGCGCGACAAAACCAACAAGAGGAAGGGTGTTGAATTCTTGTGGAGGAACATCAACACTTCCCTTAGGATCTATGATGGGGTTTGTTTTTTGAGCAATCAACTCCATCATCATAGCCTTCATTTGAGATACAATGGATGACTCCAATTTCTTGAGGTCATCCAAAGTAGCTGGAGTATTATCGGCAATTGATGATGGAGGTGATTGCTCACCGGGAAGGGATCCATTCACAACCGTCTCTTGTTCGGCCATTTCTTAGGCGGTAAAGCCCGAGCAAGTAAACCTTTCTCTGATACCAATTGAATGGATCGTAGCGAACAAGAGGGGGGTGAATGGACGCTACACAAAGTTTTAGCCTTTTTCAATTTTAGTGCAACGGAAGTAAAGGTGATAGCTTTGATGCTCAAGATGATCCTAGTATGATCCTAGACAAGTGCAACAAGTAAAGGAACCAAGCAAGATAGTAAGAGTAAGGAGCGGGTCAACCAGAGGGCGCGGAGACAAGGCGAGGTTTGTTTCCCGCAGTTTCTCCCACAAAAGGGAGTACGTCTGCGTTGAGGAGGTGCTAGCCTCACACAAGAGGCTAGGCGGCCACACCACGAAGGAAGGCCTCACCTTCTTCCTCGAGAGAGCTCCACAAAGGGGCTCCCCCTTCTCCACTATGGCACCGGTCGAGGCCGTGGTTCCTTCACAAGGTTGGGGCGAGCTCCACAACACTAGGAGGCTCCCAACAACCTATGGAGCTAGCACAACACCAAGCTAGCCTCCATAGATGCACTTCTTCCAAGATCCCACCATAGGAACCCTACCAACAAGATCCACTAAGGACTACCACGAATTGGTGAAATCTCTCTTGGTAGAATGATAGATCAGGGTCTCCTCCACCACTCCTCAAAGTATGAGCAAGATTGATTGGGTAGGTAGGGAGATACACTCAGTTTGAGCTCAGCAACAATGGAGGAGAGAGAGAGAGAGAGAAGAGCTGAAATCGTGTTGGGGAAGAAGGGGCCTTTATATAGGTCTCCTCAAATCCAACCGTTATGTGCAGTTTCTGCCTAAGGGTACTACCACTTTGGTAAGCGGTACTACCGCTCTGGATTCGAAATCCCCACAGAACTTATCCACATGGACACATAGCGGTACTACCGCTTGCGGTACCGCTTGAGGTACCGCAATGGCCTATAGGGCTTACTAGATCCCAAGCGGTACCGAAGCGGTACGGTCGTAACTTATGTTACGGTACTTAAGCGGTACCGATGCGGTACTACCGCTCTCAAGCGGTACTACCGCTCAAGGTACCGCAAAGGTACCGTAACTTGTTCTGTGGGACATTTGAGTGAGAAACCTCCAGGGCGGTACTACAGAGCGGTACCAGTAGGGTAGCGGTACTACCGCTCCTGGTACGAGTAGTACCGCTTTGGCTGAAACTGCTTTTTCCTCTTTTCCTCTCCAACCATGTCACCTCGCGACACACACGCAAAACCTGAAAACTTAAGAGCTACGCTTCAGTCTTCCGATCATAATGTGTTCAGCGAGGGTACCATACACTTGCAAATCTATCAAAAACAATCTTTGCGCAAGGTTAAATTCATTCAAGTGTTGTCATCAAACACACAAAACATGGGATATGGATCTTGCTCTTTCAACTACCTATTAGGAACTTGTTCAAGAAGAATTAAACATGAACATAAAGCTTGTTACTTAGGTCGCAAAATGTTTTTGCCACTAAATCATGCCTTCATAAGTGGTGATACCTCTTTTGATAGTAAACCAGATTTCAGGGAGCCTCTAGTGCATCCTATAGGTGCTAAGGGGTGTCCCGATCTTCTCCGTAAGCGAGGTGGATGGTGATAAACATGCGATGAACACAGCGGAGATACATAATGATAAAGTGGAGATAACATGTATGACGCTGACGAAGTCCCTCGATTGGTTCATGTCACCAATGCAACAACTCTCAACCCTGCAAGATATTTGCAACTCCACACACTTGCGCACGTAGCCGCTGACCACGAAGCGGTAAATTGCAATCTTCTAATCCCCAATGGAACAACAGATCACACAAACTTTCAGTAGCATAAAACTCCAGAGCAAAATGAATTGGAGAGTGTTGGTATCAATAGTTCCGCTTAGCAAACAATTATGAACTAGGGTTTATCTTAAACATGGTCGAAACCTAATTTGGGGGCGTCCCTGGCATTTATATAGGGGTCCAGGATGACCAGGGTACAAAAATAGTTGATACAAACCGACCCAGATCGGATTTCGGTCGAAGTTGTTTCAGACTCGGCCGGTGTATGGTCCGGTAGGACCGGGCCTGGCACCGGGCCAGCCGGCAGCGACCGGGCGAGACGACGAGCGGCCACCGGGCGGGTGAGCTAGAATCCTTGGACTGGGTCCGGTGGGCACCGGTGTACTAGGATTTAGTTGGAGGTAGAGGGCAAGTAGATCTCGAGGGTTTCAGCCGGAAAGTACTCGACTATCAGAAAAACAGGGTTGTGTTGACAATGAAATTGATCCTCTCTTCGTCCCTCGACTCCCCTTATATAGGAGGCGGAGCCGAGGGTTTCGTGATACACAAGTTACAGAGTTCGGGAGACAATCTGAGTCCGTCCCTTAGTAATTACAAGTCAATATTCCTAATACAATCATATGTTTCCAAACTCTCCTAACTGGGCTTCCGGGCTTTATAATCTTCGGGTCTTGGGCCTTCAGTAAAATCCCGGGTACCATATTCGGCAGGCCCATTGGGGATGCCTATGTCACCCACTAGTCAGGTTTTTAAGCATGGCATTCATTTGTGTCATTTGGCTTTGGACTTCATCATCCTTCTTCTTTTTCTCAGCCTCACACTACTAGAAAAAGGCTTACCGCCGGCACTTTCGAATTCGCCAGCGATAACCTCGCCGGTGGTAAGTGCTTACCGCCAGCGTTCTCGGATTCGCCAGTGGTAACTGGCCGTTACCCCCGGCGTTTTCCCAAATTCGCCAGCGGTAAGTGTTACCACCAGCACCTTTCCATTTCGCCAGGGGTAAGTTAAATTGGATTTAAAAAAAAAGAAAGGAGATAATTCACGTAACCCATCCATCCAGTCCATATACTATTTATTAGCTTTGCAATTATACATCAGGGCACATGTGAATACATCCAGCAAAATTCACAAAAAAAATCACAAAATAAAAGTGCTCTAACTATTGATTGCACACACAGGCATATCTATAATCCACGTATTGATTGCATCTTGATTCTTCACTTATGATGATCTTTTGATTCTTCACTTCCGATGATCAACATGTCCGTGTAGACATTGTTCTGTGCACTATTCGAAACCAGAGGTCACCAAAAGGAAAGATCAACATGTAGGCGAACCATTGTACTGTTGAAAATTGTTGCAGTGCTGCTGGTCCGGCTGGAACCCAGTGGCGTCCATCTACAGGAGGGCAGTAGAGGAGAGGCAATAAAATATCATATGAATATAAAACGAAATGCACCTTCAAGGCATAACCAGTCATCACATTGCAGATGTACAAATAGCTTTATTTCTTATTGTTGTGCATACTTTCATCTATACCCAAAACAAACTCAATCAAAATGGAACCAAATGAACTCAGTACACAACTTAACTCAAGATAAACAATTTGAGAGGCTACAAACCCTACTGAATTATGCAGTCAGCCTTCCAACAATTCCACTTATCCATTGCAAATCCACTCTTTAAGCGAAATAGCCAAGAATTTTTAACAGGAACATGCTTAGATAATATTGTTTAAAGTGGAACAGGAATGGTGTGATTTAACAACTCGAACCATACATGAACATTCATATTTTGTTCAATGAACTCACATGCATGCAGGAGGGATACAAAGTAGGTATCAGGCTTAGGGTGCAAGATTACTTCTGAAGAGAACTTAATGTAAACCAAATTCGGCGAAAGATGCACTGTCATATCTATATCTTGTAGCTATTCCATGGTGATACTCAGCCTCATCTTATTGTAAAATATAGTCATTATCGGGATGCTCTAGTATTTCAATGGGGTCACTATAATGATAAAGATGGTGAAGTAGTGAGGCCAACCACTAACATACATAAACGAATTGGCACAGTAACAAGAACCTTAGGCAATGCGGGCTGACAATACACATCAAGAATTGGAACGCTTGATTCTACAAATGCTTTTACATGCCACCAAATAAACATCTAGCGGTCTTCAATGCTACCAAGATTTTCCCATCAACTGCAGGGATAATTTTCAGCTGCCTATAACAACATAACAAAGCGTAGTGCTGCATAAAGATAAGTTCATATGCTATACTTCTCACGGTAGGTGACCACGTATCAATACGGCTTCCTTTTACTGGTATTCCTGAATCAAGGAAAAGATCCAAGCAAGAACTATATCCAAATCCTCCCACGCTAAAACAACCCTACCGATCTGGCTTCATATGATCCAAGCAAGAACTAAATCGAAATCCTCCCCCTATAAGTAACCCTACTTATTCCTATTGCACATGCGTGGAGAAGAGCACCTGCTGTGTTGACCACGAACCTGGAGGGGAGGAGGCACGGAGGGAGATGGCGTGGGAGCCGCCGTGGGAACGATCCGCCGCGGCCTCGTCGAGGTCGCCGACGTCGGTCCAGATCCGGCCGGAGATGGCCTTGGACTAGATCTGCTCGATGGGGACGTCGCCGTAGTTGGCGGCGAAGGGGTCCTCCTCCTCCGCCTGGGACTTCTCGGCCTTGGCGGCCTTCCGGGCCTCCTTCTTGAGCTGCTTCTTGCTGATTGTGGAGGCGGTGAGGTCGGTCTCGAGCTCCTCCATGGAGGCGGAGGCGGAGGCGGGTGGAGGCTCCAACGACATCGCGGCGGTGGCTGCTGGCTGGGCAGCAAGGGAGAGGGTAGCGGCGCTTGAGAGGAAGGAGGTCATGGGGTTGGTAGTTGTGATGTGCTGGGTGAGGTGTTACCCTAGGTGGCTGGGTTGTGATGTGCCAAATACCCCCGGCACGCGCGGCCCAATTTCGCCGGTCGTAGTGGGCCTTATCCTCGGCGCCCCCAACCAAATTCGCCGGCGGTAACAGGAGGCTCATTCGGCTGCTCTCGGTCCAACATATCCCTGGCATTTGCTGGCCCGTTTCGCCAGCGGTAAACGGCTTATCCCTGGCATCCTCAAGCGTACTCGCCGGCGGTAACGCGAGGTGGGCCTAAAAAGGCTTACCGCTGGCAACTTTCAATCTAATTTGCCAGCGGTAATAAGTGCGGCTATAAGGTTATTCCTAGTAGTGTCATATCCTAAGAATCTGGATTTCATCTCCTTAACCGAAAGGTTAGAATCTTCATCCAAACCCTCGAATAGTTTATCCATCTCACTCTTAAGGCTGTAAAGCCCTTACAAAGAGTCCAGGCTCTGATACCAATAGAAAGTTCAGAGATGGTAAACCTAGAGGGGGGTGAATAGGTTTCTACAAATTTTAATTCTTTCTTTGCAATATTAGGCTTTGCGGAATATAAAGGTGAGCCTAATGCAAACTAGGTGAGGCACCTTATATGATGATACAAGTAACTCGAGCACGAAAGCTCTCACATGCAAATATAACACAAGTAAGAGCTCGGTTAGAAATAACCGATAGCACGCGGAGACGAAGGTTTTTCCCGTGTTCCCTTCCTTCGTAAGAAGGTACGTCACGTTTGGAGAGGTGGGGGTCCCACGAAGGATTCCCCAATGCCACGAAGGCTCGACTTCTTCTCCTGAGCCTATCCCACGAAGGAATAGCTCTTCTCACTTGTGGTAGACTTTGAGGTAGCCTCCAAACCTTCACAATCTTGTCAGGAGCAAATCCACAGCCAGGATGCTTCCGGACTTCTTTTGCCCACCTAGAGTTTCCAAGGAACCCTAGAGAACAGGTATCTCGATGAATACAAGGGGGACCAAGATTTGGCTCGGTGGAACTATAGATCAGGGCCTCCTCTATCTTTTCCCCGGAGGGATTCGAGTTTGGGTGGAGGAGGGAGATCTGAGGCTTTTGGTGTTTCTATCAATGGAGTATGAGAGAGAGAGCTCAAGAACATTTTGTAATGTAGTTCCTAAGTGTTCTGAGGTAGGTGAAGGGGTATTTATATGGTCACTTGAAGTCCAGTCGTTGCAACTTGTCCATCTCAGCAAACCTTCGAGGAGCCCGGCCATCCGGCGCAGGGGCCGGGCATACCGGGCCACAGACCGGACCGTCCGGTTCCAAACCGGACGTGGCGCCAGGCCGTGATCGGGGCGGATCGGGGCCATACAAAACATGTCCCCAGTTGTCACCGGAGTAGGAGCCAGTCCGCCCCAGGGAGGCCGATCCACAGGCCGGTCAGACCGGGCGAGGGGCCGGACCGTCCTGTCCAAACCGGACCGTACGCCGGGCCAACACCGGGCGAAGCTGGTAACCTCCCTGGATAGTGGCCGGTTGGCACCGGTCCAGGGGTTGGTCGGCGCCGGGCCAGCCGGTGCCATGGCCAGTCAGGCCGGACCCTAGGCCGGCCTGAGGCTGAACAACCCTTCTTCATTTTTCTCGAAGTGGGGGGGGGGTCTCCCTTTACCTTCTTGTTCCATTGATACACAATTATGCCAGTTTGGCTAATACCTGGGAATAATCTCATAGACATGTATTAGTCCAAATACTCTAGCAACGATGTCATTGTTACCAAAATAATGGATAAGAGTAAAACACCCTTACATTTTTGTCCCCGTCGGAGCCCAACGTGTTCCTCAACTTCAAGACGATAGTTCGGTTAAGCCAAAATTCTCAATTCTCCGCTTTGAAGGAGGTACAGATGTCGAAGAATATCTTTCATGGGAGCTTAGGATTGAGAAATTGTGGCGACTACATGATTATACTGAAGATAAGAAGATCAAGCTTGCTTCCTCAGAATTTGATGGCTATGCATTGCGTTGGTGGGATGGAATTACTCGTGCCCGAGAAGAAGATGGAGAGTTGCCCATTCTATCATGGCGCAACATAAAGGAAGTAATGCGATCTCGTTTAGTTCCCATTAATTATTTGCGCTCAGTTTATGATAAGTTGACCCAATTGAAACAAGGTGCTATGCCGGTTGATGCTTATTATATGGAGATGCTACTGTAGCGTACCCGTGTCCGTGAATCTATTGAGATGACTATGCAGCGTTTGCTCCATGGTCTGAAGTATACCATCAAGAGTATTATTCGTCATGACCATTACGATACAATGAATGAGCTAATACATCATGCAAGAGAAGCTGAATCACAGTTGGCTGAAGAGGCGCAAATCAGAAGCCGTACTACAGGTGCTGGGCGCTACACGCCTAGGGCACCACCCTCTATGGTGCCATCTTCGCGCCTCGCAGATGTTTGTACTTCGTCTAGCAAGCCGGTCTCCAATGTGTCCAACACAAAGAAGCCCGCACCTGAAGCAAGTGGAACTAGTTCTAACATGTCTACGGTGCGCTACTGCGATATGGCTTGTCATACATATGGCGGCAAGGGTCACTTCAAGAGAGATTGTCCTAACGTAAAGTGATGATTATTAATGAGGAGGATGAGTATGAGACTGGAGATGATGCTGATCTGGATGCTCCAGAAGATGATAAATATGACAGTGATGGTGTAGATGCTTTTCCTTCTGAAGCTCGCACTATTGTTGTGTCACATCATGCTCTTAATGTGCAGCCGAGTGCATCTACTCAACGCTGCAATTTGTTCCAAACAAAGGCACTAGTTGGTCCTGATAAAGCTTGCAAGGTCATTATTGATGGCGGAAGTTGTCGCAATTTAGCAAGCAAGGAATTATGTGCCAAGTTGAAATTGAAGTTTCTACCGCACCGACATCCATACTATATTCAGTGGTTGAGCGACATTGGCGAGATGAAGGTAAGCCGCATGGTGCGTGTTGATTTTGATAAAGGACCATACAAAGATTCCATTGATTTTCATGTGGTTCCTATGATGGTGTGTCACCTACTATTGGGTCGGCCATGGCTCTATGACTGTTCTGTGCAACACAATGGTCGCGCCAATACATATCACTTGGAGTTCAAGGGCAAGAAAATTAACTTGCAACCTATGTCACCACAGCAAATTTTCAATGAATCTCGTCAGAAAACTAAATTAAACTTGGAGGATGCATCCATAGCTAGGCGAGAGAATTGTAATGCCGTGAGTGATATAACAAAAAGTGAGAGAGTGAATTCCTTAGTCATATTAGCCACCAAAGAGGATGTGGGAGAGTTTAGTGATGATCCTACAGCCATGCCTCTTGTGCTCATGTACAAGGGTGAGGTTTTGGTTTCTAACGACATGATCCCTATTTCTCTTGGTGTTTCTCATGTGTTGCAGGAATTCAACGACATGTTTCCAGAGGAGGTGCCCGCAGGATTACCACCATTGTGTGGTATTGAACATCAAATTGACTTGATTCCTAGCGCCTCGCTGCCCAATTGGGCGCCATACATGACGAACCCTGAAGAGACGAAGGAAATACAAAAACAAGTGCAAGCGCTACTCGGCAAAGGTCATATTCGCATAAGCCTAAGTCCTTGTGTTGTTCCTGTTATTTTAGTTCCTAAGAAAGATGGTACATGGTGCATATGTGTTGATTGTAGAGCGATAAACAACATTACTATTTGGTATCGTAATCCTATTCCGCATTTAGAGGATATGCTAGATGAATTGAGTGGTGCTGATGTTTTCTCTAAGACTGATTTGCGTAGTGGTTATCATCAAATTAGGATGAAAGAGGGGGATGAATGGAAAACAACCTTTAAAACAAAATTTGGTTTATATGAGTGGTTAGTGATGCCTTTTGGTTTAACTAATGCACCTAGTACTTTCATGAGATTGATGAACCATATTTTGCGTGATTTTATTGGCAAGTTTGTGGCTGTCTGCTTTGATGATATATTAATTTACAGCCGCAATGAATCTAATCATACTATGCATATTCGACATGTTTTGCAAGTGTTGCGTGATAATCAAATTTATGGTAATCTTGAGAAGTGCACATTTTGCAAAGATAAGGTCATATTTCTGGGTTATGTTGTCTCTAAGAATGGAGTAGAAGTAGATTCATCTAAGATTGAACCAATTCAAAATTGGCCTACTCCCATGAATGTGAGTCAAGTACGGAGTTTTGATGGTCTTGCTGGGTTTTATAGACGTTTGTGCCCAATTTTAGTACTATTACTGCACCTTTGAATGAACTAACTAAAAAGGGTGTTGCATTTGAGTGGGGCACAACCCAAGATCATGCTTTTGATGAACTGAAGCGATTGTTAACTTCTGCACCATTGCTTGCACTTACTGATTTCAATAAGCAATTTGAGATTGAATGTGATGCTAGTGGCATTGGAATTGGTGGGGTGTTGATGCAAGAGGGTCGCCCAATTACATATTTTCTGAGAAACTTTCTGGTGCTAAGTTGAACTATCCTATATATGAAAACATATTGTATGTTCTAATTAGAGTTCTTGAGGTTTGGCAACATTATTTGTGGCCAAAGGAATTTATCATACATTCTGATCATGAAGCTTTGAAATATCTGAAAGCTCAATCTAACTTGCATAGGCGTCTTGCTAAGTGGGTTGAGTTCATTGAGTCTTTTCCATACATTATTAAGCATAAAAAGGGAAAAGATAATATTGTTGCTGATGCTCTATCTAGGAAAAATATGCTATTAACTCAACTTGATGTTAAAATTCTTGGATTAGAGATTCTATGTGATTTGTATGCTACTGATCATGATTTTGCTGAACCATATCGCTTGTGTGCTATTGGTAAAGCATGGGAAAAATATCACATACATGATGGGTTCTTGTTTAGAGCTAACAAACTATGTGTTCCAGAATCATCTGTGTGTTTGCCCTTATTGCAGGAATCACATGCTGGAGGTTTGATGGGTCACTTTGGGCGTGAGAAGACGCTACTCATGCTCGCTGATCATTTTTATTGGCCAAGGATGAGGCGGGATGTGGATAGGTATGTGAAGAGATGCGTTGCTTGCAACAAGTCCAAGTCCAAGCTGAAGCCTCACGGTTTGTATACTCATTTACCGACACCTACTACTAGAAGACTATTGTTTCTGATCGTGACATCAAGTTCATGAGCTACTTCTGGAAGACACTTTGGGGAAAGCTGGGGACGAAGCTACTTTTCAGCACTACTTGTCATCCCCAAACTGATGGTCAAACTGAGGTGGTGAATAGAACATTATCACAACTGTTGAGATCCATGATAAGAAGAACTTGCGAGAGTGGGAAGATTATTTGCCACATGTGGAGTTTGCTTACAACAGGGCGGTACGTTCTACCACACAACATGTCCGTTTGAGGTGGCGTATGGTTTCAAACCTATTACTCCACTTGACTTGTTGCCTCTAACCATACATCAAAGAGGGCAGATTTTGTACGGAAGATACATGAGAAGACTAAAGAGCTGATTGAGAAGAAAGGAAAGAACAATGCTGCAAGAGTCAACAAGAAGTGCAAGGAGATGTTGTTCAGGCCTGGTGATATGGTCTGGGTTCATTTTTGCAAGAATAGGTTTCCTGTCAACACCCGGATTTTTAAGTCCGAATGCCTATTATGTCATACATCGCAATCCCAGGAATATTGTTGTTGCGAGGCATAATAGTTAAGTATCACAGTCATCATTCATTACAAACCATAAGTCTTACAAATTTGGAATCACATGATCCATATTACACGAATAGTTTGATCTATTGATCAACAAACAAACACAAGTTCATAGTTCAACATAGCGGAAGCGTAAGATACAAGGACTCTCTAGTCCACAGGCCAACGCTTGACGTCGGAAGGCGCTTAGTTGTCATAGGCGTCCTGCTGGTCATCTCCTTGGTCGTCTTCATACTCTGGCCATTTGAATAGCCAGGGACAAAGCCGTGAGTACATTGAGTACTCGCAAACTAATACTAAAGTAAGTGCTAGACATTCTAGTATGGTTTGCTAAGCTCTAGTTTATTTGCATAAAGCTAGTTTTAGTTCACAAAGTTTGAGAAAAAGCTTAATCAAGTGCTAACTAACTCAAGTGGGAAGATTAGTGTCATTCCCACCAGTCAAGTGGTGATTTCATTTCAATTCACCTCAAGTCATTTCACCATCATCCTTTTCAACATCACTTTCAAAGATATGACATCGGAAACTGTATGGCCTTTCCAACCATCCGTAACCGTGGACGCGGCTATTCGAATAGGTTTACACTCTGCAGAGGTTGCACACTTGTGCCACAACATTTGATTTCATCCGTCGGGATTTCCCCGAATCATCGTAACACAGTACGCGGATCATCAACCATAACCTTTCACTTACGAATCCTAGTATGAGCACCTCTCCCCATGAGCTTGGCCTCCCAGTGAAGACAGACGACAGCTGGGAAGCGCATTGTGGCTTGGGCCGGACATTCACCTCATTTCGCATCATATCATATCGTTTCTTTTGTGGTAGAGGCAGCTTTCGGCATAACCCCGATGACGCTTGTTTAGAGGGAACCCATACTAAGACGCATAAACTTCCAGTTAAGCCCTACCCATAATCAGGTATTGTGGGGGTACTTAATAATTGGAAAGGTATCGCATTCAAACCAACATCATTGTTTATCAAAAATCACCATCTTCTCTTGATCATATTCACCTTCAAAAATCATTCAATGGAATGCATCTTCATTCCAAGGTTTCAAAAATCCTTCAAATTCACATTGTTCCCATCTAGAGTAGTCAAGTTTTAGTTCATTAGCACTAGCTCTAACTCATGAGGGGTGCTAACTTGCCTTGCTTGGAGATGACTAACTCACTACTCTAGTAATCAACTTGTACCTTGACCAAAGTTAACTATAAAAGTAACTCATTTAGAAAACAAATAAAAACTTGTAAAGTAAAAACTTGGGATGGGTTCATATAAGAAAAGATAAGAAACATGGTGCCTTGCCCCAAGGGGCTTTGCACTTTGCAAGAATATTAGCTTGCATTGGTAATAGCTTGCCTTGGTAGTTCTCAAACTGTTCCTCCTCCTCCTCCTCCTGGTAGCAACCTTCTTCTTCGGCGTACTCTCCGGTGCTACCGTCTAAATTTGAATACGAGTATAATTACTCATTAATTCAATGGCTATTCCATACATCACATATAACACACAAACTAGTCTATGCACACAAAATAAATCAACTAGGGTGCATGGGTTGTGGGGTTTAAATAGAATTCACTTCTTTGTATTTCATATGTAAAAGATAGTTTCCATAGGGTTCTTGAGAAATAATTTCCTCTCATTGAAATCTTCTTAAGATTTAATTTCTCCAACAATCATGTATGAACTCATCTTGACCTAAGTCAAATGTTCATCATCATCATTTGGGAAAATGATTTAAAATGAGGTGGATCACCTCATACCATTTAACTAACACTACATTTGATTTAAATCTCAAGTAATTCATATAAGAGAGTTTGGAACCAGGGGTCCAAGCATCCCATGAATCCATGTGAGACAAGTTTAAATGAAGTGTAAGACTTCACACACTTTAACTTTAATAGTTTTGGACAATATTAACTAGTTAAACTAGTCAAAATATCCATTAATTAAACTAGGGCATGATCATGCAAAGTGACCACACCATTTTATTGCATAAACAATTAGTGTAAGTCAAATGTGAGCTATTAGAGTTGGAATTAACTTAATATCTATTTTGGTTGATTTTTAAGAATTATTTGAATAGGGAAAAGTCCCTGTCTTGTTATTTTTGTCACATTAATTCTACAAGGAATCTGGCCATGGGGCCAGTGGCATGTTGTAGAGAATTTCAGTGGCTTTCTAACAACATAAAATTCACTAAATTTGGTTTAGCCAATTTGAAATGGTTGAATTTCAAAGTTTGGGCAGTATTGAATTTCATTTGAATTAATTAAACTCAGTTTGAACTAAAAGGGCCGGCGGGAAACTAACTGGGCCGAAACGGTTTGAAAAAGGAAGAAACGGCCCAGCAACGCATCCAGTGCGCGCGGGCCTGCTGACAGGGTGGGGGCCACCCGTCAGTCTCTCTTAAAACCCGAAACGGTAAGTTTCAACATGGGACGTAGGATTAGATCGGGATCGGACGGCGCTGGTGCGTCATCTTCTCCGGCGAGAGGCAGAGAGGTTGGCGGCGAGAGTAGGGGGTCGGAGAGCTCACCGCGGCTCCAGCTAGGGTTGGCAGTGTGCGCGGTGAAGGTGTGGACGACGGCGAGTCGACTGGTACCGGCGGCAACTCCTGGATCGGCTTCAATCGGCGGCGAGCTTCCGCGGCGTCCGTCGGCAGTGAGGTGGCGATTGGGTGGCTACGGCGGCGAATGTTGATGGTGGAGTGGCTCAGGCGGTCGAGTGAGAAGAGGGAAGGGTGCTGGTTGATGACGCGTAAAGCACACGCTCGTTGGGAACCCCAAGTGGAAGGTGTGATGCGTACAGCAGCAAGTTTCCCTCAGTAAGAAACCAAGGTTTATCGAACCAGTAGGAGTCAAGAAGCACGTTGAAGGTTGATGGCGGCGGGATTTAGTGCGGCGCAACACCAGGGATTCCGGCGCCAACGTGGAACCTGCACAACACAACCAAAGTACTTTGCCCCAACGAAACAGTGAGGTTGTCAATCTCACCGGCTTGCTGTAACAAAGGATTAACCGTATTGTGTGGAAGATGATTGTTTGCGTAAAACATAGAACAAGTATTGCGATGAGATTGTATTTCAGTAAAGAGAATTGGACCGGGGTCCACAGTTCACTAGAGGTGTCTCTCCCATAAGACAAACAGCATGTTGGGTGAACAAATTACAGTTGGGCAATTGACAAATAAAGAGAGCATGACCATGCACATACATATCATGATGAGTATAGTGAGATTTAATTGGGCATTACGACAAAGTACATAGACCGCCATCCAACTGCATCTATGCCTAAAAAGTCCACCTTCAGGTTATCATCCGAACCCTCCAGATTAAGTTGCTAACAACAGACAATTGCATTAAGTATTGCGCGTAATGTAACTAGTGACTACATCCTTGAACATAGCACTAATGTTTTATCCCTAGTGGCAACAGCACATCCATAACCTTAGAGGTTCTTGTCACCCCTCCAGATTCACGGAGACATGAACCCACTATCGAGCATAAATACTCCCTCTTGGATTTACTAGCATCAACTTGGCCAGAGCATCTACTAATAACGGAGAGCATGCAAGATCATAAACAACACATAGACATAGCTTTGATAATCAACATAACAAGTATTCTCTATTCATCGGATCCCAACAAACGCAACATATAGAATTACAGATAGATGATCTTGATCATGTTAGGCAGCTCACAAGATCCGACAATGATAGCACAATGGGGAGAAGACAACCATCTAGCTACTGCTATGGACCCATAGTCCAGGGGTAGACTACTCACACATCACTCCGGAGGCGACCATGGCGGCGTAGAGTCCTCCGGGAGATGATTCCCCTCTCCGGCAGGTGCCGGAGGCGATCTCTGGATCCCCCAAGATGGGATCGGCGTTGGCGGCGTCTCCGGAAGGTTTTCCGTATCGTGGCTCTCGCACCGGGGGTTTCGTCACGGAGGCTTTAAGTAGGCGGAAGGGTAGGTCAAGAGGCGGCGCGAGGGGCCCAGACCATAGGGCCGCGCGGCCAGGCGGGGGCCGCGCCGCCCTATGCTCTGGGCTGCCTCGTGGCCCCTCTTCGTTTCGTCTTCGCACTTCGAAGCTTCGTGGAAAAATAGGCCCACGGGCTTTGATTTCGTCCAATTCGAGAATATTTCCTTACTAGGATTTCTGAAACCAAAAACAGCAGAAACAAAGAATCGGCACTTCGGCATCTTGTTAATAGGTTAGTTCCAAAAAATGCACGAATATGACATAAAGTGTGCATAAAACATGTAGATAACATCAATAATGTGGCATGGAACATAAGAAATTATCGATACGTCGGAGACGTATCAGCATCCCCAAGCTTAGTTCTGCTCGTCCCGAGCAGGTAAAACGATAACACGAGATAATTTCTGGAGTGACATGCCATCATAATCTTGATCATACTATTTGTAAAGCATATGTAGTGAATGCAGCGATCAAAACAATGTATATGACATGAGTAAACAAGTGAATCATAAAGCAAAGACTTTTCATGAATAGCACTTCAAGACAAGCATCAATAAGTCTTGCATAAGAGTTAACTCATAAAGCAATAATTCAAAGTAAAGGCATTGAAGCAACACAAAAGAAGATTAAGTTTTAGCGGTTGCTTTCAACTTGTAACATGTATATCTCATGGATATTGTCAACATAGAGTAATATAATAAGTGCAATAAGCAAGTATGTAGGAATCAATGCACAGTTCACACAAGTGTTTGCTTCTTGAGGTGGAGAGAAATAGGTGAACTGACTCAACATTGAAAGTAAAAGAATGGTCCTCCATAGAGGAAAAGCATCGATTGCTATATTTGTGCTAGAGCTTTGATTTTGAAAATATGAAACAATTTTGTCAACGGTAGTAATAAAGCATATGCATCATGTAAATTATATCTTATAAGTTGCAAGCCTCATGCATAGTGTACTAATAGTGCCCGCACCTTGTCCTAATTAGCTTGGACTACCTGGATTATCACCGCAATACATATGCTTTAACCAAGTATCACAAAGGGGTACCTCTATGCCGCCTGTACAAAGGTCTAAGGAGAAAGCTCGCATTTGGATTTCTCGCTTTTGATTATTCTCAACTTAGACATCCATACTGGGACAACATAGACAACAGATAATGGACTCCTCTTTTAATGCTTTAAGCATTCAACAATAATTAATTCTTTTCTCATTAGAGATTTGAGGATGTTTGTCCAAAACTGAAACTTCCACCATGGATCATGGCTTTAGTTAGCGGCCCAATGTTCTTCTCTAACAATATGCATGCTCAAACCATTCAACTCAGTGTAGATCGCCCTTACTTCAGGACAAGACGAACATGCATAGCAACTCACATGAAATTCAACAATGAAAAGTTGATGGCGTCCCCAGTAAACATGGTTATCGCACAACAAGCAACTTAATAAGAGATAAAGTGCATAATTACATATTCAATACCACAATAGTTTTTAAGCTATTTGTCCCATGAGCTATATATTGCAAAGGTGAATGATGGAATTTTAAAGGTAGCACTCAAGCAATTTACTTTGGAATGGCGGAAAATACCATGTAGTAGGTAGGTATGGTGGACACAAATGGCATAGTGGTTGGCTCAAGTATTTTGGATGCATGAGAAGTATTCCCTCTCAATACAAGGTTTAGGCTAGCAAGGCTTATTTGAAACAAACACAAGGATGAACCGGTGCAGCAAAACTTACATAAAAGACATATTGAAAACATTATAAGACTCTACACCGTCTTCCTTGTTGTTCAAACTCAATACTAGAAATTATCTAGACCTTAGAGAAACCAAATATGCAAACCAAATTTTAGCATGCTCTATGTATTTCTTCATTAATGGGTGCAAAGCATATGATGCAAGAGCTTAATCATGAGCACAACAATTGCCAAGTTTCACATTACCCAAGACATTTATAGCAATTACTACATGTATCATTTTCCAATTCCAACCATATAACAATTTAACGAAGGAGAAACTTCGCCATGAATACTATGAGTAGAAACCAAGGACATACTTGTCCATATGCTACAGCGGAGCGTGTCTCTCTCCCATAAAGTGAATGCTAGGATCCATTTTATTCAAACAAAACAAAAACAAAAACAAACCGACGCTCCAAGAAAAAGCACATAAGATGTGATGGAATAAAAATATAGTTTCAGGGGAGGAACCTGATAATGTTGTCGATGAAGAAGGGGATGCCTTGGGCATCCCCAAGCTTAGACACTTGAGTCTTCTTAATATATGCAGGGGTGAACCACCGGGGCATCCCCAAGCTTAGAGCTTTCACTCTCCTTGATCATGTTGCATCATACTCCTCTCTTGATCCTTGAAAACTTCCTCCACACCAAACTCGAAACAACTCATTAGAGGGTTAGTGCACAATATAAATTAACATATTCAGAGGTGACACAATCATTCTTAACACTTCTGGACATTGCTTAATGCTACTGGACATTAGTGGATCAAAGAAATTCATCCAACATAGCAAAAGAGGCAATGCGAAATAAAAGGCAGAATCTGTTAAAACAGAACAGTTCATATTGACGAATTTTAAAATGGCACCAGACTTGCTCAAATGAAAATGCTCAAATTGAATGAAAGTTGCGTACATATCTGAGGATCATGCACGTAAATTGGCTTAATTTTCTGAGCTACCTACAGGGAGGTGGACCCAGATTCGTGACAGCAAAGAAATCTGGAACTGCGCAGTAATCCAAATCTAGTACTTACTTTTCTATCAACGGCTTTACTTGGCACAACAAAACACAAAACTAAGATAAGGAGAGGTTGCTACAGTAGTAAACAACTTCCAAGATACAAAATAAAAACAAAGTACTGTAGGTAAAAACATGGGTTGTCTCCCATAAGCGATTTTCTTTAACGCCTTTCAGCTAGGCGCAGAAAGTGTGTATCAAGTATCATCAAAGGATAGTGCATCGGCATTCTTACCAGGGGTGTTACTCTTACCTTTCTTACTCTTATTCCTACTCTTTGGTCTAGGGAATACATGACCGCATCCGGGTGTAGAGGTAAAATTTAGAGTGCCTTTCCCAACATCTATGATTGCTCCCATGAGTTTCATCAGGGATCTTCCAAGTGTGATTTGTCCTGTCCCTACACATTCAATAACGAGATAATCAATGGATACCGTCCTTCCAAGAAAGGTTGTGAAAACACCTTCAGCTATGCCCATAGGAATTACAACAGAGTTATCCGCAAGAGTTATTTCTTCTCCCCCTTCAGTAAGTCCCCAAAGTGTCAAAGATTTATAAATTTTTTCAGGCATGAGGCAAAACTCGGACATAATATCACAACGAGCAGGAAAAGTTTCACCACCAATAGTAACTTTAATAGTAGGCACCCACATTGAAGGTTCAAAGCTTAATGGAACATAATCATAATATTCGCGAATTCGATTATACACTTCTTTTAAACAGGATATATTTGTTTCAATAGTGTCTAATCTATTATTCATACTAGCATGAGATGGATCAAAATTATTATCGGAGCTAAATGATGTAATCAATTTCCTTATAGCATTAAAAGCTTGATCCCCATCACAATGAAGGAAATCTCCTCCCACTACAGCATCTAAGGCATATCTATAGCGAAGAATAAGCCCGAAATAGAAATTACTAAGAAGCAAACTTAAGGTCATTTTAGGTTCAGTTTTACTATAAGCATCAAAAATTCTAGACCATGCTTCTTTAAAATTCTCTTCACCTCCTTGTTTAAAGGTGAAGATTGATTCCTCAGGTGATAGAGTAACAACTACGGGACTAGACATTATAATAAGGTAAATGCAAGTAAACTAATTTTTTTGTGTTTTTGATATAGCAAACAAGATAGCAAATAAAGTAAAACTAGCAACTAATTTTTTTGTATTTTGATTTAGTGCAGCAAACAAAGTAGTAAATAAAACTAAGCAAGACAAAAACAAAGTAAAGAGATTGAGAAGTGGAGACTCCCCTTGCAGCGTGTCTTGATCTCCCCGGCAACGGCGCCAGAAATTTAGCTTGATGACGCGTAAAGCACACGCTCGTTGGGAACCCCAAGTGGAAGGTGTGATGCGTACAGCAGCAAGTTTCCCTCAGTAAGAAACCAAGGTTTATCGAACCAGTAGGAGTCAAGAAGCACGTTGTAGGTTGATGGCGGCGGGATGTAGTGCGGCGTAACACCAGGGATTCCGGCGCCAACGTGGAACCTGCACAACACAACCAAAGTACTTTGCCCCAACGAAACAGTGAGGTTGTCAATCTCACCGGCTTGCTGTAACAAAGGATTAACCATATTGTGTGGAAGATGATTGTTTGCAGAAAACAGTAGAACAAGTATTGCAGTAGATTGTATTTCAGTAAAGAGAATTGGACCGGGGTCCACAGTTCACTAGAGGTGTCTCTCCCATAAGACAAACAGCATGTTGGGTGAACAAATTACAGTTGGGCAATTGACAAATAAAGAGAGCATGACCATGCACATACATATCATGATGAGTATAGTGAGATTTAATTGGGCATTACGACAAAGTACATAGACCGCCATCCAACTGCATCTATGCCTAAAAAGTCCACCTTCAGGTTATCATCCGAACCCCCTCCAGTATTAAGTTGCTAACAACAGACAATTGCATTAAGTATTGCGCGTAATGTAACTAGTGACTACATCCTTGAACATAGCACTAATGTTTTATCCCTAGTGGCAACAGCACATCCATAACCTTAGAGGTTCTTGTCACCCCTCCAGATTCACGGAGACATGAACCCACTATCGAGCATAAATACTCCCTCTTGGATTTACTAGCATCAACTTGGCCAGAGCATCTACTAATAACGGAGAGCATGCAAGATCATAAACAACACATAGACATAGCTTTGATAATCAACATAACAAGTATTCTCTATTCATCGGATCCCAACAAACGCAACATATAGAATTACAGATAGATGATCTTGATCATGTTAGGCAGCTCACAAGATCCGACAATGATAGCACAATGGGGAGAAGACAACCATCTAGCTACTGCTATGGACCCATAGTCCAGGGGTAGACTACTCACACATCACTCCGGAGGCGACCATGGCGGCGTAGAGTCCTCCGGGAGATGATTCCCCTCTCCGGCAGGGTGCCGGAGGCGATCTCCTGGATCCCCCAAGATGGGATCGGCGTTGGCGGCGTCTCTGGAAGGTTTTCCGTATCGTGGCTCTCGGTACTGGGGGTTTCGTCACGGAGGCTTTAAGTAGGCGGAAGGGTAGGTCAAGAGGCGGCGCGAGGGGCCCAGACCATAGGGCCGCGCGGCCAGGGCAGGGGCCGCGCCGCCCTATGCTCTGGCTGCCTCGTGGCCCCTCTTCGTTTCGTCTTCGGACTTCTGGAAGCTTCGTGGAAAAATAGGCCCCTGGGCTTTGATTTCGTCCAATTCCGAGAATATTTCCTTACTAGGATTTCTGAAACCAAAAACAGCAGAAACAAAGAATCGGCACTTCGGCATCTTGTTAATAGGTTAGTTCCAGAAAATGCACGAATATGACATAAAGTGTGGATAAAACATGTAGATAACATCAATAATGTGGCATGGAACATAAGAAATTATCGATACGTCGGAGACGTATCACTGGTGTGCTCAATTTGACGAACGGAGCTCTCCTTTTATAGGCGAGCGAGTGACCGTGAGGGCTGCGGCGAGGTCAACGTGCTCGCGGCGATTCCGGCGAGCGGTTGGGCTAGGCGAGGGTGCTGTCGGGTTCTCCTCTTCCAGGCGAAGCTAGGGGTGGCGACAGCTTGGTCGGAGGACGTCTGGTTGGGTCGCATTTCTTCCACGACGGCCGCGGCGCGTACGGGAACAAGTTGTCGTCTCCGGCGCCAGCGGTCACGGGTTGGCTTGGCGAGCGTGTCTGGCGCGGCTGAGGTGTCACGGCGGTGTGCTTGGTGAAGAAAGGGGGTCCAGGGCGTGAGCAGAGGGGCTGCGCGGCGCGTGGCCAGTGCGCGTCCTTGGCGCGCATGGTCGCGACGCGAGCGGCATCCAGGGCAGGTTTGGGCGCGCGTCGTCCGGGCATTGTCGAGCTCCTCCTCGACCAGGGCGGTGCTAGGCGGCACTAGGGAGGTGCGGTGGTGATCAAGGGCACGGTGGCCAGGGCGGAGAGTGAAGGAGGAGAGGGGGAGGTTGTCGGGTTGGGCGACATGGCCGGCATGGCCATGTCTAGCCTTGCCCCTCCTCTCCCTAGGGTTTCTATGTTGCCATTAAGGGTAAAAAAGGGGGCAGGGGAACCATTTAGGGTAGTGTAGTGTAGATTAGGTGTGTATAGAACACTATTTCAAATAGGGTCAAATAGTGCCATATTTTGCAATTTGCAAAATTCTCCAAATTTGAATTAATTCAAAAGGTGAAAGTTTTTGAAAAGTGAGTGTTGGTATTAGTTGTAAAAGACCAGAGATGAGTAGAGGTGGTGGTGAAATTTTAGAATTCAAAGATTTGCAAAAATTGACAAGTGTGAGATTGTTCCACTTGTTAAAATGTTGCAACTTTGGATGAGCATAGCTATTGATCAAAGATGAATTTGGCATGATGGTCTTCATCAAAGTTGTTCACCTTGATGTTGACTTTGAAAAGGTGCAAAGAGTTAGCAAGAATTGGTTTGGGAAAATTGAATTGCAGGGGCTCAAAGTGGTGATCAGACTAAATTTGGCAGATTTGACCATTATCATATGTGAGTGGGAAAAGTGTTTGAAAATCATTTGAATTGTGAAACCTTGATTCCAAAAGTTGTATTAAGTGTTTAATAACATTATTCAACTAATGGTGAAGACCAAATAGGTCTAGGGTCAAAATTTATAAAAATGCCATAGGGCATATGTGGGGGTTTTTAGGGTTTTGCATTTTATTTGATTTTCTTCCTCTTTGATTTATTTGGTTGGTGATCTTCATATGATCACCCTAGGGTTTTAGAGTATAGAAAATACAAGTAAAAGCAATCATCATGGCATATCACTCAAATGCACAAGTCCTATGCATGGTACTATATGCAAATAGAAAAGTTTTTGTTGGTTTGAAATTTTGTTTTCTGGAATTCTCTAACTTTCTTTTTATTGAAAATTGGGGTGTTACAAACCCTTCCCCCTTACAAAAGATCTCGTCCCGAGATCGAAAAGAAAGTTAGGTACTAAAGAGATCTGGGTACTCCTTCTTCATGAAGTCTTCGCGTTCCCATGTGGCTTCATCCTCAGTATGATTGCTCCATTGGATCTTCAGAAACTTGATGCTTCGGGTGCGGGTGGTTCGGTAAGCTTCTTCCAGGATGCGAATCGGCACTTCGCGGTAGGTCAGGTCCTTGTGGATATCCACCGATCGGTGATCGATGTTCTTGAACACTTCGGTCTTCTCAGGGACTTCAAGGCACTTCCGGAGAAGTGAGATGTGAAACACGTCGTGCACAGCCGACATTTCTTCCGGCAACTCCAGTTGATAAGATACTTCACCTCGGCGGCTGAGGACTTTGAAAGGTCCGACATAGTGGGGTGCAAGCTTTCCTTTCAGCTGGAATCTTTGCATTCCTTTCAAGGGGGGATACTTTGAGATAGACGAAGTCTCCGATCTCAAAGGTCATCTCCCGACGTCTCTTGTCGGCGTAGCTCTTCTGTCTGGATTGCGCAGTCTTGAGGTACTCGCGGATCTTGTGGACTTTCTCTTCGGCTTCACGAAGAACATCTGGGCCGAAAATTTGGCTCTCTCTGACTTCTGACCAGTTCAGGGGGGTACGGCACTTCCTTCCGTACAAGGCTTCAAAGGGGGCCATCTGTAGGCTGGCTTGATAACTATTGTTGTAAGAAAATTCTGCGTAAGGTAGGCAGTCTTCCCACTTGGATCCGTATTCCAGTACGCATGCTCTAAGCATGTCTTCCAGTATCTGGTTTACTCTCTCAGTCTGTCCGTCGGTCTGAGGGTGATAGGCGGTGCTGAAATTTAGGCGAGTGCCTAGTCCTTCATGCACCTTCTGCCAGAACCTTGAGGTGAACTGGGATCCTCTATCTGACACTATTGATTTGGGGGTTCCATGCAGAGCGACTATTCTGGAGATGTAAAGTTCAGCTAACTTGGGGCCTTGATAGGTGGTTTTGACGGCGATGAAATGGGCGACTTTGGTCAATCTATCGACAACTACCCATATGGAATCATTGCCTTTGCTGGATTTGGGCAGTCTGGTGATAAAGTCCATTCCTACGGAGTCCCATTTCCATTCCGGAATCTGGAGGGGTTGTAACAGTCCGGCGGGTCGTTGATGTTCTGCCTTGACTCTCTGACAGATGTCACACTTAGCGATATAGCTACCGATCTCTCTCTTCATTCCGTGCCACCAAAATTGTTCTTTTAGGTCTTGGTACATCTTGGTACCTCCGGGGTGGATTGAATAAAGGGTGTCATGGGCTTCTTGCAGAATGACTTGTTTCAAGTCAGAGTCCGATGGTACGCAGAGACGTTCTTTGTACCAAAGAACTCCGGCTTCGTCTACGGTGAATCCGGGGGCTTTTCCTGCGGCTATCTGTTTCTTGATTCCGTCAATGCTAGCGTTGTCCTTCTGGGCTTACTTGATTTGACCAACCAAGGTGGGTTGCAGTTCTATGCTGGCTAGGAATCCTTCACTAACAAGTTCAAGTCTGAATTGTTCAAACTCTTGATGCAAGCTGGGCTGTTCGGTTGCGAGCATGGAGTTCAACTGGCATGGCAGCCGACTCAAAGCATCCGCTACTACATTGGCCTTGCCGGGGTGGTAGTGAATCTCCATGTCGTAATCCTTGATCAATTCGATCCATCGGCGTTGTCTCATGTTCAACTCTTTCTGGGTGAATATGTATTTGAGGCTTTTGTGGTCGGAGTAGATCTCGCATCGATTACCCATGAGGTAATGACGCCAAACTTTCAGGGCTAAGACCACGGCTGCCAGCTCGAGGTCGTGGGTTGGGTAGTTCTGTTCATGTTGCTTGAGTTGTCTTGAAAGGTAGGATACAACCTTGCCTTCTTGCATAAGTACGCATCCAAGTCCAGTCTTGGAGGCGTCGCAATATACGTCAAAGGGCTTTGCGATATCTGGCATGATCAGGATTGGGGCTGTTGTCAATCTACTCTTGAGCTGTTGAAAGCTCTCTTCGCATTTGTCGGTCCACTCAAACTTTCTGTCCTTTTTCAGCAGTTGGGTCATTGGTCGAGCGATGCTCGAAAAACCTTCTACAAATCTGCGGTAGTATCCGGCTAATCCAAGAAAAGCGCGGACCTCGGTTTGTGTGGTTGGGGCTCGCCATTCCATAACAGTTTTGATTTTGGCGGGATCTACAGCAATTCCTCCTGCAGACAAGATATGTCCCAGGAATCCAACTTCTTCCAGCCAAAACTCACATTTGCTAAACTTGGCATATAACTGGTGCTGTCTAAGGGTTTCTAGGACAATCTCCAAATGCTGTTCATGTTCCTCTTCGGACTTGGAGTAGACGAGGATGTCGTCGATGAACACAACGACAAACTTGTCCAAAAAGTTCATGAAGATCTTATTCATGAGATTCATGAAATAAGCGGGGGCATTGGTCAGTCCAAACGACATGACGTTGTACTCATACAACCCATATCTGGTGGTAAAGGCCGTTTTTGGAATGTCGGTGGCTCGAATCTTTAGTTGGTGGTATCCAGTTCTAAGATCAATCTTGGAGAAAACTCGGGATCCGGTGAGTTGGTCAAACAAGTCTTCGATCTTGGGTAAGGGGTATTTGTTTTTGATGGTGACATCGTTAAGCTTACGATAGTCCGTGCATAAACGATTTGCACCATCCTTCTTGTCGACAAACAAGACGGGGGATCTCGCGGGGGATGCACTTGGTCTAATCAAACCTTTGGCTAACATGTCATCTATTTGCTTCTTCAGCTCCACAAGCTCGGCTGCGTTCATGCTGTAGGCTCTCTGGGCTATGGGTCCAGTTCCGGGGATTAACTCGATGATAAACTCGATATCCCGATCCGGGGGCATACCGGGTAGATCATCCGGAAACACATCAGGGTAGCGACGAATGACCCTGATTTGATCCAGAGTTGGCTTGGATACACTTTGGTTGCAGGTGAATTTTCTGGGTAGTTTTTCAGAGACGTGCTCAACTACGATACCGGTGCTGCTAGTCATGGTTATGGCTTTCTTGGCACAGTCTATCAATCCGTTGTGCTTGGACATCCAGTCCATTCCTAGGACAACTTCCAAACCTTTGGTTCCAAGTATGATTAGATTTGCAAAGAAATCTACATCATGGATTTTGATTGGCACATTTTTACAAAATTTTCTGGCTTTGGTGGTTGATCCGGGGATTTGAACTATCATAACATGCTTCAAACTGAGGGGTTGAATTTTACTTGTTGATGCAAAATATTCGGTGACAAAAGAATGAGATGCACCGGAATCAAACAACACTCTGGCAGGGATGTGGTTGACAGAAAACATACCCAGTACAACATCTGGTGCTTCCTGGGCTTCTTCAGCGTTCATGTGGTAGAGGCAGCCGTTGCGGTTGTTGGGGTTGTTGGGGGCGAACTTCTTGCCGGTGGAGACACGGCGTTGCTGTTGGGCAGGTGCAGCGGTGTTGCCGGCGAGCTTGGCGAGACGCTTGGGACACTCGTTGGAGTAGTGCCCCACTACAACACACTCATAACAAGTGATAGTGCTCTTGTCCTGCTTGTTCGCAACGGGAACGGCGTTGCTTCCGGTTCTGGGAGTGGTGTTGGTGTTGGTGTTGTTGTTGTTAGGGGCTCGGGGTGGAGCGCGGTTGTAGTTGTTGTTGTTGTAGTTGTTGTTGTAGCCTCCTGGCTTGGAGTTTCCTCCGCTCCGGTTCTGATAACCGGGGCGAGAGTTCTGCATCTGGGGTTTGTTGTTTCTCGGAGTGAAACCTCCGCTTGAGCTAGGGCAAAACTTCTGGGGGTGGCTTGATCCACTCTGATTCGCCATGCGGCGCTTGCGGTTCTCATTGGCTTGGTTTAACTTGCCCTCCATCTGGATGGCGGAGTCAACAAGGGCTTCGAGGTTGGCGAAGGGGATGTTGACGAGGACAGTCTGCATCTCATCATGCAGTCCGTTCAGGAATCTCTCCTTCCTCTTCTCAACGGTGTCGGTCTCATCAGGGGCATACCTTGACAAAGTGAGAAACTTGTCGCGGTATTCAACCACCGTCATACGACCTTGTTTCAGCTCACGGAATTCATCCCTCATCTTCTTGATAAGACCCGGGGGTACATGGTACTTGCTGAACTTGAGTTTGAAATCCTCCCAAGTCATGAATTGACCTCCGTTCATGGCACGGGTGCTTGTCCACCAAGCGCGAGCTGGTCCAGCGAGATAGTGAGTGGCGAACAACACCTTCTCGTTGGCTTCCACCCCAGCTACCTCCAGATTGTTCTCCATAGTCTGGAGCCAATCGTCGGCGTCGAGGGGCTCCTCGGTTTTGCTAAACACCGGAGGGTTGGTGTTTTGGAAGTTCTTGAGCTTGGATCCGGGGTGGTCATGATTTCCATGGCCTTGGTTGGCGATGTTCTGCAAGGCGATGAGGTTGGCTTGGCGTTCGGCTCTTTCGGTTTCCCGGTCTGCAAGCATGGTTTGCAGAAGTTGCAGCTTCGCGTCGTTGGTGCGATTCGGAGGGGCCATCTGAAGATGTATAAGATTATGAGATAAGAGGGAACATTCTATGGTTTATTTTGGTTAAGTTTGAAAAACATTTGAAAACTTGTAATCTTTTCATGACAAACATAACATTCATTCATTCATGCAACACATAGTACAAACTACACACATACTCCAATGGTTTTAAGAACCATTCTCATGCTACGATACAAGGGACGGGATACAACTCACACCTACTATAAGTGAACTAGTGCAACTACTCCTCATCATCGACATCGATCGGGACGTAGTCGTCGGGTCCTGCCTCTAGGAACTCGTAGTCCTCCTCCTCGGTGTTCTCGTCCTCCTCAAAGTCGTTGTCGTCACTCAGAAAGGCGTCTCCTCCCTGAATGTCGATGCCTCCATCGTCATCCTCCAGCTGACGAATCTGATCCTCCTGGGCCTTGACAGTGGCCTCAAGTGACGCGATCCGGGCGCGAAGGCGGCGAATCGTAGCGTCCTTCTTGGCACGCTGCTGGCGAAGGCTCTTGCGGTCGTTGTTGAGTAGTTTGATCGCCTCACCCTGCTCGGTGATGTGAGCATGGGTCTGGTTCGCGTAAGCGCGAGTGGCGTCGAGGTCCCTCTGAGTCTGGTAGAGCATGAAGTCCAGGTGCTCAGCATGGTGCCTCAACTCCGGGTGCGGCTGCAGCTCCATGGGCACTCCCGCAGCATCACGCCTCACAAGGTGGGCGTAGCGAGAGGCGAGGATGCTCACCATGTTCTGTCCACAGAGGCGTGCAAGTGCCTCCTGTAGGCCACGTGCGAGTCCGTCGAGCCAGTTGCTCTCACGGAAGGAGAAGAGAATCCTCTCCGAGGTGGGAGGCTCCATCTTGCCCCTCAAGTCGGCCGTGATCACCCACTGCAACTCTCCTCCGGGCGTGTCGTCCAGCTGAACCCCATGAAACTCGGGGTGTGGGCGCCCAAGGAAGTCAGAGAGGGCGTTGAGGTCGTGCTCGAAGATCAAGCTCCCTCCGTTCCCAAGCTGGTAAAACTTGGTGTTGATGGCTTCATTCAGCGCCATCTGAAAGAGAATTGGATGAGTAAGTTAGAGAGTGCAAAGTGTGGCAAAGTTTTAAGGTGATTCAAATAAGATAGACATGATTCATCAAATTTTGGCAAAGTCTTAAAGACAAGAATGTAGTAAATTTTCACAAATAGTTTCTTTCATTTGATTTCAAAGCTAAGTTTTTCAGAACGCCCATTCTAACTAAGGTCTTCTAAGGTCAAACAATGGCTCTGATACCAACTTGTCAACACCCGGATTTTTAAGTCCGAATGCCTATTATGTCATACATCGCAATCCCAGGAATATTGTTGTTGCGAGGCATAATAGTTAAGTATCACAGTCATCATTCATTACAAACCATAAGTCTTACAAATTTGGAATCACATGATCCATATTACACGAATAGTTTGATCTATTGATCAACAAACAAACACAAGTTTATAGTTCAACATAGCGGAAGCGTAAGATACAAGGACTCTCTAGTCCACAGGCCAACGCTTGACGTCGGAAGGCGCTTAGTTGTCGTAGGCGTCCTGCTGGTCATCTCCTTGGTCGTCTTCATACTCTGGCCATTTGAATAGCCAGGAACAAAGCCGTGAGTACATTGAGTACTCGCAAACTAATACTAAAGTAAGTGTTAGACATTCTAGTATGGTTTGCTAAGCTCTAGTTTATTTGCATAAAGCTAGTTTTAGTTCACAAAGTTTGAGAAAAAGCTTAATCAAGTGCTAACTAACTCAAGTGGGAACATTAGTGTCATTCCCACCAGTCAAGTGGTGATTTCATTTCAATTCACCTCAAGTCATTTCACCATCATCCTTTTCAACATCACTTTCAAAGATATGACATCGGAAACTGTATGGCCTTTCCAACCGTCCGTAACCGTGGACGCGGCTATTCGAATAGGTTTACACTCTGCAGAGGTTGCACACTTGTGCCACAACATTTGATTTCATCCGTCGGGATTTCCCCGAATCATCGTAACACAGTACGCGGATCATCAACCATGACCTTTCACTTACGAATCCTAGTATGAGCACCTCTCCCCATGAGCTTGGCCTCCCAGTGAAGACAGACAGTCAGCACAGGAACCGCACAGGCTTGGGCCGGACATTCACCTCATTTCGCATCATATCATATCGTTTCTTTTGTGGTAGAGGCAGCTTTCGGCATAACCCCGATGACGCTTGTTTAGAGGGAACCCATACTAAGACGCATAAACTTCCAGTTAAGCCCTACCCATAATCAGGTATTGTGGGGGTACTTAATAATTGGAAAGGTATCGCATTCAAACCAACATCATTGTTTATCAAAAATCACCATCTTCTCTTGATCATATTCACCTTCAAAAATCATTCAATGGAATGCATCTTCATTCCAAGGTTTCAAAAATCCTTCAAATTCACATTGTTCCCATCTAGAGTAGTCAAGTTTTAATTCATTAGCACTAGCTCTAACTCATGAGGGGTGCTAACTTGCCTTGCTTGGAGATGACTAACTCACTACTCTAGTAATCAACTTGTACCTTGACCAAAGTTAACTATAAAAGTAACTCATTTAGAAAACAAGTAAAAACTTGTAAAGTAAAAACTTGGGATGGGTTCATATAAGAAAAGATAAGAAACATGGTGCCTTGCCCCAAGGGGCTTTGCACTTTGCAAGAATATTAGCTTGCATTGGTAATAGCTTGCCTTGGTAGTTCTCAAACTGTTCCTCCTCCTCCTCCTGGTAGCAACCTTCTTCTTCGGCGTACTCTCCGGTGCTACCGTCTAAATTTGAATACGAGTATAATTACTCATTAATTCAATGGCTATTCCATACATCACATATAACACACAAACTAGTCTATGCACACAAAATAAATCAACTAGGGTGCATGGGTTGTGGGGTTTAAATAGAATTCACTTCTTTGTATTTCATATGTAAAAGATAGTTTCCATAGGGTTCTTGAGAAATAATTTCCTCTCATTGAAATCTTCTTAAGATTTAATTTCTCCAACAATCATGTATGAACTCATCTTGACCTAAGTCAAATGTTCATCATCATCATTTGGGAAAATGATTTAAAATGAGGTGGATCACCTCATACCATTTAACTAACACTACATTTGATTTAAATCTCAAGTAATTCATATAAGAGAGTTTGGAACCAGGGGTCCAAGCATCCCATGAATCCATGTGAGACAAGTTTAAATGAAGTGTAAGACTTCACACACTTTAACTTTAATAGTTTTGGACAATATTAACTAGTTAAACTAGTCAAAATATCCATTAATTAAACTAGGGAATGATCATGCAAAGTAACCACACCATTTTATTGCATAAACAATTAGTGTAAGTCAAATGTGAGCTATTAGAGTTGGAATTAACTTAATATCTATTTTAGTTGATTTTTAAGAATTATTTGAATAGGGAAAAGTCCCTATCTTGTTATTTTTGTCACATTAATTCTACAAGGAATCTGGCCATGGGGCCAGTGGCATGTTGTAGAGAATTTCAGTGGCTTTCTAACAACATAAAATCTTATATTTACTAATTGGATACTCCCATCAAGCCACCACGTTAATCCTAGAGGTTATAAAATTTTATCCGTCGGATTGATCTTAAATTCATTTAAAACCGTTAGATGTCATGTTGTCCCCCCGCGAACCCACTCCTCCCGATAGAAAAAAAAAACTTCTATAATCGACCATCCCCACCACGCCCGGTCGAGCGACAATGAGATCGATCTACTATTCCGAAGATGAACGTGGAATCGATCTACTATTTCTAGGAGCAGGAGAGATGCGATGCAGCGCCGCATCAGGTCACTTGCCATGGTGGTGGCAATTAGCGGCCAAAGTTGAGCCGTCTCTAATGCCTGGTGCAGCGCTGAACGGTCGCTCTCGATCTACTGGTAATCTCACGGTCCTAATGTGATCTCCTATTTCCAATTAATCAGATGGTGATCTATGACTTGCAGGTCGTGCGTCACGGTTGTGGCAGCTAGGCCAGAGTTTGGACGTCTCCGATGTCTTCCGCTTGAACAGTGGCTAACAACTGGGAAGTTATCTCTAATCTCAAGTAGTATATAATATGATCTCATTTTTCCAGTTAATCAGATGTATAACAAAGAAGGCTAATCGGTCAGTTTTTTAGGTCTATCAGCAATATTATTTCGACCGGATTCTGAGCGGAAGGAAGGGAACAAGATTTGATCTGCATAGCCTTAAGTGACAACACAAATCTTCGGTAGGTCATCGAGTCAAACATTGGAGAAGTGCACTTGAGGCCTGCTTACTTTCATGTTTAAAGGAGGCTTTACGTTTTTTTTTCATGTTACCTTATTCATTACTAGTAGAAATGCCCGTGCGTTGCTACGGGGCAACAACACATGTAAACAAATTAAAATATAATTAAAATACAAACATAATATCGTTAACCTATGAACATCTCGAAAATGGTGAAAATACAAACATCAACCATCACTGAACATGCCAAAAAGATGACACACAATTAGTCTTAACTCCAACACATAAATAGATTCAAAGTAAGAGTTGATACACAAGAACATAAACTAATTCAGCCTACGAAGTCTATGGACCACACTTTTGGGGTGTGTTCGGTTTGGGGATGGGGTGGAACGGAATGGAACCGTTCCGCACCCAGAGCCCGTTCCTGCGTTCGGTTGCAAACTGGAATGGAATGAAGTGGTTCCTCCAAATGGAATATTCCCCCTAGATCCGGAATGAAGTGGTTCCTCCGATTCGGCCGGACGAGGTGGAACGAGGCAGCTAATCGCTCTCCCTCACGCGTAACCCCTCTACCCACCGCAGCGTGCTCCTCCCGCCGTCGCAGTTGGCATGCGCTATCCCCTCGACGGTCGGCGCCCTCGCCTCACCCTCCTCCGTGCCCCCTCACCTCACCCTCACCCGCGCCCTCGCCTCCCTCAACTCCGGCATCTACCGCGGGGCCGCGCATCGGTTGACCACGCGGCGGGCGAGTTTGCGGGTGCGCGCGGACACCGACGACGGGTGGAGGAGGTCGCCTGGGCTGGTGGCTAGCTGGGACGGCGGAGGACGCTGCTCCTCGCGCCCCCTCACCTCACCCTCTGCGCCCTCGCCGTCGAGCTGCCGCAACAGAGGTGGCCCGCAGCCGCTGCAGACAGACGCGGCCAACAGAGCCAGCGGCGGCCACCAGAGGCGCCGGCCCGCCGGCGACATCACTCCCTCATCGAGCTCGCCGCGGTTAACGCCATCGCCACCCTCCTCTGATTAATTAGGCTCTAATTAATTAATTTGATTAATTGATGTTTAGATTAATTTGTTTCGGTTCCGTTCCACCTCTTCCAACTCAACCGAACAGACTAATGGAATGATTACATTCTTGTGGAATGGAATGGAATGAAATGGAAACGTCCTAAACTCCTTGAAGAATATGTACTTCAGGTGCACGCCTAAACTTCTCGCCCCAAATTAAGCTACCTCCGGTTCCATGAAATGCTCAAAGCATGCTGACCCGCACCTGACCCTTGGCATTTTTTGCGTTTGCTGCAACTGCAAAGTAAACATGCACGTCTAATAATCTGAAATAAAATTATCATTTAAAATTCTTCGGCGAGGTTTTTTGTAGCCACTTAAATACTGTCTAATGCCCAGCAATGTGAGCGTGAGTATAAAAACACACGATCTAAAAAAACACACAATTTTGTATTAAATCAGCGATCCTTATTTTAAATTGGAGGGAGTAATTATTTAAACAAACCTGAAATGGACACCACAGATCCTTTCTTTAGGAGGACGGACACCACAGATCTGAAAAAAGGAAGTCATTCTACTCTTAATTCTTCTGGCCCCTCTCTCTATCGTCAAACACCCACTCCCTGGCTTCTCTCTCACCGTCTCACATCACACAGCACAAGACGTCACTGCCTCCCGACGAAACTACCATTCCCCTCCCTTCCTCGCGTTCTGGTGCGGTGAGGAACTCCCACTCCCCATGTCTCCCGGCTGCTGCCGTGATAAGCGCCCTCCCTTTCCACGCCGTTGCCTCGACGAATGCCGTTCCTCTCCCTCTCTGTTGACGGAGGCAGATGAAATCGTCTCCACTGGATCCTCGGCAGCGGCCACTGCCCGCGCCTTGGAGGGCTACGCAGCAGCTCCTAGACCTGGAGTGGATGGCCGAGGCCCCTTTATGCCTCGCCTACGGCTGGAGGGACGGCGCCGTCCCAAGTCCCAACCCACCGGCGTCGCCCTGGATCTTCTCGAGGTCGACCGTACAAGGATTGGGGTGCTGCCGCCCCACGGGCTATCCGGCAACAAGGAGCGCGACCGCGTCCGCCCGCGCTCCGTCAACAAGGAGCTTCGGTACGTACGCTCACGGGTACCCCTACTCGGCATACTTCGTCGGCGGTGAGCAATCCGAGATCCCCATAAGGATAGGTAAATTTTGTGGCAATGTTGTGTGAGGCTGTACATCTTCAGATGCTTCTCATTTATTTATTTCCAGTTATTAAATGTTGCGCTAGGTGCTATTTTGAATAATAATATTGTTCATAGTAATTTATCATTTATCTGTTACTTTGATGTAATAACAAGAACAGTGGAGAGTGTTGTATGAAGGTATTGATTTGAGCACAATGACCTGTGTGATTATCTTTGGATCCTTTAATTACTGTCTTGTAGTCTAGATTTTGTAGATCTAACAACAAAATGAAAGATCTTGACATGGTTCTCATTCTTATAAGAGGAAGGGGCATTTGATTTAAATATGGCATATATGAACATAATTGGTGTTGATGAGTTGGGCCAGCAACTTGACTATGCTTTGTGGTGACAATGCAGGATGATTTGAACGGAGAAGCGGGTGTTATATATCTTGGATCCAAATACTATGAAAGCAAATATGGGGCATTATCCCTTTCGCATATAATATTGGTAAGGATGGCAAGTACTTTGCCCGTGGGTAAATATTTGCTCTTTACTGAAATCGCTAGGGGCTGCTTAAATACTTTTTGACATGTGGCTGCTTAAATACTTGACTTCTACATTATCGTGTGAAGCAGCTGATTCTGCTTAAATACTCGACGGCTCCATCTGCAAGGTAACAACATAGTAATCAAATGTTTTGCGAACTGTCACATGGTAGCTATATGGAAGAAAATGAATGAACTTACCAGAGATGAAATCGATTCGTGGACGGGAACTTTGAAATTTCCACCATAGCTGATTGCATAGGTAGAGGTTTGGTCGCTGTGCTGATTGTCTGGGACTGGGAGGAATAGGGCGAGCACAAGGGGTAGGAAGCGGAATTTGGGAGTATTCTGTCACCTTGTGAAATGCCAGGTGATTTGCCTACAGGTTGCAAAGCGAAATTTGGGTATTGGGAAAAATTTGGCAAGTATATTATGTGGGTTTGTATAAGGATTGTGATTGGCTAGGTGTAGAGCGGAAATTGGGCAAGGGGCGGAATTATGGGAGTCTAATTATTGAAAATCATATTGCATAAGGAAGGTGATCTTCTCATCTTAATTATGGAGAGCTTATGATGGAATTTTTGTTTCCTCCTAATCCTACCACATGTTGGCATCTTTCTTGCATCGTTAGCATTAATCGCACTATCAATCAAATTGTTGCTTGCCAAAAATAGCTCCCACAAGAATGACTGTTGATTTGTACATGTTGAGCCCAAATGTTGTGTCCCTGTCTGAATTTCGCCATCTACAGATTTCCCTCGTATAATTATTTCTGGTCCTTCCATGCAACGGACTGAATCAAAGAGTGAAATGCTATTGTTAATTAGACCAGTACATAATTACCATCGCTAACTTCCCCTGGCATTTACTATTGCCTGTTCGAAATTTACTCTTCTTTTTCTAAGGTGATTGTTTACGTCTCTTTTGCTATGATATAGGTGGGTGATGGCGGTGTAGGTTATTCTTAAGTATGGGAAGAGCGACAAGGACATCCACAACCTAAGGCAGGAGATCGAGGTACTGACTGCTGGTTCAGTTTCAGATCAACTTCTCTAGAATTCAGGTTTAATTTTTAGAAGATGTCCTCAATGTATGTTTTGTATTGGGGTGGCTGGGCTGGGCTTCCAATTCGTCATGGGAGGTGAGGGTAGTTCGAGAGTCATGGCCATGGTCTACTGAAATCTAAACCAAGACATGCAACATATTTGAAAAAGGCCAAATGTTGCACTGAGTTGTTTGATTAATCTGAAGTGCGAGAGTCATGAGATTCATCATGTAGGGAACAAGTGATAATCACATAGCGACAAGTTTTATTTCTGATGTGAATGAAGCCATGGAGCTTTTGAGAACCCTATGATGGCATTCAAATACAATGGTCTCACCATATGAAGTGATATTCTTAGCCCTATCCTTATGACTTTCGGAAGATCATATGCATAAATTGTTACATAAGCTCATATTTTTTTCTGATTCAGACATCTGCTATTTATAATATCGTTGGATATTCCATAGTGCCTATGCACATATGTGATATTCAATGCTTAAATGTAAAAAATCACTACATGTCTAATTCCTTGGTCTAACACTTTTTTTGGGTATGGTCTTGGTCTACCACTACATGTCTAATTCCTTGATCACCATCATTGCTTCTTCTCTCTACATATTTGAGCATGTTTGTTCGATATTTCTTTTCTTTTTTGGGTATGGAAATGGGTTGTCTACGCAGCCTGCAAGTTGTGTTAATTATCAGAACTGCAGCTGGTTGTTATATGTCTCCAATAAGATATATGCCGATAACTTAACTTAATTAACGACCGTTTCTCCCCGGTTGCTGATATATACTGCGCTTAATCATTTTAATTTCCCCCTCTTGTCTATCCTTCTACCTCCCATTGTTTTGCAGCCATGTTCTTTGCCTAGGATTATGTTGCATTTGGCACCTTCCCTTCTTCCTACCTGTAATGTCACTGATGCCCCTCTTATCCAGCCGGCTAACTTGATGTTGGTTGTTTCAGGAGTTGCCATGTTCGTTTCTTTGAGATTTCTCTGCCCGAGCTGAAATATATGATATTTAAGAGTATGGATGCTCTAGGTACAGTCTCAATGGTGTAAAGGGATTAATTGCTGATGCTGATTATGCTGTTTCACCTATGTTCATGATGTGGACATATCCAAATATTCGTTGCCAGCAAGACCCCTTCAGGTATCCCTCTCGGTTATTTGGCATCTTTAAGTTAGCTCTGCAGCATTTCACTTACTGCCTCTAATTATGCTATGAAATTAGGATGTGTTGAAAACATTTTAAGTTGTAACCACAGTATCTTTAAGTACCCCTGCAGCCACTCACACTATTTTCAGTTGTAACCACACGTATTGGTGATTAGTCACAACACCACATCACCTCGTATTAGTGATTCTCCACACCTATTAATACCTAAGGAACATAAAAGCAAGATTCTTCTTCTTACAAATAATATCATTTTGTCAATTCTTGCTGGCAAAATGGAATTCTGGACCAGCACCACATCAAAGTGTGAAGGCAATACTGGACACACAATCTGGAGTAACACAAGTGAGCAACAAAGCTGGCAGGTACACCCTCTGTCCCTCTCGGTGTAATTCAAGATGTGCATGCACACGTTTTTTGGCATTGTGAAAATGCATTGTTTAACCTGTCCAAAGGCAATAAATACTTGCTGCGCCATCGAGCAAAGGTATTATTTCACATCATGTTTCATGATTTGTACTACCTGTTTTATGAATGACATATCAGCTGTTTATTTGTGTAAGCACGAATATGCAAGCAAGTTGGTATCAAACTAAATACCAATGCATCTCAGTTTATTTTCGAAAACAAGTTAGTGTGACATGTGACCAAATTTGGTGGTGTTATAAGCCTACCGCAGCATTTGGAGCGTAAAATTAATTGCCACTGGACCATTTAAGGTAGGCATCTGAATTATAGGGTTTTCAAGTAGTGACTATTTTTATGCTATTATACCTTTATGTAACATCTAACGGAACACTGTACTATTTTTTCTCATGCGTCTATGGGCGCTTGAGTCGGAACTATCTTGTTCTTTCAGTCAAAATACATCTTACACAGAGAAAGTATTTGCACATCTTATACTTCTTCAAGTTGTAATTACATTTTTTGCGATTAACCATGACTCTATGCTTTTATGTTATTTGATCACCACAGGGTGGACATTGGTATTCAAGATCCATTGCTTCTGGATATCCAACTCCTTAACCACCATAAATTCAGAGTAAGGATCTAAACGCTCACCTTGCCGCTACTCAAGCATAAATATAATTTGTGAGCATCGTGCATTTGTTTATATGCTAAGTTCTAGAATTGGCAGACTAATGTCCGGCTTGCCATACATCCGCACAAAGGCCATAGCATCCATGTAGCGACGCCTCTTGTCACGTGGACCACCGATAGATGTTCCATACAACCCTACATGCCTCTTGTCACTCTGTTATCATTTTCCTTAATCTCTTCCATCCGAATATAAGTTGACCTCATCTATGAAAGGTAGTCATAGAGTTGAAAAGTAAAAAAGATAGTCAGGAATTTGATGACTGGCTTGTATTGCAGACATATATGCAGATAACAATAAACTGAACAAATGATAAGGCTGATGTCAACATGGAAGAGAAGTGAAACAGCAAACGGCCTACAGGTTTACGCCTTAGTGATAGCTGCAGTTGTATCACTATTTTTAATCTATCCGAACAATTTTTGCCTTAGACATATTGTTCTACTACTGTATTTACCATTACCTTCTATATGTATATATGCTACTCGTAGTAATGGTAAGGTAGTTTAATTTCTACTATTTTCGTGTCTAAATATATTTATTCTCAAATCTTAAGTTTGACCCTAGTTAAGATCCAACAATACAATACAGTACACATGCAACAGTATAGTACAGCTAATCAGGCATCTAAATTTCTGTTCTTAAAATGTAGAACCCGCGCAAATCAATTGGCAACATCGGCTGGTGCGTACTAAAATGATGTTAAAACTCAGATCCAAAATGTCGCCTAAGTTAAAGTACTGATTTGGACCATGAAAGCAAGTAAATGGGGCTAGCATGTTTGTTACTTGGTACACATTAGACTACAGCAGCACAGTTGGATGGGGAGAGGGTGATGGTGCATCAGTTTGTATTAGAGGTGTGATTACATACCTTGAACTCGCTGGAATTTTCTGCAGATCCAAGTTGTGACCTCCCTTGAAATTTTGTTTGAAGACTGGGCAGGTTGAAATCTGGATACACGAGATCTCTCGCCCAGCCATGCTTGAGGTACCTTTTATATGGCTGCTTCCTTATCGCAATTATGGGAAATGCTTTAATTACCATTACCATAGCGTGATACCTAGGGGATTATGGGTAATGTTTTAATTACCATAGCATGATGAATGGGTCGAGTTAATTTCAGCCTGCCGAGATACTATTTAGGGCGAGTTGATTTTCTCATTGAATTTATGAATGCAATATAAGGGTTTATTAATTGTGATGATTTGATGAACGAAATTTAGATGTTTATTATTTGAGATGATTTATTAAAAATGCAGGGGTAGGGATATCGTCAATTCATGAATATTATTGTTGAACAAATTCAACTCTCCAGTAATATATGACATTTTATTGAAATTTGTGCACTATTATAAGACAGTTTTTTCTCTACCATCAAATGTTGAAATAGTGAACAGAGGTGGTATTTTCGTAAGGTTAAATTTCACTTTCAAAGCATATTATAGTAGTGAACAGAGGCGGTATTTTCGTTTTCAAACTGTGATTAAGTCGACATTCCAGACCGAGAATTCGTGATTCGCAGATGTGGTTCTTCTATTGATTGGTTCGCTAGGAGAAAGACCGAATCATACTTGAAGAGAAAAATAAAGGAGCTTAAGGTACTCGATCCCATGTGCTTGATCCAAAGTGCAAAAATAAAGGAGAAATACTGAATCATACATAATGACTGAATATTGTGCTAGCTATTGGAAGACTAACATTATATCACCTCCTCCGTTGTCTTTGATTCGACCGGAAATAAGTTTCGCAGTTGTACATATGCAACTCTTCCACGTGAGTAAAATGTGATTCTAAGAGCTGCAGTATACTTACAGATTTTTGAACATGACTGCAGTGAGCCTGGGACTCGCCTCAGTGCCATCACCCTTTTAGAGGTGTGGCGACTAACAAGATATTGACTCAGCATGGTGGTAGAGGTAGATTGAAGATGAAGATGGATGAACTCGAAAACAATGAGCCTGGTAAGATGGATAAACTCTAATATTAACCTGGAGGTGTATTTTATATGATTGGGAGAGCGTGAGACTGGTAAGTTTTGAGTCATATTGTTGCCTTCCCAGAAAAGGAGCTATCTATGGTAAGATGATAAATTCGTCATTATGTTGCCTTCCCAGAATTTGAGCCTAGTCTATGGTAAGATGATAATTAGTCATTATGTTGCCTTCCCAAAGTATAGAGCTTTATTTTTAGGAGATTTCGAGAATTCGAGACATGTCGAATTTGATGTAGGTGGTGCAAGTATAGAGCTTTCTTTTTAGGAGGAAACCAGATTTTATGCCTTTTGTCAGGTTTCTATTTAGGTCAGATGGATTTTATGCCTTTTTGTTTACACGTTGGATATCCTGCTTTCAAAGCACTATTGATCGTTGTTCCTTTCTGTCCACTATTCTGCAGGTTTCCTATATTTTATAGGTTTCCAGTTCTATAGGTTTCCTATTTTTGTTTACACGCTGGACATTTAGGTAAGATGGTTATGATGGCAATAAACAAAATGCCTCTGATTGTAAGATGGTTATATGGTAAGATGATTATGTCTCCGATTTTTTTTGTCTGTCCGGTATGCTAACACACGGGAATGGTTCGGTAGGATTAGGATGTAGTGATGCGGCCCATTATGGCCCGTTCGGGATTAGCCATAGGATTAGCGATGGTTGACGAAAGATGATGGCAGAAAACGGAGGAAGTTCCTCCTTTTTATATAGTAGAGACTACTGTTGCTATCCAAAATAATTTAGCTAGATGCATGGAGTACTCAAGTTGTCCAAGATTTGATTTAGATGGTTTCCCATTTTATAGCAAAACAAGGCTGACCGGTGATGTTTACACATGAACCCTCTCAGGAAGCTGTAAGTATGTAACTAATCTACTTTTTCTAGGTTCGATTTTAACCATATGCACGTATGTGCAAGTTTGGTATTTAACGTTTAGAGCTAACCTATATAGAGAAAAGAATGTGCAGATTTCAGGTATGACCTATCAACCAGTCATTTACATGCTTTTGATAAGCTACAGTAGTGAGCTGTTAGATTGATGATGGATTCGTCACTTAATATTAGTTACTATACTATATCGGTTTTCACCAAAATAGTAAATTTATACTCATGACTCACATATGGATATTACAGGTGTATGCACTGACAGAATTACTTATCCTGCTGGAAGTATGACTTAGAATCATTATCCAAGTGTTCATATGATTTTAGCTAATGGCAGCATATGCACAATAACATTATTTTCTATACCCAAGCCCATGGCATCATAGTCACAATCTCCTACAGAGAAGTTCCTCTGGTATGAGCCTTATCCTGTAATCATGTACTCATAATTTCTTTCATTTGTGTCAGTAGATTAGAAGGTAGCACTGTTTGTGATTGGATTTGTTGCCACGGCAATGGTTTTTCTGGACACTTGCGTATGGAGGTATATCTGCCCCCTTCAATGTCTTTCACAAATAATATGCATCTATTTCGAGAAATATACTAATTCATTATGTTTGCAATCATTTCTTAAGTTGGATACTATCCCTTTTCTCCAACCATACTTGACTACTTTTTATTAGTCGCCGTATCATTTAATTTTACTGAAAATTAATGCTATACTAGGGATACAAAGCAGAAACTTTTCTTGCTCATATGACATCACCAGGTTGTATTTGTAAGAAGGTTATTAATTATCATGTTAAGAAGGTTTTCTACCGTATGCCTAAAGACTAAAGGAATTATCAATTTCAGATTCAGGCGTGGAGCTTGCTAGAGACTTTTCCCTTTGTCTGAATCCTATGAACATATATGAAAATGGCCATTTATATGATATTTAGTTTCTGTTAAATATCCATCCTCATTAGCTCCAAATATATTATGGAGGGTATATCCTTCTACTGTATTAGTATATTGTTGTACATCTTTCTACAATTATCAATTATTTACCTGAACTGTTTTTCTTTCCAAAGTAACGTTGACATATTAAGTTATAACATGCATTTAACTACAATCTCTATAAACTGTGTCAACGTTGACAATTCTATAAACTGTGTCAGCATTGTTAAATATTGGAAGATCTATAAGCCTCTCGGTTAACTGAAAGAGATGTGAAGATAGAACAAAATTATTGTTGCCCTATAAGATATGTCTAACATTGAATACCACTAAGCATCATTAACCATCAATAAGCTTAGGCTGCACTACATACTAGAATTTGTACATGCCAAATTTTAGAACAACATATATCCATCTACGCGATATAAACTATGTAGCCCGTGCGATGCACGGGTTGCTGACTAGTTCACTAAATTTGGTTTAGCCAATTTGAAATGGTTGAATTTCAAAGTTTGGGCAGTATTGAATTTCATTTGAATTAATTAAACTCAGTTTGAACTAAAAGGGCCGGCGGGAAACTAACTGGGCCGAAACGGTTTGAAAAGGAAGAAACGGCCCAAAGAACGCATCCAAAGGCGCGCGGGCTTTCTTGATAGGGTGGGGCCACCCGTCGCCTCTCTTAAAACCCGAAACGGTAAGTTTCAACGTGGGACGTAGGATTAGATCGGGATCGGACGGCGCTGGTGCGTCGTCTTCTCCGGCGAGAGGCAGAGAGGTTGGCGGCGAGGGTAGGGGGTCGGAGAGCTCACCGCGGCTCCAGCTAGGGTTGGCAGTGTGCGCGGTGAAGGTGTGGACGACGGCGAGTCGACTGGTACCGGCGGCAACTCCTGGATCGGCTTCAATCGGCGGCGAGCTTCCGCGGCGTCCGTCGGCAGTGAGGTGGCGATTGGGTGGCTACGGCGGCGAATGTTGATGGTGGAGTGGCTCAGGCGGTCGAGTGAGAAGAGGGAAGGGTGCTGGTGTGCTCAATTTGACGAACGGAGCTCTCCTTTTATAGGCGAGCGAGTGACCGTGAGGGCTGCGGCGAGGTCAACATGCTCGCGGCGATTCCGGCGAGCGGTTGGGCTAGGCGAGGGTGCTGTCGGGTTCTCCTCTTCCAGGCGAAGCTAGGGGTGGCGACAGCTTGGTCGGAGGACGTCTGGTTGGGTCGCATTTCTTCCACGATGGCCGCGGCGCGTACGGGAACAAGTTGTCGTCTCCGGCGCCGGCGGTCACGGGTTGGCTTGGCGAGCATGTCTGGCGCGGCTGAGGTGTCACGGCGGTGTGCTTGGTGAAGAAAGGGGGTCCCCAGGGCGTGAGCAGAGGGGCTGCGCGGCGCGTGGCCAGTGCGCGTCCATGGCGCGCATGGTCGCGACGCGAGCGGCATCCAGGGCAGGTTTGGGCGCGCGTCATCCGGGCATTGTCGAGCTCCTCCTCGACCAGGGCGGTGCTAGGCGGCACTAGGGAGGTGCGGTGGCGATCAAGGGCACGGTGGCCAGGGCGGAGAGTGAAGGAGGAGAGGGGGAGGTTGTCGGGTTGGGCGACATGGCCGGCTTGGCCATGTCTAGCCTTGCCCCTCCTCTCCCTAGGGTTTCTATGTTGCCATTAAGGGTAAAAAAGGGGGCAAAGGAACCATTTAGGGTAGTGTAGTGTAGATTAGGTGTGTATAGAACACTATTTCAAATAGGGTCAAATAGTGCCATATTTTGCAATTTGCAAAATTCTCCAAATTTGAATTAATTCAAAAGGTGAAAGTTTTTGAAAAGTGAGTGTTGGTATTAGTTGTAAAAGACCAGAGATGAGTAGAGGTGGTGGTGAAATTTTAGAATTCAAAGATTTGCAAAAATTGACAAGTGTGAGATTGTTCCACTTGTTAAAATGTTGCAACTTTGGATGAGCATAGCTATTGATCAAAGATGAATTTGGCATGATGGTCTTCATCAAAGTTGTTCACCTTGATGTTGACTTTGAAAAGGTGCAAAGAGTTAGCAAGAATTGGTTTGGAAAAATTGAATTGCAGGGGCTCAAAATGGTGATCAGACTAAATTTGGCAGATTTGACCATTATCATATGTGAGTGGGAAAAGTGTTTGAAAATCATTTGAATTGTGAAACCTTGATTCCAAAAGTTGTATTAAGTGTTTAATAACATTATTCAACTAATGGTGAAGACCAAATAGGTCTAGGGTCAAAATTTATAAAAATGCCATAGGGCATATGTGGGGGTTTTTAGGGTTTTGCATTTTATTTGATTTTCTTCCTCTTTGATTTATTTGGTTGGTGATCTTCATATGATCACCCTAGGGTTTTAGAGTATAGCAAATACAAGTAAAAGCAATCATCATGGCATATCACTCAAATGCACAAGTCCTATGCATGGTACTATATGCAAATAGAAAAGTTCTTGTTGGTTTGAAATTTTGTTTTCTGGAATTCTCTAACTTTCTTTTTATTGAAAATTGGGGTGTTACATTTTCCAAGCTACGGAAGTCCAAGTTGCTTCCTCGTGGTGGTGGTCCTTACAAAGTGCTTGCCAAGATCAATGACAATGCATATCCTAAGATCTTCCAACTGATGAGTTTGGTGTCAGTAATTCTTTCAATGTTGCTGATTTGACACCGTATGACGGAGAAGACCTTGGAGCATCGAGGTCGACGCCTTTTGAAGGGGGGATGATGAGGACATCCCTACCAAACTACTACCTCCGTCATTGCAAGATGAAGACGATGTTGCTGTGAAGCTCAACTCCAATGAAGTTAGGATTGGACCCATTGCAAGGGCTCGTGCGAAGCTACTTAAACAACAGGTGAATTCACTCCTGAATGATAATTTGATCGATGAGAACTTTATACTGCCTAAATCCTTTGACTTGTGTATGATCAGGTACGAAGATGGAGCAAGCATCACATGAGGAGAAGAGAAGCAGCTGGACATGGTGCTAGACGTGAAGACATTCCATGGACGCGCGAGTGAGGAGAGGGACGCATGCGTGAAAGAAGGAGACGTCATCACCAGCGCCGGCCGCCACACCGGACGACCTGACGCCACGCCCGGCAGCACCAGCTGCCACACCGGACGACCAGTCTACGCCGGCCCGCTAAAATCCGTGGGCATTGACAAGTTAATCCCTTGTAAATTGGCGCCATTTGTGGGAACTAGAGGCGACAAGGAGCTGATCTCGATGGCACGTTCAAAATCGTCGGCTTCTTCGGTAGCAAGCAATGTGATGGATAGAGGTAAATGTATCGAAACTGATCTTGTCGATTTTGTTCCTCACCCACCCTCCCGTTTGGATGCATATGCGTATCTGGAGGAGCCTATGGAGATGACATTCGGAAGGTTCCACTTCGGCATCGAGAAAGAAGGATCGTATCGTCTCGAGGTTCCGACTTCGTCGGGATTGTCAGCGGTCAATTCCGATTTTTCGGATTCATCATCATCGTTCGAGACAGGCGATGAGGAGATTTCCCCGCCACGCTTCATCAAAACTACGGCAAGCGAAAAGCTCGTCAAGATCTTCGGCGACATGTCCTTCGAGTCGTCCGCGGACTCCGATATAAGCAGCGACTCGGACAGCATCGACAACTTCAGCTTCATCGACAGATCTACTATTGTTGGAGAGGTCTTCACCGATCTATATGACGGTGTCACCAATCCCGACAAATATCAAAATTCAAAATACCATCAAATTTATGCAATCGGAGATACAAGCCGACCACAGGAGGAGACATCAGAGAACTTCGATAACGCGTGAAATCCATACGTCGATCCCGCTGATCTTACGCGAGGTTTGGGAACCAAATATGTCGGACCTGGAACACGAGAGATGGTGCAATTTTCACAGGCAGTGTGGGATAGAGTCGCAAGAGCTATTGATGTCATAGAGCCAATGACTGTAAATGCGACAGCTGAAGAGTTACAAGCATATTAGACTCGCCCGTGCCAGGCGGGAGCTCGAAAAACAGAAAGTTGAGCTGGATAGGAGGCAAGCCGCGGCTTCTACGTCAAGCAGGCAAAGAGCGGAGTTGAGCCAACAATCAGGTACTTCGGGAGACAGTCATAGAGCAGCTCGAAATAGGGCAAGATCTCGGATGCAAAATATACCTGAGGCTGAAAGGGAGAACTTAGTTCAAAACCTCGACATGTCCTTGATACGTCCAAAACGTATCTACTTTCCCGAAAACTTTTGCTATTGTTTTGCCTCTAATTTGTGTATTTTGGATACAACTAACACGGACTAACACTGTTTTCAGAAGAATTGCCCTAGTGTCTCGTTTTTGTGCAGAAACTCAACTTTCAGGAAAATCCCCGGGATTAATTCCAATGGGCCTATTTTCATAGAAGAGGGACGGAGCCAGAAGACCAGAAGGAGGGGGGCCACGAGGCGCCCACCCCACCAGGCGGCGCGGCAGGCCCCTGGGCCGCGCCGGCCTATGGTGGCGGTGCCTGATACGTCTTCGACATATCGATAATTTCTTATGTTCCATGCCATATTATTGATGATATCTACATGTTTTATGCATACTTTATGTCATATTTATGCATTTTCCGGCACTAACCTATTAACGAGATGCCGAAGAGCCAGTTGCTGTTTTCTGCAGTTTTTGGTTTCAGAAATCCTAGTAAGAAAATATTCTCGGAATTGGACGAAATCAACGCCCAGGGGCCTATTTTCACACGAAGCTTCCAGAAGACCGAAGGAGTCATGAAGTGGGGCCACGAGGTGTGTTATCACCAGAATTTGACCGAGTCAGAGGTGGGCCGCGATCAAGATTGGGCTTGAAGAATATACATGGAAGGAATACATGGATCGGCCTTATATGCAAAGTTTGGGCTAGTTCGCCCGTGTATCTGTAATATAGTAGGATACGTGTTGGTTAGTTAGAGTTTGGCTCGTGCACGGTTGGGATTATTCCCACGTTAGAAAGTCTACGGACTATAAATATGTATCTAGGATTTATGAAATAAACAACAATCACGTTCACCACAAACCAATCTAGGCGCATCGCCAACTCCCTTGTCTCGAGGGTTTCTTCCGGATAAGGATCATGCTGCCTAGATACACGTCTATTCGTTGTTCATGCGTTGCTCGTACTGAAGCCTTTTTGATGGCGAGCAACGTAGTTATCTTAGACGTGTTAGGGTTAGCATTGTTCATCGTATCACATGCAATCGTCGTGCAACCCTGAGACGTCTAGCCGCCTTTACACCTATCTTAGGTGTGAGGGCGGCACCCCGCTTGATCATTATTTAGTAGATCCGATCCGTTATGATTGCTCCTTGTTCTTCAAGGATTAGTTTAATATCTGCATAGTTAGGCCTTACAAACGGGTTGAAGGATCCAGTAGCGCGTAGGGTGTAGTTTGCTAGCCCTAGACAGGATGTTCCGGGGATCAACCTCGTGTTGGTTTTTAGGCCTTGTCTAGGGTCGGTTTACGATCACCGTGCGTGGCCGCCAGGCTCAATCACGAGTAGGATGTTCCGATTATGTGGTGAAAACCCTAAATCGTAGTAGGTCGTTTTAGCTTTATTTTGATCAAGCAGGACCACCATATATTCGTACACCTCGTACGGATCATGGGTGAATCGGCTCTTTGAGCCGATTCACAGGACAACCTGAGAGCCGATCGAGGCTCGTATTTAATGTTTACGTGTATGCCATGCAGGAAACTAAGCGAGGCACATCCATCACCTTCCTGACCAGGTATAGGTCAGGTGGCACGCCCTTGCACCAGCATCGGACGTGCGTGCCGAGTCTTTGCGGGCCGTCGCTCGGAGGGACCGGGGGCCGGCCGCCGTTCCCGGGAGCCTCCCGGCTCTATTGTGTTGCCCGTCGCTGCTCGCCGGTGGGTTTCTGACCGCAACACATTCTGGCATGCCCGGTGGGACCATCTGCGACATCAACCGCATCGCCATCTACATCTGAGATGGCGGACGACACTCCAGTCACGTACGAGGATCTGACCGAGGAGCTCAAGAAGAAGTATGACGAGGTCAAAGCTATCCTCGAAGCCGACCTCATCGGCTCTTTTCACAGAACCCGCTCACATGGCATCAGGTGGAAAGGGTTCTCACCTGAAGGCGCTCGATGGAGTGGACCTGTCCGCCCCGTCAGAAGAACGCACCATGTCCCTGCATCAGGAGGTTAACTTCATGGTAGCTCATTCGCTACACCGCCATTCTGAGAGCCTGGTGAACACTTTGGAGCGTGTCGCTCTTCGGGTGATCCAGGAAATCATGAGGCATCAGTACTCTCCGTCAGGACCAGCTCTCGGGACTTACCAAGGAGAGATGCCACTCCAGTCCCGTCCACCGCTGCCATTCGCGTTGGCAGCACCAGAAGTGCCGAATTCACCGGCATACATCGTCTACAAGATCGGTGGTGACCCTAGTGACTACCAGTTCTTGCATGAGGCGCCTAAGGAGATTCCTCACGGATACACGTGCACATACGTGCTGCATCGCAGAATCGGGCACTCACAAACCAGATCGCAACAGCAGGGACTTCCTGGAACAACAGGAGGAAATTCGGGAACAGATCTTGAGAAGCGTACGTGGCTAGCTAAGTATGCCACTCCGACAAACCTCCAGAGCTCAGCTCCTGCAGCTTGGCTCGTAGCTGGAAAAGCAAGCATGGCTGGCTAAGTATGCCACTCCGGCGAATCTTCAGAGTTCGACTCGCAGCTCAAGACCGCGGATCGATCTACCATCCCGAGAGACCAGTTCGGCATGGTGCCGAAAAGGAGGACAATCGGCTATTCCAAGCCGTACCCCAACGAGTACGAGTTGATCCCGCTACCACCCAAATATCGGCTCCCTGATTTCTCCAAGTTTAATGGATCAGATGGTTCCAGCTCCATCGAGCATGTGAGCCGATATTTGGCACAAATGGCACGATCTCGGAAGAGATGAGCTGCGTGTGAGGTTCTTCGCAGATCCCTCACGGGATCGGCTTTCGGGTGGTACACGTCGCTGCCACCAGACTCAATCCGGACTTGGAAGCAGTTGGAAGAGCAGTTCCACATGCAGTATCACTCAGAGGCTTCCGAGGCTGGCATTGCCGATCTAGCACAAGTACGTCAGAAGCGTGAAGAAACTGTGGCAGAATACGTCCAGCGCTTTAGGACTGTTAGGAACCGATGTTATTCGGCTCGTGTGACTGAAAAGGAAGCAGTCGAGTTGGCAGTGGTGGGCCTTGCTTCACCAATCAAGGATATGGCCTCCCAAGCAGACTACCCTTCACTAGCGCATATGGTTCAGAAACTGACGTTATATGAACAGCGCCACCCAGACTTGTACCAGGACAAATTCAAGCGTGCGGTAGTCTTGGTTGAAGCGGATGAAGATGAAGGGTCCGCGGGAGATCAAGAGGTAGCAGTGGCTGAATGGACTCGGGGGGCAACCCCCATATCCTGCAAATGGGTTAAGCCACCAGGTCCGCCCAGAGGGTTTGATTTCGACGTAACTAAAATTGAGCAAATTTTTGACCTCTTACTTAAGGAGAAGCAGCTGAAGTTACCCGAAGGCCTCAAAATCCCCACGCAGACAGAGCTGAACGGAAAGCCATACCGCAAATGGCATAACTCGTTCTCCCATACCACCAACGATTGCAGGGTGTGGCGTCGCAGATCCAAATGGCGATAGAACAAGGACGTCTAATTTTCAACCAAGCACGCCATGAAAGTCGACACTCACCCCTTCCCCGCCGTTAACATGGTGGAGTACACTTACCCCGGAGGGTGCCGCCCAGATTCTCGTTCAACATCAACATGGTAGGACCTGGACACCACTCTGGTAAGGGCAGAGACGAGGGCAGCTGCTCTCGTAGCAAGGACACAGAGGAAGCCGTTCCACGCGATCGGCTCCATCACGATGGCAAGCGCTACATCACAGAGGGAGAAGTAAGGAATGTGAGATACCAGCGACCTCTCTCTGATCACCTCCTCAACAAGCATGTGAGTCAATATGACCAACGCCGACGACCCAACGACGATGGTGAAAGAGATCATCTGGCTAGAGACGCCAGGAGACATCGTCGGCATGATCGTGATGAGGAGAAGTACGAGCGCCGTGCCAAGGAAAAGCCAAGGGAGGAAGACGACGAGGATAGGCACTGGGACTGTCCCTTCTTCAGACACTGCTGGGATTCAGGAATGAGCCGATTGCCTACAATCGGCAACTGCCCAGAATGTAGACAGAAGAGGAAGGATGCAGCTAACGTGTCCGTGTTCCAACGTCTAGGGCCTCTCCCGCCTCGGAACTAGCACGCTGAGTCCCCTCGGGTGGAAGATCTCGAGGATTTGGAAGACGATGATGAAGAAGAAGACAGGTACCACCGGCCAAGGTGGTGCCCTGATGGACTCAGCCGTTCCCAAAAGCGTAGGGTTCAGCGACTGCGTGGCTTGGAGGAAGCCGAAAGGTTATACCTGCACACGCTAAGGAAGGCGCGGCCTGATCTGGCCGCGAAAATTCAACGAACCCTGGATGAAGAGGGTCGACCACAAAAAATGGAGTGGCGCCGCAAGCAAAGGAAAGCCGACGATGAAACATCGGCTGGCACAAACATGGTGTTCATCCTTCCGACGGAGTTTAGTGCTCCAGGATTAGACGAGGCACCCGTGGTACAACTTGACTGCGGCCCACGGCCAGTTATCTTTGAGAAGCCACGAGAAAGAAGCTACAGACATCTGAAGGCCCTGTACTTGCGAGGTTATATCAATGGGCAGCCTGTCAACAAGATGCTGGTGGACACCGAAGCGGCAGTCAACATTATGCCATACTCCATGCTACGTCGGTTGGGACGCTCTAGCTCGGATCTGATCAAGACCAACGTGACATTGAGCGATTTCAACGGCCAGGCGTCTGACGCACAAGGTGTTCTGAACGTGGATCTGACCGTAGGAAGGAAAACCATCCCTACGACGTTCTTTATTGTCGATAGCAAGAGCACCTATGCTGTCCTGCTAGGAAGAGATTGGATCCACGCCAACTGTTGCATTCCATCCACGATGCACCAATGCGTAATACAATGGGATGGAGATGAAGTAGAGGTCGTCCATGCAGATGACTCAGCCGAGATTTCAACGGCTGGCATGAACGCTTGGGAGACATCAGGCCAAGAGCCACTCTCAGGCATCAATTTGGACGACTGCGAGTGCATCGACGTGATAAAGGACGGGGTTAGGCTGGTCTTATCCACCGGCCTGACCGTCTAGCAAGAACAAACCTATGAACAAACGTGGCGAGGCCGATCCTTGGGATCGGCCCCCAAAGATCTATGGAGGAACATTGCAAAACCTTCATGGAGCGATTCAATCAACGTGGAGGCCGATTCCAGCAATCGGCCAAAATTATCCTCACCACACATTCTGCCTGTGTTCAACGTCGATCTAATGGGCAGCGGTTTTACGCCGGCTGATGAGCTGGAAAAATCAACATTGGTCCTACCAGAGCCGACGTTCAAATACAATGCCCTGGCTAACTACAGAGCCGATATCCGCAGTTACCTGGAAGATTCGGCTCGGGGGGGGCACCTAATCAGATGAACATGTGCAGATGAACATGTGTGCAGTGAAATATTGGGGGCCGATAGAAAAATCGGCCAGTAAAAAAAAATTCATGATATACAGCCGATGCACGGACATCGACTTTAGAGCTAAGAAACAAAGCCGATACACAGCCATCGACTCTAGTACAATTACACAGGAGCTACCCGCTGCGTGTTCAAGACGCGGATTTTCACCAAGTCGGTCTTCAGTTCAGCTGTGAGGCCTTCTGCTTCCTTGAGGGAGTGAACAATGAGAGCTTCCTCAGCTACAATGAGCCGATTTTGGTGCCCGAACCTTTTCTTCAAGGACTTCCAACCCTTTGCGCCAGTTCAGCAGTACTGTCGGAAGTCAGTTTTGGCATGCAAGGCAACCTTCTGCTCATTAGGCCGTTGGTGTTTTGTCTACAATATCAGCTTTCAGAGGAAGACAAGGTGATCGGCTCTGGTGTATCTACCGTTGGCCTGGCTAAGTTGGCTAAGTTTGCTAGGACCTCTGCATGGTGGCTGTCTCAATTGCCTGAGTTCAAGGCCCTTGGATTGAACTGTGTGTCCTCGCCACTGTTCTCACCTTGACTGAGGCTCGGGGGGCAGCTGGCCTGGTAGATGCTCTGTTTTAGAAGCCGATTGGGGTGTCATCGGCTGATCCTTCGTCGCAACCTTCTTCAAAAATGGTGAGTTCTTGCAGAAGAGGATCACTGGACCTGGTGGGAGGAATTTAAGGGCTCTCTTGAAGACTCCACATTATCCACCAGATCTCAAAGTCATCAGTTGAAGAATTGAAGGATGGATTGTGAAGAACCGATGTGTTGCTATCGGCTCATTGAGCATTGGCTAAGTGAACAATCGGCTAAATTAACTTAAAGGAAATCGGCAAAATCAAACTGGGGGAAATTCTTCATTGATAAATAGGATTTCTTACATAAAGAGCTGATCGCTCTCAAAAGGAAATACTAGGGGGTACATTGCCCCATCTACTACTGCTGATCCTATGCTAAGGGTCCTATCTACGGGCCGTCGCTGCCCTCGTCGTCGCCGTCGTCGCCGCTGTCGGCGCTACTCCCGGCGGGCTCGTCGTCGCTGCTGCAGCGGCCGCCGGCCGGGCCCTCGTTGTCCTCATCCTCCTCGTTAGCGTCGTCGTCGTCGCTGTCGAAGTCGCTGAGGTTCCCCGGCTAGGGGCAGAAGCGCTTGGCCGGCGGTTCGTCGGAGGAGGTGTCGTCCTCCTCCTCCTCCTCCTCGGGGGAGGTGAAGTCGTCACAGGAGAAGCGATCGTCATCGCTCTCCTCCTCCGTTTCCCCGTTGGCGAGGAAGCGGAGGTCACTTTCCCCGTCGGTCGAGGACTTGTCGTCCTCAGACCAGACGGAGAAATCATGACTGGATTCCTCCCCGGCTTCGATGGCGCGGCGGATGTTGGCCGCATGGGCCTCCTCCGGGTTCCACTCCGGCGTCGGCTCGCGGGAGGAGGAGGACTGGGTGAAAAGACCCGATGAGGCAGAGGAGGAAGAAGACATGGTGGCGCAGGAGGGCTTTTGGAGTGCTAATGCGAAGGGGATGAAGAAGCGAACTGTTTGGAGCGGTTAAGTAAAAGGGGATACAGTGGAAATTTAATGTCACAGCAGTTTCCGAGGAAGTGGTGCCCAGCAAAAAATATATTGCCAGGTCACGTGGAGAAGTTGAGAAGGCAAGGCATCATGATGAAGGATACTGCGACGGTTCTGCCACGACATGACCCGACGAAGAAAAGGCAGAGTGATTTTGGAATTATCAATTCCAAAACCAGGGGGGCATGTGTTATCACCAGAATTTGACCGAGTCAGAGGTGGGCCGCGATCAAGATTGGGCTTGAAGAATATACATTGAAGGAATACATGGATCGGCCTTATATGCAAAGTTTGGGCTAGTTCGCCCGTGTATCTGTAATATAGTAGGATACGTGTTGGTTAGTTAGAGTTTGGCTCGTGCACGGTTGGGATTATTCCCACGTTAGAAAGTCTACGGACTATAAATATGTATCTAGGGTTTATGAAATAAACAACAATCACGTTCACCACAAACCAATCTAGGCGCATCGCCAACTCCCTTGTCTCGAGGGTTTCTTCCGGATAAGCATCATGCTGCCTAGATCGCATCTTGCGATCTAGGAAGTACACGTCTATTCGCTGTTCATGCGTTGCTCGTACTGAAGCCTTTTTGATGGCGAGCAACGTAGTTATCTTAGACGTGTTAGGGTTAGCATTGTTCATCGTATCACATGCTATCGTCGTGCAACCCTGAGACGTCTAGCCGCCCTTACACCTATCTTAGGTGTGAGGGCAGCACCCCGCTTGATCATTATTTAGTAGATCCGATCCGTTATGATTGCTCCTTGTTCTTCAAGGATTAGTTTAATATCTGCATAGTTAGGCCTTACAAACGGGTTGAAGGATCCAGTGGCGTGTAGGGTGTAGTTTGCTAGCCCTAGACAGGATGTTCCGGGGATCAACCTCGTGTTGGTTTTTAGGCCTTGTCTAGGGTCGGTTTACGATCACCGTGCGTGGCCGCCAGGCTCAATCACGAGTAGGATGTTCCGATTATGTGGTGAAAACCCCAAATCGTAGTAGGTCGTTTTAGCTTTATTTTGATCAAGCAGGACCACCATATATTCGTACACCTCGTACGGATCATGGGTGAATCGGCTCTTTGAGCCGATTCACAGGACAACCTGAGAGCCGATCGAGGCTCGTATTTAATGTTTACGTGTATGCCATGCAGGAAACTAAGCGAGGCACATCCATCACCTTCCTGACCAGGTATAGGTCAGGTGGCACGCCCTTGCACCAGCATCGGACGTGCGTGCCGAGTCTTTGCGGGCCGTCGCTCGGAGGGACCAGGGCCAGCCGCAGTCCTGGGAGCCTCCCGGCTCTACTGTGTTGCCCGTCGCTGCTCGCCGGTGGGTTTCTGACCGCAACAGCCATACACCAGGGCGGCGTGGCCCAAGCCCTGGCCACGCCGGCCTATCATGTGGGGCCCCCGTGACGCCTCCTGACCTGCCCTTCCGCCTACATATAGTCTTCGTCGCGAAACCCCCAGTACCGAGAGCCATGATACGGAAAATCTTCCAGAGACGCCGCCGCCGCCAATCCCATCTCGGGGGATTCAGGAGATCGCCTCCGGCACCCTGCCGGAGAGGGGAATCATCTCCCGGAGGACTCTTCACCGCCATGGTCGCCTCCGGAGTGATGAGTGAGTAGTTCACCCCTGGACTATGGGTCCATAGCAGTAGCTAGATGGTCGTCTTCTCCTTATGTGCTTCATTGTCGGGTCTTGTGAGCTGCCTAACATGATCAAGATCATCTATCTGTAATGCTATATGTTGTGTTTGTTGGGATCCGATGGATAGATAATACTATGTTATGTTGATTATCAATTTATACCTATGTGTTGTTTATGATCTTGCATGCTCTCCGTTATTAGTAGAGGCTCTGGCCAAGTTTTTACTCTTAACTCCAAGAGGGAGTATTTATGCTCGATAGTGGGTTCATGCCTCCATTAAATCTGGGACAGTGACAGAAAGTTCTAAGGTTGTGGATGTGCTGTTGCCACTAGGGATAAAACATTGATGCTATGTCCGAGGATGTAGTTATTGATTACACCAGATGATACCTCGCGCGTTGCCGCGGATAAAATTATGTGTACAACTTGAGTTAAATCTTTGGTTTAACAAAAAAACATTGAAAGAGTGGCATAATAGAAAAGCAAGGGGAAAGTAAGGATTATATTGTGCACATACATATTATTTTTGGATTGATAAATGTTAGTTAGATCGATAAAAATGAATCACCAATATATTGTTTGTGAAGAATAGCAGAAGCTAGTATCCAATCATTTATAATTGTTGTGTATATCGAAGAACAAAATGTAGAAATTTCATATGCACATGGAAATACTAAGATATTTTGTAACCAATTGCATTCATTTACAATCAATGAAATGCTACCATTGAAAAAAAATGATTCAGACAAAATACATGAAGATACATGCAGTTACAATCAATGCTAGTATTGACAAAAGAAGGATATTAGACAACCAAAGTAAGATATGGAAGGTCATGTATTGAGATCATGCCTTGATTGAGATACTCTTAAGACCTGGTCAAACATATAGGATTGGGGAGTGGGAGTGATAGTTTGAGCACGAAGCCAGCTAGCTCTGAAGTTAAATATATGAAAAACTTCTTGGTATTTCTGTCTTTCCTACACACACAAACACAAAGAATCGTTTGTGTAAAATTAATTATATGTAATTTAGTAGCAGTGTACCTGCCGAGTACCTACAGGAACAATAGTACTATGTAAAGACTAAGTTGCAAAGTTGAAACAGACCATCAATAAATAATACAAATATGAGCCATCACCCATCAGTATATGCACCAGCCTCCTATTTTTTCCTATGTTCTAACACCAAGTGTGAAGTCCAAAAACTCTGCAAAAAGCAAGTGTAAAGTCGAACCAACCATCATAGGCCTAGCCTCCATATTTCAGAAATAAAGATACATAATACTACAATAGAAACAGTAATAAACAGGAAAAGGGCATCTCGCTGATGCTCCTCTGGTACATCGCTGCTGCTTGTGAAGTATTGCCATTTTGTAGGAATAAACAGGAAAGGTAGTCTCGTTGACGGACTGGGTGACAAACCTACGAAGCAAGCCAGTATATCAGCACCAGCGGCAGTGAGCCTGGACAATCGGGACTGAAAATACGTCCCACCTTCAAGTTGAGTTTCAAAGGCAGACCTAAAACTGAGCATAGGTGCAGAATGCACTAACGACGAAGGTGAAAAAGATATAAAGGATGACTCACCAGTGGCGTTTGAGATTTTGATCATAGCAGATGCGTTGTCATCTTGCTGCGATGGAGCGATGAGAACGGATCTGCTCCACTGCTTATAATGGGGAAGAAAGCCTCCATTGCCCATCGGTTACTCTTGGATAGAGGATATGAAGAGGCAAAATACTTTAATTCTGAGATTTATTGAGTGGGAGTTTAATGCGTTAAAAACTGTCCAAATAAAAGATGGCGTCCTGGCGAACCAGTGAGAACTGCTTGAAATAGTGGTTTTGCATCATTGCATGCGGTGTACGTAGTAAAGAAAAACTGGTTGTGAATGGAAGCCAAATCAATAAGTAAAGTGGATATATGATGATGTGGCACTATGATGAGGTGGGTAGCTTGCATGTTGAGAGAAATCATCTTAGTGGGTTGCTCCTATTTAGATATTATAGATTACGCACCATACTTAATGCAATTGTCTGTTGTTTGCAACTTAATACTGGAAGGGGTTCGGATGATAACCTGAAGGTGGACTTTTTAGGCATAGATGCATGCTGGATAGCGGTCTATGTACTTTGTCGTAATGCCCAATTAAATCTCACTATACTCATCATATCATGTATATGCATGGTCATGCCCTCTCTATTTGTCAATTGCCCAACTGTAATTTATTCACCCAACATGCTATTTATCTTATGGGAGAGACACCTCTAGTGAACTGTGGACCCCGGTCCATTCTTTTACATCGAATACAGTCTACTGCAATACTTGTTCTACTGTTTTCTGCAAACAATCATCATCCACACTATACATCTAATCCTTTGTTACAGCAAGCCGGTGAGATTGACAACCTCGCTGTTTCGTTGGGGCAAAGTACTTTGGTTTTGTTGTGCAGGTTCCACGTTGGCGCCGGAATCCCTGGTGTTGCGCCGCACTACATCTCGCCGCCATCAACCTTCAACGTGCTTCTTGGCTCCTACTGGTTCGATAAACCTTGGTTTCTTACTGAGGGAAACTTGCTGCTGTACGCATCACACCTTCCTCTTGGGGTTCCCAACGGACGCGTGTTGAACGGAAAGACATACGTCAACTACGCGCAGCAAGCAAAATTTCTGGCGCCGTTGCCGGGGAGATCAAGACACGCTGCAAGGGGAGTCTCCACAATCCAATCTCTTTACTTTGTTTTTGTCTTGCTTTATTTTATTTACTACTTTGTTTGCTGCACTAAATCAAAACACAAAAAAATTAGTTGCTAGCTTTACTTTATTTACTTTCTTGTTTGGTATATCAAAAAAACACAAAAAATTAGTTACTTGTTTTACTTTACTTAATTACATGCATGCTTTTATTTCAATAGTTAGGCTTAAAGGAAAACAACAAAAATATTAGAGATCTTTATAGTATTTATCTTAAGTTAGGACATGAGGTGTTTGAAGAGAAAATTAAAAAACCTATGGAACTTTATATGCGTGCTAATGGCAATGTTATTAGTATGAATGCTTTGAACACTATTATTGCTAATGCTATGGAAGAATTTAAGCTTGGGGAAGCTGGTTTTGATGAGCATGATATTTTTAGTCCCCCAAGCATGGAGGAGAAAATTTACTTTGATGACACTTTGCCTCCCATTTATGATGATAGTGGTATTTTGGTGCCACCTACTATTGAGGATAAAGTTTATTATGATTAAAATATGCCTCCTATATTTGATGATGAGAATAATAATGATAGCTACTTTGTTCAATTTGCTCCCGCTATTACTAATAAAATTGATTATGTTTATGTGGAGAGTAATAATTTTATGCATGAGACTCATGATAAGAATGCTTTATGTGATAGTTATATTGTTGAGTTTGCTCATGATACTACTGAAAGTTATTATGAGAGAGGAAAATATGGTTGTAGAAATTTTCATGTTACTAAAACACCTCTCTATGTGCTGAAATTTTTGAAGATACACTTGTTTTATCTTCCTATGCTTGTCACTTTACTCTTCATGAACTTGTTTATTTACAAGATTCCTTTTCATAGGAAGCATGTTAGGCTTAAAGTTGTTTTGAATTTGCCTCTTGATGCTCTCTTTTGCTTCAACTACTATTTTTTGAGAGTGCATCATTAAAACTGCTGAGCCCATCTTAATGGCTATAAAGAAAGAACTTCTTGGGAGATAATCCATGTGTTTATTTTGCTACAGTAACTTTGTTTTATATTTGAGTCTTGGAAGTTGTTACTACTGTAGCAACCTCTCAGTATCTTAGTTTTGTGCATTGTTGTGCCAAGTAAAGTCGTTGATAGTAAGGTTCATACTAGATTTGGATTACTGCGCAGAAACAAATTTCTTTGATGTCACGAATCTGGGCCTAATTCTCTGTAGGTAACTCAGAAAATTATGCCAATTTACATGAATGATCCTCAGATATGTACGCAACTTTCATTCAATTTGAGCATTTTCATTTGAGCAAGTCTGTTGCCTCAATAAAATTCATCTTTACGAACTGTTCTGTTTTGACAGATTCTGCCTTTTATTTCGCATTGCCAGTTTTGCTATGCTTGATGGATTTTTCTATTCCATCGACTTTCAGTAGCTTTGTGCAATGTCCAGAAGTATTAAGAATGATTATGTCACCTCTGAACATGTAAATTTTGATTGTGCACTAACCCTCTAATGAGTTGTTTTGCGTTTGGTGTGGAGGAAGTTTTCAAGGATCAAGAGAGGAGGATGATACAATATGATCAAGGAGAGTGAAAGCTCTAAGCTTGGGGATGCCCCGGTGGTTCACCCTTGCATATTTCAAGAAGACTCAAGCGTCTAAGCTTGGGGATGCCCAAGGCATCCCCTTCTTCATCGACAACATTATCAGGTTCCTCTACTGAAACTATATTTTTATTCCATCACATCTTATGCACTTTGCTTGGAGCGTCGGTTTGTTTTTGTTTTTTGTTTTGTTTGAATAAGTTGGATCCTAGCATTCTTTGTGTGGGAGAGAGACACGCTCCGCTGTTGCATATGGACAAATATGTCCTTAGGCTTTACTCATAGTATTCATGGCGAAGGTTGAATCTTCTTCGTTAAATTGTTATATGGTTGGAATCGGGAAATGCTACATGTAGTAATTGCTAAAATGTCTTGGATAATGTGATACTTGGCAATTGTTGTGCTCATGTTTAAGCTCTTGCATCATATACTTTGCACCCATTAATGAAGAAATACATAGAGCTTGCTAAAATTTGGTTTGCATAATTAGTCTCTCTAAGGTCTAGATAATTTCTAGTATTGAGTTTGAACAACAAGGAAGATGGTGTAGAGTCTTATATGTTTACAATATGTCTTTTATGTGAGTTTTGCTGCACCGGTTCATCCTTGTGTTTGTTTCAAATAGCCTTGCTAGCCTAAACCTTGTATCGAGAGGGAATACTTCTCATGCATCCAAAATCCTTGAGCCAACCACTATGCCATTTGTGTCCACCATACCTACCTACTACATGGTATTTCTCCGCCATTCCAAAGTAAATTGCTTGAGTGCTACCTTTAAATTTCTATCCTCTACCTTTACAATATATAGCTCATGGGACAAATAGCCTAAAAACTATTGTGGTATTGAATATGTACTTATGCACTTTATCTCTTATTAAGTTGCTTGTTGTGCGATAACCATGTTCCTGGGGACGCCATCAACTACTCTTTGTTGAATATCATGTGAGTTGCTATGCATGTCCGTCTTGTCTGAAGTAAGGGAGATTTACCACTTATTTAATGGTTAGAGCATGCATAATGTTAGAGAAGAACATTGGGCCGCTAACTAAAGCCATGATCCATGGTGGAAGTTTCAGTTTTGGACAAATATCCTCAATCTCATATGAGAATATTAATTGTTGAATGCTTAAGCATTAAAGAGGAGTCCATCATCTGTTGTCTATGTTGTCCCGGTATGGATGTCTAAGTTGAGAATAATCAATAGCGAGAAATCCAATGCGAGCTTTCTCCTTAGACCTTTGTACAGGCGGCATAGAGGTACCCCTTTGTGACACTTGGTTAAAACATATGTATTGCAATGATAATCCAGGTAATCCGAGCTAATTAGGATAAGGTACGGGCACTATTAGTATACTATGCATGAGACTTGCAACTTGTAGGATATAATTTACATAACACATATGTTTTATTACTACCGTTGACAAAACTGTTTCTTGTTTTCAAAACCAAAGCTCTAGCACAAATATAGCAATCAATGCTTCCCTCTGCGAAGGGCCTTTCTTTTACTTTTATGTTGAGTCAGTTCACCTATTTCTCTCCATCTCAAGAAGCAAACACTTGTGTGAACTGTGCATTGATTCCTACATACTTGCATATTGCACTTGTTATATTACTTTACATTGACAATATCCATGAGATATACATGTTACAAGTTGAAAGCAACCGCTGAAACTTAATCTTCCTTTGTGTTGCTTCAATACCTTTACTTTGATTTATTGCTTTATGAGTTAACTCTTATGCAAGACTTATTGATGCTTGTCTTGAAAGTACTATTCATGAAAAGTCTTTGCTTTATGATTCATTTGTTTACTCATGTCATTACCATTGTTTTGATCGCTGCATTCATTACATATGCTTACAATAGTATGATCGAGGTTATGATGGCATGTCACTCCAGAAATTATCTTTGTTATCGTTTACCTGCTCGGGACGAGCAGGAACTAAGCTTGGGGATGCTGATACGTCTCCGACGTATCGATAATTTCTTATGTTCCATGCCACATTATTGATGATATCTACATGTTTTATGCATACTTTATGTCATATTTATGCATTTTCCGGCACTAACATATTAACGAGATGCCGAAGAGCCGATTCTTGTTTTCTGCTGTTTTTGGTTTCAGAAATCCTAGTAAGGAAATATTCTCGGAATTGGACGAAATCAACGCCCAGGGGCCTATTTTCACACGAAGCTTCCAGAAGACCGAAGGAGTCATGAAGTGGGGCCACGAGGTGGCCAGACACCAGGGCGGCGCGGCCCAAGCCCTGGCCGCGCCGGCCTATCGTGTGGGGCCCCCGTGACGCCTCCTGACCTGCCCTTCCGCCTACATATAGTCTTCATCGCGAAACCCCCAGTACCGAGAGCCACGATACGGAAAACCTTCCAGAGACGCCGCCGCCGCCAATCCCATCTCGGGGGATTCAGGAGATCGCCTCCAGCACCCTGCCGGAGAGGGGAATCATCTCCCGGAGGACTCTTCACCGCCATGGTCACCTCCGGAGTGATGAGTGAGTAGTTCACCCCTGGACTATGGGTCCATAGCAGTAGCTAGATGGTCCTCTTCTCCTTATGTGCTTCATTGTCGGGTCTTGTGAGCTGCCTAACATGATCAAGATCATCTATCTGTAATGCTATATGTTGTGTTTGTTGGGATACGATGGATAGAGAATACTATGTTATGTTGATTATCAATTTATACCTATGTGTTGTTTATGATCTTGCATGCTCTCCGTTATTAGTAGAGACTCTGACCAAGTTTTTACTCTTAACTCCAAGAGGGAGTATTGATGTTCGATAGTGGGTTCATGCCTCCATTAAATGGGGACAAAGGACAGTAAAGTTCTAAGGTTGTGGATGTGCTGTTGCCACTAGGGATAAAACATTGATGCTATGTCCGAGGATGTAGTTATTGATTACATTACGCACCATACTTAATGCAATTGTCTGTTGTTTGCAACTTAATACTGGAAGGGGTTCGGATGATAACCTGAAGGTGGACTTTTTAGGCATAGATGCATGCTGGATGGCGGTCTATGTACTTTGTCGTAATGCCCAATTAAATCTCACTATACTCATCATATCATGTATGTGCATGGTCATGCCCTCTCTATTTGTCAATTGCCCAACTGTAATTTGTTCACCCAACATGCTATTTATCTTATGGGAGAGACACCTCTAGTGAACTGTGGACCCCGGTCCATTCTTTTACATCGAATACAATCTACTGCAATACTTGTTCTACTGTTTTCTGCAAACAATCATCATCCACACTATACATCTAATCCTTTGTTACAGCAAACCGGTGAGATTGACAACCTCGTTGTTTCGTTGGGGCAAAGTACTTTGGTTGTGTTGCACAGGTTCCACGTTGGCACCGGAATCCCTGGTGTTGCGCCACACTACATCTCGCCGCCATCAACCTTCAACGTGCTTCTTGGCTCCTACTGGTTCGATAAACCTTGGTTTCTTACTGAGGGAAACTTGCTGCTGTACGCATCACACCTTCCTCTTGGGGTTCCCAACGGACGCGTGTTGAACGGAAAGACATACGTCAACTACGAGAAGCAGCGCCTCGGCCAGCCTCTGACGCCCCCCTTTCGACTACTTAACGGTTTCGACCTAAAACCGCATGGGGGTTAGACGAAATCGCCAGAAGACATCCAGAACACCGCCGCCATCGCGAAACTCCGTCTCGGGACCAGAAACTCCGTTCTGGCACTCCGCTGGGACGGGGAATTGGAGGGGATCATCGCCATCATCACCACCGACGCCTCTCCATCGACCAGCCATGTTTCCCCCATCCATGTGTGAGTAATTCCCCCGATGTAGGCTGAAGGGGGTGGTAGGGATTGGATGAGATTGGTCATGTAATAGCATAAGATTGTTAGGGCATAGTGCCTAGTGTCCATAATTGGTACTTTTATGATATTGTTGCAACTTGTTATGCTTAATGCTTGTCACTAGGGCCCGAGTGCCATGATCTCAGATCAGAACATGTTATGAATTCATGATGATATTCATTGCTTTATGATATTACCTGCAAGTTGTATACATGTATTGCTATCCGGAACCCGAGGCCCCAAAGTGACAGAAATTGGGACAACCGGAGGGGAAGGCGGTGATATGAGGATCACATGTGTTCACGGAGTGTTAATGTTTAGCTCCGGTGCTCTATTAAAAGGAGTACCTTAATTTCCAGTAGATTCCATAGAGGCCCGGCTGCCACCGGCTGGTAGGACAAAAGATGTTGCGCAAGTTTCTCATTGCGAGCACGTACGACTATATACGGAACACATGCCTATGGATTGTTTAGTACTTGGATACTGTTTTATTACTATCTACAAATGCCCTGCTTTGATTGTTACATGAGTTTCTCTCATCCATGCAGCGCCCGTTCATCCATCCCTGTGCTTACAGTATTTTAATCCTATTGTTTACTATAATCACTACTGCTGTCTTTGTTACACTGCTGTTGATATTTCACTACTGCTACTGCTATAAACTGTTGCTACTGATAAACTCTTGCGAGCAAGTCTGTTTCCAGGTCAGCTGAATTGACAACTCCGCTGTTAAGGCTTACAAATATTCTTTGGCTCCCCTTGTGTCGAATCAATAAATTTGGTTTTACTTCCCTCGAAGACTGTTGCGATCCCCTGTACTTGTGGGTCATCAAGACTATTTTCTGGCGCCGTTGCCGGGGAGCATAGCTTTATTTGCAAGTTCACTTGGATTGATATTGTTCGCTGCAAATTCTCCATCATGGGTAAACCTCGCGATACTAAAGTCGCCATATTACCTTCCACTACAAGAAAAGGTACAACTCTGAGTACCTCTGCAGCTCTTGATTCACCATCTATGATAAGTCAACTTGTGTCACCACCACAAGCTTCACATGCTGGTACTTCTGCTGAATCTGAAAATTCTTATAATTTTGATGATGCTTCTGTTGTGGTTGATGATAGTGGTTCGTTAGGATCTTTTCTAGATGCTACAATTGCTAGGTCTAGACAAATTGAAAATACTGGAACTCCTAATGAAAATACTGTTACACCTGTTAATTCACCTGAGTCTGTTGAATACTCTACTGATGATCTTGATGAAGATTATGTGGAACTTGATGATGATTTTATTGTTAAATGCAATGCTACTACTGGTACGAGTAATATTAAAAAGCTTCTTGCACAACATACTGTTAGATATAAACTGTCTCCTGATCCTAAATTTGCCACATCTCCTATAAACCTTAAGGATAAGGATTATGATTTTTCTCTTGATTTATCTCATATATCTATTGTTGAGAAAACACCTTTTTGTGGTACTGAAAAAGAAAGTGTTGTAGAACACATGATTGAGCTGTCTACTTTCAGTAGCTTGTTTTCTGATGATATCAAGAAGCGTATTTATTTTGTTGCTAAATTTTTTCCTTTCTCATTAAAGGATGATGCTAAAACTTGGTATAATAGTTTGCCTCCTGATTTTATTGATAGTCCAAGTGGTTTGCTTGATGTTTTCTTCCGGAAATATTTTCCTGCTAGTGCTCAACATATTGCTTTGCAGAAAATTTATAGTTTTGACCAGGAAGATGGAGAGAAATTGCCCGAAGCTTGGGCAAGATTTTGCTCTCTTATCAGAGCTCGACCTGGACATGATCTGGAAAAGCATAATTTACTCGATATATTTTATAGTGGACTAACCATTGAGTGTAGGGAGTATTTGGATAGTTGTGCTGGTTGTGTTTTCAGGAAAAGAACTCCTGATGAAGCTGAAGAATTATTGGCTAGAATAGGCCGAAATCACGATGATTGGACTACACCTGAACCAACCCCGATGCCAATATTGAATAAGAGGGGTTTGATTGAATTAAATGATGAAGATATGAGGGAAGCCAAGAAATCTCTTAAGGAGAAAGGTATTAAATCTGAAGATGTGAAGAATTTACCTCCCATAGAAGATTTATGTAAGATAACTCCCCCTTCATCCATGATTGAGGTACACTCTCTTCAACGCTTTATTAGGGAAGATATTCCTTATTCAAAACCTCCTGCTCAATGCTTAGATGAGTTTGATAATTATGTTGTTAAGCAAGATAATTTTAATATGAGAGTAGAGAATCATTTAATGGAAAATTCTTGAGCTATTAGTGAATTGCATGATATTGTGGAGAGAACCTCCAATGATGTTAAGATGCTTGCTAAACATTTTCATATGGTTCAAACTCAAATTGATCAACTCACTAAAGTGCAAAATGACTTGTTAAAAAATAGTTCTAAAGAAAAACATGCGTATGAGGTAACAACTATAGGCGGTGTTTCTACTCAAGATCCTCTATATCCTGAAGGGCATCCCAAAAGAGTTGAACAAGATTCTCAACGAACTGAAACTAGTGCTCCTTCTAAGAAAAAGAAGAAGAAACATAAAACTGTTGTAGAATCCTCTGAGCCTGTTAATGATCCTAATAGTATTTCTATTTCCGATGCTGAAACTGAAAGTGGTAATGAACATGATAAAGATAATGATAAGAATTATGCTTCTGATAAAGAAGAGGTTGAAGATGAACCTGAAAAGCATGTTAAAAATAAAAAGTATACTAAAGAAGATTTTATTGCTAAGAAACATGGTAATGAAAGGGAACCTTGGGTTCAAAAGCAAATGCCTTTTCCTGCTAAGAAACTAAAATCAAAGGAAGAAGAACACTATAATAAATTTTGTGATTGGATGAAACCTTTGTTCTTGCAAATCCCTTTGACTGATGCTATTAAATTGCCTCCTTATTCAAAGTATATGAAAGATATTGTCTCTAACAAAAGGAAAATTCCTAATGAGGAGATTTCCACTATGCTTGCTAATTACTCTTTCAATGGCAAAGTTCCAAAGAAGCTGGGCGACCCAGGTATACCGACTATTCCTTGTTCCATCAAGAATATTTATGTTAGAATTGCTCTATGTGATTTGGGAGCAGGTGTTAGTGTTATGCCTTTTTCTCTTTATAAGAGACTTTATTTAGTAAGTTGATACCAACTGATATATCTTTGCAAATGGCTGATAAATCTACTGCTATTCCTGTTGGTATATGTGAGGATGTTCCTGTTCAAGTTACTAATAACTGCTTAATATTAACTGATTTTGTTGTGTTGGAAATGCCTGAAGATGATAATATGTCTATTATTCTTGGGAGACCTTTTCTTAACACTGCAAGGGCTGTTATTGATTGCAATAAAGGAAAAGTTACTTTCAATGTTGATGACAAGGAGCATACTGTTTATTTTCCCCAGAGGATTGATAAAGTATGTGGAGTTAATACAATTTCTAATGTGAGAACTATCAATGTGGGAGTTATTGATTGTCCTATATATGAACCTAAAGAAGGATATCAAAATATTATGATTGGATCCATATCAATTCAATACAAGGTAACATGATTGATTTGAGGTTTATTTCTTCTTATGTCATGTAAAATTTATTTGGTGGCAAGACTTGATCAACCTTGTTAACAAGTACATTTTATATGCATAAAGGAGCTAAACAACATTTCTTTCTTCTTCCACTTGTTTTACTTGCTGTAGTACTATTTGATTTGCAAGATGCTTTAGTTGTTTAGAGGTTTGAAAATCTTTTTCTGCCCTGTAATAATATTTTTAACACCCAGAAATGTGCATTTTTCAAAGTTTTCAAAAATTTACAAAGATTATACCGTTGGTCTTATTTTTCGAAGAGCTACCTGGGAGTGCCTGGGGCTGACCAGTGGGGCACCCCAGGGCTGCCCCCCATGTGCCGACGCGGCCAAGGAGGGGCGCGCCACCCTGTGGTGTGGGCCCCTCCTTGCCCCACTAAGTCATCTCTTCCTCCCATTTTACTCTCTCTCCCGAAAAAACTCGTACCAACTTTCTCTCACTCGTGTTTTTGCTCAAGAGCTCGGGATTCTTCGATCTCTTTGCTCAGCCCAGATTTATGTCTGAAATTTGACACATTTGCTCTCCGGTATGTGACTCCTCCGATCATCCAAATAGAATTTTGTTTGGTTGAGTATATCTTGAATATTTTGCTGCTGTAGGTAACATGTTAAGTGAGCTTGCATGCTTTTTCTAAGTTGTAAAAATTGGTTTTGATGCATGTTTAGTACTCTACCAAGTTCCTATAGTAGTTTCCCTCGATTATATGTCTCCAAATCAACTTTTATAATGTTTGTTGGAAAATTTCAGAAAATGGAGTGGAATAGGCACCAACTGAACCAATAAGAATTGGAGGTGCAAGAAGTTATGAGAGTTCACCGCGAAGAGGGAGTATACCCCTCTTACTACCCATGCGTTGATTTTATGAGGAGTGCAGGAATCTTGCGAGATGTTCAAAATCTGATTTCCAATGCAGGGTTGGAAAGTTTTGTTGTTGGTGAACCTTACCAATATGCAAAACTAACCATGTCAGTGGTGCAGGATTTTGAATTCAATTGGTCCCAACCTAACTCCATGGTTCGATACAAAATTTATAATAAAACTGTCAACTTGCCCTTTAATGATTTTTGTGCAGCAATTATAGTGCCACAATGGGGGTCATGCGAGAAGGTTAGGGGACCACCGCAGGAGCTCTTGAATCTATACAAGATGATCTGTCAAGGGAGAAGCTTCTCAGATGAGAGTGGTTAAATCCGTAGTATTCAACTCCCAGCTATTCGCTACTTTCCTTATTTCATCACCAAGTGCGTTCTCGCTAGAAAGAATGCAAATAAGTTATCTATCCAGGATTTGGCTTTCCTAGCTGCTGCATTGCAATGTGATAGGATTTATAATTTGGGTGCTTTGATAGCCTATAGACTTGCTACTAACCGTGAGAAGGGAGGAATTTGTGGATGTCTCATCGCCTCTCGTTTATTAGCTATGCATGGTGTAAAACCTCACCCTCTTGATGTTAAGCTCTCCATATAGAAACTTGACATTGTTTCTATGATTAAACATGACTTTGTTTCTGATTTGTCTAATATGAGTAACCTGTCTTACAAGATAACATTTTACAAGAAAAATTGGAGAACAACTAAGAAAACTGAAAGGCTAGTAGGATTGCCTGCACCTGTTTTGTTTAACCTTGATTCCAGGAAAAATTGGTCGGTCACAGAAGATGAATTAGATGCATACACAGAGGGAGATGGCCATCATGCAGGGGACGGCACAGAGGAGGCCGAGGAACCCCTTGACTTTTCATCCGATGCAGCAAGTTCCTCGCATCAACATTTTGGGCATGTGGAGCCTTCACCCTTTTCTTCTGCACAAGGAACTTATTATGACCACGTCATGTATGATCCACCGGCGTGGAACCCTGACCCTCGCTTGGGTTGAACTCCACTTAGGCCAAAAGCCTAATCTTGGGGGGAGATATGCCGGCATCACTCATTCATTGCATATTACAATTGCTGGATACTTGTACATACTTGTTTAGCTTCTTCAGGTGGTTTCTAATAAGAGGTAGATGATATTTGGGGAAGTGCTATTTGAAAACAGATTCTGGACTGATACCAAAAAAATTCTCAAAAACAGCCATAACGTTATTTTGCGAAGCCAATTTTTTTTCATGTTCCCAGGTTATTATCTAACTTTCATTAGTTGAGCACTTTTCGAGTTGAGCAGCGGAAGATTTTCGTAATAATCGATTACCGTACTGCTGTCAAGTTTGACGAATTTCTGCTACTTTGTGTTTATGTGACTCTTTTAGTTTTCATTCTTTTGTTTTTGCTTTGTTTCTTTCCCAAAACACAAAAAGACCAAAAATATTTCTGTTGTTTCTCTTTACCATTTGTTTATTTTGGTTTCTTGCTCCTATTTTGCTTTATTTGCTATCATTGGTTTGCTATGAGAAAATGCAAAAAGATTTGGATTTGCTTGCTTGTTTCCTTTTGTTCTTGTTTCCAATTCGAAAACACCAAAAATATTTGTTGTTCTTCTTTGGTTTTGTAAAGTTCATTATGGAGTTCAGCGGTCTTCGGTGGCTGGAGCTTGGTTTTCATTCCATATTATTCAAGCTACACAAGTGAAAGGCAATAATGACGATCTACGACAATTCGACTGTGGTGAGAGGCTGGTATGAACTCTATTTGTTTTCATTTTTGTACATATACTCATCCATGTGAGCATGCTTAGTTGGTTCATGTGAGGTATATGTCATTTAAGGAAGTCTAGTAGTTCATGATCTCTCATGTTCAGCTCCAATTTATTAATATGAGTAGCATGTCATAGATATTTGCTTGCATTGTTTTATTCATAAATAGGTATGACATTGTGGTATCCTCCTCTGAATAATTCACTTGAATCGACTTGGCACATGCTCACGCATGCATATGACTGAACAAAAGTCAATTAAGCCTTGATGATTTACTTTGCCTTAGAGTTCTTGTATCACTTTTATGCCTCCGTTAATTTATTTTGCCGCAAGCATGATTATGACAGTTATTGCTCTCTTGATTGTTGCTAGCCTTCACTTGTATTGAGCGGGAACGCTGCTCGTGCTTCCAAACCCCTGAAAACCAAGTTATTCCAAAGTGTCCACCATAAATACCTATGCATGGCATTTCAAACCATTCCAAGTAAATTCTCATGGGCTACCTTTAAACCTTCAAAATACTTCTCAATTTGTGTCGATGTTTTATAGCTCATGAGGAAGTATGTGGTGCTTATCTTTCAAACTTGTCATTTACTCCTGACAGACTTTCATCAATGGACTAGTGGCACATCCGCTTATCCAATAATTTTGCAAAAAGAGCTGGCAACGGGGTTCCTAGCCCCAATTAATTAACTTTCATCAATAATTCTCTTCACATGTTTTGCCCTGATTTATCAGTAAGCAACTTAATTTGCAAATAGACACTCCTCCATGGTATGAGAATGTTGGAAGGCACCCGAGGATTCGGTTAGCCATGGCTTGTGTAAGCAAAGGTTGGGGGGGAGTGTCATCCATAATGAAACCAAAATACGTGTGTAAACAAAAGAGAAGAGGGATGATTTACCTTGCTGGTAGAAATAACGTCCTTCATGGGAGCCTCTCTTGAAGTCTGGTTGACGAGGTAGTTGGAGTGCCCACTACCATTCATTGACAACAACAAACACCTCTCAAAATGATTTTACTCCTGTTTTAAAAATAAAAAGCTCTAAGGCATGTTAATCCCTGCTTCCCTCTGCGAAGGGTCAATCTTTTACTTTTACATTGAGTCACCATCCTTTCTTTGAGCACTTTCTTGAGAGCACAACTGTCATTCTTAGTATAATATGCTTGTCCCAAAATGTGATTAACTGTGGTATAACTTTGATGCTTTTATCTTTGACAATCTCTACTTCCAGTCTTTCCATGAAATTCAAAGGTGCCCGGGCATTTATGTTTTGCTGTACAAATACGGGAAAGCGAGATACCACTTTATCATATCCTTTTATGAACATTGCAATCTTGCTGATAGACATGATTCATGATGCTTATTATTAATTTGTTGGTACCTTTTCCATGATTGACACAGCTATTAGATGACTTTATTTGCATGTATCGTATTATGAATTGCCTAAGTACTTGTCCATATCATGAGAATATTTACATCATATGAACAAATGTGTTCGTGAAAGTTCTTTTATCGCAGTCAGTTGTTAACTGAATTGCTTGAGGACAAGCAATAAGCTAAGCTTGGGGGGAGTTGATACGTCCAAAATGTATCTACTTTCCCGAACACTTTTGCTATTGTTTTGCCTCTAATTTGTGTATTTTGGATACAACTAACACGGACTAACGTTGTTTTCAGTAGAATTGCCCTGGTGTCTCGTTTTTGTGCAGAAACTCAACTTTCGGGAGAATCCCCGGGATTAATTCCAATGGGCCTATTTTCATAGAAGAGGGACGGAGCCAGAAGACCAGAAGGAGGGGGGCCACGAGGCGCCCACCCCACCAGGCGGCGCGGCAGGCCCCTGGGCCGCGCCGGCCTATGGTGGCGGTGCCTCGGCCAGCCTCTGACGCCCCCCTTTCGACTACTTAAGGGTTTTGACCTAAAAACACACGGGGGTTAGACGAAATTGCCAGAAGACATCCAGAACACCGCCGCCATCGCGAAACTCCATCTCGGGACCAGAAACTCCGTTCTGGCACTCCGTCGGGACGGGGAATTGGAGGGGATCATCGCCATCATCACCACCGACGCCTCTCCATCGACCAGCCATGTTTCCCCCATCCATGTGTGAGTAATTCCCCCGCTGTAGGCTGAAGGGGATGGTAGGGATTGGATGAGATTGGTCATGTAATTGCATAAGATTGTTAGGGCATAGTGCCTAGTGTCCGTAATTGGTACTTTTATGATATTGTTGCAACTTGTTATGCTTAATGCTTGTCACTAGGGCCCGAGTGCCATGATCTCAGATCTGAACATGTTATCAATTCATGATGATATTCATTGCTTTATGATCTTACCTGCAAGTTGTATACACGTATTGCTGTCCAGAACCGGAGGGGAAGGCGGTGATATGAGGATCACATGTGTTCACGGAGTGTTAATGCTTTGCTCCGGTGCTCTATTAAAAGGAGTACCTTAATTTCCAGTAGATTCCCTAGAGGCCCGGCTGCCACCGGCTGGTAGGACAAAAGATGTTGTGCAAGTTTCTCATTGCGAGCACGTACGACTATATACGGAACACATGCCTATAGATTGTTTAGTACTTGGATACTGTTTTATTACTATCTGCAAATGCCCTGCTTTGATTGTTACATGAGTTTCTCTCATCCATGCGCCCGTTCATCCATCCCTGTGCCTACAGTATTTTAATCCTGCTGTTTACTGTAATCACTACTACTGTCTTTGTTACACTGCTGCTGATATTTCACTACTGCTACTGCTATAAAACTGTTGCTACTGATAAACTCTTGCGAGCAAGTATGTTTCCAGGTGCAGCTGAATTGACAACTCCGTTGTTAAGGCTTACAAATATTCTTTGGCTCCCCTTGTGTCGAATCAATAAATTGGGTTTTACTTCCCTCGAAGACTGTTGCGATCCCCTATACTTGTGGGTCATCAGTCCTTTATGTCGATCGACACGAGGGGGAATATTATTCCCAAAACACAAGAAGCAGGATACATGGCGACACAGGCTTTCATCCTGGCATCCAGGCCACCTCCCGGAGATCCAAGAGAAGCGTTGTATAACATGGCCATGGCAGGAGTTGGAGCCATGGGAACAGCATTCGCAAACACGCCTCCCGAAGGATCTGCAAAGCAAAATAGTCCACGACCTACTGCAGCGGTGCAAGATCCCGCGAGAACCAGTGGGGCAAGAGACGCAGCGACTCAAGCAAGGGTGGACAGAGCGTGACAAGACAGAAGGGAACGACGGCACTCACCAGAGGTTGATGAAGAGGATATGTGCGGGCTCCCGTGCTTTACGAGACGAGTCCGCAAAACTCGAGTTCCATCAGGGTTTAAGCTACCCGATAATTACAAAAAATTCGATGGCTTGCAAGATCCTGAGGATTGGCTAGTTGATTATCTCTAGATGGTAAAGCTGATGGGTGGAACTAGAGCAACAACCATGCAGAGCATTCAAGTACACTTGAGTGGTGCCACACGATCGTGGATAAAGAAGCTGTCTCCTGGGTCTATCGACAACTGGGAAAGTTTCGAGGATATATTCGTGAAGAATTTCCGATCCACGTGCAAGAAACCTGCATCATTGGAGCAGTTGAGGGCTTGCAGGCAGAAATATGATGAATCAATGAGGACGTATATCCAGAGGTGGAACATCATCAAAAACTCGGCGGAGAATATATCTGACGAGAGAGAAATAGATGCATTTGTTGCTGGTATTCGAAGTTGAGACTTCGTCGAGGATTTGGAACCAACCCAAAAAACAATAGCATCACTCATGGAGATAGCGAATCGGTGGGCGGATGGAGAAGATGTTGTTCACAACAAGCGGCACAGATCGCCGGAGGAGGACCGCAACCGAAACTTTCAAAATGACGACGATTTCCTCGACATTTCTCAAATTATGATGCTCCCGGCCAAATATCGGCTGGGTTTGGAGGAAACAGTGGAGGAAACAATCGCGATGATTATCAAAAAAGCGGCGAGCAGCGCAGTGATTAGAAGGATGGCTCCCGTCCCAGTAGATAAAATAATGGACCAAGGTTCCAGAGGCCGTATGTCTCACCCGAGGACCTCTTAAACGGACCATGCCAAATGCACTTTTACCTCGATAACAATGGAAAGAGGCAGTCAGGGCACTTGCAGAAGGACTGTCAAACTTTTCTAGCACTGCATAGATTTGCAGGGCATACCAACACACATGCAATGAATAGAAACCCATAAGGGCCAAGGAGTGAGATCCACCTCCACCCGCAATTACGGATGCAAATCGACAACATTTACAAATAGTGCCGGCTCCAAACCCACCTACTTATATCGACACCAATGGCGCGGTCTCGATGATTCAGAAAGCCAGGCCATCCAACATAGCTCATAAAGTAATTTCGCGACATGTGTTCATGGCAGAAAAAATGCCTCCACCAACAATCGAGTACCTGAATTGGTCGGGACAAGACATTGGCTTCACCATAGTGGACCACCTGCAGCAAGTTCCTCGACCAGGGCAATCAGCACTGATTTTACCAGCGGTGATCGCATGATTCGACGTTTCACGAGTATTCATAGATGGAGGCAGCAGTTTAAACCTTATGTACACGGATACATTGAGGAAAATGAACATATCCCTGGCAAACCTAAAACCAACTGACACACGTTTCCATGGTATCACACCAGACAAGCCGAGTTATCCGCTTGGGAAGATCAATCTCGATGTTCAGTTTGGAACCCGAGAGAATTACAGGATAAAAGGCTGGAGTTCGAAGTTGTGGATTTCCCGTCGCAGTATCACGCTTTGTTGGACGACCAACCTATGCCAGGTTTATGGCAGTACCACACTACACATACCTGTTATAGAGGCTCCCTATACCTAAGGGACCGATCACAGTAAAAGGCAGTTTCGCGCTAGCTGATAAGTGCGACAAGGATTTTCATCGATTGTCAGAGACTTTCGCGATGCAAGGAGAGTATATGGCATCAAGGTTAACAACTGACTATGATGTGCTGCCAGATGTAGGGAGGCCACTCAAGGAACCAACCTTTGACACTACCAAAGATTCTAAGGAGGTACAGATTCACCCGATAGATGCCAAGAAAATGACATCCATCGCAACAAACATGGACCTCACCTAGAAAAGCGCGCTCGTCGAGTTCCTCTGTGAGCGCTGGGAAATCTTCGCATGGTGTCCAGCTGACATGTCAGGAGTACCCATGGAACTTGCCGAGCACCACCTAAACTTGGATCCAATAGCGAGGCCAATTAAACAACCTTTGCGGCGTTTTTCGGAACCAAACCGCAAAGCTATGCTGTCAGAAATCAATTGACTCAGAGAGGCTGGTTTTTATCAAACAGTTACATACAGAGGCCACGTGGGTAGCTAACCCAGTACTGGTCCCAAAGAAAACATGAAGGTCCTTCGCATGTGCGTCGACTTCACGTGTCTCAATAAGCATTGTCCAAAGGATCACTTTCCCCTCCCAAGGATCGATCAAATTATCGACTCCACGGCAGGCTGTGAACGTCTTTCCTTCCTGGACGCATATTCTGGTTACAACCAGATCAGATTAAAAGAAGACGACGAGGTCAAAACAGCTTTTATAACACCTTATGGCGTGTTCTGCTATAGAACAATGCCCTTTGGATTGAAAAACGCGGGAGCAACATACCAGCGGATGATGCAGAAGTGTCTCGCCACACAGATTGGCAAGAACGTACAAGTGTATATCGACGATGTCGTCATAACAACAAAGAAGGGGTCAACTTTGATCGAGGATTTGAAGGAAACTTTCGATAACCTTGAAAAGTTCTGCCTCAAGTTGAACCCGACAAAGTGCTCTTTTGGCGTTCCTGCAGGAGAACTTCTCGGGTTCCTGGTTTCAGCAAGAGGAATAGAGGCCAATCCAGAAAAAATCCAAGCCATCGTGACGATGCGGAAGCCAACAAAGTTGAAGGAAATACAACTGCTGACTGGGCGAGTCGCAGCTTTAAGCAGATTTGTCGCTAGGCTAGTTGAAAAGGCGTTGCCGTTTTACGCTTTGATCAAACAAGGAGAGAAGTTCTAGTGGAACAAAGAAGCAGACAAAGCTTTCGAGAACCTTAAGCGCACAATCTCGACACCACCAATCTTGGTGGTGCCTAAGGAGAAGGAGCCTCTCCTGTTATACATCGCAGCCACGCCTCAGGTGGTTAGCACAATCCTTGTGGTCGAAAGAGAAGAAGAAGGAAAACTCCACGGAGTGCAGCGGCCGGTATACTTCATCAGCGAAGTCTTATCACCCTCAAAACAGCGGTACCCGCAGTACCAAAAGTTAGCGTATGGAGTTTTTACAACCGCAAGAAAACCGCGACACTATTTTTCGGCGCATCCGATAATAGTGGTCAATGAGGCGCCTTTATCCAACATATTAAACAATCCAGAAGCTACGGGTCGTGTCTCCCTTTGGGGAATAGAACTTTCCCCTCGGGACATCACATATGAGAAAAGAAAAGCAATAAAGTCACAGATCTTACCAAACTTCATTGCAAAGTGGATGGAGCTACAAAATACGGGACCTCCAGATTTGTCGAGAACTTGGACTATGAACTTCGACGGGTCCAAGAGACTAGAAGGAGCTGGAGCAGGCGTGATACTAGTATCACCTCAAGGCGACAAGTTGAAGTACGTGCTACGGATGACGTTTCCAAACGCATCTAATAACGAAGCAGAATATGAAGCACTTATACACGGGATGAAGATGGCGAAAGCTTGCGGTGCAACTCGATTAAAAATCTTTGGTGATTCATGATACGTCTCCGACGTATCGATAATTTCTTATGTTCCATGCAACATTATTGATGATATCTAAATGTTTTATGCATACTTTATGTCATATTTATGCGTTTTCCGGAACTAACCTATTGACGAGATGCCGAAGGGCCAGTTGCTGTTTTCTGCTGTTTTTGGTTTCAGAAATCCTAGTAAGGAAATATTTTCGGAATCAGACGAAATCAACACCGACGATCTTAAAATTCCCGGAAGCTTCCAGAGCACCGAAGAAGGGCCAGAGGGGAGCCAGGGGGGCCCCACCCCACAGGGCGGCGCGGCCAAGGGGGGGGGGGCGCGGCCAAGGGGGGGGCGCCCCCTAGTGTGTGGGCCCCCTGTGGCCCCTCCGACTCCGCCTCTTCGCCTATTTAATCGTCCTTGACCTAAAACCTCGACCCAGTTCTACGAAACCAGAGAAAACCATCCAGAGCCGCCGCCATCGCGAAACTCCAATTCGGGGGACAGAAGTCTCTGTTCCGGCACCCTGCCGGGACGGGGAATTGGCCCCGGAGCCATCTCCATCGCCGTCTCCACTGCCATCTTCACCGCCATCGCTGTGTCCATGATGAGGAGGGAGTAATTCACCCCCGGGGCTGAGGGCTCCGCTGTAGCTATGTGGTTCATCTCTCTCTCTTTGTGATCAAGTTGAATATCATCTATGTGCTACTCTAGTGATGTTATTAAAGTAGTCTATTCCTCCTCCATGATGTAATGTTGGCAGTGTTTGCATCATGAAGTACTTGGTATATGCTATGATTGTGATCTCTTGTGGATTATGAAGTTAACTATTACTATGATGGTATTGATGTGATCTATTCCTCCTTTCATAGTGTGATGGTAGTAGCGTGCATGCTATGTTAGTACTTGGTTTGGTCGTGTTGATCTATCTTGCACTCTAAGGTTATTTAAATATGAACATTGAATATTGTGGAGCTTGTTAACTCCGGCATTGAGGGTTCGTGTAATCCTACACAATTAGTGGTGTTCATCATCCAACAAAAGAGTGTAGAGTAGTCCTATTATGTGATCATTGTTGAGAGTGTCCACTAGTGAAAGCAGGATCCCTGGGCCTTGCTTCCAAGCATCGAATCTCCGTTTGTTTACTGTTTTGTTGCATGTTTACTCGCTGCCATATTTTATTCAGATTGCTATTACCAATCATACTCATTCATATTACTTGCATCTCACTATCTCTTCGCCGAACTAGTGCACCTATACATCTGACAAGTGTATTAGGTGTGTTGGGGACACAAGAGACTTCTTGCATTGTGATCGCAGGGTTGCTTGAGAGGGATATCTTTGACCTCTTCCTCCCTGAGTTCGATAAACCTTGGGTGATCCACTTAAGGGAAACTTGCCGCTGTTCTACAAACCTCTGCTCTTGGAGGCCCAACACTGTCTACAAGAATAGAAGCTCCCGTAGACATCAAGCACTTTTCTGGCGCCGTTGCCGGGGAGGAAAGGTAAAAGGGACTCATACTCCGGTTCCAGGTAACTAAGTACTTTTCTGGCGCCATTGTGTGTGTGCTCGAAGCTATTTCCTTTAGATCCTGCAATTGCATCTTTTTGTTTCTTGTTTTACACTAATTAGGCATAATGGAATACAACTATGAGCTTGTTAATTTATTTCCTAAGTTAAGACATGAATTGTGTGATGCGAAAATTAAAGAACCTATGGAGCCTCAATTGCATGCTAGTAGCAATGTTATTAGTATGAACGCAATCACTGCTAATGCTATGGATAAGTCTAAGCTTGGGGAAGCTAGTTTCTGTGATCTTTTTAGCTTCCCATCTTTAGGGGAGAAAATTTGTTCTGATAATGCTTTATCTCCCATATGCAATAACTCTAATGATGCTTGTGATATTCCACCAACTGCAAGCACTGCTTTCAAGATACCCATGAAAATTATTGAACGTGTTATTGATAACCGCTATGAAGGGGATGGAACTGTCCATCCTGGAGATCATTTACTGTTTCTGCATGAATTATGCGGGTTATTCAAGTGTGCAGGTATCTCTATGGATGAAGTGAGGAAGAAGCTATTCTCTGTTTCGCTGTCTGGTAAAGCGGCGCATTGGTATAAATTGTTGAAGAATAGTCATTCTCTTGGTTGGGAGGAAATTGTATCTCTCTTTTACTCTAAATTTTATCCTCCTTATGAAGTGCATATTGATAGGAATTATATTTATAACTTTTATCCTCGTGATGGAGAGAGTATTTCTCAAGCGTGGGCGAGATTGAAGTCACTAATGCTCAAATGTCCCATTCATGAGCTCCCCCGTAATATTATTGTTAACAATTTTTATGCGAGACTTTCAGGACAACACAAGGACTATCTGGATGCCTGTTCGGAGGGATCTTTCACAAGCAAGGAGGTTGAAGCTAAGTGGGATCTTCTTGATCGGATTGAGGAGAACGCTGAAGGATGGGAGAACAACAAAGGTAAAGAGTCAGGTATAAATTATGATTATGAATGCATTGAAGCTTTTATGGATACTAATAAATTTTGAGATATGAGTGCTACTTATGGTCTTGACTCTCAAGTTACTGCAAATCTTTATAAAGCCTTTGCTTCTCATTTTGAATTGCCTAAAAAGAATTTTGATAAGTATCATGAACCTTTTAAAGAGGCTTGCATGAAGAATGAAATTGTTGTTAATGATTGCAATAAGCATGCTCAAACTCCTAAGAATGCTATTTCCTATAAGCATGTTATTTTTTGTGGAATGCATAGACCTTGTGGAATTAATCAAATCAAAGATGAATATTGTATCCATCATATTAATGAAAAAACTAGAAAGTGGTTTAGGGCTCTAGATGATCTTGGTAAAAAAGTGTGTGCCCTCTATCCTTTTATTTGTGAACTTTGCCATAGAGTGGGTCATTTTAATTTTCAATGCTCCTCCAATGATAATTTGAACCCCATGAGTGCTACAAATTGGTATTGTGATGATGAAATTACTCCTAATCAGCATGATTAACTTACTTTATTTTTGTGGTGTGAAGAGCTCTGAAGAAAAATCTCTTTGTTACATATGAGTGATCTTGATATTGATGACGTCCTGCATGGGTGTTTTTCTTATTGCATTGATAATAGCCATACAAATACTTACATACAAAATATTTTAGAAGATGACACCTTGCCAAAATATGATAGGACCGCTGTGTGTTTTGAACTAATTAATGAAAAGGAGGAATCCTCCCAAGTTTCCTCTATTGTTTCTGAAAGTAAATCAGGTTATGCGGACAAGCCACCCTTCAAGCCTCTTCCTCCTAAAGAAGGGAACGAGGAGAAGGAAGAGAAGAAGAAGAAGAAGGAGAATAAAAAGAAAGAGGTAACGGCATATCCCCGCGTGAATGAGATAACGCTAGGTAACCGTAAGTATGTTGCTCCTAATGATTATTATGATAATGAATCTGAATACAATGATCTTCCTATGTCCTTTACATACATTAGTGATCATGATTTGAATGAGCACACTACTTTTGATATTGCAAATCTCTGGGAAACTAATTCTGAAAATGATGATGATAATAATTGCCATAGTATCAGTGCTATCCATGCTTCCTCCCATAATGATATAGAAAGCTCTAAGCTTGGGGAAGAGGTGTTTGAAAATTCTTTTGCTACTGATCATTATGTGTTTGATACATCTCCTTCTAATAACAATGGTGGTATGGTCACAGATAAACCGACTGTGAAAGATAACTATTCTATTTCTTATGATAACACTGTGCCTCCGACCTTTGATGATTATTATAAAGAATGCTATGATATAGGTTATAACTATCCTTATGAAACTTGTCATAGTCATGATTGGATTACCAAAAACAATTCCCTTAATATGCAACTTGTTTACCATGTTCAAATTCTTGATAATAATCCTGCCCCAATTACTATTAATGAGAAGAACTCTTCTTATGCCAAAATTAATGATACTTCTATGCATATGAACCATGATAAGAATGTTTTAAGTGATGGGTATATTGTGGATTTCATCAATGATGCTACTGAAAGTTATTATGAGAGAGGGAAACATGGTTATAGGCATCTTAATAATATTAAGTTTCCCCTCTTTATGTTGAGAATCTCAAAGTTACTCATGTTCTATCCTCTTATGCTTGTCACTTTGTTCTTCATGAATTCATTTGTGTACAAGATTCCTTTGCATAGGAAGTGGGTTAGACTTAAATGTGTTTTGAATTTGCTTCTTGATGCTCTCTTTTGCCTCAACTCTTATTTCTTGGGAGTGCATCATTGAAATTATTTAGCCCATCTTAATGGCTATAAAGAAAGAACTTCTTGGGAGATAACCCATGTGTTTATTTTTCTACAGTAACTTTGTTTTATATTTGAGTCTTGGAAGTTGTTACTACTGTAGCAACCTCTCCTTATCTTAGTTTTGTGCATTGTTGTGCCAAGTAAAGTCTTTGATAGTAAGGTTCATACTAGATTTGGATTACTGCGCAGAAACAGATTTCTTGCTGTCACGAATCTGGGCCTAATTATCTGTAGGTAACTCAGAAAATTATGCCAATTTACATGAGTGATCCCCAGATATGTACGCAACTTTCATTCAATTTGAGCATTTTCATTTGAGCAAGTCTGTTGCCTCAATAAAATTCGTCTTTACGGACTGTTCTGTTTTGACAGATTCTGCCTTTTATTTCGCATTGCCTCTTTTGCTATGTGGGATGGATTTTTTTGTTCCATTAACTTCCAGTAGCTTTGAGAAATGTCCAGAAGTGTTAAGAATGATTGTGTCACCTCTAAACATGTGAGTTTTTGATTATGCACTAACCCTCTAATGAGTTTGTTTCGAGTTTGGTGTGAAGGAAGTTTTCAAGGGTCAAGAGAGGAGGATGATATACTACGATCAAGAAGAGTGAAAATTCTAAGCTTGGGGATGCCCCGGTGGTTCACCCCTGCATATTTCAAGAAGACTCAAGCGACTAAGCTTGGGGATGCCCAAGGCATCCCCTTCTTCATCGACAAATTATCAGGTTCCTTATTTTGAAACTATATTTTTATTCGGTCACATCTTATGTACTTTACTTGGAGCGTTTTTGTTTTTGTTTTTGTTTGAATAAATGCTTGTGTGGGAGAGAGACACGTTCCGCTGGTTCATATGAACATATATGTTCTTAGCTTTTAATTTTCTTGGCGAAGGTTGAAACTGCTTCGTTAATTTGTTATATGGTTGGAATCGGGAAATGCTACATGTAGTAATTTGTAAAATGTCTTGGATAATGTGATACTTGGCAATTGTTGTGTTCATGATTAAGCTCTTGCATCATATACATTGCACCTATTAATGAAGAAATACATAGGGCTTGCTAAAATTTGGTTTGCATAATTGGTCTCTCTAAGGTCTAGATAATTTCTAGTAAAGAGTTTGAACAACAAGGAAGACGGTGTAGGGTCTTATAATGTTTAAAATATGTCTTTTATGTGAGTTTTGCTGCACCGGTTCATCCTTGTGTTTGTTTCAAATATCCTTGCTAGCCTAAACCTTGTATCGAGAGGGAATACTTCTCATGCATCCAAAATCCTTGAGCCAACCACTATGCCACTTGTGTCCACCATACCTACCTACTACATGGTATTTCTCCGCCATTCCAAAGTAAATTGCTTGAGTGCTACCTTTAAAATTTCTATCCTTTACCTTTGCAATATATAGCTCATGGGACAAATAGCCTAAAAAACTATTGTGGTATTGAATATGTACTTATGCACTTTATCTCTTATTAAGTTGCTTGTTGTGTGATAACCATGTTCCTGGGGACGCCATCAACTACTCTTTGTTGAATATCATGTGAGTTGCTATGCATGTCCGTCTTGTCTGAAGTAAGGGAGATTTACCACTAGAATGGTTAGAGCATGCATAATGTTAGAGAAGAACATTGGGCCGCTAACTAAAGCCATGATCCATGGTGGAAGTTTCAGTTTTGGACAAATGTCCTCAATCTCATATGAGAAAATTAATTGTTGAATGCTTATGCATAAAAGAGGAGTCCATTATCTGTTGTCTATGTTGTCCCGGTATGGATGTCTAAGTTGAGAATAATCAATAGCGAGAAATCCGATGCGAGCTTTCTCCTTAGACCTTTGTACATGCGGCATAGAGGTACCCCTTTGTGACACTTGGTTAAAACATATGTATTGCAATGATAATCCAGGTAATCCGAGCTAATTAGGACAAGGTGCGGGCACTATTAGTATACTATGCATGAGGCTTGCAACTTGTAAGATATAATTTACATAATACATATGCTTTATTACTACCGTTGACAAAATTGTTTCTTGTTTTCAAAACCAAAGCTCTAGCACAAATATAGCAATCAATGCTTCCCTCTGCGTAGGGCCTTTCTTTTACTTTTTATGTTGAGTCAGTTCACCTATCTCTCTCCACCTCAAGAAGCAAACACTTGTGTTAACTGTGCATTGATTCTTACATACTTGCTTATTGCACTTGTTATATTGCTTTACATTGACAATATCCATGAGATATACATGTTACAAGTTGAAAGCAACCGCTGAAACTTAATCTTCCTTTGTGTTGCTTCAATGCCTTTACTTTGAATTATTGCTTTATGAGTTAACTCTTATGCAAGACTTATTGATGCTTGTCTTGAAAGTACTATTCATGAAAAGTCTTTGCTATATGATTCATTTGTTTACTCATTGCATTACCATTGTTTTGATCGCTGCATTCATTACATGTGCTTACAATAGTATTGATCAAGATTATGATGGCATGTCACTTCAGAAATTATCTTTGTTATCGTTTACCTGCTCGGGACGAGCAGGAACTAAGCTTGGGGATGCTGATACGTCTCCGACGTATCGATAATTTCTTATGTTCCATGCCATATTATTGATGATATCTAAATGTTTTATGCATACTTTATGTCATATTTTTGCATTTTCCGGAACTAACCTATTGACGAGATGCCGAAGGGCCAGTTGCTGTTTTCTGCTGTTTTTGGTTTCAGAAATCCTAGTAAGGAAATATTTTCGGAATCGGACGAAATCAACACCGACGATCTTAAAATTCCCGGAAGCTTCCAGAGCACCGAAGAAGGGCCAGAGGGGAGCCAGGGGGGCCCCACCCCACAGGGCGGCGCGGCCAAGGGGGGGGGCGTGGCCAAGGGGGGGGCGCCCCCTAGTGTGTGGGCCCCCTGTGGCCCCTCCGACTCCGCCTCTTCGCCTATTTAATCGTCCTTGACCTAAAACCTCGACCCAGTTCTACGAAACCAGAGAAAACCATCCAGAGCCGCCGCCATCGCGAAACTCCAATTCGGGGGACAGAAGTCTCTGTTCCGGCACCCTGCCGGGACGGGGAATTGGCCCCGGAGCCATCTCCATCGCCGTCTCCACTGCCATCTTCACCGCCATCGCTGTGTCCATGATGAGGAGGGAGTAATTCACCCCCGGGGCTGAGGGCTCCGCTGTAGCTATGTGGTTCATCTCTCTCTCTTTGTGATCAAGTTGAATATCATCTATGTGCTACTCTAGTGATGTTATTAAAGTAGTCTATTCCTCCTCCATGATGTAATGTTGGCAGTGTTTGCATCATGAAGTACTTGGTATATGCTATGATTGTGATCTCTTGTGGATTATGAAGTTAACTATTACTATGATGGTATTGATGTGATCTATTCCTCCTTTCATAGTGTGATGGTAGTAGCGTGCATGCTATGTTAGTACTTGGTTTGGTCGTGTTGATCTATCTTGCACTCTAAGGTTATTTAAATATGAACATTGAATATTGTGGAGCTTGTTAACTCCGGCATTGAGGGTTCGTGTAATCCTACACAATTAGTGGTGTTCATCATCCAACAAAAGAGTGTAGAGTAGTCCTATTATGTGATCATTGTTGAGAGTGTCCACTAGTGAAAGCAGGATCCCTGGGCCTTGCTTCCAAGCATCGAATCTCCGTTTGTTTACTGTTTTGTTGCATGTTTACTCGCTGCCATATTTTATTCAGATTGCTATTACCAATCATACTCATTCATATTACTTGCATCTCACTATCTCTTCGCCGAACTAGTGCACCTATACATCTGACAAGTGTATTAGGTGTGTTGGGGACACAAGAGACTTCTTGCATTGTGATCGCAGGGTTGCTTGAGAGGGATATCTTTGACCTCTTCCTCCCTGAGTTCGATAAACCTTGGGTGATCCACTTAAGGGAAACTTGCCGCTGTTCTACAAACCTCTGCTCTTGGAGGCCCAACACTGTCTACAAGAATAGAAGCTCCCGTAGACATCAAGCACTTTTCTGGCGCCGTTGCCGGGGAGGAAAGGTAAAAGGGACTCATACTCCGGTTCCAGGTAACTAAGTACTTTTAAGCGCCATTGTGTGTGTGCTCGAAGCTATTTCCTTTAGATCCTGCAATTGCATCTTTTTGTTTCTTGTTTTACACTAATTAGGCATAATGGAATACAACTATGAGCTTGTTAATTTATTTCCTAAGTTAAGACATGAATTGTGTGATGCGAAAATTAAAGAACCTATGGAGCCTCAATTGCATGCTAGTAGCAATGTTATTAGTATGAACGCAATCACTGCTAATGCTATGGATAAGTCTAAGCTTGGGGAAGCTAGTTTCTGTGATCTTTTTAGCTTCCCATCTTTAGGGGAGAAAATTTGTTCTGATAATGCTTTATCTCCCATATGCAATAACTCTAATGATGCTTGTGATATTCCACCAACTGCAAGCACTGCTTTCAAGATACCCATGAAAATTATTGAACGTGTTATTGATAACCGCTATGAAGGGGATGGAACTGTCCATCCTGGAGATCATTTACTGTTTCTGCATGAATTATGCGGGTTATTCAAGTGTGCAGGTATCTCTATGGATGAAGTGAGGAAGAAGCTATTCTCTGTTTATTTATGCAGTAAAGCGGCGCATTGGTATAAATTGTTGAAGAATAGTCATTCTCTTGGTTGGGAGGAAATTGTATCTCTCTTTTACTCTAAATTTTATCCTCCTTATGAAGTGCATATTGATAGGAATTATATTTATAACTTTTATCCTCGTGATGGAGAGAGTATTTCTCAAGCGTGGGCGAGATTGAAGTCACTAATGCTCAAATGTCCCATTCATGAGCTCCCCCGTAATATTATTGTTAACAATTTTTATGCGAGACTTTCAGGACAACACAAGGACTATCTGGATGCCTGTTCGGAGGGATCTTTCACAAGCAAGGAGGTTGAAGCTAAGTGGGATCTTCTTGATCGGATTGAGGAGAACGCTGAAGGATGGGAGAACAACAAAGGTAAAGAGTCAGGTATAAATTATGATTATGAATGCATTGAAGCTTTTATGGATACTAATAAATTTTGAGATATGAGTGCTACTTATGGTCTTGACTCTCAAGTTACTGCAAATCTTTATAAAGCCTTTGCTTCTCATTTTGAATTGCCTAAAAAGAATTTTGATAAGTATCATGAACCTTTTAAAGAGGCTTGCATGAAGAATGAAATTGTTGTTAATGATTGCAATAAGCATGCTCAAACTCCTAAGAATGCTATTTCCTATAAGCATGTTATTTTTTGTGGAATGCATAGACCTTGTGGAATTAATCAAATCAAAGATGAATATTGTATCCATCATATTAATGAAAAAACTAGAAAGTGGTTTAGGGCTCTAGATGATCTTGGTAAAAAAGTGTGTGCCCTCTATCCTTTTATTTGTGAACTTTGCCATAGAGTGGGTCATTTTAATTTTCAATGCTCCTCCAATGATAATTTGAACCCCATGAGTGCTACAAATTGGTATTGTGATGATGAAATTACTCCTAATCAGCATGATTAACTTACTTTATTTTTGTGGTGTGAAGAGCTCTGAAGAAAAATCTCTTTGTTACATATGAGTGATCTTGATATTGATGACGTCCTGCATGGGTGTTTTTCTTATTGCATTGATAATAGCCATACAAATACTTACATACAAAATATTTTAGAAGATGACACCTTGCCAAAATATGATAGGACCGCTGTGTGTTTTGAACTAATTAATGAAAAGGAGGAATCCTCCCAAGTTTCCTCTATTGTTTCTGAAAGTAAATCAGGTTATGCGGACAAGCCACCCTTCAAGCCTCTTCCTCCTAAAGAAGGGAACGAGGAGAAGGAAGAGAAGAAGAAGAAGAAGGAGAATAAAAAGAAAGAGGTAACGGCATATCCCCGCGTGAATGAGATAACGCTAGGTAACCGTAAGTATGTTGCTCCTAATGATTATTATGATAATGAATCTGAATACAATGATCTTCCTATGTCCTTTACATACATTAGTGATCATGATTTGAATGAGCACACTACTTTTGATATTGCAAATCTCTCGGGAAACTAATTCTGAAAATGATGATGATAATAATTGCCATAGTATCAGTGCTATCCATGCTTCCTCCCATAATGATATAGAAAGCTCTAAGCTTGGGGAAGAGGTGTTTGAAAATTCTTTTGCTACTGATCATTATGTGTTTGATACATCTCCTTCTAATAACAATGGTGGTATGGTCACGGATAAACCATTTGTGAAAGATAACTATTCTATTTCTTATGATAACACTGTGCCTCCGACCTTTGATGATTATTATAAAGAATGCTATGATATAGGTTATAACTATCCTTATGAAACTTGTCATAGTCATGATTGGATTACCAAAAACAATTCCCTTAATATGCAACTTGTTTACCATGTTCAAATTCTTGATAATAATCCTGCCCCAATTACTATTAATGAGAAGAACTCTTCTTATGCCAAAATTAATGATACTTCTATGCATATGAACCATGATAAGAATGTTTTAAGTGATGGGTATATTGTGGATTTCATCAATGATGCTACTGAAAGTTATTATGAGAGAGGGAAACATGGTTATAGGCATCTTAATAATATTAAGTTTCCCCTCTTTATGTTGAGAATCTCAAAGTTACTCATGTTCTATCCTCTTATGCTTGTCACTTTGTTCTTCATGAATTCATTTGTGTACAAGATTCCTTTGCATAGGAAGTGGGTTAGACTTAAATGTGTTTTGAATTTGCTTCTTGATGCTCTCTTTTGCCTCAACTCTTATTTCTTGGGAGTGCATCATTGAAATTATTTAGCCCATCTTAATGGCTATAAAGAAAGAACTTCTTGGGAGATAACCCATGTGTTTATTTTTCTACAGTAACTTTGTTTTATATTTGAGTCTTGGAAGTTGTTACTACTGTAGCAACCTCTCCTTATCTTAGTTTTGTGCATTGTTGTGCCAAGTAAAGTCTTTGATAGTAAGGTTCATACTAGATTTGGATTACTGCGCAGAAACAGATTTCTTGCTGTCACGAATCTGGGCCTAATTATCTGTAGGTAACTCAGAAAATTATGCCAATTTACATGAGTGATCCCCAGATATGTACGCAACTTTCATTCAATTTGAGCATTTTCATTTGAGCAAGTCTGTTGCCTCAATAAAATTCGTCTTTACGGACTGTTCTGTTTTGACAGATTCTGCCTTTTATTTCGCATTGCCTCTTTTGCTATGTGGGTTGGATTTTTTTGTTCCATTAACTTCCAGTAGCTTTGAGAAATGTCCAGAAGTGTTAAGAATGATTGTGTCACCTCTAAACATGTGAGTTTTTGATTATGCACTAACCCTCTAATGAGTTTGTTTCGAGTTTGGTGTGAAGGAAGTTTTCAAGGGTCAAGAGAGGAGGATGATATACTACGATCAAGAAGAGTGAAAATTCTAAGCTTGGGGATGCCCCGGTGGTTCACCCCTGCATATTTCAAGAAGACTCAAGCGACTAAGCTTGGGGATGCCCAAGGCATCCCCTTCTTCATCGACAAATTATCAGGTTCCTTATTTTGAAACTATATTTTTATTCGGTCACATCTTATGTACTTTACTTGGAGCGTTTTTGTTTTTGTTTTTGTTTGAATAAATGCTTGTGTGGGAGAGAGACACGTTCCGCTGGTTCATATGAACATATATGTTCTTAGCTTTTAATTTTCTTGGCGAAGGTTGAAACTGCTTCGTTAATTTGTTATATGGTTGGAATCGGGAAATGCTACATGTAGTAATTTGTAAAATGTCTTGGATAATGTGATACTTGGTAATTGTTGTGTTCATGATTAAGCTCTTGCATCATATACATTGCACCTATTAATGAAGAAATACATAGGGCTTGCTAAAATTTGGTTTGCATAATTGGTCTCTCTAAGGTCTAGATAATTTCTAGTAAAGAGTTTGAACAACAAGGAAGACGGTGTAGGGTCTTATAATGTTTAAAATATGTCTTTTATGTGAGTTTTGCTGCACCGGTTCATCCTTGTGTTTGTTTCAAATATCCTTGCTAGCCTAAACCTTGTATCGAGAGGGAATACTTCTCATGCATCCAAAATCCTTGAGCCAACCACTATGCCACTTGTGTCCACCATACCTACCTACTACATGGTATTTCTCCGCCATTCCAAAGTAAATTGCTTGAGTGCTACCTTTAAAATTTCTATCCTTTACCTTTGCAATATATAGCTCATGGGACAAATAGCCTAAAAAACTATTGTGGTATTGAATATGTACTTATGCACTTTATCTCTTATTAAGTTGCTTGTTGTGTGATAACCATGTTCACAGGGACGCCATCAACTACTCTTTGTTGAATATCATGTGAGTTGCTATGCATGTCCGTCTTGTCTGAAGTAAGGGAGATTTACCACTAGAATGGTTAGAGCATGCATAATGTTAGAGAAGAACATTGGGCCGCTAACTAAAGCCATGATCCATGGTGGAAGTTTCAGTTTTGGACAAATGTCCTCAATCTCATATGAGAAAATTAATTGTTGAATGCTTATGCATAAAAGAGGAGTCCATTATCTGTTGTCTATGTTGTCCCGGTATGGATGTCTAAGTTGAGAATAATCAATAGCGAGAAATCCGATGCGAGCTTTCTCCTTAGACCTTTGTACAGGCGGCATAGAGGTACCCCTTTGTGACACTTGGTTAAAACATATGTATTGCAATGATAATCCAGGTAATCCGAGCTAATTAGGACAAGGTGCGGGCACTATTAGTATACTATGCATGAGGCTTGCAACTTGTAAGATATAATTTACATAATACATATGCTTTATTACTACCGTTGACAAAATTGTTTCTTGTTTTCAAAACCAAAGCTCTAGCACAAATATAGCAATCAATGCTTCCCTCTGCGTAGGGCCTTTCTTTTACTTTTTATGTTGAGTCAGTTCACCTATCTCTCTCCACCTCAAGAAGCAAACACTTGTGTTAACTGTGCATTGATTCTTACATACTTGCTTATTGCACTTGTTATATTGCTTTACATTGACAATATCCATGAGATATACATGTTACAAGTTGAAAGCAACCGCTGAAACTTAATCTTCCTTTGTGTTGCTTCAATGCCTTTACTTTGAATTATTGCTTTATGAGTTAACTCTTATGCAAGACTTATTGATGCTTGTCTTGAAAGTACTATTCATGAAAAGTCTTTGCTATATGATTCATTTGTTTACTCATTGCATTACCATTGTTTTGATCGCTGCATTCATTACATGTGCTTACAATAGTATTGATCAAGATTATGATGGCATGTCACTTCAGAAATTATCTTTGTTATCGTTTACCTGCTCGGGACGAGCAGGAACTAAGCTTGGGGATGCTGATACGTCTCCGACGTATCGATAATTTCTTATGTTCCATGCCATATTATTGATGATATCTACATGTTTTATGCATACTTTATGTCATATTTTTGCATTTTCCGGAACTAACCTATTGACGAGATGCCGAAGGGCCAGTTGCTGTTTTCTGCTGTTTTTGGTTTCAGAAATCCTAGTAAGGAAATATTTTCGGAATCGGACGAAATCAACACCGACGATCTTAAAATTCCCGGAAGCTTCCAGAGCACCGAAGAAGGGCCAGAGGGGAGCCAGGGGGGCCCCACCCCACAGGGCGGCGCGGCCAAGGGGGGGGCGCCCCCTAGTGTGTGGGCCCCCTGTGGCCCCTCCGACTCCGCCTCTTCGCCTATTTAATCGTCCTTGACCTAAAACCTTGACCCAGTTCTACGAAACCAGAGAAAACCATCCAGAGCCGCCGCCATCGCGAAACTCCAATTCAGGGGACAGAAGTCTCTGTTCCGGCACCCTGCCGGGACGGGGAATTGCCCCCGGAGCCATCTCCATCGCCGTCTCCACCGCCATCTTCACCGCCATCGCTGTGTCCATGATGAGGAGGGAGTAATTCACCCCCGGGGCTGAGGGCTCCGCTGTAGCTATGTGGTTCATCTCTCTCTCTTTGTGATCAAGTTGAATATCATCTATGTGCTACTCTAGTGATGTTATTAAAGTAGTCTATTCCTCCTCCATGATGTAATGTTGGCAGTGTGTGCATCATGAAATACTTGGTATATGCTATGATTGTGATCTCTTGTGGATTATGAAGTTAACTATTACTATGATGGTATTGATGTGATCTATTCCTACTTTCATAGTGTGATGGTAGTAGTGTGCATGCTATGTTAGTACTTGGTTTGGTCTTGTTGATCTATCTTGCACTCTAAGGTTATTTAAATATGAACATTGAATATTGTGGAGCTTGTTAACTCCGGCATTGAGGGTTCGTGTAATCCTACACAATTAGTGGTGTTCATCATCCAACAAAAGAGTGTAGAGTAGTCCTATTATGTGATCATTGTTGAGAGTGTCCACTAGTGAAAGCAGGATCCCTGGGCCTTGCTTCCAAGCATCGAATCTCCGTTTGTTTACTGTTTTGTTGCATGTTTACTCGCTGCCATATTTTATTCAGATTGCTGTTACCAATCATACTCATTCATATTACTTGCATCTCACTATCTCTTCGCCGAACTAGTGCACCTATACATCTGACAAGTGTATTAGGTGTGTTGGGGACACAAGAGACTTCTTGCATTGTGACCGCAAGGTTGCTTGAGAGGGATATCTTTGACCTCTTCCTCCCTGAGTTCGATAAACCTTGGGTGATCCACTTAAGGGAAACTTGCTGCTGTTCTACAAACCTCTGCTCTTGGAGGCCCAACACTGTCTACAAGAATAGAAGCTCCCGTAGACATCAATTCACAGCTGGTGGCTCAATAGGTGATGAATCAATGTGACTCAGTCAATGATAGTATGATAGCATACAAGGAAGTATATAATGAGCTTGAGAGGTTGTTCGACAGATGCGAAGTAAATCATATCAGTAGGCTTAGCAACAATGAAGCCGATGTTCTCGCAAACATCGGGTCGCAATGTCTCGCAATACCACCTGGCGTGTTCTGGGAAGAAATAGCTGAAAGATCAACCAAGGCGAAGAAACAACAGAAGAAGGAGAAGGATGAGAAAGCCTCGGGGGCTCCAGCAGCACCATTGGAAGGTGAGGAGGAACCACAAGTTATAATGATGGTACAAATTCCTTGGATGCAGGCGTACATAGCATACATATTGAGAAAAGAACTACCCGACGATCCAGTTGAAGCAAGGCGAGTTATCAGGAGTTTCAGAGGAAGTATTTCGGGAGTACTACAAAGATGCGTCACACCCAAAGAAGGAAGGCTTATTCTGAAGGATGTACATGAAGGGGCGTGCGGACATCACACAAGCAGTCGAGCTATAGCAGCCTGGGTTTTCAGAGCAGGATTCTATTGGCTAACAACAATCGAGGATGCAAAGGACATAGTGCGTACTTGCGATGCATGCCAAAGGTTTGCCGCGAAATCTCATTCTCCGGCAGGAGAGTTGATGCCAATACCGCTGTCATGGCCCTTTGCTCAATGGGGCCTTGATATGGTGGGAAAATTGCACAAGGATTGGCCAGGAGGATACGAGTATATGCTCGTAGCTGTCGACAAGTCCACAAAGTGGATAGAAGCGAAGCCAATAAACTCACCAGATGCAGCATCCGCAATCAAGTTTGTTAAGAGTATCATTTTTCGATTCGGAGTCCCTCATAGCATCGTCACAGACAACGGCAGCAATTTCACATTGATACGTCTCCAACGTATCGATAATTTCTTATGTTCCATGCTTGTTTTATGACAATACCTACATGTTTTGTTCACACTTTATATCGTTTTGATGCATTTTCCGGAACTAACCTATTGACGAGATGCCGAAATGCCAGTTCCTGTTTTCTGCTGTTTTTGGTTTCAGAAATCCTAGTACGGAAATATTCTCGGAATTGGACGAAATCAACGCCCAGCATCTTATAATTCCACGAAGCTTCCAGAGAGCCAGAGAGGGATGAGAGGGAAGCCCTGGGGGCCCCACATGCCAGGTCGGCGTGGCCAGAGGGGGGGCCGCGCCACCCTATTGTGTGGCCCCACTAGGGACCCTCCGAGGCCGCCCTTCCGCCTACTTAAGGACTCCGTCGCGAAAACCCTAAAGGAATAAGCCACGGTACGAGAAACCTTCCAGAGCCGCCGCCATCGCGAAGCCAAGATTCGGGGGACAAAAGTCTCTGTTCCGGCACGCCGCCGGGATGGGGAATTGCCCCCGGAAGGCATCTCCATCGACACCACCGCCATCTTCATCACCGCTGCTGTCTCCCATGAGGAGGGAGTAGTTCTCCCTCGAGGCTAAGGGCTGTACTGGTAGCTATGTGGTTAATCTCTCTACTATGTACTTCAATACAATGATCTCATGAGCTGCCTTACATGATTGAGATTCGTATGAGTTTTGTATCACTATTCATCTATGTGCTACTCTAGTGATGTTATTAAAGTACTCTATTCCTCCTCCATGATGTAATGGTGACAGTGTGTGCATCATGTAGTACTTGGCGTAGTTTATGATTGTGATCTCTTGTAGATTATGAAGTTAACTATTACTATGATAGTATTGATGTGATCTATTCCTCCTTTCATAGCTTGATGGTGACAGTGTGCATGCTATGTTAGTACTTGGTATAATTGCGTTGGTCTATCACGCACTCTAAGGTTATTTAAATATGAACATCGAATGTTGTGGAGCTTGTTAACTCCGGCATTGAGGTGCTCTTGTAGCCCTACACAATTAATGGTGTTCATCATCCAACAAGAGAGTGTAGAGTGGTTTTATTATGTGATCAATGTTGAGAGTGTCCACTAGTGAAAGTATGATCCCTAGGCCTTGTTTCCAAATACTGCAATCACCGCTTGTTTACTATTTTACTGCATCTCTACTTCCTGCAATATCTCCCACGTCAATTGCACGCCAGCAAGCTATTTTCCGTCGCCGTAGACAGTCAAGTATTTTCTGGCGCCGTTACTACTACTCATATACATTCATACCACCTGTATTTCACTATCTCTTCGCCGAACTAGTGCACCTATACATCTGACAAGTGTATTAGGTGTGTTGGGGACACAAGAGACTTCTTGCATTGTGATCGCAGGGTTGCTTGAGAGGGATATCTTTGACCTCTTCCTCCCTGAGTTCGATAAACCTTGGGTGATCCACTTAAGGGAAAACTTGCTGCTGTTCTACAAACCTCTGCTCTTGGAGGCCCAACACTGTCTACAGGAAAAGAAGCGTGAGTAGACATCAAGCTATTTTCTGGCACCGTTGCCGGGGAACGAAAAGCTTCCACACAGAGACTTCCTCCCTCGTCAACCACGCGCCAGTTGTAGACAGTCAAGCTATTTTCTGGCGCCGTTGCCGGGGAGGAAAGGTAAAAGGCACTCACACATCGGTCCCAGGTAACTAAGTTATTTTCTGGTGCCGTTGTAGGTGCTCGAAGCTATTTCCTTTAGATCCTGCAATTGCATCTTTTTTGTTTCTTGTTTTTGTTTCACTAGTTAGGCATAATGGAAAGTAACAGTGAGCTTTTGAAGCTATTTCCTGAGTTAAGACATGGATTGTTTGATGCGAAAATTAAAAAACCTATGGAACCTTATTTGCATGATAGTAGCAATAATATTAGTATGAACGCTTTGAACACCATTGTTGCTAATGATATGGAAAATTCTAAGCTTGGGGAAGCTGGTTTTGATGAGTATGATATTTTTAGTCCCCCAAGCATTGAGGAGAAAATTTTCTTTGATGATACTTTGCCTCCTATTTATGATGATTATAATGATAGTGGTCTTTTGGTGCCGCCTACTATGGAGGATAAATTTAATTATGATTACAATATGCCTCCTATATTTGATGATAGCTACCTTGTTGAATTTGCTCCCACTATTACTAATAAAATTGATTATGCTTATGTGGAGAGTAATAATTTTATGCATGAGACTCATGATAAGAATGCTTTATGTGATAGTTATATTATTGAGTTTGTTCATGATGCTACTGAAAATCTTTATGAGAGAGGAAAATATGGTTGTAGAAATTTTCATGTTACTAAAACACCTCTCTATATGCTGAAATTTTTGAAGTTACACTTGTTTTATCTTCCTATGCTTGTCACTTTGCTCTTCATGAACTTGTTTATTTACAAGATTCCTTTTCATAGGAAGTGGGTTAGGCTTAAATTTGTTTTGAATTTGCTTCTTGATGCTCTCCTTTGCTTCAACTCTTATTTCTTGGGAGTGCATCATTGAAATTACTAAGCCCATCTTAATGGCTATAAAGAAAGCACTTCTTGGGAGATAACCCATGTTTTTATTTTACTACAGCAATTTTGTTTTATATTTGAGTCTTGGAAGTTGTTACTACTGTAGCAACCTCTCCTTATCTTTATTTTATTGCATTGTTGTGCCAAGTGAAGTCTTTGATAGTAGGGTTGATACTAGATTTGGATTACTGCGCAGAAACAGATTTCTGTCTGTCACGAATTTGGGCAGGGTTCTCTGTAGGTAACTCAGAAAAATCTGCCAATTTACGTGCATGATCCTCAGATATGTACGCAACTTTCATTCAATTTGAGTATTGTCATCTGAGCAAGTATGGTGCCTCTAAAAAATTCGTCTTCGCGGACTGTTCTGTTTTGACAGATTCTGCCTTTTATTTCGCATTGCCTCTTTTGCTATGTTGAATGGATTTCTTTGTTCCATTAACTTTCAGAAGCTTTGTGCAATGTCCAGAAGTGTTAAGAATGATTGTGTCACCTCTGAACATGTGAATTTTTGATTATGCACTAACCCTCTAATGAGTTTGTTTTGAGTTTGGTGTGGAGGAAGTTTTCAAGGGTCAAGAGAGGAGGATGATATATGATTAAGAAGAGTGAAAAGTCTAAGCTTGGGGATGCCCCCGTGGTTCATCCCTGCATATTTTAAGAAGACTCAAGCGTCTAAGCTTGGGGATGCCCAAGGCATCCCCTTCTTCATCAACAATTTATCAGGTTTCTTCTATTGAAACTATATTTTTATTCGGTCACATCTTATGTACTTTGCTTGGAGCGTCTGTGTGCTTTTATTTTCGTTTTTGTTATTTTCATTCTCTGAATAAATGCTTGTGTGGGAGAGAGACACGCTCCGCTGGTTCATATGAACACATGTGTTCTTAGCTTTTAATGTTCATGGCGAAGGTTGGAAACAGAAAATGCTGCATGTGGTAGTGGTATAATGAAATACTTGCATAATCTTGTAGATCATTGAGCTTTGATAACTTGATTCTTTGCAAATGTTTTGAGGTATTTAGATGGTAAGGCTTGCTGGATAAATAAGTTAAAATTAAGTAGTGGATTGTTGTCTTTAAGCTTGTGTCGTACTACAAACTCTATTTAAATAGTTGAAGGTGTAGTTAGACTTGATAGCTTTCCATGTCTGAGAGTTCATCGTAATAACTAAGTTGTGCTGAAAGTCGAGGGAGCTAGCGGGGTACTTGTGCCACCGTGAATGGCCCTCCTTGGAGTAAATTTTAATCATGCTCTTAATGTTGAACCTGCTAGATGTTTGCAATAAGCTTGTGAGTTCTTTTTGACTAATGTTAAGCTACGTTTTTGGCACTTCCACCATCCAAATTTGCTAGCCTCTTCGGTATTGTGCATTGCCTTTTGCTCACATTGAGAATTGGGCATACTTCGCCGGTACATCCAAACCCGTGGGAGGACTTTCTCTTGTTCTCCTACACATAAGCCCATACATCTCCTCAAAACAGACACCATACCTACCTACCACAACATTTCCATAGCTGTTCCGAGATATATTGCCATGCAACTTCCATTTTACATTACATGTTGTCATTTATTATTTATACATTGCTTTGCATGATTCTATACAGCTGATGTGTGGTTTACCCATGTTACGCTAGATCATTGCACATCCTGCTACACTGGCAGAGGCATACAGTTTTATACATCATGTTTTATTCATTATGAGTTATTTGTACCAAAAAGTGTGTTGTCATATTAGGATGTTGCCCCTAAAAGTGAAAAGAGCCATGGAGGCCATCAAAAAGAGAAAAAGAAAAGAAAGAAAAAATAGAAAGAAAAAGAAAAAAAGAAAAAAAGGAATAAAGAAAAAGGGGGCAGCATTACTATCTTTTATCCACACTTGTGCTCATGTTTTAGCACCTACATATTCATAGTCATCATTTGTGCTCATGTTTAGCACCTACACTCCATATGAGAGAGTTTTCATGTTTTACTAGTATAACTATGTGGGGAATTTACATTATAGAACTTGGGTTGTATATTCCAATGATGAGCCTCCTCAAAAGCTTGGGGATGCTGATACGTCTCCAACATATCGATAATTTCTTATGTTCCATGCTTGTTTTATGACAATACCTACATGTTTTGTTCACACTTTATATCGTTTTGATGCATTTTCCGGAACTAACCTATTGACGAGATGCCGAAGTGCCAGTTCCTGTTTTCTGCTGTTTTTGGTTTCAGAAATCCTAGTAAGGAAATATTCTCGGAATTGGACGAAATCAACGCCCAGCATCTTATAATTCCACGAAGCTTCCAGAGAGCCAGAGATGGATGAGAGGGAAGCCCTGGGGGCCCCACACGCCAAGTTGGCGCGGCTAGAGGGGGGGCCGCGCCACCCTATTGTGTGGCCCCACCAGGGACCCTCCGAGGCCGCCCTTCCGCCTACTTAAGGACTCCGTCGCAAAAACCCTAAAGGAATAAGCCACGGTACGAGAAACCTTCCAGAGCCGCCGCCATCGCGAAGCCAAGATTCGGGGGACAGAAGTCTCTGTTCCGGCACGCCGCCGGGATGGGGAATTGCCCCCGGAAGGCATCTCCATCGACACCACCGCCATCTTCATCACCGCTGCTGTCTCCCATGAGGAGGGAGTAGTTCTCCCTCGAGGCTAAGGGCTGTACCGGTAGCTATGTGGTTAATCTCTCTCCTATGTACTTCAATACAATGATCTCATGAGCTGCCTTACATGATTGAGATTCATATGAGTTTTGTATCACTATTCATCTATGTGATACTCTAGTGATGTTATTAAAGTACTATATTCCTCCTCCATGATGTAATGGTGATAGTGTGTGCATCATGTAGTACTTGGCGTAGTTTATGATTGTGATCTCTTGTAGATTATGAAGTTAACTATTACTATGATAGTATTGATGTGATCTATTCCTCCTTTCATAGCTTGATGGTGACAGTGTGCATGCTATGTTAGTACTTGGTATAATTGCGCTGGTCTATCATGCACTCTAAGGTTATTTAAATATGAACATCAAATGTTGTGGAGCTTGTTAACTCCGGCATTGAGGTGCTCTTGTAGCCCTACACAATTAATGGTGTTCATCATCCAACAAGAGAGTGTAGAGTGGTTTTATTATGTGATCAATGTTGAGAGTGTCCACTAGTGAAAGTATGATCCCTAGGCCTTGTTTCCAAATACTGCAATCATCGCTTGTTTACTGTATTACTGCATCTCTACTTCCTGCAATATCTCCCACGTCAACTGCACGCCAGCAAGCTATTTTCTGTCGCCGTAGACAGTCAAGTATTTTCTAGCGCCGTTACTACTGCTCATATACATTCATACCACCTGTATTTCACTATCTCTTCGCCGAACTAGTGCACCTATACATCTGACAAGTGTATTAGGTGTGTTGGGGACACAAGAGACTTCTTGCATTGTGATCGCAGGGTTGCTTGAGAGGGATATCTTTGACCTCTTCCTCCCTGAGTTCGATAAACCTTGGGTGATCCACTTAAGGGAAAACTTGCTGCTGTTCTACAAACTTCTGCTCTTGGAGGCCCAACACTGTCTACAGGAAAAGAAGCGTGAGTAGACATCACACATCCAAGGAGTTCAAGGCATATTGCGCAGAGGTAGGCATCAAATTACAATTTGCCTCAGTTGCGCATCCGCAAACCAATGGTCAGGTCGAGAAAGCAAACGGCATCATCTGCAACGGCATCAAGAAGCGCATGTTAACACCATTGGAAAAAGCCCGACACACATGGCCAGAGGAGTTGCCTAGCGTGTTATGGAGTATTCGAACAACCCCAAATACATCAACACAGGAAACCCCGTTCTTTTTAGTCCATGGAACCGAGGCAGTGTTGCCGATAGAGATAGAACACAACTCCCCGAGAGTGGCGGAATTCAATGAAGAAACCTCGAGAAAGGCAGTGGAAGATGACATCGATGCACTCGATGAAGCTCGAGATGAGGCATTCTCAAGAGCCACCAAGTACCAGCAAGATATGAAAAACTACCACAGTCGACGTTTGCGACCAAGATCCTTCCAGGTAGGCGACTAAGTTCTTCGGCTTACGCAAAATAGCCATGAGAAACTCGAGTCGCCATGGATTGGCCCGTACATCGTCACAGAAGTAATTGAAGGAGGAGCATACAGGATAAAGGACAAGAAGACAGGGATCGCCGAGCTAAATCCCTGGAACGTGGCGCAACTTAGGCGTTTTTATGCCTAAAGTCGAAATATAGTCCTCCTTGTAAACATACAATGTACTGAAACGCCCGCGAGTTTTCAGACGCACTCTTTTCCTTTCAGGGCACCGAGTGGGGCTGTAAGGTTTTTAATGAGGCGGACTCACGGTGCTGCAATATAGTAAAATATTGGTGATATATACCTTTTTCACCGACAGGCTCGGGGGCTCGTAACCCACAATAACAATATATATAAATTTCCATAAAATACAGTTATTTGTCCTGGCGCAAAAATAGCTCGAAAACAAAGAAAGATATAAACACTGGCCAACAAAAAGCTCAGGGCTTGATGAAAGAAAAAACGTCTAAGCTGTTTTACTATATAGATTGTTCTTACAATATACATATTCTCACTATCAAGGAAAACTCGACAAGGAAAAAGAAACTTTCAGTTATCACCTATTATATCATCAATGTTTACTCTCTCATTGCCTGCATCACCACTCCTATGTTCAGCATAGCTACCTCTCACGAAGAATTCGGCATCTAGCCTAAGTAATTCATCCATCATCTATTCGGCTACAGGGGTCACATCATCGTTGATTTTTTTCGATGTTCCTTCTCCTCCTAGTTAGTTTGGCTTGACATTTGGCAACAATTTTGGTCATGTCTAACTTCGGATAACAGACCTGCAACATAATCATGGCAAATCTTGCTCCAGCAGTCAGTTGGGCCCGTACAAACTCATGGATTCGAGGAGCATCCTGAAATTTTTCCATCAGAGCACGAAGAGTTTCCGGCGGAGAACTGCGAGGAAACATGTTGTTATAAACCAGGGCTAATGTCCTTGTGCAGAAATCAAGAAAATCGCGGACTTGACTTGCGCGGTCTTGAAATCTGACGATTTGTCGGGTACGTTCAGGCGTAGCGCAATAGTTAGAACCATGTTCCAATGCAATTGTGAGAAGCACATTGGACCTAGCTTCAACGTGTTGATCTTCGGCAGCAGTATCCAAAAAAGAACCTATCCAGCGGAAGCATCAGCGAGAGGTAAAAAAGAAGAATGATAAAGTTGAAAAAGATCAAATTCAGGAAGTATACCCGCCATATCCAAGGTAGAGTCATTCATCAGTTGAAGCATGTAATCTTCCCGCGAAGTAGCTTTTGCAGCCTCAGTAACCGCGGCTTCCTTTAATGCTAGGGCTTCTGAGCCTGCTGAAGAGCAAATTTTTCCTTCTCGGAAGATCTTCGAGATTGCTCCATTATCACGAGAGCCTGTTTTTTCATTGACTGAAGTTGTTGTCGAAGTTCATTCAAATCTTCTATTTGATCAGCGCTCGAGGAACCTTCAATAAACTCGTCAACGGAAGTTTTTCTCGAATAAGACGTGGCCGGAGACGCATCCGAAGAACGAGGCACCTCGGCATAGTTGTCAAAAACCAACTGGAGAGGAAAATTTCGACATCAATAACTTAGCAAAATAGCATTCCATTGATTCATTTGGATATTTACATGAGCATTACAAAAAAGGGTTCATAGTGAACCAATGACAAGCTGTCGCACAAGACACTACGGGACAACAACAAAAGAGGAAGAACAAAGCAAAAGCAGGGACAAGATGGTCTACTTGACCTCCGGCTTTGTAGAACTAGGGGAAGGAGCTGGTTTGCATCCGAGGAAGGAGAGGATTTTCTTCGAGTTCGGCTTGGCAGCCTTAATCAAGGATTGCCACCTCTTCGTCTCCATCTTCTTCACATCGCTAACCTTCACCTAGTCGACGATTTGTTTGCTTTCGGCAACCAAAGCGATGGTGCCTTCAACACCAATCTTCAAGCCCTCTTACCGGAGGCCCAGCCCAAGATCTTCTTCGGGAAGGAAGTGCTTGGTCAGGGTAGCAAAAGTGTCGGGCTGCTCTTTCTTCGCGAAGAAGTACGGAAAAAGTCGAGAAAACGCCGACTTAGCATCAGAGATGCTCTGGTGCACTTCATCTCCATGAATCTCAAGGAGAGAAAGAGCGTCAAGAAGACGATCATCTTCGGGCTTTTCAAGCTCAAAATCCTGGTGCATCCTCCCTGCTGAAACAAATTTCGGGTTGTCACCAAGGGCACGGAAAGGAAAAGGTTCACGAAGAATCAAAGTGGTTAGGGCACTTACTAACGAAGCTCCGATTTTACGAATCCAAGCGGGCGATGATCTCTTCCTCGCGAGCAGTTTGTCGGGTTGTGTTCTCGCTCAAGGCATTTTCCGCGTCATGGAGTCTTTTTCGAAGACCCTCGACAGCGGCAGCGTCTAACTCAGCCTTTTCGCGAGCTTTTTCGCTTTGCTCCAGCTTGAGGGCAAGGTCATTGGCGCGCTTGTTAGCCTCAGAAAGGGCCTCTAGCAAAATAAAGGATTACAATGTTATGACAAAATAGCAGAGGAAAATCTACTCGATGAAAAGAGGCAAGAGAGGAATACCTTTCAACTTATCAGCATAATCACGGTACCCGATAAATTGGGTACCAAGACGAATAAATTCTTTCATCAAAAGCTGAAAAGTAACACGAATGAGAAGATAAACAAAGGTAAAGGGTTCGACAGAAAAAAGAGAATGATCAGAGCCCTTACATCGTCCATAGGAGGAGTCGCCGAACTACCAGTCAAGAGACTCGACTCTTTGCCCAGCTCAATCCTCGCTCTCTTCGGTGACGGGGCACGGGGGCTCCCGACATGAGTCGGATGTCCTATGTCCTGTGGAGGAGGCGAGGTTTTGTCCGTAATAGGGCGAGTCTCGGAAAGAACTAAAGTACGAGACGTGCTCGTTAGAGCAGTCATGTTAACAGGAGGATCTTCTTCCTCGTCGCCACTGTGCATCAAGAAAAAGTATAAGAAATGCTTAACAGGTAAAATATCGGGTGCAAAAAAGGGCGACAGAGACTTACGAGCTAACGAGGGCATCATCGTAAGGGTTGAAGGCTTTCCCCTCCTCTTCGGGTGAAGTCTCCTTGATGGGGGATTTACCCTCCTTGGAGGTGCCGGAGTCTGCGACCTCATCCCTTTTCCTCTTGTTCGTCGGAGAAATAGCAGAAGGGACGGAATGCGTAGACTCGGAGGCCTCAGATTCAGCTTCTCTTTCAGAGGAAGCCGCGGATTTGTGAGAACCCGCAACTTCACTCTCAGGGCGAGAAGTGCCCTAGTTATCGTCGGTGACAACGGTTCGTTCCTCGACTTCCCCGCCTTCAGGAAGGGGAGGAAGAGAAGATAAAACTTGATGTTTCTACAAGGTGAAAAGATATTTCGACAATAAGTTATATCAGGGACGTCAGCAAAATAGTAGTCAACAAGTGTTAAAAATTCGGAAGGACAAAGATAGTTTACCTTGGGGAGGGCGTTGGCGCCGCTATACGGCTCCACGCGACACGAGGTTGGAATGGCGTCCTTTTTGCTCAGCGATGAGATCTTTCAGACGAGCTTTTCCAGGTCCTTTACTGAAAGGTCCTTGGAGAGGCGATCCGCGTCTTTATCGCCAGCATACATCCAGAGAGGGTTCTTGCGAGCCTGCAGAGGCTGCACCCTGATCCTAAGGAAATACGACGTAATTTGAATACCCGACAACTCTTTGCCGCAGATATTCTGGAGCTCGTGGATACGTGCCATCAGCGCTTCAGTCGCTGTTTTTCTTCTTCGGTGGCCTCTGCATCCCAGGATCGGTGACGCAGAATTTTGGCACTACCGTCAAAGGGGACGATGTTGTATTCTAGCGAGTCGAGACACTCCTCGCGAACATATAACCATCTTCTGCGCCACCCTTGGACGGAGTCGGGGAATTTGAAGTTGAAATATTCGACATCAGGGTGAACGCAAATAACAACACCACCAATGTTGTAGGTAATATTGTGGGAGCCATTGCTATGGAGGCAGAAAATGCTCTTCCACAGAGCCCAATTAGGTTGGGTTCCGATGAAGCACTCGCAAATGGTGATGAAAATAGAAACGTGGAGGATGGAGTTGGGAGTGAGCTGATGAAGTTGCAACCCATACACGAAAAACAATCCATGAAGAAAATCATGGATAGGGGCAGAGAGGCCATGAATGAGGTGGTCAACGAAGCTAACCCGATATTCCATAGGGGGCGATGGGTAGCTCTCTTCGCTGGGGAAGCGCACCGCGTCCTTCTTCTTCATGAGGCCGAGCTTCTTCATCAGGTTGATATCTTGGTTTGATATCTTGGATCTCTCCCACTCTGAGGCTCCCAGATCTTGTGCCGCCATATCCGCTTCAGGCGTGTTGTGCCTTGTGATTCTTGAGCGTGGTGGCATCAACAATGGCGCCGGAGGAAGTAGGGCAGTGCGTGAGCGCTGGAGTTCTTGTGGTTGCAGTGGGGATTTTGACAGAGGATATGAGCGCGGCGCGGCGAAGGGGAATGAAGGAGGAAGAAGATGAGTACTTGTAGCACGTTCGTAGAAACGCCGCACCGTTGGATGGTATGAGAATGGACTTGATGCGTTACACGTGGCTCAAGGGGTAAAAGCGTATTTTCACTGTGAAGGAACTGGACAGGCGCTACAGCGCGTGTGCCAGAAAAAGCGGAGGACATGTGCCCCCCACTTGCGTAACGTGTCAAACTACCGCAGATTTTGGGTCCATAGGTCAGTAAAAGGACAGAATTCGCGCCTTCGCGATACAGGGGTTGTGGCTATCGTCAGCATTGATGTCACTTTATCAAAAGAAAATCTCGACTCCGGTGTTATGAAGATTGGTGACAATGAGGAAGTGATGATAATTTCGACAGCTTTTGATCAAATACAAGTTTTTGTTCAAATGCTCGCGGGCTACTTCTTAAAGAGTTTTCCAAGAGTATCGACAGGAGAATTTTGGGTAGCACAATAAATAAAAAATGAGAGCCTATGATCAAGTAGAAGCACTTGTTCATATGCTCGGGGGCTACTCCCATCGGGAGCGCTGGTCACGCACCTGAAAATGTCGTCGTGGTGAACAGACAGATGCCATGGGATGGCTTAACTTGGGGACGAATGTGCGCTAGAGGATTCGGGGGAGGGTTTTGGTAAGGATGGGAAGAACTCCAGATGGATTCCGGTATCTCTATTGATGAACTTGGCCTTGGCCAGAGGTTGAAGATGTACAGTACAAGTGCTCTCCAATAGCTATCAATCTAGCAAGACCTCTGTTATCACGTACCTGCACAAGGGGCTGCTCCCTCTCCTTATATAGGGGAGAGGGTGGCTTACAGGGGAAGAAACCCTAAGAAACCCTAATGGCATCTTTGACTGGACAAACTACTTTACAAAGCCACTTTGGCCCGGATGACACCGGTAAACCTTTAATCAGGAACGGTGACATCCTCCGGTTCCTTTTACGTCATCTTCTGCTTTTGGCGTCATGCCTTCGATTAAAACTGAAGTGCTTCGCTCATCTTTGTCTTCTAGCCCCTGAGAGCATCTTTGACCAGTCATGCCGACGTGCTACAGTGTAGCGTGTACCGGTAATCCGGTACCTTCTTAGTCGGTTCCGGTATACCCCTCCTGGGATACCGGTATGGCTAGCACAACCACGATCCAACCTTTGTTCTCCGGAACAACCTTTAAACCGGTATCTGAATGGCTCAAACCATCCGGTTTGGCATGCCTTTGGCATACCGGGGGTCATCCCCCGACATTAGTCCCCGAAGCTAGTATAGTCCGGTGGATTCTATCCGACGGACCATGCCAATTTCCCGTCATTAACATACCGGTTTAAACCTACCGGCAATCAATTCAAACTCCCCGGCGTCTCTACCGAACTTATGTCATCACACCGGTTTCTCCGATATCTTACTCATTAAATCTTTCCTCGGCGAAGTCGAGAATTTCTCGGACACAGTGCATGTCAGTGACATGCGCACTGTTTCTGACACAGCAGTGTCAGGGGTCACTTCCCTTCGACTTCTGCGCTAGCATTTATGGCGCCACACCGGATCCTCGCCGCCGTTCCGGATCCGTGTGGCCTCCCTATGGCTTTCTGTTTTCTGCGCGCGTATCCCCGCACCATATGGCGGCCCACGAGGTGAACCGTCGTGGCCCAGCGGTTATTGGCCCACGAACCCATCTCCCTATATAAGGGCGCGGCGGTTCCTTCGCCTCTTCTTCCCTGCATTTGCAACCTCTCAGAGCACTTCGCATTCTCTGCCCTTTGCGCCCCCGCCGTCGTCGTTCGCCACCAGAGCTCCTCTCTCCGACGAACTCCAGCGGTGACTCCGCCGAGCCCCGCTCCACCGAGACTCTCTGCCACGGCTCCGCTGCTGCTGCCTCAGGCGTTTCCTAGCTACTTCTCCTCTTCTTTTCCGTTCGCCGCCATCGCAGTCTGGTTCACCCCATCTCCGGCGACCGTAGTCTCCGCCGTTCCTCGCCGCCTCAGGTTAGACTCAGAAACTCAGTTGCTTCTTCCTCCTTCGTCGCATTGCTTCACGGTCAGTAGTGTATTTACCTTCCCCTTTCTTTTGCTTTTTTCTCTTATTCGTAGATCTTCTCGAGCGGCTAGGTTTGGGGAAAAGTGTTTGCGGGTAGATCCGAAAACCTCTTAGGCCATAATGTCTAGCGAAGAGTATCTTACTGAGTCCGGCTTCGGCAGCCACCATACCGCTGAGATTGAAGCGAATCTCGCCCAGATGGACGCTTCTTCCTCCGCTCCGGAAGCTGCTACTGGAAGGGGCCAGGAGGCCAGCAGCTCCGGCCAAGGTACCGGCGCGAACCCGGCCGCGCCTACCCGCGGTGCCTGGAAAGGCTCCGATGTGAAGCAGCCGGAGATCGACTGGCTCTACCGCTCCCGCAGGGAACTGGCAAAAAGTATCTTGCCGGATTCCCGGCAGCGAGCTGGAGCCCGCGCCTGAACTCGGAGAATACGTAGTTTTCACCGCTCACTTGGAGCGCGGCTTCGGCCTACCGGCCTCTAACTTCTTCCGCCAACTCCTTGATTTTTACGAACTTCAACCTCATCATCTTCCAGGCAACGCCATTTTTACCTTTCTTGCTTTGTTTCTTTCATGGAGGCCTACATAGGTCTCCTTCCTACTCTTGAGGCTTTCGCTCGTTTTTTCTGCCTCCGGATCAACTCGGTCCAGGGTAGAGATATCCCCAAGCCCAAGCCTCCAACCCAGTGCAGCTCCTGCATCATCAGCGCACGCCAGGGAGCCCCTTCTTCAAATTCACCGGTCTAGAGTCATGTCGGGCATGGCAACAGACCTTCTTCTATGTGAGGAACAAGGGCGCCGCTGACTTCATCAACCTGCCGGCTTACCATCCGGGGACGCCATCGAGTGCCAACTGGAGGCACAATCCGGGGAATACCCACATCGAAACCAACCAGATTGTGCGGTTCATGGAGCAGCTTATGAAAGAACACGGAGATTTGTTCCGATGATATCATCCACGTGTTCATCTCACGCCAGGTGCTCCCCCTCCAACGCCGGGCTCACAAGATGAGCCAGATGTACGGCCGCCACGATCCCACCAAGATCACCAGCTGCACCCTAAGCGCGAAGGACGTGGCCCTTAAGGCTAGGAAAATTTGCCAAATCGATATGCCGCTGGAGTGGTCTTGGGGCCTTCTTCCCCTCAGCTCCACCAATCCTCCCTCTGAAGAAGTAAGAACTTAAACAATCTGGATTGCTTTTTCCGGTAGCTTTTGATGTGTAGCTAACTGTCTTTTTTCTCCTTTTCAGGCCTGCGAGCGTTTTCCTCGCATCGCCGCTGAGGCACGAGGGCCAGGCCGCAAGCGCCCCCTGGACGAGGTTGACCCAGATCCTTACGTGGTCGGGAACAAGCATAAGATGGGCCGGACCCATACCTCGCGCCCCGGTAACTTTTCAACCAAAGACTCCGGTTCTGATGATGAAGTCTCTATTGTTGAGGTATTTCGTTCTTTCGCTTCCTCATACATTGTTTCTCTGTAGATCTCCCCTCAGCAAACGCCAACCCTCAGGTTGTGGAGCATGCCGCACCGCTGCAGGCGGAAGTTGGCCGGGAGTTTCTGGATAACTTAGCCTCCCAAGGGCGCAAGCATAAGGCTCCGGCCTCCAAAGCCGGCCCGAGCGAGGCTCCGCCCGCCAAGCGCTCCAAGAAGGGCGACGCCGGCAAGAAGGGCACCCCCAAGCGCTACCGGTCTCAGATGCCGGTTGCCTCCGGGTAAGTTTCCGGTCTTTTCTTACTTGTTGCACTTTGCCTGTGAGTTTGTTCGTCCGGCTGCTCTTTCCAACCTTCTTTCTCTATTTCTTTTTCAGGCCTGCCCTGAGCATCACCAAGAGCACCTCAGGTATGAGGCCGGAGACCTCCGAGGACGCCGCCATGGCCTCACCTCCTCCTCAACCAAGTCCGGTACCATGTGGTGCCGGCAAATCTCCTGCCTCCCCTCGGGGAGGCAACACAAGTGTAGGGTGCGCGGCCCCTAAATCTACTGACCATCGCGCGGAGGAAGACTTAACTTCCCCTCCAGGAGCTGAAGACACCGGCACCAGCAACATCGGCGCCGGTAAAGAAGGAGCGGAGCGGGCGGAACCACTGGTTCCACCCGTTCCCAAAAAGAAGAAGAAGAAGGCAAGCGCCTCCCCCTCCAAGACCGTGCTGGAAACCTCCGCGCTGGCAACCTCTCCTCCGGCTAAGGAAGCATCAGAAGCTCCTACGCTGCACAAGGACGCGCCAGCATCCACCATGGCTGCACCTCAACCGGAAGGTGCCAAACTCACCGCCCAGCAACTAGCTGCGGTGGTTACTACGGTAACCTCTCCTTCCTCCGGCTCGCGCTCCCTGGTTCTTCATACCGGCTGCGCCGCCGTTGCAGCAAGTGAGATGGCCTCAGTTCAGCTGGGCCGGATCACTGAGCTAAAGCGCGGAGTGGCCGAGCTGGGGCATCTCCTTGATTATGCTGAAAAGTGGAATCAAGCGGATCTGTACCCGGCGACGCGCGGCCTGGGGTAGGATAAGCTCCTGGTCGTTGATCCTGCCGGCCCTCGGAGCACCGGCTAACACTTCAGCCTGCTCCGGCGTAGTCCGGGAGTTCGACACCGCGTGGCATGACGCCAATAACAACGTGGTGGTAAGTTGCAAAACTTCAAAGTCTTTTATATTCATGCCGGTTTTCAATCTTACATATATACTCTCCCAGTCCCCGAGTTTCGGGTTGAGAACGTAGTTCTTAGCGTGAAACTTCCTTAGAAATAACAAAAAACCGGTATATCCAGTCCCCGAGTTTTGGGTTGAGAACGCAGTTCTTAGCGTGAAACTTCCTTAGAAATAACAAAAAACCGGCATAGCCAGTCCCCGAGTTTCGGGTTGAGTACGCAGTTCTTAGCGCGAAACTTCTTTAGAAACGCCAGAAAACCGGCATAGCCAGTCCCCGAGTTTCAGGTTGAGAACGCAGTTCTTAGCGCGAAACTTCCTTAGAAACACCAAAAAACCGGCATAGCCAGTCCCCGAGTTTCGGGTTGAGTACGCAGTTCTTAGCGCGAAACTTCCTTCCATACCGGCGTCTTCTTACCGGAACTTTTTCTTGAACAGGGCATGTTGGACGCCCGGAAGCAGCTCTTCGAGGAGCTTCTGTGGGAGCACCGGTTCCTTGCCGAAGCTCACAGCAAGTGCCAAGGTTTGTTTTTTCGCTCTCCGGCCTCTTTCATACCGGTCACTTTTCCCATCTGTATTCATAAGTCCTTTCCATAACAGCTTTTTCGATAGCTTCTTTTGAGGGTCTCTCCGCCCAGCTCTCCGCGCTCAAGGGTACAGACTTTCTCTTCCGGTTGCTTTGACTCTTTTTATCATACCGGTCTTCTTTTTGTTAACGTTTCTTTTCCGGATTCTAGTTGAAAAGGAGCAGCTTGTCTCCGAGCACCGCAAAGCGCTGGACGCCCAGGAGGGCATTACCGCCGCGCTGAAGGATCAACTCATGGAGGCGGAACTCCGGCACGCGTGGGAGCTCAAGGAGGCCCAGGCTGCAGCTAAGGCCAAGCTAGACGAGTCGCTGAAGGAGTACACCAATGCCACGGCGGTGCTGCAGATGGAGCTGGAGGAGGAGAGCTTGGCGCGGAAAATGGAGCAAGACCGGATCACTACTCTCACTACGGATCAAGCTGAGTATGACCGGTTGGTCATGCAGGCCGATGCCCTGGCCCTCAGTAAGTCGTTCTTCCTTTTTCTTTCGCTTCTAAGCTTGTGTTTTCTGCCGGTATGTCCTTACACCGGTTACTTTTTCTCCTTTTTCTTTCCTTCTAGGAATCTTCCCGGATTCGCAGGTGCATGCAGTGAAGAAGGTAGCGGAGCGCAGGGCTGAGCAGTCCATGAGCAACCCGGATGCGCCCTGGGACGCTTACGACCACTTGATCGCGCTTGCCGCCCGGATCCAGCACATGCGAGCCGTGGACCGGCATCTTGTCGATCTACCGGATGTTGCCATCCAGATCTTCAAGGTGCTGTGGCCTGGAGAAGCGGTGCCAGCTAACATGACGCTCACCTCTGACCGCCTGAAGGATGCTGGCCGGAGGATCCGTGAGTGGAAGTGCTCAGCGGCCCGTGCCGGAGCTGATGCAGCGCTACGCATCGCCTGCTCCTGGTACGAAGAACTGGATCTGGACGCTTTCCATAGCCTTCGCGGCGATGCACCCCCAGACAAGGACCCAGTCCTAACCGCCAAGCGCCAGGACCGCGCCTACCGGATTGCGGAGTTCGCCCATACGCGCACCTTCATCCCTCCCCCCCCCCCCCCCCGACGTCAAGGACGTAGTCTCTGACGACGAGGAAGAAGACATCAAGGACGAGGAGGATGAGGAAGCCGAAGAAGGTGATGCCGCTCCGGAAGGAGGCGATGCCCCTCCGGAAGCTCCTGAAGCCGGCTTGCAGCCCCCTGCTATCTGAATATTTCTCCGTTTGTGTGTACCCCACCTGGTTATCTTAAAACAATGGTTGTTAAATTCTACCCCGGTATGTCGGGGTTTATGATGTAAGATAATACTTTGCCATTCTTTTGGCTGTGCTACAACATTTTATGCCGGTATCTCCCACCGGTAACTTATGAAGTTAAGTTTGTATGCTATCATTAGCATTTTGCTTATTGTTTGCTTTTATCTTGCACTGTGAAGATTCCAGAATTGTTTCAGCATCCAATCCGATGCACACTTGGTTCTTTTGCCAAGCAAGCACTTTCTTGAGCTTAGAAATAACTCGAAATTTTTCACAAAAAACCGGTAAACCGGGGTTAGTTAAACTTTTCCGGATTGTTTGTTCTCACTCTCTCTTTTCGCGTTTCACGTGCTTAGTTCCTTCTGGTTTATCTTGCTTTCCATGAAGCCGGGTTGCGGACAGCAGCAAAGTCGAAGACTCCGGTAGGTTTAGCACGTTACTAAACCGGAAAGAAAAAATGCCCAACAAGCAACCGGTAAACTGAAAAAATAAACACATTGCATGCAGTTTCGGTAGAGGTAGTCCCCGAGATTCATTCGAGGTGCCGGTGTCTTTTATTCATAGCATATAAGGTACAAAAAGAAACTCCTTAGAGCACATCTTTAGGAATAGAAAGGACGCAGCAAAGCTATGTTCCATGGACGCTTAGTCTCCTCTCCTGACCTATCCGCCTTTCCCTTCTCGCATCCTTTGCATCAATCAAGTAGTAGGCATCATTGTGTAGAGCCTTGCTCACAATGAAAGGTCCTTCCCACGGAGGCGAGAGTTTGTGGCGCCCCTCAGTGCGCTGCACTAGTCGTAGCACCAGGTCCCCTTCCCGGAACACTCTCGGGTTAACCTTCCGGCTATGATAGCGTCTGAGGTTCTGTTGGTATATGGTTGTTCTTGCCAAAGCCAGCTCTCTTGCTTCTTCTAGCAGGTCCACATCATTTTCTCGGGCCTCTTTTACCTCTTCTTCGGTATAGAGTTGAACCCTTGGTGAATCATGAATGATATCGTTTGGTATCACGGCTTCCGCCCCATAAACCATGAAGAAAGGAGTGTATCCGGTAGACCGGTTCGGTGTTGTTCGTATGCTCCACAGCACGGACGGTAGCTCGTCGAGCCAACATCCTGGTGTCTTTTCAAGCGGTTCGATGAGCCTCGGCTTGATACCGGAAAGCACCAAGGCATTGGTTCTTTCCACCTTACCATTGCCTTGCGGGTGTGCGACTGAGCACAAATCCAGCTGGATGTTGTTATCCTCACAAAATCTTTTGAATTCTCCTTGGGCAAAGTTCGTCCCATTGTCAGTGATAATGCTATGCGGATAGCCGTACCGCAAGATTACATCTTTCAAGAATTTCACCGCCGTATGCCCATCACACTTTGCAATAGGTTTCACTTCAAGCCACTTGGTGAACTTATCCACCATCACTAGGATGTGGGTCATTTTTCCTCTTGCCATTTTGAATGGGCCAGCCATGTCAAGGCACCACACAACAAACATCCAAGTTAACGGTATAGTTTTTAAACTGGATGCTGGGATATGGTTTTGCTTGGTGTACCGCTAGCACCCGTTGCATTTTCGCACCAGATCCTCAGCGTTCTCCAATGCCGCGGGCCAGTAGAATCCATGCCGGAACACTTTTGCCACCGGTGCCCTTGATGAGGCATGATGCCCACACTCTCCTTGGTGAATTTCCACCAGCATTTCTTTTCCTTCCTCCGGATCCACACATCTTTGGAGGACACCGGTAACACTTCTTTTGTACACCTCTCCATTGATGATTGTGTAGGCCTTGGATCTCCTTTGGATTCTTTTTGACTCATTTTCGTCAACAGGCAGGGTGCCGTTGATCAGGAATTCCTTAATAGGTTCAACCCAAGTCGGTGCTTCCTGGACAAGAAAAACCGGTACGTCTATTTCCATACTATCCACCAGCATAGCCTCTTCCGGCTTAGATCCTTCAGTCCCCGGGTTTACCGGAGTAGTCCCCGGGTTTCCTTCGTCAATGTCCATTGGCACAACATGTGACTCCGGTATGAAAATTGACTCCGACTCCGGACTTGGCTTGATCGACGGTACCCTTAGGTGTGCCAAAGCTATTCCGGGAGGAATTTCCTACCTGGAGGGCCCAACTTAGAGAGCGTATCCGCGGCTTCATTTTCCGCGCGTGGCACATGGTGAAACTCACATCCTTCGAAGAAGCCGGCAATCTTTTGCACATGAAACCGGTATGAGGCCATGTTGGCATCTTTTGTGTCCCATTCTCCGGAACACTGCTGCACCACAAGATCTGAATCACCATAACAAATAATCCGGTGCGCACCAATTTCTTTTGCGACCTTGAGCCCATGGATCAGAGCCTCATATTCAGCGACATTGTTTGATGCGCTGAAATGTACTTGCAGAACATACCAGAGATGATCTCCCTTAGGTGAAGTAAGAACTACACCGGCACGTAGACCCTCCTTGATTTTGGATCCGTCAAAGTGCATCTTCCAGTACTCTATCTTGTGTTCTGGCGGTTTGTATTACATTTCCGCCCAATCGACTAGAAAATCAGCCAAGGCTTGTGATTTTATGGCATCCCTTCTTTCGTATACCGGTACTGTTGTGGATATATTTTATAGGTATACCATCGACATGGTCCGATTCCGGCAAGCTCGGGTGGCCCACAGATGATGGTGATGGCATATGGCCCACCGGGCGGCCCAGTTGTTGTTGTTCAAGATGGAAGATGTCCAACCCAGGAACAAGGCGCCGGATCCAAACCGCCCTACGAAGGTAGCCAGATCCGAACCGCCCTACGAAGGTAGCCGGATCCGAACCGACCTACAGAGGTACCCGGATCCGAACCGACCTACAGAGGTACCCGGATCCGAAGAGGTCTATGCCAGGAGTTAGATCCGTGAAGGCCCATGAAGGAAGTCAGATCCATGACGACAAGTTAGGAATAGGTGGATCTTTGACGTACACGGCAATGTAATATTCCGTAGTTAGACAACTTGTATTCCGGGTAGGACTCTCCGTAGAAACCCTAGATCCGGGCGCCTTTATAAGCCGGATCCCGGGAGCCCTGGAGGCAGATCTCGAGCTAGAAGCGAGACAACCACAACTCATTGTAACAACACGAAAGCACCCAGATAATTCCAGACAAGCAGCAGTAGGCCCTGTCATCGAGCAGGTGTTCCGAAGCTGGGTAAATCGCATACCACCGTCCCGAGTGCTCTCCGCCCTATGGCCCCTACTTCTTCTCCCCTCCATGAGGATCCCTCCTCTGGAGTACCGTCGAATAGGCAACGATAGTTGGCGCCCACCGTGGGGCCAGCGGCGTCTGGAGGCCGGAACCGGGAGGGTTCCACCATGGGAAGCTTCAACTTTTCGATCGTCGATTTGTCGAATTCTGGATTCCAACTAGGACAGACCCCGTCAAGTTCTTCATCATCCCAATCGGCAGGTTACACATCTTGATCGGCGAGACCATCGATTTCGACAGAAACGCACTGGTAAGTACTGCAGCTAGGACCGCCGCTGCGCTGGACGAAGTTGCAAAGATTCGATCTGAGTTGCTGGAACTTCCTAAGGAAGACTCCGCCTTAGATCTAAAAATTTCAAATCCTGGTTTTGGTAGTCGGATCCGCACCTATATTTTTGGTAGCCGGATCCATACCTATTTTTGGTTGCCGGATCCGAGCCTACGTTTTTGGTAGTCGGATCCGCACCTATAGTTTTGGTTGCCGGATCCGAGTCTACGTTTTTGGTAGTCGGATCCGCACCTATATTTTTGGTTGCCGGATCCAAGCCTACGTTTTTGGTAGTCGGATCCGCACCTATAGTTTTGGTTGCCGGATCCAAGCCTACGTTTTTGGTAGTCGGATCTGCACCTATATTTTTGGTTGCTGGATCCGCGCCTACGTTTTTGGTAGTCGGATCTGCACCTATATTTTTGGTTGCCGGATCCGCGCCTACGTTTTTGGTAGTCGGATCCGCACCTATATTTTGGTAGCCGGATCCATACCTATTTTTGGTAGTCGGATCTGCACCTATATTTTTGTAGCCGGATCCATACCAAAATTTTGGTAGGTGGATCCGCGCCTAAATTTTTGGAAGTCGGATCCACACCTAAATTTTGGTAGGTGGATCCGCACCTACAGGACCACAACGACAATCAATCTCGCACCGGCTCGACGGAACACCGAACAATAAAAACCGCCACGACCGATGTTGACTCCGCTCCAAACAGCTAAGTCCCTATTTATATTGAATATTTTAAAATTTTATGATCATGAGATTAAGATTGGTTCACTCATATCCTGAGTCTTTTACCACTTTCAGTGTTGGTCATATCTTTCCCACGATTTTCCTCACGCTCGTGATTTTTTTTTGTACTGTTTTTGCCGCATAAGGCTCCATTACGCTGCAAAAATTCCGCTTTCGTGCGTTAGCTTAAGTTTTCTGGCCTACACATTTTTTGTTGTTTTATGTGTGGATTCCTTAGTAGTGACATCTCGGTACTGAAGGCTGGCCTCTGTTTCTGAGGTTCTTGATTGTTTCGCAATTAAGCGCTATCGCCTCAGCAGATGTTCTGTGTTTAAAGTTTGCCTTTTTTGTTCAAAGGCCTTTTTTGTTCCGCCTTAAATTTGTTCGTTGAACATGATCAAAGAACCAATTTAATACAAATATGTTTTTATGTTTATGTTTATGTATCAGGTACATGACGCTTGGACCTTCAATAGTCCTCGAACTAAGGTGTTTTCAAGCTGGCCTAGCACTTGCGCGAAGCCCAGGGGAAGCTAGCCGGATCCATATGAGAGAAGGTTAGGCGGATCCGTAGCATGCACAGCTGGAAAAGCAACTTGAGTCTTGATTCCGCTATGCTTAGCCAGAACCAACCCTTGGGGGCTGCGATTCAATCTCAGGTGAAAAGTGTGTTTCCTTTCTAGTATCAGTGCTGGAAATTTCCGCCTAGATGCTTGGGATTTATGCTATTCCTAAGTCACATAAAAATATAAAGCTACTCTAAGAGCTCCAAGCCGTATTTTCAACTAAATTCACCTTGGCGCTCGGGGGCTACATCGATGAAGTTCTCTGAGGAGCAACAAGCCGAAAAACTTCCACCTTGACGCGTGGGGGCTAAGTTTCTGAGCATCGAGTCTCCTTGGAGCAAGCCGACTTAACGCTCGGGGGCTACATATGGTTATGTCAAGAAAATTTAGAAGATGGCGAAAATCCGGCTAACTAGTCGGATCCGCACCTGAATTTTGAGTTGCCGGATCCGAGCCTATATTTTTGGTAGTCGGATCCGCACCTGAATTTTGGTAGCCGGATCCGCACCTATATTTTTGGTAGTCGGATCCGCACCTTGATTTTGGTAGCTGGATCCGCACCTAAATTTTGGTAGCCGGATCCACACCTCAATTTTTGACTAGCCAGATCCGCACCTAATTTTTGGTAGTCGGATTCGCACCTATATTTTTTGGTAGTCGGATCCGCACCTATATTTTGGGCAGTCGGATCCACACCTATATTTTGGCTAGTAAGATCCGAACCTACATTTGGCTAGTCGGATCCATACCGAAGATTACGTTGGATGGTGTCTCCGAAGAATCTGACCATTGGATCATGAAGTTTCCGACCAATACTTGGTTGGAGATATGAAGTTTGGAGTCCTTCAAGATTCTCTATTATTCGTTCCAGCCAAAGGATGAAGATACATGCGCAAGCTGAGCTGGATGGAAGAACGGTGAATCTTGGAGAACTCCGGGGGCTACTGTTGTGGATATATTTTATAGGTATACCATCGACATGGTCTGATTCCGGCAAGCCCGGGTGGCCCACAGATGATGGTGATGGCATATGGCCCACCGGGCGGCCCAGTTGTTGTTGTTCAAGATGGAAGATGTCCAACCCAGGAACAAGGAGCCGGATCCAAACCGCCCTATGAAGGTAGCCGGATCCGAACCGCCCTACGAAGGTAGCCGGATCCGAACCGCCCTACGAAGGTAGCCGGATCCGAACCGCCCTACGAAGGTAGCCGGATCTGAACTGACCTACAAAGGTACCCGGATCCGAACCGACCTACAGAGGTACCCGGATCCGAAGAGGTCTATGCCAAGAGTTAGATCCGTGAAGGCCCATGAAGGAAGCCGGATCCATGACGACAAGTTAGGAATAGGTGGATCCTTGACGTACACGGCAATGTAATATTTCGTAGTTAGGCAACTTGTATTCCGGGTAGGACTCTCCGTAGAAACCCTAGATCCGGGCGCCTTTATAAGCCGGATCCCGGGAGCCCTGGAGGCAGATCTCGAGCTAGAAGCGAGACAACCACAACTCATTGTAACAACGCGAAAGCGCCCAGATAATTCCATACAAGCGGCAGTAGGCCCTGTCATCGAGCAGGTGTTCCGAAGCTGGGTAAATCGCGTACCACCGTCCCGAGTGCTCTCCGCCCTATGGCCCCTACTTTTTCTCCCCTCCATGAGGATCCCTGTAACACCCCAAATTTCAATAAAAAGAAAGTTAGAGAATTCCAGAAAGCAAAATTTCAAACCAACAAAAACTTTTCTTTTGCATATAGTACCATGCATAGGACTTGTGCATTTGAGTGATATGCCATGATGATTGTTATTACTTGTATTTGATATGCTCTAAAACCCTAGTGTGATCATATGAAGATCACCAACCAAATAAATCAAAGAGGAAGAAATTCCATTAAATGGAAAACCCTAAAAACCCTCACATATGCCCTATGGCATTTTTATAAATTTTGACCCTAGACCTATTTGGTCTTCACCATTAGTTGAGTAATGTTATTAAACACTTACTACAACTTTTGGCATCAAGGATGCATAATTCAAATGGAATTCAAAACACAAATCCCCCTCACATATGATAATGGTCAATTTTGACAATTCTAGTCTGATCACCACTTTGAGCCATTGCAATTCAATTTTCTCAAACCAAACCTGGCTAACTCTTTGCACCATTTCAAAGTCAACATCAAGGTGAACAACTTTGATGAAGATCACCATGCCAAAATCATCTTTGATCATGAGCAAGGCTCATCCAAAGTTTCAACTTTCTCACATATTCAACATTCCCCACTTAGCCAATTTTGCAAATTTTGGAATTCTAAAAATTCCACCACCACCTCAAATCACCTCTGGTCAAATACAACTTATATCAACACTCACATTTCAAAAACATTCACCATTTGAATTATTTCAAATTTGGATATTTTTGGAATTTGCAATTTCGGGCACTATTTGCAACTATTGCAAATAGTGAATCTACCTCACCTAAACTACCCTAATCTATCACATTGTGTTCCCTGGTCCCCTTAAACCCTAATTGATGCATAGTGAGGCTAAGGAGAGGAGAGAGCAAGCTAGGGCATGGCCATGCCGGCCATGTCCCCGAGCCCGTCGACCTCCCTTCTCTCCCCTTGCACCACTGCCCTGGCCACCTCGCCACCGTGCGCCAACGCACCTCCTACGCCACCCTAGCATCGCCATTGTCACGCTCGAGGACGACACACGCCGGCCGACGCGCGCCCTGGACGCGCTCACCATGCCGGTGACGTCGCGCGTGGACATGCGCGCGGACGTCACAGTACACGTGCCGCGCAGCCACCTCGCTCACGCCCTGGACCCCCTGCGAGCACCTTGAGCCTCGCCGTGACACCGCGACGCCGTTGGACATGCTCTCGACCACGACCCGCACCCGCCGTCGCCGGAGAAGCCAACCCTGGTCCGCCGTGGGCGCGACAGACATGGAAGAAACGCGACACCGCCAGGCCCTCCCCGACCAAGCTGTCGCCACTCAGAGGACCGTGGCGACGCCACGAACACACCTGCGCCCTCGCCTAGCTCGATAGCTCGCCGGAGCAGCCGCGCCCATGTCGCCCACCTCACTGCCCCGCAACCCTCATGCGATTCTATAAATAGGAGGTTCCCTGGACCAAACCAAGCACACCATCTCACTCCCCACCTCTCACTGCTTCTCAACCACCACTCCACCCATCGAATCATCGCCGGAGCTGCTCCAATTTGAAGATCGACGCCGCCAGTACCCGGAGGTCACCGCCGTCGATTGGAGCTGTTCCAGGAGGAGCCGCCGGTACCAGGAGCTCCGCCGTTGTCCATAACTTCACCACGCACACTGCCATCCCTCGCTGGAGCACTGGTTAGCCCGCCGACCCCCTACTGCCGCCGCCGCATCGTCGGGTTCTCGTCGGCGATGACGATGAACCACGGCCGTTGATCTGCGTTCTAATCCAACGCTCCACTTTAAAACGTACCGCTTCGGTGACGCTGAGTCACTGACGCGCGGACCCCACCCTGTCAGCGCGCCGCGCGTCTGTGGACCGTGGTTGGGCTGGACTGGGTTGGTTTGGGCCGTTTTCAAATCTTTCAGCCCAACTAGTTTTCCCGCCGGCCTATTAATCCAAATCCAGTTTAAATAATATCAAATGAATTTCAATACTGCTGCCACTTTGAAATTCAATAGATTTAAATTGGCTAAACCAAAATTGATGAACTTTATATTGTTGGAAAGCTACTGAAATTCCCTACAACATGCCACTGGTCACATGGCCAGATTCTTTGTAGAATTAATGTGATAAAAATAACAAGACAGGGACTTTTCCCTATTCAAATAATTCTTAAAAATCAACCAAAATAGATATTAAGTTAATTCCAACTCTAATAGCTCACATTTGACTTACACTAATTGTTTATGCAATAAAATGGTGTGGTCACTTTGCATGATCATGCCCTAGTTTAATTAAAGGATCATTTGACTAGTTTAACTAGTTGGTATTGTCCAAAACTATTAAAGTAAATTATGTGGAGTCTTACACTTCATTTAAACTTGTCTCACATGAATTCATGGGATGTTTGGACCCCTGGTCCCAAACTCTCTTATATGAATTACTTGAGATTTAAATCAAATGTAGTGTTATTTAAATAGTATGAGGTGATCTACCTCATTTAAATCCTTTTCACAAATGATGATGATGAACATTTGACTTAGGTCAATATGAGTTCATACATGATTGTTTGAGAAATTAAATCTTAAGAAGATTTCAATGAGAGGAAATTATTTCTCAAGAACCCTATGGAAACTATCATTTACATATAAAATACAAAGAAGTGAATTCTATTTAAACCCTACAACCCATGCACTCTAGTTAATTTATTTGTGTGCATAGAGTAGTTTTGTGTGTTATATGTGATGTATGGAATAGCCATTGAATTAGTGAGTAATTATACTCGTATTCAAATTTAGACGGTAGCACCGGAGAGTACGCCGAAGAAGAAGGTTGCTACCAAGAGGAGGAGGAGGAACAGTTTGAGAACTACCAAGGCAAGATAATATTCTTGCAAAGTGCAAAGCCCCTTGGGGCAAGGCACCATGTTTCTTATCTTTTCTTATATGAACCCATCCCAAGTTTTTACTTTACAAGTTTTTACTTGTTTTCTAAATGAGTTACTTTGATAGTTAACTTTGGTCCAAGTACAAGTTGATTACTAGAGTAGTGAGTTAGTCTTCTCCAAGCAAAGCAAGTTAGCACCCCTCATGAATTAGAGCTAGCGCTAATGAATTAAAACTTGACTACTCTAGATGGGAACAATGTGAATTTGAAGTGATTTTGAAACCTTGGAATGAAGATGCATTCCATTGAATGATTTTTGAAGGTGAATGTGAACAAGAGAAGATGGTGATTTTTGATAAAACAATGGTGTTGGTTTGAATGCGATACCTTTCCAATTATTAAGTACCCCCACAATACCTGATTATGGGTAGGGCTTAACTGGAAGTTTATGCGTCTTAGTATGGGTTCCCTCTAAACAAGCGTCATCGGGGTTATGCCGAAAGCTGCCTCTACAACAGAAGGAATGATATGATATGACGTGAAAAGAGGTGAATGTCCGGCCCAAGCCCTGTGCAGTTCCCAGGCTGACTGTCTGTCTTCACTGGGAGGCCAAGCTCATGGGGAGAGGTGCTCATACTAGGGTATGTAAATGAAAGGTTATGGTTGATGATCCGCGTACTGTGTTACGATGATTCGGGGTAATCCCGACGGATGAAATCAAATGTTGTGGCACAAGTGTGCAACCTCTGCAGAGTGTAAACCTATTCGAATAGCCGCGTCCACGGTTACGGACGGTTGGAAAGGCCATACAGTTTCCAATGTCATATCTTTGAAAATGATGTTGAAAAGGATGATGGTGAAATGACTTGTGGTGAATTGAATTGAAATCACCACTTGAATGGTGGGAATGACACTAATGTTCCCACTGGAGTTAGTTAGCACTTGAATAAGCTTTTCTCAAACTTTGTGAACTAAAACTAGCTTTATGCAAATAAACTAGAGCTTAGCAAACCATACTAGAATGTCTAGCACTTACATTAGTATTAGTTTCCGAGTACTCAACGTACTCACGGCTTTGTCCCTGGCTATTCAAATGGCCAGAGTATGAAGATGACCAAGGAGATGACCAGCAGGACGCCTACGACAACTAAGCGCCTTCCGACGTCAAGCGTTGGCCTGTGGACTAGAGAGTCCTTGTATCTTACGCTTCCGCTATGTTGAACTATGAACTTGTGTTTGTTCGTTGATCAATAGATCAACTATTCGTGTAATATGGATCATGTGATTCCAAATTTGTAAGACTTATGGTTTGTAATGAATGATGACTGTGATACTTAACTATTATGCCTCGCAACAACAATATTCCTGGGATTGCGACGTATGACATAATAGGCATTCGGACTTAAAAATCCGGGTGTTGACAAGTTGGTATCAGAGCCATTGTTTGACCTTAGAAGACCTTAGTTAGAAAGGGCGTTCTGAAAAATTTAACTTTGAAATCAAATGAAAGAAATTATTTGTGAAAATTTACTACACTCTTGTCTTTGAGACTTTGCCAAAATTTGATGAATCATGTCTATCTTATTTGAATCAACTTAAAACTTTGCCACACGTTGCACTCTCTAACTTACTCATCCAATTCTCTTTCAGATGGCGCTGAATGAACCCATCAACACCAAGTTTTACCAGCTTGGGAACGGAGGGAGCTTGATCTTCGAGCACGACCTCAACGCCGTCTCTGACTTCCTTGGGCGCCCACACCCCGAGTTTCACGGGGTTCAGCTGGACGACACGCCCGGAGGAGAGTTGCAGTGGGTGATCACTGCCGACTTGAGGGGCAAGATGGAGCCTCCCACCTCGGAGAGGATCCTCTTCTCCTTCCGCGAGAGCAACTGGCTCGACGGACTCGCACGTGGCCTACAGGAGGCACTTGCGCGCCTCTGTGGACAGAACGTGGTGCGCATCCTCGCCTCTCGCTACGCCCACCTTGTGAGGCGTGATGCCGCGGGAGTGCCCATGGAGCTGCAGCCGCACCCGGAGTTGAGGCACCATGCTGAGCACCTGGACTTCATGCTCTACCAGACTCAGAGGGACCTCGACGCCTCTCGCGCTTACGCGAACCAGACCCATGCTCACATCACCGAGCAGGGTGAGGCGATCAAGCTACTCAACAACGACCGCAAGAGCCTTCGCCAGCAGCGTGCCAAGAAGGACGCTACGATTCGTCGCCTTCGCGCCCGGATCGCGTCACTTGAGGCCACTGTCAAGGCCCAGGAGGATCAGATTCATCAGCTGGAGGATGACGATGGAGGCATCGACATTCAGGGAGGAGACGCCTTCCTGAGCGACGACAACGACTTTGAGGAGGACGAGAACACCGAGGAGGAGGACTATGAGTTCCTGGAGGCAGGACCCGACGACTACGTCCCGATCGATGTCGATGATGAGGAGTAGTTGCACTAGTTCCACTTATAGTAGGTGTGAGTTGTATCCCGTCCCTTGTATCGTAGCATGAGAATGGTTCTTAAAACCATTGGAGTATGTGTGCAGTTTGTACTATGTGTTGCATGAATGAATGAATGTTATGTTTGTCATGAAAAGATTACAAGTTTTCAAATTGTTTTCAAACTTAACCAAAATGAACCATAGAATGTTCCCTCTTATCTCATAATCTTCTACATCTTCAGATGGCCCCTCCGAATCGCACCAACGACGCGATAAGCCGCAACCGGCTGCAAACCATGCTTGCAGACCGGGAAACCGAAAGAGCCGAACGCCAAGCCAACCTCATCGCCTTGCAGAACATCGCCAACCAAGGCCATGGAAATCATGACCACCCCGGATCCAAGCTCAAGAACTTCCAAAACACCAACCCTCCGGTGTTTAGCAAGACCGAGGAGCCCCTCGATGCCGACGATTGGCTCCAGACTATGGAGAACAATCTGGAGGTAGCCGGAGTGGAAGCCAACGAGAAAGTCTTGTTCGCCACTCACTATCTAGCTGGACCAGCCCGCGCTTGGTGGACAAGCACCCGTGCCATGAACGAAGGTCAATTCATGACTTGGGAGGATTTCAAACTCAAGTTCAGCAAGTACCATGTACCCCCGGGTCTTATCAAGAAGATGAGGGATGAATTCCGTGAGCTGAAACAAGGTCGCATGACGGTGGTTGAATACCGCGACAAGTTTCTCACTTTGTCAAGGTATGCCCCTGATGAGACCGACACAGTTGAGAAAAGGAAGGAGAGATTCCTGAACGGACTGCATGATGAGATGCAGACTGTCCTCGTCAACATCCCCTTCGCCGACCTCGAAGCCCTTGTTGACTCCGCCATCCAGATGGAGGGCAAGTTAAACCAAGCCAATGAGAACCGCAAGCGCCGCATGGCGAATCAGAGTGGATCAAGCCACCCCCAAAAGTTTCGCCCTAGCTCAAGCGGAGGTTTCACTCCGAGAAACAACAAACCCCAGATGCAGAACTCTCGCCCCGGTTATCAGAACCGGAGTGGAGGAAACTCCAAGCCAGGAGGCTACAACAACAACTACAACAACAACAACTACAACCACGCTCCACCCCGAGCCCCTAACAACAACAACACCAACACCAACACCGCTCCCAGAACCGGAAGCAATGCCGTGCCCGTTGCGAACAAGCAGGACAAGACCACTATCACTTGTTATGAGTGTGGTGTAGTGGGGCACTACTCCAACGAGTGTCCCAAGCGTCTTGCCAAGCTCGCCGGCAACACCGCTGCACCTGCTCAGCAGCAACGCCGTGTTTCCACCGGCAAGAAGTTCGCCCCCAACAATCCCAACAACCGCAACGGCCGCCTCTACCACATGAACGCTGAAGAAGCCCAGGAAGCACCAGATGTTGTACTGGGTATGTTTTCTGTCAACCACATCCCTGCCAGAGTGTTGTTTGATTCCGGAGCATCTCATTCTTTTGTCACCGAAGACTTTGCATCAACAAGTAAAATTCAACCCCTCAGTTTGAAGCATGTTATGATAGTTCAAATCCCCGGATCAACCACCAAAGCCAGAAAATTTTGCAAAAATGTGCCACTCAAAATCCATGATGTAGATTTCTATGCCAATCTCATCATACTTGGAACCAAAGGTTTGGAAGTTGTCCTAGGAATGGACTGGATGTCCAAGCACAATGGATTGATAGACTGCGCCAAGAAAGCCATAACCATGACTAGCAGCACCGGTATCGTAGTTGAGCACGTCTCTGAGAAACTACCAAGAAAATTCACCTGCAACCAAAGTGTATCCAAGCCAACTCTGGATCAAATCAGGGTCGTTTGTCGCTATCCTAATGTGTTTCCGGATGATCTACCCGGTATGCCCCCGGATCGGGATATCGAGTTTATCATCGAGTTAATCCCCGGAACTGGACCCATAGCCCAGAGAGCCTACAGCATGAACGCAACCGAGCTTGTGGAGCTGAAGAAGCAAATAGATGACATGTTAGCCAAAGGTTTGATTAGACCAAGTGCATCCCCCTGGAGATCCCCCGTCTTGTTTGTCGACAAGAAGGATGGTGCAAATCGTTTATGCACGGACTATCGTAAGCTTAACGATGTCACCATCAAAAACAAATACCCCTTACCCAAGATCGAAGACTTGTTTGACCAACTCACCAGATCCCGAGTTTTCTCCAAGATTGACCTTAGAACTGGATACCACCAACTGAAGATCCGAGCCACCGACATTCCAAAAACTGCCTTTACCACCAGATATGGGTTGTATGAGTACAACGTCATGTCGTTTGGACTGACCAATGCCCCTGCTTATTTCATGAATCTCATGAATAAGATCTTCATGAACTTTTTGGATAAGTTTGTCGTTGTATTCATCGACGACATTCTCGTCTACTCCAAGTCCGAAGAGGAACATGAACAGCATTAGGAGATTGTCCTAGAAACCCTTAGACAGCACAAGTTGTATGCCAAGTTTAGCAAATGTGAGTTTTGGCTGGAAGAAGTTGGATTCCTCGGACACATCTTGTCTGCAGGAGGAATTGCCGTAGATCCCGCCAAAATCAAAACTGTTATGGAATGGCAAGCCCCAACCACACAAACCGAGGTCCGCGCTTTTCTTGGATTAGCCGAATACTACCGCAGATTTGTAGAAGGTTTTTCGAGCATCGCTCGACCAATGACCCAACTGCTGAAAAAGGACAGAAAGTTTGAGTGGACCGACAAATGCGAAGAGAGCTTTCAACAGCTCAAGAGTAGATTGACAACAGCCCCAATCCTGATCATGCCAGATATCGCAAAGCCCTTTGACGTATATTGCGACGCCTCCAAGACTGGACTTGGATGCGTGCTTATGCAAGAAGGCAAGGTTGTATCCTACCTTTCAAGACAACTCAAGCAACATGAACAGAACTACCCAACCCACGACCTCGAGCTTGCAGCCGTGGTCTTAGCCTTGAAAGTTTGGCGTCATTACCTCATGGGTAATCGATGCGAGATCTACTCTGACCACAAAAGCCTCAAATACATATTCACCCAGAAAGAGTTGAACATGAGACAACGCCGATGGATCGAATTGATCAAGGATTATGACATGGAGATTCACTACCACCCCGGCAAGGCCAATGTGGTAGCGGATGCTTTGAGTCGACTGCCGTGCTAGTTGAACTCCATGCTCGCAACCGAATAGCCCAGCTTGCATCAAGAGTTTGAACAGTTCAGACTTGAACTTGTAAGTGAAGGATTCCTAGCCAGCATAGAACTGCAACCCACCTTGGTTGGTCAGATCAAGGAAGCCCAGAAGGACAACGCTAGCATTGACAGAATCAATAAACAGATAGCCGCAGGAAAAGCCCCAGGATTCACCGTAGACGAAGCCGGAGTTCTTTGGTACAAAGAACGTCTCTGTGTACCATCGGACTCTGACTTGAAACAAGTCATTCTGCAAGAAGCCCATGACACCCTTTATTCAATCCACCCCGGAGGTACCAAGATGTACCAAGACCTAAAAGAACAATTTTGGTGGCACGGAATGAAGAGAGAGATCGGTAGCTATATCGCTAAGTGTGACATCTGTCAGAGAGTCAAGGCAGAACATCAACGACCCACCGAACTGTTACAACCCCTCCAGATTCCGGAATGGAAATGGGACTCCGTAGGAATGGACTTTATCACCGGACTGCCCAAATCCAGCAAAGGCAATGATTCAATATGGGTAGTGGTCGATAGATTGACCAAAGTCGCCCATTTCATCGCCGTCAAAACCACCTATCAAGGCCCAAAGTTAGCTGAACTTTACATCTCCAGAATAGTCGATCTGCATGGAACCCCCAAATCGATAGTGTCAGATAGAGGATCATAGTTCACCTCAAGGTTCTGGCAGAAAGTGCATGAAGGACTAGGCACCCGCCTAAATTTCAGCACCGCCTATCACCCTCAGACCGACGGACAGACTGAGAGAGTAAACCAGATACTGGAAGACATGCTGAGAGCAAGCGTACTGGAATACGGATCCAAGTGGGAAGACTGCCTACCATATGCAGAATTATCTTACAACAATAGCTATCAAGCCAGCCTACAGATGGCCCCCTTTGAAGCCTTGTACGGAAGGAAGTGTCGTACCCCCCTGAACTGGTCAGAAGTCGGAGAGAGCCAAGTTTTCGGCCCAGATGTTCTTCGTGAAGCCGAAGAGAAAGTCCACAAGATCCGCGAGTACCTCAAGACAGCGCAATCGAGACAGAAGAGCTACGCCGACAAGAGACGTCGGGAGATGACCTTTGAGATAGGAGACTTCGTCTATCTCAAAGTATCCCCCTTGAAAGGAATGCAAAGGTTCCAACTGAAAGGAAAGCTTGCACCCCGCTATGTCGGACCTTTCAAAGTCCTCAGCCGCCGAGGTGAAGTATCTTATCAACTGGAGTTGCCTGAAGAAATGTCGGCTGTGCACGACGTGTTTCACATCTCACTTCTCCGGAAATGCCTTGAAGTCCCGGAGAAGACCGAAGTGTTCAAGAACATCGATCACCGATCGGTGGATATCAACAAGGATCTGACTTACCGCGAAGTGCCGATTCGCATCCTGGAAGAAGCTTACCGAACCACCCGCACCCGAAGCATCAAGTTTCTGAAAATCCAATGGAGCAATCATACCGAGGATGAAGCCACATGGGAACGCGAAGACTTCATGAAGAAGGAGTACCCAGATCTCTTTAGTACCTAACTTTCTTTTCGATCTCGGGACGAGATCTTTTGTAAGGGGGAAGGGTTTGTAACACCCCAAATTTCAATAAAAAGAAAGTTAGAGAATTCCAGAAAGCAAAATTTCAAACCAACAAAAACTTTTCTTTTGCATATAGTACCATGCATAGGACTTGTGCATTTGAGTGATATGCCATGATGATTGTTATTACTTGTATTTGATATGCTCTAAAACCCTAGTGTGATCATATGAAGATCACCAACCAAATAAATCAAAGAGGAAGAAATTCCATTAAATGGAAAACCCTAAAAACCCTCACATATGCCCTATGGCATTTTTATAAATTTTGACCCTAGACCTATTTGGTCTTCACCATTAGTTGAGTAATGTTATTAAACACTTACTACAACTTTTGGAATCAAGGATGCACAATTCAAATGGAATTCAAAACACAAATCCCCCTCACATATGATAATGGTCAATTTTGACAATTCTAGTCTGATCACCACTTTGAGCCATTGCAATTCAATTTTCTCCAACCAAACCTGGCTAACTCTTTGCACCATTTCAAAGTCAACATCAAGGTGAACAACTTTGATGAAGATCACCATGCCAAAATCATCTTTGATCATGAGCAAGGCTCATCCAAAGTTTCAACTTTCTCACATATGCAACATTCCCCACTTAGCCAATTTTGCAAATTTTGGAATTCTAAAAATTCCACCACCACCTCAAATCACCTCTGGTCAAATACAACTTATATCAGCACTCACATTTCAAAAACATTCACCATTTGAATTATTTCAAATTTGGATATTTTTGGAATTTGCAATTTCGGGCACTATTTGCAACTATTGCAAATAGTGAATCTACCTCACCTAAACTACCCTAATCTATCACATTGTGTTCCCTGGTCCCCTTAAACCCTAATTGATGCATAGTGAGGCTAAGGAGAGGAGAGAGCAAGCTAGGGCATGGCCATGCCGGCCATGTCCCCGAGCCCGTCGACCTCCCTTCTCTCCCCTTGCACCACTGCCCTGGCCACCTCGCCACCGTGCGCCAACGCACCTCCTACGCCACCCTAGCATCGCCATTGTCACGCTCGAGGACGACACACGCCGGCCGACGCGCGCCCTGGACGCGCTCACCATGCCGGTGACGTCGCGCGTGGACATGCGCGCGGACGTCACAGTACACGTGCCGTGTAGCCACCTCGCTCACGCCCTGGACCCCCTGCGAGCACCTTGAGCCTCGCCGTGACACCGCGACGCCGTTGGACACGCTCTCGACCATGACCCGCACCCGCCGTCGCCGGAGAAGCCAACCCTGGTCCGCCGCGGGCGCGACAGACATGGAAGAAACGCGACACCGCCAGGCCCTCCCCGACCAAGCTGTCGCCACTCAGAGGACCGTGGCGACGCCACGAACACACCTGCGCCCTCGCCTAGCTCGATAGCTCGCCGGAGCAGCCGCACCCATGTCGCCCACCTCACTACCCCGCAACCCTCATGCGATTCTATAAATAGGAGGTTCCCTGGACCAAACCAAGCACACCATCTCACTCCCCATCTCTCACTGCTTCTCAACCACCAGTCCACCCATCGAATCATCGCCGGAGCTGCTCCAATTTGAAGATCGACGCCGCCAGTACCCGGAGGTCGCCGCCGTCGATTGGAGCTGTTCCAAGAGGAGCCGCCGGTACCAGGAGCTCCGCCGTTGTCCACAACTTCACCACGCACACTGCCATCCCTCGCTGGAGCACTGGTTAGCCCGCCGACCCCCTACTGCCGCCGCCGCATCGTCGGGTTCTCGTCGGCGATGGCGATGAACCACGGCCGTTGATCTGCGTTCTAATCCAACGCTCCACTTTAAAACGTACCGCTTCGGTGACGCTGAGTCACTGACGCGTGGACCCCACCCTGTCAGCGCGCCGCGCGTCTGTGGACCGTGGTTGGGCTGGACTGGGTTGGTTTGGGCCGTTTTCAAATCTTTCAGCCCAACTAGTTTTCCCGCCGGCCTATTAATCCAAATCCAGTTTAAATAATATCAAATGAATTTCAATACTGCTGCCACTTTGAAATTCAATAGATTTAAATTGGCTAAACCAAAATAGATGAACTTTATATTGTTGGAAAGCTACTGAAATTCCCTACAACATGCCACTGGTCCCATGGCCAGATTCTTTGTAGAATTAATGTGATAAAAATAACAAGACAGGGACTTTTCCCTATTCAAATATATCTTAAAAATCAACCAAAATAGATATTAAGTTAATTCCAACTCTAATAGCTCACATTTGACTTACAATAATTGTTTATGCAATAAAATGGTGTGGTCACTTTGCATGATCATGCCCTAGTTTAATTAAAGGATCATTTGACTAGTTTAACTAGTTGATATTGTCCAAAACTATTAAAGTAAATTATGTGGAGTCTTACACTTCATTTAAACTTGTCTCACATGAATTCATGGGATGTTTGGACCCCTGGTCCCAAACTCTCTTATATGAATTACTTGAGATTTAAATCAAATGTAGTGTTATTTAAATAGTATGAGGTGATCTACCTCATTTAAATCCTTTTCACAAATGATGATGATGAACATTTGACTTAGGTCAATATGAGTTCATACATGATTGTTTGAGAAATTAAATCTTAAGAAGATTTCATTGAGAGGAAATTATTTCTCAAGAACCCTATGGAAACTATCATTTACATATAAAATACAAAGAAGTGAATTCTATTTAAACCCCACAACCCATGCACTCTAGTTAATTTATTTGTGTGCATAGAGTAGTTTTGTGTGTTATATGTGATGTATGGAATAGCCATTGAATTAGTGAGTAATTATACTCGTATTCAAATTTAGACGGTAGCACCGGAGAGTACGCCGAAGAAGAAGGTTGCTACCAAGAGGAGGAGGAGGAACAGTTTGAGAACTACCAAGGCAAGATAATATTCTTGCAAAGTGCAAAGCCCCTTGCGGCAAGGCACCATGTTTCTTATCTTTTCTTATATGAACCCATCCCAAGTTTTTACTTTACAAGTTTTTACTTGTTTTCTAAATGAGTTACTTTGATAGTTAACTTTGGTCCAAGTACAAGTTGATTACTAGAGTAGTGAGTTAGTCTTCTCCAAGCAAAGCAAGTTAGCACCCCTCATGAATTAGAGCTAGTGCTAATGAATTAAAACTTGACTACTCTAGATGGGAACAATGTGAATTTGAAGTGATTTTGAAACCTTGGAATGAACATGCATTCCATTGAATGATTTTTGAAGGTGAATGTGAACAAGAGAAGATGGTGATTTTTGATAAAACAATGGTGTTGGTTTGAATGCGATACCTTTCCAATTATTAAGTACCCCCACAATACCTGATTATGGGTAGGGCTTAACTGGAAGTTTATGCGTCTTAGTATGTGTTCCCTCTAAACAAGCGTCATCGGGGTTATGCCGAAAGCTGCCTCTACAACAGAAGGAATGATATGATATGACGTGAAAAGAGGTGAATGTCCGGCCCAAGCCCTGTGCAGTTCCCAGGCTGACTGTCTGTCTTCACTGGGAGGCCAAGCTCATGGGGAGAGGTGCTCATACTAGGGTATGTAAATGAAAGGTTATGGTTGATGATCCGCGTACTGTGTTACGATGATTCGGGGTAATCCCGACGGATGAAATCAAATGTTGTGGCACAAGTGTGCAACCTCTGCAGAGTGTAAACCTATTCGAATAGCCGCGTCCACGGTTACGGACGGTTGGAAAGGCCATACAGTTTCCAATGTCATATCTTTGAAAATGATGTTGAAAAGGATGATGGTGAAATGACTTGTGGTGAATTGAATTGAAATCACCACTTGAATGGTGGGAATGACACTAATGTTCCCACTGGAGTTAGTTAGCACTTGAATAAGCTTTTCTCAAACTTTGTGAACTAAAACTAGCTTTATGCAAATAAACTAGAGCTTAGCAAACCATACTAGAATGTCTAGCACTTACATTAGTATTTGTTTGCGAGTACTCAACGTACTCACGGCTTTGTCCCTGGCTATTCAAATGGCCAGAGTATGAAGATGACCAAGGAGATGACCAGCAGGACGCCTACGACAACTAAGCGCCTTCCGACGTCAAGCGTTGGCCTGTGGACTAGAGAGTCCTTGTATCTTACGCTTCCGCTATGTTGAACTATGAACTTGTGTTTGTTCGTTGATCAATAGATCAACTATTCGTGTAATATGGATCATGTGATTCCAAATTTGTAAGACTTATGGTTTGTAATGAATGATGACTGTGATACTTAACTATTATGCCTCGCAACAACAATATTCCTGGGATTGCGATGTATGACATAATAGGCATTCGGACTTAAAAATCCGGGTGTTGACAATCCCTCCTCTGGAGTACCATCGAATAGGAAACGATAGGTACATATGGTGATATCTGAATTGCCCATTTGGCAATCCTGCCGCTAGCATCCTTGTTGCACATGATATCTGAAATAGGCGCCTCGCTCACCACTTTCATGGGATGCTCTTCGAAGTAGTGCTTGAGCTTTGTGGCGGCCATGAACACGCCATAGGTCATTTTCTGGAAGTGAGGGTAATTTTGTTTTGAGAGGGAGATCACCTCGCTCAAGTAGTATACCGGCCTCTACACGGTTTTTACCTTCCTCTTCTCTTTCAACCACAACTACCACACTCACAACCCGGTTTGTTGCTGCTATGTACAACAGCATGGGCTCCCTTTCCAATGGCGAAGCCAATACCGGCGCCGTAGCTAGCATCATTTTCAGTTCCTTAAACACTGCGTCTGCCTGTGGGGTCCAGACGAAAGTATCGGATTTTTTCATCAACGCATAAAGTGGCAGGGCTTTTTCTCCCAATCTGCTTATAAACCGGCTTAGCGATGCCAAGCTTTCGGTAAACTTCTGCACGTCTTTAAGCTCTCGCGGTATAGTCATTCTTTCAATGGCCCGGATCTTTACCAGATTAACCTCTATTCCCCGGCTTGATACGAGAAAGCCAAGCAGTTTGCCGGCAGGAACACCGAAGGTGCATTTTGCCGGATTGAGTTTCATCTGGAACCTCCTCAGGTTGTCAAACGTTTGCCTTAGATCATCGATCAAGGTTTCCTTGAACTTAGTCTTTATCATGACATCGTCCACATAGACTTGCACATTTTTTCCTATTTGATCAAACAAACATTTTTGCATACATCGTTGGTACGTTGCACCAGCGTTGCGCAAACCGAAAGGCATAGTGACATAGCAATAAGCCCCGTGCGGGGTAATGAACGCAGTTTTTATTTGATCTTCCTTTTTTAGGGGAATCTGGTGAAAACCGGAATAAGCATCCAGAAAAGACAACAGCTCACAACTCGCGGTAGAATCAATCACTTTATCGATCCGGGGTAGGGGGAAAGGATCTTTTGGGCAAGCCTTGTTCAAGTTGGTGTAGTCGATGCACATGCGCCACACCTTTGGAGCTTTGGGTCCTCCTCTTTTTTCTTCTTGACTAGCACCGGATTGGCTAGCCACTTGGTATGCAACACTTCCACAATGAAGCCGGCAACCAGTAACTTCGTCACCTCTTCTCGAATGATTTTCCTTCTGTCTTCAGCGATCCGGCGTAAGGGCTGTCTCACCGGTTTCGCATCCTTCCGGACATTTAGAGAGTGCTCGGCCAACTCCCTCGGAACACCTACCAAGTCATCAGTAGACCAGGCAAAGATATTCCAATTCTCACAGAGGAAGTTGACGAGCGCGCTTTCCTATGCTTCACATAGGACAGCACCGATACGAACGGTACGCTCAGGAAATGCCGGGTCCAGCACGATGTCTTTTGTTTCCTTGGTCGGCTTGAATGCCGGTGTGCCCAAGTTGCCACTCATCGCCGCTAAGCTCAACTGTGAGGACTAAGCGAGCGCGACTGTAGTTTGCATTCTTCTTTTTTCCTCTGCAATCACCAGAGATTCAGCCAAGTTCGATCCGGCGGAAGCGGTCTCCAGTGAGATCTTATAGTTTCCCACCACGGTTAAGGGTCCACTGGGTGCCGGCATCTTCATCTTGAGATACGCCATATGGGTTGAGGCCATAAATGCCGCCAACGCCGGTCTCCCCAGCAGCGCATGGTAAGGACTGTCTAAGTCCACCACCTCGAACAGAATGTTTTCCACCCGGCAATTATTGCGTCCTCCAAACGACACATCCACCCGGACTTTTCCCATGGGCGAGCAGGACAAACCCGGAACGATTCCGTGGAACGTAGTATGAGTTTGTTGTAGCATGTTTTCAATTATTCCCAGCGTACACATGGTGTGCCGGTACATAATGTTTATACTGCTCCCATTGTCTATCAGCACCTTGCTGAACCGGACTCTAGTCGTTGGCCCATGCATGATAGGGTCCACGACCAGAGCATATCCTCCAAGGTTTGGCATTATTTTTGGGTGATCCCTGAATGACCAGGTGATTTCTTGATCTGGCCACAGCATGTATTTTGGAATTGCTGGCAACACAGCGTTTACCTCCATGGAGCGGCGATGCACGCTTTGCCTATCCGTTGGCTCAGTAACAAACACAACATAGCACAGGCCTGGATCCTGATAAATATTCCGGCCTAAAGGTGACGGCGGTGGCGGTTGGCCATTGCCATCTCCCACCTGATGAACTTGCTGGTGCTGCTACCAGTTTGGCTGAGGCTGTACCGGTAGAGCATTTGCTCCGGTAAGCGGTGGTGGTGGCGGTAGCTGTTGGCGCAACATGTCTTGCGATGGTGGCAACAACGTAGTACAGCCTTATGCTTGCACATCTTTTACCGCACCCTTCAACATTAGGTACTTGGTCCAAGAACAATCCTTTGTCAAATGGTTTGCCGGCTTTGCCGGATTCGAAGTGTGCCACCGGCATGGTTGTTCCATAGCCGATTCCATGGTGTATCTTGCATGTTCTTGCCAATTCTTTTTCTCACCCCACGGCTTCTTTTCAACCCATTGTTTTTTAGGACCCGCCCATGGCTGCGAGCCGGTTTTTTGCCTCTGGCTTCCGCCGGCGCCGGAGTTATCCTGCACCGCGGCTACTTGCTGCGGACCGTACCTCCGATCTGGAAAATCTTCCCTTCTCTTGTTGTGCCGTTTATCCCGGTATTGATCCTGGCGTGGTTGGCCCGATTGCGTTGGATCGGCTTGCACTGCCGGTTGCATCGGATCTCCCAATGCGTAGCTGTCTGCCACACGTATCATCTCTGCCAAAGTCGTTGGCATGTTTCTGTGCAGCTTTTGCCATAGCGGCGAACCTCTTCTGCACCCATTGCAAAACCAAGCAATGGCTTGTGCCTCAATCACTCCTTCACAGGAGTTCCTCGTGGAGTTCCACCGGGTCAGGTAATCCCGGTCTGTTTCATTAGAGCGTTGCACGCACAAAGCAAGCTGTTGTGGCCTGTTTGGCCTCCGGTAAGTACTGCTGAAGTTACTCACAAAAGCTTCCTCGAAATCTAACCAGCCATTTATGCTTCCTGCCGGCAAGTTATTAAGCCAAATGCGCGCCGGTCCTACCAGGAAAGACGGTACGATCCTCACGGCCCAGCGCCGGCTTCCTCCGCCTATGACGGTTCCTCCGCCACCAGCAACATAAACTGCGGTCACATAGTCCGTGAGCCAGTCTTCCGGCTTATTAGTGCCATCATATGTTTTTGTGTCACGCGGCAACTGGAAGTTGCGAACCGGTGGTTCCTCTCTCATGATTCGTGCGCCAAAGCACTTTGGGCCCGAAGGACCTTCCGCCTCAATCATCTCAGACAAGTATACCCTATCCAGCCTGTGCCTCGCATCCCGGTCTGGTAGGCATCTTTCTCCTAACCGTTCTCCTAAAGGATTTCGGTAGGCTGCAATTCTTTCAGTTCCTGAATCTGCTTCATCATAACATTCCGGTACCGCGGCCCTTGCCTGCCGGTACCTTGGCGGAAGCATTTCCTCCTCCACATACGCTGCTCTTGCTGCGCGGTAGTTTTGCCTGCTTCCTTCTCTACTGCCTCTTGATTTTTCCTACCGGCCTCGTGTCGCCCGGCTTGTTGTTTTCCGGCAAGTACCGGATCATACACAGTCATTTGTTGCGCATTCATTTCTTTTTCTTTTCTCTTGTCCGGATGAGGGGATGACGCCTGCCCCTGGGACTTGCTTCCGACATTTTTTGTAGAACGCACAGATTTCGAAGCCGCAGCTTTGTTTACCTTAGCAAGTTGCTCAGCGTTTTGTTCCTAAATGATGTCAAGCAACTCTCTAACACGCTCTTGCTGTTTTTCCAGAGCATCTCCGGTAAGCGATTCACACAGCTCTACTGCAGCCCTAGCAGCTTTTATGGTTTTATCCGGACTGCTATACGTAGGTTTCTCTACAATGCTCAGCGACGCAGAGACACTTTTTCCGGAAAGAACTTCCTTACGCAGATCCTGGTCTAGGTTACGAGCTCTAAGCCGGTTCTCCGGTACTCTAGCTGCGTGAGCACTAACAGAAGTAAAGCCATGGGCAGCATTATACTCACGTAGGGTCAGGTTCAGCTCACGCTGCGCCCGGATGATGTCTACGCCTCCGGAGAGCAACTTCTGGCGCTGCACCTCCAGCTCCGCTTGAGCCGCAGCCGGATCGATGTTCTGCGCGATGGGAGTTGCCAGCACGCTCATGGCCGCTTGAAGAGGAGTCTCCAGTGGCACTGTAGATGCACCTGCGACCTCCTGGTTGCGCTCAGTCGGCGGCTTGGCCGTGCGCGTGGACTTCGTCTGTCCCGCGCCTTCCGCCGCAGCTCCCTTGCCGGCGTCAGCCACGCCAACCACCAGCACCTTGACGCTGCCGGTGGCGCGGCCGCTGCGAAGCGTAGACCTTGGCGGGTCCGGAGCTACCAGCACCGGCGAGAGGCACTGGCGCTCAGGGACGGTGCCGTAGTAGACGCGGAAGCTCCCAAACTCAATGACGCGGCCGTTCTTGGGGAACTTGCCTCCGTTGGCGAAGCAGCCCGTGTTGTCGTTGATGAAGTCCATGTCGAAGACATGGTCGACGAGCGCGGTGACGACACGCTCGCCGGCGACGGTGAGGAGGCCCGCCCGAATATGAACTCCAGCAAGCGCAGCTGCTAGCCCCACGGTGGGCGCCAACTGTCGTCGTGGTGAACAGACAGATGGCATGGGATGGCTTAACTTGGGGCCGAATGTGCGCTAGAGGATTCGGGGGAGGGTATTGGTAAGGATGGGAACAACTCCGGATGGATTCCGGTATCTCTATTGATGAACTTGGCCTTGGCCAGAGGTTGAAGATGTACAGTACAAGTGCTCTCCAATAGCAATCAATCTAGCAAGACCTCTGTTATCACGTACCCGCACAAGGGGCTGCTCCCTCTCCTTATATAGGGGAGAGGGTGGCTTACAGGGGAAGAAACCCTAAGAAACCCTAATGGCATCTTTGACTGGACAAACTACTTTACAAAACCACTTTCGCCCGGATGACACCGGTAAACCTTTAATCAGGAACGCTGACATCCTCCGGTTCCTTTTACGTCATCTTCTGCTTTTTACATCATGCCTTTGTTTAAAACTGAAGTGCTTCGCTCATCTTTGTCTTCTAGACCCTGAGAGCATCTTTGACCAGTCCTGCCGACGTGCTACAGTGTAGCGTGTACCGGTAATTCGGTACCTTCTTAGCCGGTTCTGGTATACCCCTCCTGGGATACCGATATGGCTAGCACAACCACGATCCGACCTTTGTTCTCCGGAACAACCTTTAAACCGGTATCTGTATGGCTCAAACCATCCGGTTTGGCATGCCTTTGGCATACCGGGGGTCATTCCCCCGACAGAAAAAGATAGAAGAACTCGAAAAGATGACAATATAGCGACAAAAGATGTTAAAATGGTGAGCCTACAACCAAGTACAAGCACTTGGCTGTAGCTTCAGGGGCTACTCCCATCGGGAACGATGTTCGCGTGCCCGATGAAACTATAAAGAGTGTGATGAGCATATTTCGAGTTATACAAATAACTCTTCATATACTCCCATCGGGAAGTCAAGATATAAATATACAAGTCATCTGATGACTCGAATAAATGTGCTATTCCAACAGCCGAAAAAGTACTCGACAATATATTCTCAGAGTGCCTCAGTCGCAAATTAGTCTCTGAATGCCGCAATACTTTGCGAAGGTAAGTCCCCAGGATCCGTCCTGAGCGGTGTAGCATCGCCTCTGACGGCGTTTCGCTACTTTTTTCCGTATCAACAGATGCGAAGAAAAATCCTAACATACGCGTTAGGTACCCGATAAAACATGACTAGAATTCGACATCTGGTAAGACCTTAAGCGATGCATGTCGAATTACACCAGTATCCCGAGATCATGTCCGAGGACGTGATCTTGAAGTAGGTTTTGGTGGATTGCCGCAAGAGCAGTTAACTAGTACCTGATCCGTCAGATGAACTAGCCCCAATTACCGTTATCCCTGTCCAATATATGATTAATTTATTAAAAATATGTGTTAACTCGAAGAAGTTGTATTGTAATTATAAAGTTGGAGATTTTCCCTGATTCTTCGATTCAAGAAAAATCTCGGGGGCTACTGACATAGGCATCCCCAATGGGCCTACCGAAGATGGTACCCGGGGTTTTACTGAAGGCCCACGACCCGAAGATTATAAAGCCCGGAAGCCCAGTTAGGAGAGTTTGGAAAGATAGGATTGTATTAGAAATATTGACTTGTAATTACTATGGGACGGACTCAGATTGTCTCCCGAACTCTTTAACTTGTGTATCACGAAACCCTCGGCTCCGCCTCCTATATAAGGGGGAGTCAAGGGATGAAGAGAGGATCGATTTCATTGTCAACACAACCCTGTTTTTCTGATAGTCAAGTACTTTCCGGCTGAAACCCTCGAGATATACTTGCCCTCTACTTCCAACTAAACCCTAGTCTACAATCCGTGGGCATTGACAAGTTAATCCCTTGTCAGTGGGACTTCGATCCCTCCGGAAATTTTCCATGAAGTCAACCATGACTATCCCAAAAAACATTCACCCATGCCTCATATAAACCATAGTGGGAATGTTCCCCATTTTGATGGAACTCACTTTTTCTTTTTGGAAATCCCCTATGGAGTCTCATATTCGCAGCTGCAGTGTGGAGATGTGGGGGATCATCGTGGATGGATACCGGAAGCCACAAGATCCCATTAGGTTAACCTCCACCGAGTTCTACAACTATCAACTCAATGCCTCTGCATGTGACAAGATTAGAAGTTCCATCAACCGCAAGCTCCTTGATCAAATCAATGACATTGACTCCGCTAAAGAGATTTGGGATCGGATTGTAGTACTCCAAGAGGGAACCAATCTGATCCAAAGAGCTCTCTATGAGTCAGCAAAGACAGAGGCAACTTTTTTCATGATTAGAGAATGAGAATCCTTGGCCGATGCCTATGGAAGGCTTGGTGTTCTTAGAGTAAAGGTCAAGGGCCTTAGATGTGAAAAATACAACGATGGCTTTGAAATGAATGAAGAATTCATAAAGTCCAAGGTCATTGCCATGATTGTTGTCAAGCAAAAGGACACCAACCTTGCACTCAACTTGCAAATCCCCACCAAGCAAGTTGATCTGAACGCAGATGATCTAGTCTCCTATGTGGCAGCCAATGACAACATGACCAAGACAAGAAAAACTCATGGCAATGAACCGTGTAGAAGGATCCTCACACAACCTTGCTTTGAAGGCTAAAGCTGACCAAGAAAGAGAAGAAGCCTATGAGATCAAAGAAGATGAAGAGATGACTTCAACTAGAGACATCGGGACATATTTTGCTTTCTTTGCCAAGAACTACAAGAAGAAGTTCCCAATGTTCTTCAATGAGAAGAAGAAGAGAATGTGCTACAACTGTGATGAAGATAGTCACTTTGCAAATGAGTGCCCTTATGAAAAAAGGGTAGACAAGCCGAAGTTTGTCAAAGGGGTCAAGCCAAGATTGAAGCCAAACTCAATCAATGAACGATACAAGAAGAAGAAGGGGAGAGCCTTTGTTGGGGATGAGTACATTTCCGATGAAGAGGAAGAAGATGAGGAGAAGGAGGCCAGAGTGGCTGGTTTGGCTTTCTCCAAACCAGGGTCACTCTTAACATATGACTACTCCAAGGATTACTCCACGGAGTCCTCAACTCCGAATGATATTGGTTCTTCCTTCATGGCAAGAACAACTCATGATGATGACTTCGATGACTCTCCCTCCTCTACAACCATCGGCTCTTGTCTAATGGCAAGGGAAACAAAGGCAATGGAATCCCCACCTTCTCTATCTAGTGTTCTTGATGATGAAACTGAAAATCAAGATGAGGTAGCTATACTTAAGGAAATTTACAAAGTTAGATGCACTCTTCGTGGTGATTCTCTTGTCAAGTTTGATCTTGATGGAGTCCCTAAAAGAAAGGGACGAGTCCATTGAGGAATTAGAATATCATTTGAATGATGAAAAACGGAGATTCAATCTCCTAAGACAAGAGCTGAAAAACGAAAGGTGCATATCTTAAGGCCTTAAGCAACAAATTGAAACTTTTGAATTAGATGAAGTTAAGAACCTAGAAACTATTGAAAGGGCTCAGTTTTTGGCCCAAGAGCTCGATGCTTCAAACAAGGAGCTTGAAGTTGCTCATGCTTCTCTCACTAGGGATCTTGACCACCTTGAAAAGGCTAAGAAGCTTGTTAAGGATGAGCTCAAGAAACTTGGAGAGAACCATGACCTACTCCAAGAAACCTAAAAGAAGGCTCTTCGATCAATGAGTGATCCCATTATTGCTGAAAATGTTGCTAGTTCCTCCACCTCATTTACTTGTGAGCATGCCAAACTTGTTGAGGAACATGTTCGTTTGAAAGAGGAACTATGTTTGTATGTTGAGACCAATACATATATCGAATCATTGGTGGCCAAATATGGTCTCAACTATCATCCAACTGACTCGGCTTGTGAACAAGCAACTATTCTTGAGCAAAATTCTAGGTTGACAAAGGAACTAGACAAGTTCACCACCGCCAAAAATAAGATGGGATTGGATGACCTCTCGAGTAAGCAAAGGTCAAACAATCAAAAGTATGGACTTGGGTATGTTCCCAAGTCTTACAAGAACAAGAACTACAAGAAGGAGAAACCCACTCAAGAGAAGAACAAAAAGGTCACTAATGTTGGCAAAGCCTTAAAGGGCAAAGCCACTAGTGGTTACCGCACGGGACCTAACACTCACTATGATCTATTTGTTGATTATTATGGTGATGTTTATGCTAAATATGTTGGCACTCGTAATGGCTATGCTTATATAGGGTACTCAATTTGGTTACCAAAAGATCTGTTACCATTACAAAGGAACCCATTAATCGATGGGTTCCTAAAACTTCTACTTGATTTTGTAGGGGTATTCCTCCGGTGGTCGAAAATGGGTGTTTGATAGTGGATGCACCAATCATATGACCGGAGGAAGAGGTGTGTTTGACCAATTCATAGAAGATGTTAATAAAAAGTCAAGCATCACCTTTGGTGACAATTCAAAGGGAAAGGTACTTGGGTATGGCAAGGTGGCAATCTCTAAGGACTTGTGCCTTGAGACGGTCATGCTTGTTGAATCCCTTGGCTATAATTTGCTTTCTATATATCACCTTGCAGATGTTGGCTATAATTCATATTTTACTAATTATTGTGTGAAAGTCTTCAGGAGTGATAATCTCAAATTGTTCCTTATTGGATATGTGGAGAACAACCTTTACGTGGTTGATCTCTCGAAAGAGAGCCCCTCTCTCCCCACATGTCTAATGGCCAAACATGATGAAGGTTGGATGTGGCATCGCCGCCTTGGTCATGTCAATATGAGAAATCTTAAAAAACTCCTAAAGGGTGAGCACATTGTTGGAATAACTGGCATTTCTTTTGAGAAAGATCGTGTGTGCAGCGCATGTGTAGCAGGAAAGGAACTCAAGAAGGGACATCCTATCAAGAGTATCGTCTCCGCCTCTAGGCCATTGGAGCTCCTTCACTTGGATCTTCTGGGCCATCACATTATGATACTCTTGGTGGAAGTAAATATGGAATGGTCATTGTTGAAGATTACTCAAGATACTCTTGGGTCTTTCTCCTCAAGTCTAAGGATGAGACCCATAGAGAGTTCATCATCTTCGCCAAGAAATCTCAACGGATGTACGAATCTGAGATCAAGGTGATAAGGACCGACAATGGCACCGAGTTCAAGAACTACACTATGCAAGAGTTTGTTGATGATGAGGGCATCAAGCATGAGTTTTTAGCTCCATATACTCCTCAACAAAATGGTGTTGTTGAAAGGAAGAACCGGACTATTATTGAGATGGCAAGAACCATGTTGAGTGAATTCAAGTCACCCCATAATTTTTGGGGAGAATCCATCTCTACAGCTCCACTACTCCAACCGGCTCTTCCTCCGTCCCCTGCATAATAAAACTCCATATGAGCTTCTCACATGTAACAAGATTAACGTCATGTACATTCGTGTCTTTGGATGAAAATGTATTGTTAAGAACAATAAAGGGAAGCTCGGTAAATTTGAAACTAGAAATATACATGGCACATTTGTTGGATATGCGGAGAATTCCCACGCCTATAGATACTACAACAAGTCCACTGGGGCTATTGAAGTATCTTTTGACGTGGTGTTCTTGGAGGATAATGGCTCCCAAGTGGAGAAAGTTGTCCCATGTGCTGAAGGTGATGATGGTCCTTCTTATGGTCATTGGACACATCTGGCCCACATAAGTTCATACTAATGATCAAAGTGATGGAATAGAAGTATCAAGCTTAGACCAAGTGGAGCCTAGCTCAACTCAAGCTGAACCATCAAGTGCAGCTCAAGATTTATCCTCTACTACTCAAGATGAGTCACATTCCGAAGAACAAGAAGAAAGCGCTCAACCCACGTGAGCCCTGTCAAAGTGTTGTAGCGCGACCCGGTGAGCCCTGTCAAAGTCGTCGCGTCGATTGGCAATGCCGACATGGACTGAGCGGTAGCCCTCGCAGTGACCGACTCCAGCCAGCCTGCCGAGGTGCGTCCTGGGGGTAGACCAACATGATCCTCGTCGTCCTCGGTGCTTAGATAATTCTGGCAGAAGGAGATGCACTCGTAGGTTAGAAACCCCTTGGCCATGCTTGCGTCTGGACGGGCCCTATTGCGAACGTATCCTTTCATGACACCGTTCTGCCTTTCGAAAGGCATCATGTTGTGGAGGAACGTCGGGCCGAGCTGCTTGATGTCTTCAACGACATGGAGAAGGAGATGGACGCATATATCACAGAATGCGGGCGGGAAGTAAATCTCGAGCTCACATAGTATCACCACGATCTCATCATGTAGCATCTTGAGCTGCCTCACGCCGATCGACTTCCTAGTGATAACGTCAAAAAAGTTGCAAAGGCCAAACAGCGTATCACGGACATGCTCGTCCATTATGCCTCGGATCGCAACGGGAAGTATCTACGTCATGAGCACGTGGAAATTGTGAGACTTCATCCCGGTGAACCTCTTCTTCGCTATGTCCAGATATCTTCTTATATTCCCCGAGTAACCGTGAGGAACTTTCACTCCTAGGAGGCACCTGAAAAACTGCTCGAGCTCCTCCGGACTCGTTGTGAAGCAGGCAGCGGGAAGCAGCACCGCGTTCTTCTTAGCCCTTTTGTGGAGACGTTGAGTCCCTTCCGTCTGATCATCATTCTCATCATCGTCGTCGTCAGTATCGGGGGCTTGAAGATCTTTCCTGATGCCAAAATGTTTCAGATCATATCTTGCTTTTGGTCCATCCTTGGACTTTTGTGAGTTGCAAAGAGTGCCAAGCAGACTCTCGGTAACATTCTTCGTAATGTGCATGACATCGAGAATGAGAATACTCAGGTGTATGTACCTTTACTTGGTGCACAGCCAGGGGGTAGGTTGTAAGGCCATACAAACACAGGCCAGGTGCTATGCGTGCTACTCTGGTTGCCGAACGGATTGAGTCCATCAGTGCTCATACCCAGCCTGATGTTCCTTGCGTCGCCCCCGAACCTAACAGGGAAGGCGATGTCCAATGCTTCCCACTGTCCAGCGTCTGAAGGGTGTGTCAGCACATACCCCATCTCCGGATCTTCTTCAGGCTTCTGCCTTTCCGTGTGCCATTGCATGAGCTTTGCTTCCTTAGGGTCCACGAAATACCGCTGCAGACGGGGAGTGATAGGAAAGTACAATACCACTTTTCGAGGTACCTTCTTGTTCCCAACCTTGTACCGTTCGTGGCCGCACACCGGAAATGTGGTTCTGTCCTTGTACTCGCACCTATAAATCACACAATCATTAATGCAAGCGTGGTATTTTTCGTGTGGTAGGTCAAGGGGGCACACGACTTTCTTGGCCTCCTCGATACTACTTGGCAATGTGTTCCCCTCCGGGAGACGATCGTGCCAGAATTTCAAGTTCTTGCTGAAGCTGGAATCGGTCCACTTGTTCTGCGTCTTCATCTGCAGGTAATCAAGCGTTACATGCAAGTGCGTATCCTGCGGACGGCACCCAGGAAAGATCGGAGTCATCCCGTCTTTCTCCATTTGCGACAACTTGGCTCTCTCTCTAGCTGCAACTCTATCGTTGCTCGTCTCCTGGAGGAGCAGATCTTGAACATGAGAGTCCCGCAAGGCCGAAATTAGCAGGGTCGCGTCGGAATCTTCTTCTTCATCATGATGATCTTCTCCGCCGGCATCTTCTTCTTCATGATGATCTTCTCCGCCGACTTCTTCTTCATGATGATAGTCCCCGTCGACATGATGATAGTCTTCTTCATGATGATAGTCATGTCGCTCGACATGGTCTTCATGCGCACCATTTGATGGGGCCGGCCGCGCCTGGTTGTCTTGCATGAAACCGCGCCTCAGCAGGTGCTCCTCCAGTTGTCCGGAATCAGGGTTGATCCAGCGCTCGAGTTTGCATGATCGACATGGACATCTTATCTGACGCCTATTGTTCCGAATCATGTCCTCCTTCGCGTCTATCTTGTATCTAGAGATTCGAGCGGAACACATTGATACGTCTCCAACGTATCGATAATTTCTTATGTTCCATGCTTGTTTTATGATGATACACACATGTTTTATACATACTTTATGTCATATTTATGCATTTCCCGGCACTAACCTATTAACAAGATGCTGAAGAGCCAGTTGTTGTTTTCTACTATTTTTGGTTTCAGAAATCCTAGTAAGGAAATATTCTCGGAATTGGACGAAATCAAAGCCCAGGATCTTATTTTTCCACGAAGCTTCCAGAAGTCCGAAAGGGAAACAAAGTGGGGCGACGAGGCGGCGACACGCCAGGGCGGCGCGGCCCATGCCCTGGCCGCGTGGCCCTGTTGTGTGGGCCCCTCGCGTCACCCCTAAACCTACCCTTCCGCCTATAAGAAGCCTTCGTCGATAATAACTCCAGTACCGAGAGCCACGATACGGAAAACCTTCCAGAGACGCCGCCGCCGCCAATCCCATCTCGGGGGATTCAGGAGATCACCTCCGGCACCCTGCCGGAGAGGGGAATCATCTCCCGGAGGACTCTTCACCGCCATGGTCGCCTCCGGAGTGATGTGTGAGTAGTTCACCCCTGGACTATGGGTCTGTAGCAGTAGCTAGATGGTTGTCTTCTCCTCATTGTGCTATCATTGTCGGATCTTGTGAGCTACCTAACATGATCAAGATCATCTATTTGTAATGCTACATGTTGCGTTTGTTGGGATCCAATGAATATGGAATGCTATGTTATGTTGATTATCAATCTATCATCTATGTGTTGTTTATGATCTTGCATGCTCTCCGTTATTAGTAGAGGCTCTGGCTAAGTCGTTACTTGTAAATCCAAGAGGGAGTATTTATGCTCGATAGTGGGTTCATGCCTCCATTAAATCTGGGACAGTGACAGAAAGTTCTAAGGTTGTGGATGTGCTGTTGCCACTAGGGATAAAACATCAATGCTATGTCTAAGTATATTTGTGTTGATTACATTACGCACCATACTTAATGCAATTGTCTGTTGTTTGCAACTTAATACTGGAAGCGGTTCGGATGATAAGCTGAAGGTGGTCTTTTTAGGCATAGATGCATGCTGGATAGCGGTCTATGTACTTTGTCGTAATGCCCAATTGAATTTCACACTACTCATCATAACATGTATGTGCATTGTCATGCCATCTTTATTTGTCAATTGCCCAACTGTAATTTGTTCACCCAACATGCTATTTCTTATGGGAGAGACACCACTAGTGAACTGTGGACCCCTGTCCATTCTTTACATCGAATACAATCTACTGCAATACTCGTTCTTACTTTTCTCTGCAAACATCATCATCCTTTGTTACAGCAAGTCGGTGAGATTTACAACCTCACTGTCACGTTGGGGCAAAGTAATTTGGTTGTGTTGTGCAGGTTCCACGTTGGCGCCGGAATCCCTGGTGTTGCGCCGCACTACACTCCGCCGCCATCAACCTTCAACGTGCTTCTTGGCTCCTACTGGTTTGATAAACCTTGGTTTCTTACTGAGGGAAAACTTGCTGCTGTACGCATCACACCTTCCTCTTGGGGCTCCCAACGAACGCGTGCTGTACGCGTATCAAGCTCTTTTTCTGGCACCGTTGCCGGAGAGATCAAGACACGCTGCAAGGGGAGTCTCCACTTCCAATCTCTTTACTTTGTTTTTGTCTTGCTTTATTTTTATTTACTACTTTGTTTGCTGCACTATATCAAAATACAAAAAAAAATAGTTACTAGCTTTACTTTATTTACTATCTTGTTTGCGTTCTCAATATTAAAAACACAAAAAAAATTAGTTACTTGCATTTACTTTACTTATTTCATCATGTTTCCTCCTAAGTTCACTCTGAAAGATGTACCGGTAGGACGAGGGTCTATCCTTGGGAAAGATAATATAGAAGATTTTTTCACTCATATTAGTACGGTTGAAGATTTTGAAGATAGACACTTGGTAGAACTTGCTCCTACTTATGAAATTGTTGTTGCTTCTTTAGTACACGCGTTAGAAGCTAGATTTTTTAATCTCGATCCCGTGATTCAACATATGTTTCTTACACTCTGTGATATGGAAGAAGGAGAAAAGAAAGATTTTGTATTAGAAACCCTTCTTAAAGAATTTGGTGGTATAGCAAGAGAAGCTAGAAAAGTCTTTACTAAATATAATATGCTTGGCTCTTATACCAACTTTGCTAGTATCCTTGAAAAGATGGAAAAAGATAGAAAAAAGTACACTAACCAAGTTAATTATGAGGGGGATATTAAAACATCAATACCTTGCAAGCTCTTAGGAATGTGTGAGGCACTAGAAAAGAATTATGATTGGATTGTTCCTGAAAATTTGTTTGATGAGAATAGCAAGCCTAAGAGTAATGAAAAAGGAGCCTCTGAAACTTACATAGATAAGATACAATGCATAGTTGAGAAAACTCCAAACCCCGCTGTTGATGCATCATCTTTTGATAACACTTGATTCACACTTTCTGCGCCTAGCTGAAAGGCGTTAAAGAAAAGCGCTTATGGGAGACAACCCATGATTTTACTTCTGCAGTTTTGTTTTATATTTGAGTCTTGGAAGTTGTTAATACTGTAGCAACCTATACTTATCTTTATTTTATTGCATTGTTGTGCCAAGTAAAGTCTTTGATAGTAAGGTTCATACTAGATTTGGATTACTGCGCAGAAACAGATTTTTTGCTTTCACGAATTTGAGCATTGTTCTCTGTAGGTAACTCACAAAAATCTGCCAATTTACGTGCGTAATCCTCAGATATGTACACAACTTTCATTCAATTTGAGAATTTTCATTTGAGCAAGTCTGGTGCACCTAAAAAATTCGTCTTTACGGACTGTTGTGTTTTGACAGATTCTGCCTTTTATTTCGCATTGCCTGTTTTGCTATGTTTAATGGATTTCTTTATTCCATTAACTTTTAGTAGCTTTGTGCAATGTCCAGAAGTGTTAAGAATGATTATGTCACCTCTGAACATGTGAATTTTGATTATGCACTAACCCTCTAATGAGTTGTTTTGAGTTTGGTGTGGAGGAAGTTTTCAAGGATCAAGAGAGGAGGATGATACAATATGATCAAGGAGAGTGAAAGCTCTAAGCTTGGGGATGCCCCCGTGGTTCATCCCTGCATATTTCAAGAAGACTCAAGCATCTAAGCTTGGGGATGCCCAAGGCATCCCCTTCTTCATCGACAACATTATCAGGTTCCTCTAGTGAAACTATATTTTATTCCATCACATCTTATGTGCTTTACTTGGAGCGTCTGTATGTTTTTGTTTTGTTTTGTTTGAATAAAGTTGGATCCTAGCATTCATTGTGTGGGAGAGAGACACACTCCGCTGTTGCATATGGACAAATATGTCCTTAGCTTTACTCATAATGTTCATGGCGAAGGTTGAAACTGCTTCGTTAATTGTTATATGGTTGGAAACAGGAAATGCTACATGTGGTAATTGGTGTAATGTCTTGAATAATTTGATATTTGGCAATTGTTGTGCTCATATGGATCATGTTTAAGCTCTTGCATCATATACTTTGCACCTATTAGTGAAGAAATACATAGAGCTTGCTAAAATTTGGTTTGCATGATTGGTCTCTCTAAGGTCTAGATATTTTCTAGTAAGGGTTTGAACAACAAGGAAGACAGTGTGGAGCCTTATAATGCTTGCAATATGTTTTTATGTGAGTTTTGCTGTACCGGTTCATACTTGTGTTTGCTTCAAATAACCTTGCTAGCCTAAGCCTTGTATTGAGAGGGATTACTTCTCATGCATCCAAAATCCTTGAGCCAAAAACTATGCCATTTGTGTCCACCATACCTACCTACTGCATGGTATTTCTCTGCCATTCCAAAGTAAATTGCTTGAGTGCTACCTTTAAAATTCTATTCTTTGTCTTTGCAATATATAGCTCATGGGAAAAATAGCTTAAAAACTATTGTGGTATTGAATATGTACTTATGTATCTTATTTCTTATTAAGTTGCTTGTTGAGCGATAACCATGTTCCTGGGGACGCCATCAACTATCCTTGTTGAATATCATGTGAGTTGCTATGCATGTTCGTCTTGTCTGAAGTAAGGGTGATTTATCATGAGTTGAATGGTTTGAGTATGCATATTGTTAGAGAAGAACATTGGGCCGCTAACTAAAGCCATGATCCATGGTGGAAGTTTCAGTTTTGGACAACAATCCTCAATCTCTTATGAGAATATTATTTGCTGTTGAATGCTTATGCATTAAAGAGGAGTCCATTATCTAATGTCTATGTTGTCCCGGTATGGATGTCTAAGTTGAGAATAATCAAAAGCGATAAATCCAATGCGAGCTTTCTCCTTAGACCTTTGTACAGGCGGCATAGAGGTACCCCTTTGTGATACTTGGTTAAAATATATGTATTGCGATGATAATCCATGTAAATCCGAGCTAATTAGGACAAGGTGCAGGCACTATTGGTAATCTATGCATGAGGCTTGCAACTTGTAGGATATCTTATACATAATACATATGCTTTATTACTACCGTTTACAAAATTGTTTCTTGTTTTCAAAATAAAAGCTCTAGCACAAATATAGGAATCAATGCTTCCCTCTTCGAAGGGCCATTCTTTTACTTTTATGTTGAGTCAGTTTACACACTTCTTCTATCTTAGAAGCAAACACTTGTGTTAACTGTGCATTGATTCTTACATACTTGCATATTTGCATTCATTATATTACTTTATGTTGACAATATCCATGAGATATACATGTTACAAGTTGAAGCAACCGCTGAAACTTATGTCTTCCTTTGTGTTGCTTCAATTCCTTTACTATAAATTTATTGCTTTATGAGTTAACTCTTATGCAAGACTTATTGATGCTTGTCTTGAAAGTACTATTCATGAAAAGTCTTTGCTATATGATTCAGTTGTTTAACCATTGTCTTTACCATTGCTTCGAATCGCTGCATTCATTACATGTGCTTACAATAGTATTGATCAAGATTATGATAGCATGTCACTTCATAAATTATCTTTGTTATCGTTTACCTACTCGGGACGAGTAGGAACTAAGCTTGGGGATGCTGATACGTCTCCAACGTATCGATAATTTCTTATGTTCCATGCTTGTTTTATGATGATACACACATGTTTTATACATACTTTATGTCATATTTATGCATTTTCCGGCACTAACCTATTAACAAGATGCCGAAGAGCCAGTTGTTGTTTTCTGCTGTTTTGGGTTTCAGAAACCCTAGTAAGGAAATATTCTCGGAATTGGACGAAATCAACGCCCAGGATCTTATTTTTCCACGAAGCTTCTAGAAGTCCGAAAGGGAAACGAAGTGGGGCGACGAGGCGGCGACACGCCAGGGAGGTGCGGCCCATGCCCTGGCCACGCGGCCCTGTTGTGTGGGCCCCTCGCGTCGCCCCTAAACCTACCCTTCCGCCTATAAGAAGCCTTCGTCGATAATAACTCCAGTACCGAGAGCCACGATACGGAAAACCTTCCAGAGACGCCGCCGCCAATCCCATCTCGGGGGATTCAGGAGATCACCTTCGGCACCCTGCCGGAGAGGGGAATCATCTCCCGGAGGACTCTTCACCGCCATGGTCGCCTCCGGAGTGATGTGTGAGTAGTTCACCCCTGGACTATGGGTCCATAGCAGTAGCTAGATGGTTGTCTTCTCCTCATTGTGCTATCATTGTCGGATCTTGTGAGCTGCCTAACATGATCAAGATCATCTATTTGTAATGCTATATGTTGCGTTTGTTGGGATCCAATGAATATGGAATGCTATGTTATGTTGATTATCAATCTATCATCTATGTGTTGTTTATGATCTTGCATGCTCTCCGTTATTAGTAGAGGCTCTGGCCAAGTCGTTACTTGTAACTCAAAGAGGGAGTATTTATGCTCGATAGTGGGTTCATGCCTCCATTAAATGCAGGACAAGGATGAGAAAGTTCTAAGGTTGTGGATGTGCTGTTGCCACTAGGGATAAAACATCAATGCTATGTCTAAGGATATTTGTGTTGATTACATTACGCACCATACTTAATGCAATTGTCTGTTGTTTGCAACTTAATACTGGAAGGGGTTCGGATGATAACCTGAAGGTGGACTTTTTAGGCATAGATGCATGCTGGATAGCGGTCTATGTACTTTGTCGTAATGCCCAATTGAATTTCACACTACTCATCATAACATGTATGTGCATTGTCATGCCATCTTTATTTGTCAATTTCCCAACTGTAATTTGTTCACCCAACATGCTATTTCTTATGGGAGAGACACCACTAGTGAACTGTGGACCCCTGTCCATTCTTTACATCTAATACAATCTACTGCAATACTCATTTTTACTGTTCTCTGCAAACATCATCATCCACACTATACATCTAATCCTTTGTTACAGCAAGCCGGTGAGATTGACAACCTCACTGTCACATTGGGGCAAAGTAATTTGGTTGTGTTGTGCAGGTTCCACGTTGGCGCCGGAATCCCTGGTGTTGCGCCGCACTACACTCCGCCGCCATCAACCTTCAACGTGCTTCTTGGCTCCTACTGGTTCGATAAACCTTGGTTTCTTACTGAGGGAAAACTTGCTGCTGTACGCATCACACCTTCCTCTTGGGGTTCCCAACGGACGCGTGCTGTACGCGTATCACTCATCGAGAGTACCATGCTTGCCTGCAAATGGTATACATATAACAGGAAATTAGAACCGCAACACATGCATACACATGCATGGGCCGTACCTCTCCTCAAGGTATTACATGTAGCAGAAAAATTTGGCATGACCTCTCCTCAAGGTAGGACATATGGGTAGTGCAAAAGTTTGCCGAAACGGAAATGAATCAACATTTCGGCAAACATCCGTGCACCACACCGGCACACACACACACAAGCGCTTCACCTGCAACAAGCATCCATACACGCAACAAGCATCCATACACATGACGGCCACACAAGATCTACAAGCATATGCATGTCTCCTCCAAGCATATGTATGTCTCCTCCAACTACTCACCTTGTAGATTCGATACCGAGACGAGACCGCGATCGATGAGTTCGGGAGGAGGAGAGAGTATGGAGAGCCTTCTCCTCAACTCCAATTATGTACCAACCAAAGTAAGTGCAATAAATACTCAAGCAAGTGAAAGGTAGAGCCAAAATGGTATGAGAGAGAAGGGGGGGACGAGCTAGATGGAGGAAGAAGAATGGCTTGTGTAGTGTGGTAGGTTGGCTCACTTTTGTATATCTCGTTCGCTAATTCTGTGGCGCACCGAGCACAGTGCGCCACAGAATACCTTATTTCTGTGGCACACCAGGAAAGCTGCGCCACAGAATAGCTTATTTTTGTGGCGCACCACGTACCTGCGCCACATAATAACCAATTTCTGTGGCGCACTTGGGTCAGTGCGCCATAGAAATAGTAAAACCAATGATTGGGGTGACATGGTGTGGGCCCCACTAAGTTTTTGTGGCGCACGGTCCCCTGGTGCACCACGAAATTAAGCTATATCTGTGGCGCATTTTTAACGGTGCACCACAGAACTAAGCTCCGCCTATAAGGGTTTTCCTACTAGTGCACTGAGCAAGACCATGATGCTGATCAAGAAACATTCTCAACTCATGATCAAGCTCAAGTTGTCCCTCATGATCAAGTACTAGAAAGAGATGAATTTATTGACCATGAAGGAACTATTCGGAACATCAAGGCTGCTTCAAGGGCAAGTGACATGAAAGTAGATCAAGTACTTGGTAGCATCTCAAGAGGAGTGGTAAATCGTAGACACCATGCATTACTTATCACTTATTGTCAACACCATGCTTTTGTGTCTGGTTTTGAGCCACTCAAGGTACATGAATCCTTGGTTGATCCGGATTGGGTAATTTACATGCAAGAAGAATTGGAATGTTTCACCCGCAATGAAGTATGGTCTCTAGTTGAGAGACCCAAGGATCATCGCATCAATGTCATTGGGACCAAATGGGTATTCAAGAACAAGCAAGATGAGAATGGCATTGTCATAAGAAAGAAAGCAAGGTTAGTGGCATAAGGGTTTGCCCAAATAGAAGGTTTGGATTTTGAGGATACCTTTGCGCTGGTAGCCCGCCTTGAAGCAATTCGTCTTTTGCTTGCATTTGCATCTTTCCACAATTTCAAGCTATATCAAATGGATGTGAAAAGTGCATTTTTGAATGGTCCCCTAAAAGAAACTGCATATGTGGCTCAACCCCCGGGTTTCGAAGACCCATGCAGATCCAACCATGTGTATTTACTCCATAAGGCACTCTACGGTCTCAAGCAAGCTCCACGTGCTTGGTATGAGTTCCTTAGGGATTTTTACTTCATGATGGGTTTAGCATGGGTACGGTCGATTCGACCCTTTTCACCAAGCGGGTTAAAGGGGGTGGCTTATTTATATGTCAAATATATGTTGATGATAGGGATTTCTATTTTCGTGCCCCTGGTTCCTTAGTTGTGCTCAGTTTTCCCCAGCCTCTTAACTTTTCCTCAGTTTTCTCCTCCCTCTAGTTTGAAAACCCTCGAACGGGAGGGTTGCCGTTAGGTCAGAGGCCTTACCGTTACCGTTAAACTGACGGGTGGGGCTGCACAGAGGGCAGTTCCTCTCTGACCGTCTCGTGCAGACGGGTAGCCATCCATTTGTCGCTGACGCGTGGGACATTTTATTTCATGATTGTATACGCGGTGCTGCCAATGACAAATGGGGCCGCTCTATAGGGCTGCCGTAGCCAATGACCAGTGGGGTCGTCTATTTTTCAGGGAAAGACATATATAACCGCTCTGTGTGGCTGCCGCAGCCAATGACCAGTGGGGTCGTCTATTTTTCAGGAAAAGACATATATTACCGCTCTGTGGGGCTGCCGCAACCAATGACTAGTGGGGTCTTCTATTTATTTAGAGAAAATCATATATTCCCGCTCTGTGGGGCCTCCGCAGCCAATGACCACTGGGGTCATCTTTTTATTTAGAGAATATCATATAGAGCCGCTCTGTGGGACCGCCTCACCCAATGGCAGGTGACTATTTTCGCAGCTTAATCTAAAGTGAATCTTATGCTAAACATGGTGCTTCCCGACGGTGACCTAGCAGTGGCGGTGAGCATAGCCGTTCTGACCATGCCGATATAGGCATCGTTTGGAGGCTGTGGTGCTCGAATCATGGTGGAAATTGCGATATAATTTTTTAAATGCATAATATATAGGAAAATAGCTAGATCTCTAAATCGATGCATATGAAGCTACATATATATTATTGGTCATAATTCCCTTATCTAAAGGGGATGGATGCATGGCTTCACGTCGTCGTCGCTTTCATCGTCAGTATCTTCGTCGTCCGAGTAGTAGTACTTCCTGCACATTGTTCCGTCGAACACCTTCACTGTGAGCACATCATCGCCTTCATATTTGAAGTGTACGAAGCAGCCGAAATCCACACCGTGTGCGAAGGCGAAATTCTCCCAGCCCTTGTCGAGGTACATCCGGCCTTGACCGTCAAATAGGACCTCCACGGTCCAGAGACGAGGACCACAGTCAGCTGCTCGCAGATACACCTTAGCCGGCTCCTGGCCGTCAAGATAGTCCGCAAACTTTTTTGGGAGTTCCTGCAAAGAGATCGACCGCCGATCGTTTGAAATTAAAGGTTTTTTAGAACATGCCCATAATTAATCACATGCATCATATATGTGGGAACGCGTACGTACCTTCTTGACCAAAGGGTCTTCATAGACGACGATGAAGAACTCCTCTATGATCAATGGCAGTGTTGACGGTGGTGGTGGCAATGATGATGATCCACCACCCCGGCCGCCCCTTCCCCTTCCCCTTCCGGTCCGCGTCCGAGACGTGGAAGCCATGGCAATGGATCAAGTGTATGTGAACGAAGAAGAGAGAGGCAGAACCTATTGACACAAGGGATGGCCGTTGTGGGTGTTTATAAGGGAGAGATGACCATTGTAGGGGTTTACACAATAAATTAAGGAGGAGGTGACCGTTGTGGGGGTTTACACAATAAATTAAGGAGGACATGATCGCTGTGGGGGTAGTCATCTAGGTTTTGTGTTTAGTCAAACCTTTTAAGCTTTGACCACATATATAGGAAAAAGTAGTAGGATTTATGACACTAATTTAGTATCCCGAGATTCGTTTTGAAATGTAGTTTCAAATTATACCAAAATCTCATCATATATTTGACTTAGTACAAAAGCTAACACTAGTAGGAAAACCCTTATAGGCGAAGCTTAGTTCTGTGGCGCACCGTTTTGAGTGCGCCACATAAACTTATTTTGTGGCGCACCAGGGAGTGTGCGCCACAAAAATAGCTTATTTTTGTGGCGCAAGGCTGAACCGTGCGCCACAGAAATTATGTGGGGCCCACATTCTGCCACCACGAATTATTAGGGTAGGTATTTCTGTGGCGCACGATGCTTTCTGCGCCACAGAAATAACTATTTCTGTGGCGCACTGGCTCTGGTGCGCCACAGAAGTAGTTATTTCTGTGGCGCTCTGGCTCTGGTGCGCCACAGAAGTAGTTATTTCTGTGGCGCACTTGTGCTGGTGCGCCACAGAATTAGGGTAAGTTATATCATCCCCGTACCCCTCCCCTCCCCTCCCCACGCCCGTACGTTCACCTCCCCTCCCCTCTCCCCCGCCGCCGCCGCCATGGTCGTCGCACTGGCCGTCGCCGCCGCCGCCTCCTTCCTCCGCGAGGGCCGCATGCCGCCACGCTCCACCCATCCCCGCCACCTGCAGCACAAGCCGCTGCGGCGTGGAGGAGGAGGGGCCACCGCATGGAGGAGGAGGGGCCGCCGCGTCAAGGAGGAGGAGCCGCCGCGTCTTCCTCCTCCTCCACCCCTGCCGTCGTCGTCAACCTCCTCCTCCACCCCTATCGTCGGTGAGCTCCACCTCTCCCCGCCCCAACCCCCTCCACCCCCCCCTACCGTCGTCGTCAACCTCCTCCTCGATCCACCCCTAGCGTCGGTGAGCTCCACCTCTCCCCTCCCCTCCCTCTTCCTCTACCCCTGCTCTGGATGTGTTGATGTTGTGCTCGATCTGGATGCTCTTGTGCTGCTGTTGTTCTCTGGATGTTGATGCTTTGCTCTGGACAAAATTACAGAGAGGATGATGTTGTGCTCGATCTGGATCTTTGTTGTCTTCTTTGTTGTGGTCATCATGAATAAAAACAGTCAAACATTCTTTTTGTTTTCTTGTGTCGTTAGCTATATATTATTTATATGCTCTGCCTGTGATGCTTGTGTTTTGGAGGAAGCAGCTGGCATGGCATGTGAGAGAGAGCATGAGAGAGTTCTTGGGGGCAGAGATGATGGCAACATCAGCACTGGTCCTGCATTGGTCCTGCTTTGAATTAGTAAGATCAAGTAGTGGCTTGAGTTCCTGTTGGTAACCAATACCAACAGAGAGCTACTTCATTTTAAGTAGAATTTCTTTTAAGGACTCTAGCTAGATTAGAGGGGAAAAAGATTGCTGATTTGTTGCCTATGATAATGGATCATCAAATGTTTCCCTTTGTCCCTGGTTGCCTCCTTAATTGATGCCTTATGATCCAAATGATCCAAGTCCCTTGCATGATCCCATTTGTCCCTAATGTTGCTTAATTAAGATGAATAAATTCCCTCTAATCACCATTTGGAGATCAAGACTAGTTCTTGATATCCATTAGCTAGACTCCAATATTAAAAATGTCTCCCAAATATGGAGACAAACATTTTAACATTACCCCAATGTTATTTCTCTCAAATTGACAGTTTCTGATGGTATGCTTGCTCCTCACTGTACTTTATCAATTCCCTACTGATCCTAAGTACCCATGAATATCTGGTGGTGTTCTTCTGCTGTTTAGTTACTGTCAACACATGTGTTTGCATGTGTGTGTGAGCTGCTTGTAGTGTCACTTGACTATTCAAGTTTCAATGTTGGTTACTTTTCCTCTAGTGCAAGAAATGGTTGAGCGGATGTTTATCCACTGTTGGCCTTTATTCTTGGGTAGCTCAAAGTGTCATGCACTTACTGGATCATCAAATGTTTCCCTTAATTTGTCCCTGGTTGCCTCCTTAATTGATGCCTTATGATCCAAATTACTATATTATTGGATTGAGTGATATGGCTACTGCTTGTTTGCTCTCCAAATTACCAAGTGATGAATATATAATCCCATTGGAGCATCTGCCCCATGCTATATATGTGTATTTGACCATGCTTATGATGGATTTCTTTTAAGGACTCTAGCTAGATTAGAGGGGAAAAAGTTGCTGCTTTGTTGCCTATGATAATGGATCATCAAATGTTTCCCTTTGTCCCTGGTTGCCTCCTTAATTGATGCCTTATGATCCAAATGATCCAAGCCCCTTGCATGATCCCATTTGTCCCTAATGTTGCTTAATTAAGATGAATAAATTCCCTCTAATCACCATTTGGAGATCAAGACTAGTTCTTGATATCCATTAGCTAGACTCCAATATTAAAAATGTCTCCCAAATATGGAGACAAACATTTTAACATTACCCCAATGTTATTTCTCTCAAATTGACAGTTTCTGATGGTATGCTTGCTCCTCAACCTGTACTTTATCAATTCCCTACTGATCCTAAGTACCCATGAATATCTGGTGGTGTTCTTCTCATTGTTTAGTTACTGTCAACACATGTGTTTGCATGTGTGTGTGAGCTGCTTGTAGTGTCACTTGACTATTCAAGTTTCAATGTTGGTTACTTTTCCTCTAGTGCAAGAAATGGTTGAGCAGATGTTTATCCACTGTTGGCCTTTATTCTTGGGTAGCTCAAAGTGTCATGCACTTACTGGATCATCAAATGTTTCCCTTAATTTGTCCCTGGTTGCCTCCTTAATTGATGCCTTATGATCCAAATTACTATATTATTGGACTGAGTGATATGGCTACTGCTTGTTTGCTCTCCAAATTACCAAGTGATGAATATATAATCCCTTTGGAGCATCTGCCCCATGCTATATATGTGTATTTGACCATGCTTATGATGGATTTCTTTTAAGGACTCTAGCTAGATTAGAGGGGAAAAAGTTGCTGCTTTGTTGCCTATGATAATGGATCATCAAATGTTTCCCTTTGTCCCTGGTTGCCTCCTTAATTGATGCCTTATGATCCAAATGACCCAAGTCCCTTGCATGATCCCATTTGTCCCTAATGTTGCTTAAGATGAATAAATTCCCTCTAATCACCATTTGGAGATCAAGACTAGTTCTTGATTTCCATTAGCTAGACTCCAATATTAAAAATGTCTCCCAAATATGGAGACAAACATTTTAACATTACCCCAAGTGATTTACTTGTCGATGATTAGATGGTTGGTCGATCACTCGTACACTCGGGGGTGGAGCAAGTGAGGCTTGGTGTGATGGCACAAATATCAATATCTTGTGCATCCTACCTGGCCTCACTTACTCCATCCCTGGATGTTAATATTTGTTTCGACCAACAAAGTATGAGGCATTCCATTTAGTTGATACCACTTGGATCTTTCTTCCATTTTAGTGCCGATGATTAGAATGTTCGGTCAACTGTACACTCCGGGGTGTCGCTAGTGAGCCTGGTGTGATGGCACAAATATCAATCTCTTGTGCATCCTACCTGGCCTCACTAACGCCATCCCGGGATGTTCATATTTGTTTCGACCAACAAACTATGAGGCATATGATATCTAGTTGAGATACCACTTGGCTCTTTCTTCCATTTTAGTGCCGATGATTAGAATGTTTGGTCACCTATACGCCGCAATATACTTTGTAGACGAGCCCCCCTTTCCCTTGCCATCGTTCCGTGAACGAGTCCTTGACGAGACAACAACGCCGACATGCCTCTCCAGCGCAGCACCACTTTTCTTCTCTCGCCGTCCAGTACGTGAACGAGTCCTTAATGCCAAGACGGTGCCAGCCTCCCTAGCATCATGCCAACCCCTGTTGTCGCGCTTCAGGCCGTGTCGATCACGCGCCCTGCACTCTTCGCCTTTTTGCCCGGTGAACGAATAGACTAATCGTTGGAATAAGGAAGCCGATGACGGCCGATCGCAATTTAATCTTGCGACCGGCTGTCATCGGTTTCCTTATTCCAACGATCAGCCTATTGGTTCACCGGGCAAGAAGGCGAACAGTGCAGGGCGCGGGACACACGGCTTGAAGCGTGGCAACACGGCCCGGCATAATGCTGGGCAGGCCGGCACGGTCTTTGCATCAAGGACTCGTTCACTGGACAGCGAGGGACTGGCGTGGTTCTGCGCCGGAGATGCAGATCGGCGTTGTTGTGTCGTCAAGCACCCGTTGACGGAACGCCGACCGGGGAAAGGGGGCCCTTCTGCAAAGTATACGGCGGTGTATACTGCAACTATGGTTTTTGACCATAGTATTTGTGTTGACCAACAATGTATGAGGCACATATTCTATTTTGTCATTCCATTTGCTTTGAGATTTTCAAAATGCCGATGATTAAAATGTTTGGTCACCGTACACTTGGGGGTGGCGTAAGTGAGCCTGGTAAGATAGCACAAATATCAATCTCTTGTGCATCCTACTCCGGCCTCGCTTACACCATCCCTAAATGTTAATATTTGTGTTGACCAACAATGTATGAGGCACTTATTCCATTTTGTCATTCCATTTGCTTTGAGATTTTCAAAATGCCGATGATTAAAATGTTTGGTCACCGTACACTTGGGGGTGGCGTAAGTGAGCCTGGTAAGATAGCACAAATATCAATCTCTTGTGCATCGGACTTGGCCTCACTGACGCCATCCCTAAATGTTAATATTTGTGTTGACCAACAATGTATGAGGCACTTATTCCATTTTGTCATTCCATTTGCTTTGAGATTTTCAAAATGCCGATGATTAAAATGTTTGGTCACCGTACACTCGGGGGCGGCGTAAGTGAGTCTGGTAAGATAGCACAAATATCAATCTCTTGTGCATCGGACTTGGTCTCACTTACACCGTCCCTGAATGTTAATATTTGTGTTGACCAACAATGTATGAGGCATTTATTCCATTTCTCTTGTGCATCGGACTTGTTGGTCTCACTTTCTTCCATTTTCATCATAGTAGGAACTGGATGAAGGACCCCGATGCAAGCGAGCCTGGTGGGTAGAGATGACGGAGCAAAGGAGGAACCGGATGAAGACTACTTTGTATCTCGAAATTGTGAATTTTGTATGAATTAAGAGTTGTATGCAAAACATTTGACACTTGCCACTATATATGTATCTCGATCGGGCTCTAAGTAATGTGATGATGATGTCTATGTTATATCTGTGCAATGTACATGATATTTATATTATATCTGAATGTTGCTGTATATAACCTGTGTATCTGTATTGCTGTCTATAAACTGCATATGTATAGCAGGCAGCACAAAATCGTGTATAATACAAGCAAATTCTGTGGCGCACTTAGAACCAATTCTGTGGCGCACGCTTTTCTGTGGCGCACCTAAGAACAAGTGCGCCACAGAAACCTTAATTCTGTGGCGCATGGGCAGGTGCGCCACAGAAACCTTATTTTTGTGGCGACGTTTCTGTGGCGCACCTCCCATGCGCCACAGAATCCATTTTTGGTGCGCCACTGATGAGGCTTTTCCTACTAGTGTAAAAGTACACTTATTTGTGGACGGAGGGGGTATATCTCAACAAAAAAAGTAATGCGGACTATCTTGACGGAAATGGAACTTCGTGATATAGTTTATCATTTTACCATGAAAAGTAATGCCTAAAAGAAATGTTAATTCATGATAGTTTATCATTTTACCGTAATGGCTACAAGAAATCGGTGATTGTTCATCATTTTTTGCGTGGAAAGTAATGGCTATAAGAAATGGGTGATGGTGTATCATTTTTTCGTGCAAAGTAATGGCTACAACAAATTGGTGTTGGTGTATCATTTTTTGCGTGAAAAGTAATGGCTACAACAAATGGGTGATGGTGTATCATTTTTTGCGTGAAAAGTACAAATCGGTGATGGTTTATCATTTTTTGCGTGAAAAATAATGCCTATAAGAGTTTATAATTTAGCTCGTGAAAAATAATACAGAAAACCAAACTTTAGCGTACTGGGTAACCGCCCTTTAGCATACATAGAGGGTGGAAGCTAACCGCCGACAGAGAGAGAGAGGGTGGTGGCCTCGACCAGAGAGAGATAGGGATTATCCTGCCCGTTAAATCATACGATCAATGGTCGGCGGACACGATCCGCGTGACATGGGCTAGACCAATCAGGGCAATGTTGGGCATCTGTGAGAATTTGTGAAGGAAGAGGGCAAAACTAAGTAGTATCAAGAAACCAAGGGCAAGTGAGTAGTAAACAGACTAAGGGATTCAAATATGAGATTTAAAAAATGAAAAATGCATGTTTTGTACAATGAAAGCCATCTTGGCCTACCTCAAACTATTTGCAATACAAATATACATGAGTGTGAAAATTATGGCCTCATTCAGACAAAGTATGTTTTGGGGAAAGCTGTTTTGGGTAGGGCTTATTGTGGAAAACCATGTACCTTCATAGCTACTAGGTGATTTGAGAAGTGGCAATTTGTGGTAAAACTTGATTTATCTTTGATTTATTTATGATTTGAGAAGTGGCAATTTTTGGTAAAGACTCCATGAGTAAGTGCCACTCTTTTTCAGAATTTTTTGCACATTAAATAACTCATTTAACTGGTTAATCCCATTTGTTGACTCTCTGTTGACCAGCCACTTGAGGGTAAAACTGAGTATATTTCACTAGCCAGTATTAGCACCCAAGGGGAAAACTGAGCACACAAAAAATGCTAGTATATGACTCGAGGGTATACCTGAGTATATCTAAATTTTCAGGGTTAGGCTTGAGGACGCGTGTTGCAGTGCAGAAGTGGAAGACGTGCCATTGTTGACGCGTGTCGCGGTGCAAACGTGCACTAGTGGACGCGTAGGACGCGAGTCGCATTTAGGACGCGCAAGCCCCTCTCTCCCTCCCTCTGCACACAGTACGTCTCATTCTCGCTCACGCACGAAACCACGCCTCTCACGTCCCATCAACTTCTCCAAATCGAAGGAAAAACCCCAACCGCCGTACGAGCCCTGCCAGCGATGGAGAAGAAGAATGCGCCGGTGGCCATCGCCCCCGAGCCCATCGCATCCGAGCCAGTCACCGCCGAGCCCGTCGCCTCCGAGCCCATCGCCTCCGAGCCCGTCGCCGCCGAGCTCGGCACCTTAGAGCCCGTCGCCTCCGAGGGCGGCGCATCCAAGCGCGGCGCCTCCGTGAGGTGGGCCTCTCTCATGGGTGACGGACCACTTCACAAGATCGGCGAATGCTTACTGGCGAATGAGGAGTACGTGTACGCCTACTCTGCTATGAGGCAAGTCTGTAGAAATTGGCGCTCAGGTTTACCTGAGCCCGACGTGCACCTACACGAATGGATCATGGTAGACCACGCCCTTCCACGCACTGCTGAGTTCACCTTCCTCCAACTCGGCACATCCCGCTACGTCACCATAGATCTATCGGAAGTTCGTGCAAGGTTCAAATTCCTCCAAAGTCCTCCATATCTATAGGGTTAATCTATTCTTATTTTCAATCTTAGTGCTGAATGTTATCTTCATCAATATATTTTAGATACTACTTCGTCGGCTTTTGCCGTGGCGTCATCGTGCTTGCCCAGAAGAACCCGCCGCACAAGATACGACTTCTGAACCCACTCACAAAGGCATCGAACACTATGTTTGAGGCCCAGATGCCATCTATTTTTCTGAATTCAGTCGCTATAATCAAATCCCCGACTATGGTCTTCGTTTGCTCACATTACCCGAACGAAATTAGTTGGGTCGATGAGAGCATTCCAACTAAGGATATATATGAAGATTGGGGAGATGAAGTTTTTCGATGGAGAACCATGGTTTGCGTTGCATTACCCCGTTCAATGGTGAACTGTATGCAATAGCTGTGGACAATTTTGAGTCCGGAAGAATAGTGTGCACCAATGTACAGTTGCAGCAGCGCGCGAGCACTATCAAGATGGAGACACTAATTTCATTTCCACAACTTGGAAATGACAAGTTCTATCTTGTGAAATCGGATGGTGATCTGCTGCTTGTGTTGTTGGACAACATGCTTTTGGAGGACCAACCATTTGTGTACCGTGTGGACACTCAGAGCCGCTCTCTCCATCCGGTCAGTAACACTGGCAGTCATGCCTTCTTCGTGCATTATATCCGGTGTATCTCCGTAGACACCAGAGTGCACCCGACACTTCGACCTGGCTGCATCTACTACGCCGATTTGGGTTATATCAGAGAGTACATTCATGATACAAAGGCATGGGATGAGTGGTCACGATATGTGGATAGAATGGGAAACTACGTCTGAGAAATGAACACAGGCCATACCGTCTGGAGGATGTATTGGCCGCACACTGCAGACGGAAGGAGTTCAATGAATATTTCCTTGGGATAATGCACGAATGGGGCGACGAAGAAATATATGAGCAATGAAGAACCTTCTAGCTTGCCATACATTGCGTCCGTCTTGTAATTTTTTCCAGCTTAGTTTGTCGTGAACATTAACAATGTTATTGGCTGCTTTTGGCTGCTGTATGCAGTTTATGTATTATACTTAGTTTTCTGATTATGCTGCTGTGAATTTATCATATACTAGCTTCTAGATTTGCTGCCATATTGGGCAAAAAACGAGGGCCAAAAGGCAGAAATAGAAGCTTCTCTAGATTTTGTCGTGGTATCGTCACGGCATATGCCATAGGGTGGCTAAAGAAGGTGGTTCCTAGATGATCTCACGACGGTATCCAGATGCGGGTATGGGGACGAGCGACACGGCGACGTACCCAGGTTCGAGGCCCTCCTGCTATGAGTGTATAAGGTGATCACACAATACAATGGTGCTCCTAGAGCTGTGTCCGGCTGCTCCTGGGAGGCTAAGGGAGATGATGATCTCTCTCACAGGGCAGCGCTAAGGGTGGAAATGGAGTAAGAGTGATCGATCCCCTACACGAGAGGGGGTAGTGCGGCTTATATAGGCACCGGCACTTTACATAAAAGACCCTATAGTCTACTGGCCGGCTTGGCCGGCTCCGACTTCCGCTCCTTCCCGAGGTACTGATGTCAGTAGCCGTTGAGGCCTCATGGCCTGTCCCATCTGGCTGCCTGAGTCAGCGGTATGGAGAGGAAGCGTCTCTGTCGCCATCATGCACTATAGCCGGTACGGATCGACGTACGCCATGATGGCTTGTCCGGCGCGTGGCACTATTTCTCCACATTGCCCCACGCTTTACGGGAGATGAAGTCAGCGTGGACTTGTGAACCCGGGCCACCTACCCGGTTCCTTCTAGTGCAAGACTCGCCAGCCTCGAGTCGGTCTGAGGTACAAACCCCCAGTCGGATATGGTTTTAGAAGCCGGCCCAGCTACAGCATTGGTGGCCGTAGCCAGGCCGACTAGGACTTAGAGCCATCCGGCTTCCGGACCAGCCGGCCACGGCTCCAGCCGGCTGCTCCTCAGCCGGCCTTTGCCACGAGCCGGCCAGTGGGCAGCCGGCTGCTCCGCGTCCATTGCCCTACCCGGGGTCTTCCCCCCGACATTAGCCCCCGAAGCTGGCAAGGTCCTGCGTTTAGAGGGACCTAGGCAGGTTTTCCTGGCTTTTAGATCTCTTGAATATACTTGACGGCACTCGGAGGGGCCGACTGAGAATTTCCATTCAGCCGGCTACGCCCTCATCCGGCTCGTTTTGGCCGGCTGCTCCTAGCCGGACGCTATTTTTACTTCTGCAGCTTTTGCTTTTTAACAAGTTTTGGTGATGTCTCTGCCTTGCTAGGAAAGTTTGGGGCCGGATCGAAGTTAATGTCCGGCTCCGGCTTGAGTGCGCCGGAGCCTCCGCCGCCTCGGGCCCTGCGCCCGACTTGACCGGTCTGATGCCAGGCCGCTGCTGCCGCTTCGTCTGGTCACATCACTGTCTCCTCCGAATCCGGTGCGGTCGTGGGAGACGTGGTGTGGCGGTTTCTGGTAACTGCAGCGGTCGTGGGGAAAGTTATGGCGCAATAAATCCGGGCGACGTGGCCACGATTGCCACTTGGAGGCTAACCGTCCGCTGTGGGCGGCTATAAATACCGCAGGGGAGGGTACCGAGGCGGCCACTGCCCACTTCGTCCTCCCCGCACTTCTTCTCCTCGCGTTCTCTTCCTCGCGCTCGAGCTTCTTGCTGCTCCGGCGAACGTCTTCTCACTGGCGAACTCCGGCGAACACATCTCTGCCGATCCGCCACCGCTACTCCGACAATCCGGCGCCATGGGGCCGCGCGTGTCAACGGTGCGTCCTCCGCCGCCGCAATCGCCGCCGTCGCGAGGTTCTTCTTCCCCCTTTCGCCTATCTTGGTCTTCTTCCTCCTCCTCTTAATCGATGGCCGGCGCGAGCGGGTCTTGGAGGGGGTCCTACATGAGGGAGGACGACATCGAGCGCCTGGTGCGCCTCCGCCAGATCCCGTCGACGGTGATCACGAGGGCGCCCGGCACGGAGGTAGAGCCCAGGCCGGAGCCCAGCGAGCGCGTGGTCTTCGGCGCGCACTTCGACCGTGGGTTGGGCCTGCCGGCTTCCAACTTCTTCCTCCAGTTCCTCGACTATTTCGGCTTGCAGCCTCACCATCTGCTGGCCAACGCCTGCGTCCTCCTCAGCTGCTATGTGGCTTTCATGGAGGCGTACGCCGGCTTGTGGCCGGACATCGACTTCTGGAGCCGCCTCTTCTTCATCAAGGCGCAAACGACCGACGGCCATCTGCGGACCTGCGGCGCCGCCTCGATCTACTCTCATCCGGGTACGCCTTTCCCAAAAATCCCAACTGTTGACTCGGTGAAGAACTGGCAGATGTCATTCTTCTACGTGCGCAACGAGAATCCGGGCTTTGACCGGATCAACCTTCCGGAGTACAATCCGGTTCCTCCAGTCGGCCGGATCAACTGGGGCTACAACGCCCGAACGACGGACCCGGACGCGGAGATGAGCCAGCTCTGGGACTTCCTGGGGGCCGCTGTTGGGGGCGGGCTGACTGCCGAGGACCTCCTCTGCACCGTCGCCGAGCGCCGGGTGCTGCCGCTCCAGCTGCGCACCCACAAGATTGGGCACATGTCCGGCCGGTTCGATCCGACCCGGACGTCCAAGGCGGAGCTATCCAAGGCCCAGGTGGCCCGCCGGGTGAACAACATCACCAAGGCCAACATGCCGGAGGCCTGGAACTATGGGCTGGTGCCCTGCAGCCGGGATTCGCCGCCTGAGCTGGTAAGTTTTCGTTGTTTTGGCCGACTTCCGGCTTACGGCTGCATGGCCGACTTCGCTCTTCACCGACTTCCGTCTTGTGGCTTACTTATATTTCTTCTGTCTTCTAGCTCTTCGACCGCCAGAACGTTGAGGACGGCGACCTGGCGACAAGGAGGTGGACGCTGGATCACGCCGATCCGGCTGACCAAGCCGGCGACCAGGCTGGCGACGATGATCTGCCGCAGGCGCCTGACCAAGGCGGCCAAGGGGAGCACAATCCGCCTCCTTCGCCAGAGCAGCAGGAGGACGACGAGCCGGCGACGTCCACCACGGGGCCGATCCCTGCGGTGCCTCTGCGCGTGAGGCCGCCTAGCACCACGGCGACTTCGGCGCCCAAGGGGAAGAAGCGGGTCGATGATCGCTCCACCGCCGCCTTGGAGGCGAAGGTGAAGAAGAAGCGCCGGCTGCAGCCGAAGAAGGTTCCGGAGCAGGCCGGGTGAGTTTTTCTTCTCTTCTTGTTTGATTCCTTTTCTTTCCTTTCTCTTTATATTCATCTTTCTCTTATTTGTTCGGCTAGGGCCCCTATCAAGTTCACCCAGGGCGGCGGCTCCCGGCAGGCTCCCCGTGTCGTGTCGCCGCCTCCGCGACAAAGGAGGGAGTCGACGCCACAGCCTTCAGCGCGCGCGCCCACGCCGCCGCCGGTCGTTGTGCCGCCTGCGGGTACTCCGCCTCCCGCAGGGGCGCCTTCTTTCGCTGTGCCTCTGGCTTCAACGCCTGGCCGCGGCGCACGGGGTGAGCCAGCGCGCTAGGCGACTCTGGACGATATGTTCCCGCGCCGCGCCCGTCTTCTGGACCCAGCGGCTGGAGCCGGCAGGGGCATGCCGCCTGCGACCGGAGCCGGAGCCAGCGGGGCTGCGCCGCCTTCGACTGGGATCGGTGGTGGCGCGCCCAGCGTGGTGGTGTTGCAGGAGAGCCCGGAGGGGGCACCTCAGGCGCCAGAGCCGACTGCCCTGACCGGGCCGACTGGTTCGACCGAGGCGCCTCCATCTTCGGAGCCGACAAGGGAGGAGCCGGCCATGCAGGAGCCAGCAAGGGACGAGCCGGCGCGCACGGGGGACACCGGCTCGCGAGCGTTGGTGAGGATGGAGGGCCCGTCAGTGCCGCCGGAGGGCCTTCACGTGGCCAAGGGTGCCCGGCTTCTGCATGTGGCATCCGCGTCCGACTCCAGCGTTGGCTCGGCTGGCACTATGGAGCAGGCGTGGCTCAGCGCGGACTCCTACGAGGTGACCAGCCGGGAGGGGAACCCAGGCGTGGCATCGGTGAAGATGTTCTTCTCCGGCTTCCGCACCAACCTCAAGGCCAGGGCTGCTGAGACCGCAGCCAACCTCACCAAGCTGGAGGAAGCCAGCAAGGTAAGTACTTCGTCTTTTTTGCAATTTGGTTATTATCCTGGTAACCCTCCGAGGCGTGGGCCGGCTGCTTGGAGCCGGTCCGGGTTTCGTCTGGTTGATTGATTCTCTTTTTCCTTAGGCGGTTACGGAGCGGCGTACCGTCTTGTACAACCGCGTTGTGACCCGCTACCACAAGGCTAAGCTTGAGCGGGCCGACTTGGCTCGCGAGCTGGAGGCCGTCAAGGGTAAGGTTTTCTTCCTTCTGACTTGATTTCTTTTTTCTTTGATTCTGGCTTACGCCTTTTCTGGCTGTCTTACAGCTGAAGCCGCCAGGGTCCCGCAGCTGGAGGCGGACCTCCGGGCCGCCCGCGGTCAATGCGCCGAGAGCGAGGAGGCGGGCCGGGCTGCTACCGCGAAACTCAAGGTGGCTGATGGGGAGCTGGGGCGGCTGCGCCAGCTTGAGGAGAACCACCTCAAGGAGCTTTCCCTCCTCAGGACGGCTGAGGAGGAGAAGGTGGACAGTCTGAGCAAGCGGCTGAAGGAGGTTGAGGAGCAGCGGCTTGCGCTTCACCAGGAGGTGACAGCCAAGTCCGCGGAGCTGTCGGCCACCGCCAAACGCTGGGTGGAGGAGATTGGCTCGCTTGATCGCGGCTTGGCAGGTAGGCCTTTTTATTTTTCTCTTTCCTTCCCCTTTGCCGGCTTTCGGCTGTCGGCGGCCGGCTTAGGCAGGTGGCCGGCAGCGGAAACTTTGGTTTTTTCGCTATCTCCATCTTCGGGCTGGGGGGCAGGCGGTTCGTGCCGGCTGCCGCCATGCTTTTTCTTTTCTTCTTCGAAATCTCCATCTTCGGGCTGGGGGCAGTCGGCTCGAACCGGCTGCCACCAGTCTTACTTTAGAGCTTTGAAATCTCCATCTTCGGGCTGGGGGAAGTCAGCTCGTGCCGGCTGCCGCCAGGCTTTTTTCTTTTCTTCGAAATCTCCATCTTCGGGCTGGGGGCAGTCGGCTCGTGCCGGCTGACGCCAGTCTTACTTTAGAGCTTCGGAATCTCCATCTTCGGGCTGGGGGCAGTCGGTTCGTGCCGGCTGCCGCCAGGCTTTTTTCTTTTCTTCGAAATCTCCATCTTCAGGCTGGGGGCAGTCGGCTCGTGCCGGCTGCCGCCAGTCTTACTTTAGAGCTTCAGAATCTCCATCTTCGGGCTGGGGGCAGTCGGTTCGTGCCGGCTGCCGCCAGGCCTACTTTAGGACTTCGAAAATTTGCATTTTTCAGCTTTTTCGGCTTTCAAAGATTTCTAACGCACTTCTCCTTTGCAGCGGTCTTCCCGGAAGCGCAGGATGCGGCGCTAGCAGCCGTTGGTGCTGCGCGCGATGCTAGGAGGCGGGCGACTGGCGAGGGCAGCGCGGAGTACTTCACCATGGAAGATTACATGGCATCCATGGCCGCCCGCGTCGAGCCCATCACCAAGCTCGGTTGGGAGCTCCGGAAGGCGGCTGAGGAGCTGATCCAGCTGCTGTGGCCAGCGGAGACGTTGCCGCAGGATCTCTCCAACCTCATCGCCTGGCTGGAGCGAGCGCCCGATCGCTTCCTCGACTGGAAGGAGTCTGCCACGCGCGCTGGAGCCGACATGGCGCTGTCCTTCATGCTCTCCTGGTACAGCGAGGTGGATCTTGGGTAGCTTGAGTATCGGCGGGCTGGCGTGGAGGACTCTCTCCCGGCTGAAATCAGGACAGCCCGGCTTGCCCGAGCCTGCGCCATTGCCGACTTCGTCGACAAGGGCCTCTTCATCCCGGATCCGAACCTGCCGTCTGAAGACGAGGACGAGGAGATGGAAGACGAGGAGGCGGAGGACGTGCCTGAGGATGACCCGGCAGCCGGCTCCGCTGATGCTCCCCCGGCTGGTCCTAATCCAGCCGGTGCTTAAATGTACCTGTCTTTAGGTGTTGCTTTTGAAGAACAATTCGTTAAATCCCCGGAATGCCGGGTGCATATGTATGAATATTATTATCCTTTTATTATGTCACACTTTAATGTGTTTGTTAATCATTTGTGTGCCGGCTTGCTTTCTTTCGACTTGTTCGCTTTTTCCCATCCGCCCCACTCTTTGGCTTTGCTCTTGCCGATCGTACGTCCGGCTTGCGATCCGTCGCCGGATCAAGAGCGGGCCGCTGGGTGAGGCCGACAGTATTTCAGTCGAACGAGCCAAGTTCGGCAATCCGGCACTTTTATGAAAAGTTATAAGTCAATTCGCTTTCACTCTTTCCCTTAGTCGTCTTTCGCGTGCCGGCTCCCTAGGCCTTACTCCCGCTAGCCGGACAGCCGGGTTGCGGTCTGTAGCTGGATCGGAAGCCGGCTGTCGGAAACCGGATCACGTTACTTAGCCGGCCACGTGAGTGGGTGTAAGCCAACTGGCGAAACAAAGTAGAGTATGCGAAAAACTTGTCGGAAACGGCGCTCTTGGCGCACGCTTTTTCATAGCTTACAAAAGGAGTACAAGGGATACATACATTCCTGCTCTCAAGTGTAAAATGGGCAGAGCAAGTTGACATTCCAGGGACGTTTAGTCTCCTCGTCAGCCTTGTCCGGCTTGTTTTTTCTAGTCTCTTGGGCATCTATGAGATAGTAGGAATCATTGCCTACTGCCTTGCTCACGATGAAGGGACCCTCCCATGGGGATGACAGTTTATGCTGTCCGGCTGTCCGCTGGATCAGCCGGAGCACTAGGTCTCCTTCTCGGAATGCTAAGGGCTGGACCTTCCGGCTATGATAGCGTCGGAGGTTCTGCTGGTAAATAGTAGATCTGGACGCGGCCAGCAGCCGGGCCTCTTCGACCAAGTCGACTCCATCTTCGCGAGCTTCTTTGGCTTCAGCTTCTGTGTAGAGCTTGATCCTTGACGCGTCGTGCTCGATATCAGTCGGCAGGACGGCTTCGGCCCCGTATACGAGGAAGAATGGTGTGAAGCTGACTGAGCGGTTCGTAGTTGTTCGCGGGCTCCACAGCACATTGGGCAGCTCTTCAATCCAGCAGCCGGCTGCTCGCTCGAGCGGCTCCACCAGCCGGGGCCGGATGCCGGCTAGGACCAGGTCGTTAGCCTTCTCCACTTGTCCGTTAGACTCCGGGTGCGTGATACGTCTCCGACGTATCGATAATTTCTTATGTTCCATGCCACATTATTGATGATATCTACATGTTTTATGCACACTTTATGTCATATTCGTGCATTTTCTGGAACTAACCTATTAACAAGATGCCGAAGTGCCAGTTGATGTTTTCTGCTGTTTTTGGTTTCAGAAATCCTAGTAAGGAAATATTCTCGGAATTGGACGAAATCAACGCCCAGGGTCCTATTTTGCCACGAAGCTTCCAGAAGACCGAAGAGTCAACGAAGTGGGGCCACGAGGTGGCCAGGAGGGCAGGCGGCGTGGCCCCACCCTTGGCCGCGCCGCCCTGTCTCCTGGGCCCCTCGCGTCGCCCCCTGACCTACCCTTCCGCCTACTTAAAGCCTTCGTCGCGAAACCCCCAGTACCGAGAGCCACGATACGGAAAACCTTCCAGAGACGCCGCCGCCGCCAATCCCATCTCGGGGGATTCAGGAGATCGCCTCCGGCACCTTGCCGGAGAGGGAAATCATCTCCCGGAGGACTCTACGCCGCCATGGTCGCCTCCGGAGTGATGTGTGAGTAGTCTACCCCTGGACTATGGGTCCATAGCAGTAGCTAGATGGTTGTCTTCTCCTCATTGTGCTTAATTGTCGGGTCTTGTGAGCTGCCGAACATGATCAAGATCATCTATCTGTAATTCCATATGTTGTGTTTGTTGGGATCCGATGAATAGAGAATACCATGTTATGTTGATTATCAAATTTATATCTATGTGTTGTTTATGATCTTGCATGCTCTCTGTTATTAGTAGAGGCTCTGGCCAAGTTTTTGCTATTAACTCCAAGGGGGAGTATTTATGCTCGATAGTGGGTTCATGTCTCCGTGAATCTGGGGAAGTGACAGAAATCTCTAAGATTATGGATGTGCTGTTGCCACTAGGGATAAAACATTGGTGCTATGTTTGAGGATGTAGTTACTGATTACATTACGCGCAATACTTAATGCAATTGTCTGTTGTTAGCAACTTAATACTGGAAGGGGTTCGGATGATAACCTGAAGGTGGACTTTTAAGGCATAGATGCATGCTGGATAGCGGTCTATGTACTTTGTCGTAATGCCCAATTAAATCTCACTATACTCATCATAATATGTATGTGCATGGTCATGCCCTCTTTATTTGTCAATTGCCTAACTGTAATTTGTTCACCCAACATGCTGTTTATCTTATGGGAGAGACACCTCTAGTGAACTGTGGACCCCGGTCCAATTCTCTTTACTGAAATACAATCTACTGCAATACTTGTTCTACTGTTCTCTGCAAACAATCATCATCCACACTATACATCTAATCCTTTGTTACAGCAAGCCGGTGAGATTGACAACCTCACTGTTTCGTTGGGGCAAAGTACTTGGTTTGTGTTGTGCAGGTTCCACGTTGGCGCCGGAATCCCTGGTGTTGCGCCGCACTACATCTCGCCGCCATCAACCTTCAACGTGCTTCTTGACTCCTACTGGTTCGATAAACCTTGGTTTCTAACTGAGGGAAACTTACTGCTGTACGCATCACACCTTCCACTTGGGGTTCCCAACGGTCGCGTGCTGTACGCGTGTCAAGCTAAATTTCTGGCGCCGTTGCCGGGGAGATCAAGACACGCTGCAAGGGGAGTCTCCACATCACAATCTCTTTACTTTGTTTTTGTCTTGCTTAGTTTTATTTACTACTTTGTTTGCTGCACTAAATCAAAATACCAAAAAAATTAGTTGCTAGTTTTACTTTATTTACTGTCTTGCACTCTATATCAAAAACACACAAAAATTAGTTACTTGCATTTACTTTATCTAGTTTGCTTTATTTACTACTGCTAAAATGGGTACTCCTGAAAATACTAAGTTGTGTGACTTCACAACCACAAATAATAATGATTTCTTATGCACACCTATTGCTCCACCTGCTACTACAGCAGAATTCTTTGAAATTAAACCTGCTTTACCAAATCTTGTTATGCGAGGGCAATTTTCTGGTGTTAGTTCTGATGATGCTGCTGCCCATCTCAATAATTTTGTTGAATTGTGTGAAATGCAAAAATATAAAGATGTAGGTGGTGACATTATAAAATTAAAATTGTTCCCTTTCTCATTAAGAGGAAGAGCTAAAGATTGGTTGCTATCTCTGCCTAAGAATAGTATTGATTCATGGACTAAATGCAAGGATGCTTTTATTGGTAGATATTATCCCCCTGCTAAAATTATATCTTTGAGGAGTAGCATAATGAATTTTAAACAATTGGATACTGAGCATGTTGCACAAGCATGGGAAAGAATGAAATCTTTGGTTAAAAATTGCCCAACCCATGGACTGACTACTTGGATGATCATCCAAACCTTTTATGTAGGACTGAATTTTTCTTCGCGGAACCTATTGGATTCAGCTGCTGGAGGTACCTTTATGTCCATCACTCTTGGTGAAGCAACAAAGCTTCTTGATAATATGATGACCAATTACTCTGAATGGCACACGGAAAGAGCTCCACAAGGTAAGAAGGTAAATTCTGTCGAAGAAACCTCTTCCTTGAGTGATAAGATTGATGCTATTATGTCTATGCTTGTGAATGATAGGACTAATGTTGATCCTAATAATGTTCCGTTAGCTTCATTGGTTGCTCAAGAAGAACATGTTGATGTAAACTTCATTAAAAATAATAATTTCAACAACAATGCTTACCGGAACAATTCTAGTAACAACTATAGGCCATATCCTTATAATAATGGCAACAGCTATGGTAATTCTTATGGGAATTCTTACAACAATAATAGGAACACACCCCCTGGACTTGAAGCCATTCTTAAAGAATTTATTAGTACACAAACTGCTTTTAACAAATCTGTTGAAGAAAAGCTTGGGAAAATTGATATACTTGCTTCTAAAGTCGATAGTCTTGCTGCTGATGTTGATCTTTTGAAATCGAAAGTTATGCCTAATGAAAATCATCATAATAAAATTACTACTACATCAAATGCCATCCAAGTTAGAATTAATGAGAATATAAGATTGATGGCCGAATTGCGTGCTAGGTGGGAAAAAGAAGAAAATGCTAAAGAAGATAATATAGCTAAAGTTTGGACTATTACCACCACTAGCAATGCTAATGCTACACAAGTTGCTGCACCTCCTACTAATAATAATAAAAGAATTGGTGTTAGCAATGTTTCCACTTCTAATGCAAAGCGCGAAAAACTGCCTGAAACTGCTAAAATCATTAAATCGCTCGTGATAAAACTGCTGAAATTTTTTCCAACATTGGGGATGATGATCCCATTGCTTTAGATTATAATGGTTTGAATTTTTATGATTGCCACATCTCTGAAGTTATAAAGTTCTTACAAAAACTTGCTAAAAGTCCTAATGCTAGTGCTATAAATTTGGCTTTCACGAAACATATTACAAATGCTCTCATAAAAGCTAGAGAAGAGAAACTAGAACGCGAAGCTTCTATTCCTAGAAAGCTAGAGGATGGTTGGGAGCCCATCATTAAGATGAAGGTCAATGACTTTGATTGTAATGCTTTATGTGATCTTGGTGCAAGTATTTCTGTTATGCCTAAGAAAATCTATAATATGCTTGACTTGCCACCATTGAAAAATTGTTATTTGGATGTTAATCTTGCTGATCATTCTACAAAGAAACCTTTGGGGAAAGTTGATAATGTTCACATTACCGTTAACAATAACCTTGTCCCCGTTGATTTTGTTGTCTTGGATATTGAATGCAATGCATCTTGTCCCATTATATTGGGAAGACCTTTTCTTCGAACCGTTGGTGCTATCATTGATATGAAGGAAGGTAATATTAAATATCAATTTCCTCTCAAGAAAGGTATGGAACACTTCCCTAGAAAGAGAATGAAGTTACCTTTTGATTCTACCATTAGAACAAATTATGATGTTGACACTTCGTCTCTTGATAATACTTGATACACACTTTCTGCGCCTAGCTGAAAGGCGTTAAAGAAAAGCGCTTATGGGAGACAACCCATGTTTTTACTACAGTACTTTGTTTTATATTTGTGTCTTGGAAGTTGTTACTACTGTAGCAACCTCTCCTTATCTTAGTTTTGTGTTTTGTTGTGCCAAGTAAAGTCGTTGATAGTAAGGTTCATACTAGATTTGGATTACTGCGCAGAAACAGATTTCTTTGCTGTCACGAATCTGGGGAAAATTCTCTGTAGGTAACTCAGAAAATTATGCCAATTTACGTGAGTGATCCTCAGATATATACGCAACTTTCATTAAATTTTAGCATTTTCATTTGAGCAAGTATGGTGCCTCAATAAAATTCGTCAATACGAACTGTTCTGTTTTGACAGATTCTGCCTTTTATTTCGCATTGCCTGTTTTGTTATGTTCGATGGATATTTTGATTCCATTGACTTTCAGTAGCTTTGTGCAATGTCCAGAAGTATTAAGAATGATTATGTCACCTCTGAACATGTATATTTTGATTGTGCACTAACTCTCTAATGAGTTGTTTTGAGTTTGGTGTGGAGGAAGTTTTCAAGGATCAAGAGAGGGAGATGATACAACATGATCAAGGAGAGTGAAAGCTCTAAGCTTGGGGATGCCCCGGTGGTTCACCCCTGCATATATCAAGAAGACTCAAGCGTCTAAGCTTGGGGATGCCCAAGGCATCCCCTTCTTCATCGACAACATTATCAGGTTCCTCCCCTGAAACTATATTTTTATTCCGTCACATCTTATGTGCTTTGCTTGGAGCATCGGTTTGTTTTTGTTTTTGTTTTGTTTGAATAAAATGGATCCTAGCATTCTTTGTGTGGGAGAGAGACACGCTCCACTGTAGCATATGGACAAGTATGTCCTTAGGCTCTACTCATAATATTCATGGCAAAGTTTCTTCTTCGTTAAATTGTTGTATGGTTGGAAACGGGAAATGTTGCATGTGGTAGCGTATAATAAAATACTTGTAGAACATTGAGTTTTGATAACTTGATTCTTTGCAAATGTTTTGAGATATTTAGATGGTAAGGCTTGCTGGATAAATAAGTTAAAATTAGTAGTGGATTGTTGTCTTTAAGCTTGTGCCGTACTACAAACTCTATTTAAATAGTTGAAGGCGTAGTTGGACTTGATAGCTTTCCATGTCTGAGAGTTCATCGTAATAACTAAGTTGTGCTGAAGGTCGAGGGAGCTAGCGGGGTACTTGTGCCACCGTGAACGGCCCTCCTTGGAGTAAATTTTAATCATGCTCTTAATGATGAACCTGCTAGTTGTTTGCAATAAGCTTGTGAGTTCTTTTTGACTAATGTTAAGCTACGGTTTTTGGCACTTCCACCATCCAAATTTGCTAGACTCTTCGGTACTGTGCATTGCCTTTTGCTCACATTGAGAATTGTGCATACTTCGCCGGTACATCCAAACCCGTGGGAGAACTTTCTCTTGTTCTCCTACACATAAGCCCATACATCTCCTCAAAACAGCCACCATACCTACCTACCACAGCATTTCCATAGCTGTTCCGAGATATATTGCCATGCAACATCCATTTTTACATTACATGCCATGTTGTCATTTATTATTTATATATTGCTTTGCATGATCATATACAGCTGATGTGTGGTTTACCCATGTTACGCTAGATCATTGCACATCCTGCTACACTGGCAGAGGCATACAGTTTCATACATCATGTTTCATTCATTATGAGTTATTTGTACCAAAAAGTGTGATGTCATATTAGGATGTTGCTCCTAAAAATGAAAAGAGCCGTGGAGGCCATCAAAAAGAGAAAAAAAGAAGAAAAAAAAATGAAAAGAAAGAAAAAAAGAAAAAAAAAGAAAAAGAAAAAAAAAGAGAATAAAGAAAAAAGGGGGCAGCATTACTATCTTTTATCCACACTTGTGCTCATGTTTAGCACCTACATTCATATGAGAGAGTTTTCATGTTTTACTAGTATAACTATGTGGGGAACTTACACTATAGAACTTGGGTTGTATATTCCAATGATGAGCCTCCTCAAAAGTGCTCTAGATCTTCGTGAGCAACCAAGTTGGATGCACCCCCACTAGTTCCATTGGAGAGCTTTCAAACACATATAGCTCTATGTGCATCCATTGCATGGCAATCACTACTCCTTGCATAGCATCGATCATAAGGCTTCCTCTTGTCTAATGGTCATTTACAGCTTTGCAAGCCTTTCTTCCATTTGGCCTTCCAAACCCCCATTAACGTTCTTTATGCCATAACATCCTGGTGCTAATACCAAATGCTTGCGCTCACCGGTTGAGTAGACTTCGAAACAGTTGACTCATGACGTTCATGTTTATGTTTACTTGACTGAATCCTTCTTATGTTGTGAAAATTTACTTGATGCTTGGAATGAAGGATAGAAATTCTATGCTGAATACTTAATACATCTTTAATGAACTTTGTACGGTTGCATGTCTTTAAAGCAATAGTTCATGAAAACTTCTAGCTTGTCTAACTCTTGCATTATCATCTCTTATATCAATATAGATACTTGCTTTAAATGATTTTATCTCAGCACATATGCTTTACAATAGTATGATCAAGGTTATGATGGCATGTCACTCCAGAAATTATCTTTGTTTATCGTTTACCTGCTCGGGACAAGCAGGAACTAAGCTTGGGGATGCTGATACGTCTCCGACGTATCGATAATTTCTTATGTTCCATGCCACATTATTGATGATATCTACATGTTTTATGCACACTTTATGTCATATTCGTGCATTTTCTGGACCTAACCTATTAACAAGATGCCGAAGTGCCGATTCTTTGTTTCTGCTGTTTTTGGTTTCAGAAATCCTAGTAAGGAAATATTCTCGGAATTGGACGAAATCAACGCCCAGGGTCCTATTTTGCCACGAAGCTTCCAGAAGACCGAAGAGTCAACGAAGTGGGGCCACGAGGTGGCCAGGAGGGCAGGCGGCGCGGCCCCACCCTTGGCCGCGCCGCCCTGTCTCCTGGGCCCCTCGCGTCGCCCCCTGACCTACCCTTCCGCCTACTTAAAGCCTTCGTCGTGAAACCCCCAGTACCGAGAGCCACGATACGGAAAACCTTCCAGAGACGCCGCCGCCGCCAATCCCATCTCGGGGGATTCAGGAGATCGCCTCCGGCACCCTGCTGGAGAGGGGAATCATCTCCCGGAGGACTCTACGCCGCCATGGTCGCCTCCGGAGTGATGTGTGAGTAGTCTACCCCTGGACTATGGGTCCATAGCAGTAGCTAGATGGTTGTATTCCCCTCATTGTGCTTAATTGTCGGGTCTTGTGAGCTGCCGAACATGATCAAGATCATCTATCTGTAATTCCATATGTTGTGTTTGTTGGGATCCGATGAATAGAGAATACCATGTTATGTTGATTATCAAATTTATATCTATGTGTTGTTTATGATCTTGCATGCTCTCCGTTATTAGTAGAGGCTCTGGCCAAGTTTTTGCTATTAACTCCAAGAGGGAGTATTTATGCTCGATAGTGGGTTCATGTCTCCGTGAATCTGGGGAAGTGACAGAAATCTCTAAGATTATGGATGTGCTGTTGCCACTAGGGATAAAACATTGGTGCTATGTTCGAGGATGTAGTTACTGATTACATTACGCGCAATACTTAATGCAATTGTTTGTTGTTAGCAACTTAATACTGGAAGGGGTTCGGATGATAACCTGAAGGTGGACTTTTTAGGCATAGATGCATGCTGGATAGCGGTCTATGTACTTTGTCGTAATGCCCAATTAAATCTCACTATACTCATCATAATATGTATGTGCATGGTCATGCCCTCTTTATTTGTCAATTGCCTAACTGTAATTTGTTCACCCAACATGCTGTTTATCTTATGGGAGAGACACCTCTAGTGAACTGTGGACCCCGGTCCAATTCTCTTTACTGAAATACAATCTACTGCAATACTTGTTCTACTGTTCTCTGCAAACAATCATCATCCACACTATACATCTAATCCTTTGTTACAGCAAGCCGGTGAGATTGACAACCTCACTGTTTCGTTGGGGCAAAGTACTTGGTTTGTGTTGTGCAGGTTCCACGTTGGCGCCGGAATCCCTGGTGTTGCGCCGCACTACATCTCGCCGCCATCAACCTTCAACGTGCTTCTTGACTCCTACTGGTTCGATAAACCTTGGTTTCTAACTGAGGGAAACTTACTGCTGTACGCATCACACCTTCCACTTGGGGTTCCCAACGGTCGCGTGCTGTACGCGTGTCAAGCTAAATTTCTGGCGCCGTTGCCGGGGAGATCAAGACACGCTGCAAGGGGAGTCTCCACATCACAATCTCTTTACTTACTGCTGTACGCATCACACCTTCCACTTGGGGTTCCCAACGGTCGCGTGCTGTACGCGTGTCAGTGCGCCACAGAGGATAGGGCCATCCGGATCCCCATTTCCCCGCAATAGCGAGAGAAGATGCCTTGGGAGAAGTTGTTGCCGTTGTCGGTGATGATGCTGTGGGGGTAGCCGTATCTCACGATGATTTCCTTGAGGAATGTGACGGCTGTGGAGCCGTCCAGCTTCTTGATTGGCTTGGCTTCGATCCACTTGGTGAATTTATCAATCATCACCAAGAGATGTGTCATGCCGCCTCGCGCCGTTCTGAACGGGCCCACCATGTCCAAGCCCCACACGGCAAACGGCCATGTGATGGGGATGGTTTTCAAGGCGGAAGCCGGCGAGTGCCTCTTCTTTGCGAAGCGCTGGCAGCCGTTGCACTTCTTCACCAGTTCTTCTGCGTCTCTGAGCGCAGTCGGCCAGTAAAAACCATGCCAGAAAGCTTTGGCCACTATGGCTCTGGATGAGGCGTGATGGCCGCACTCTCCTTGATGGATTTCCCGTAGGAGTTCAATCCCTTCAGCCGGCTCGACGCACCGCTGGAACACCCCACTTACGTTGCGTTTGTACAGCTGGTGGTTGATGATTGTATAGGCCTTGGCCCTTCTCTCAATCTGCCTGGCCTGGACTCTGTCATCAGGCAGCACACCGTCGGTGAGGTAGGAGAGGAATTCTTGTGCCCATGAAGGTACGCATCTTATCTCGAATACGCTAACCAACAAGGCCTCCTGCGTGGGAGCTTCCGGATTCGGCTGCATGGTCGTCGGGTTCGGCTTGCTAGCCAGCGGGTTCGGCTTGCTAGCCCCCGAGTTTGGCGATGAAGCCCCCGGGTTGGACTGAGAAGTCCCCGGGTTCGGCACGGAAGCCGGCGAGTTTGGCTTGTTAGCCCCCGACTTGGGCGATGAAGCCCCCGGGTTCGGCTGAGCAGCCCCCGGGTCAGCCGGCACGAATATTGAATCCGAGTCCGGTGACGGTGTGATGGACGGCTTCTTGAGGACCGCCAAGGCGACACCCGGCGGAATGGCTTGCCGAGTTGAACCAATCTTGGACAAGGCGTCAGCCGCCTCGTTGTTTGCTCGTGGCACATGGTGAAATTCGCAGCCGTCGAAGAAGCCGGATAACTGCTGGACGTGGAAGCGGTACGAGGCCATGTTGGCGTCCTTCGCGTCCCAGTCGCCAGATGCTTGCTGTATAACCAAGTCAGAGTCGCCGAAGCAAAGTATGCGACGCACGCCGATCTCCTTGGCCAGCTTCAGCCCATGGATGAGTGCTTCATACTCCGCCACATTGTTGGATGCGGCGAAGTGGATCTGCAGGACGTAGTCCAGCCGGTCTCCCTTGGGAGAGGTGATGACGATGCCGGCTCCCAAGCCGTTGCGCATCTTCGAGCCGTCAAAATGCAGCTTCCAATATGTGGAATCCGGCACAGGCGGCGGGTATTGCATCTCGGCCCAGTCGACGAAGAAGTCCGCGAGGATTTGCGACTTGATGGCCGTGCGTAGCTCGTACAGGATGGTGTGGGCGGCTAGCTCCAGAGCCCACTTGGCAACCCTGCCGTTGGCGTCCTTGCTGCCAATGATTTCCGCCAAGGGCGCTGTGGAAACCACCTTGATGGGGTGCTCTTGGAAGTAGTGTTTGAGCTTCTTGGCCGCCATGTACACACCGTAGGTGACCTTCTGGTAGTGGGGGTAGTTTTGCTTCGACTGGGAGAGCACTTCGCTGAGGTAGTAGACTGGGCGCTGAACCAGCTGCTCCCTGCCGTCTTCTTTGCGCTCCACCACCAGGACAACGCTAACCACTAGATTGGTGGCTGCGATGTACAACAGCATCGGCTCCATTGAAGCCGGCGTTGCGAGGATTGGCGCGGTTGAGAGCACGCGCTTCAAGTCACGGAAGGCTTCATCCGCCTGCGGTGACCAGACGAACTTGTCTGACTTCTTCAGCAAGAATCGGTACGGGCGTGCCTTCTCCCCCAGCCGGCTGACGAAGCGGCTCAAGGAGGCCAGGCAGCCAGTGAACTTCTGGACGTCCTTGAGGCACTGCGGCAGTTCCATCTTCTCCAGGGCACTGATCTTCTCCGGGTTGGCTTCGATCCCTCGCTGAGAGACGAGGTAGCCAAGGAGCTGGCCAGACGGCACGCCGAATGTGCACTTGGCCGGGTTGAGCTTCATCAAGGAGGGTAGTCGTCTCCTTGGTCTTTACAACGACATCATCCACATATGCGTGAACGTTTCTGCCGATTTGATCCTGCAAGCATTTTTGCATGCACCTTTGGTAGGTGGCGCCTGCATTTTTCAAGCCGAACGGCATAGTCGTGTAGCAATAAGCCCCATACGGGGTAATGAACGAAGTCTTTATTTGATCATCCGGATTCAAAGGAATCTGGTGGTAGCCTGAATAGGCATCTAGAAAAGACAACAGTTCACAGCCGGCAGTCGAGTCTATGACTTGATCTATGCGCGTGTAATGTCCCAGGTTTAGAGACGAACGAGGGGTAGATTTTAGAAAGGGATGTGCATTGCATTGTAAATTACGGGGAAATTTCACGCTTTTAAAACAAAACTGCATCGAAGGGGAACAGGTTTCTCCCTCGACACCTTACAGGGTTAGGGTTTCGAGAGTGCGATGAACTTGTTCTTACTTAACTAGATTAGGGTTTTGAGAAGAGAGAAGAGAAGATGCATCACAATCTTAAGTTGCATGATTGAATTCAAAATTAGGTTGTTTGATTGAATTCAACCCAAATTTGAATTTGAATTTCAAATTCAAACATCAAATTGATATCACATAATTCAAACTTGAGATAATGCATTACACAATTATAAGTACTCAAGAATATGAATAATACAATACTTAAATAAAGCTCATTAAGGAAAACTTGAGCTTTATTGATAATCACACATAATACAATGTCATTTACAATATCCAAAATAGTAATATGAAATATTACAACATATTACAAGAATTGGACAAAAATAGAAAAATAAAAGAAAAGGAAATTACAATTCAATGTTCTATCCTAACACTACAAGCTAAACTTCATTTAGTCTTGTATTTGATGATCTTCATGATCATTGGAGCATCAGATTGATCCCTGCACACAACAAAGCAAAGAACTAGTTATGCCAAGTGGCATTGCCACTTGGCAGGTTAGAAAGAAATAGAAATGGTGGATAATACCAAGTCTGCCGAGCTGATCCACTCTCACAGCCAAGTGCAAAGCATCAGCATACACACACACACAGCCTGCTCACATGGCTGTGTGCATGCAGCACACACACACACAGTGCGTCACCAAAGGGAAAGGTGGATCTATCGACCAGAGAAGCAAGAGCCAACCATATAAGACCTTGCCACAGTAAACCCTAGCTCAGTCATCGACCAAACAGCAGGGTAAGCCACCAAGAACACCAAGAACAGCAAGAACAGGAAGAACAGCCAGAGCTGTCAAACCTGTCCAAAACCACCACAGGATCAAACCAAGATCACAAGCTCACAAGGAGGAGCAGGACAAGCATCAGATCATCACTGAAGCAAACCTCTACACCAACCCCATTTCTAGGAGCTGGAGTGAGGTATACACAAAGCATCATGAGCAAGCATCTGTCTTGCTCATAAATAAGCATGTGCATCAAGCACACACAAGCAAAAGGGTGAGAGTATCCAGATTGTATCATCATCTGGCTACTAAGCCTTTTGGTGCAAGCAAACTAGAGAACAGCCAGAAAGAAATTATCAAGGGAACACTGGTATGTCAACATGGTGACATACAAGAGAAATCCAACCTGGATTAATCCCTAACTAGCCACTCAAAACCATCTAGCACCTAAAGCCAAGCAAGCCATCAGACAGATAGACAGTTCTGTCTATTCTTGTTATCAACAACAAAGGAAACTGGAAAAAACCACAAGGATTCTTCCAGTGAGATATTCCCCAAATCACAGCAAGCCAACACAGGTGGGAGCTACCCTAACAGCAATGATTTACTGTCAGGGCCACCTCAACCACTTTACCAAATCCCACAGATAAGCTAAGCACATATATCATTACCCAAAAAGGGGTTCAAATGGAGCTAGGGTTCCCAATATCTTATTGGCATCCCTCTAGCTCTACTAAATCATCCCATATGATCATCACTGCAAGGCAGTTCAATTCAATTATCTATTTAGCCAAGCAAGGAAATACAGATAAATGAAACAGACAAGTAACCAAGCACTAACATCCTGCCAGTGAACCAATGGCTCACTGCAAGCATCAGATGATGCTTGAGCAAGCAGTAAACCTCTCTAGCACAAGTGCATGTGTCACACAGACACCAGGATGAGCACCAGTTAGGCACAGACAGAAGCACAACAATTAATCATCAAGCAAATGTTGATCATATGATCACCAGAGCTTGCTAGCACTGGATACAGATGGCTATAGTCAAGCATAGCAACAGAAATGAGCTAGCTACTGAAGAATTACACCCAAGCCATAACTGAATAAACAGATACTGAATTAATGACTTTATAATCGTATCCAGAAGCACATCTAAGGCATGATGAACCACTGGATCAAGTTACAGAAGGAGAGCACACAGCACTCATCACTAGAGAGTGCTGATAAGCCAACAATAATGCCCAATTAAGCATGCTCATGAATTTAAGCACAAGATATAGCACATTAGTGCTCTGGCACTTGCAAATTTGCAAGGAATATACACAGTATTCAAGCCAGGGCAACATAATTGAATACACTTGAGTGTCTAGCAAGCATAGTAACAAGAACAGAGGCACAGGGAAGGATTCTAGCAAGAAATGCAAGCTTTAACAAGCACATAGCTTAGGAACTTTGCACAGAACCATGCACAACAAAGCTAGCCACAATTAAGCAGGCCCTTAGGCAGAGTAGGGCAGCACAGCAGCACAAGCAGCACATCAGCACAAGCAGCACAGCAGCTCAAGCAGCACAGCAGCAGCGCAGCAGCATACGCGAATACACAGCTAGCTAGGCACAGCAGCAGAGCATTAGCACGACAGGCATCTCCACGAAGAGGAGCAGCCGTGGCCAGAGCTAGAGGATGAAGAAGAAGAGCAGACAAGAGAGAGGGAGAGGGTGGAGCACGTACCGGGAGAGCAGACAGCAGTCGCGGCCATGGCGGCCACGGCGGCTCACGCCGAGCGCACGGCAGTACCTGGCCAGGCCAGGCCACGCCCAGACAAGTGCCGTAGCGCCCCGCACCACAACGGCGAAGTCCACAGCGGCGCCATCGCGCCAGGAGCGCTGGGAGCAGCGGGATCGCGCGGATCCCGTAACCCTAGCCATGGCGAAGGGGTCGAGGACGAGCAGGAGCAGTGCCAGCTCCAGATCGACGCGGAGGGGGATGACCGGTGTCGTGGGGCGGTTCGATTGCGCCCCATGGCAAGGGCCAACTCCGGCGGAGCTCGCCGGAATCGAGCGGCGACGGCGGTGGCGACATGGATCGCCAGTGAGGGGATTAGGGTTAGGGTTCGGTCACGCGCGAGAGAGAGAGGGAGAGAATTGAGGTGGTCGAGCCAGACCAGGTGGGTCGGCCGACCTAACCCGTTGGGCCACCTGACAGGTGGGGCCCAAGGGCATTTTAGACATTTCACAAATTCATAAAATGCTGAAACTTTGAAAATCAATAGTAAATGTTTAATAGCTCTAAATAAATAATTAAAAATATGAAAATTGATCAGTATAAAATTCTCTATCTAAATAAAATATCAAAGAGAATTTTTGAAGACAATTAAGAATAAGTCTCAATTTGATGATTTAAATAATCAATTAAATCACACATATTATTTTCAATAATAAAAATAAGACCATTAATGCATTTGGACTTTAAAAACACCTTGACAACATTTCAAGGTTGTATTTACCCTAAATTTAGTATCTCCAAATCAATCTTAGTATTAACCTCTTACATGAAACAATAATGTCATCGGAAGGGGGGAACAAACCCTAAAACAGGAATCATGCATAATTGCTTCTTTAACCATTGCCCTTATCGGACAATGATGCTATTTTTCAGAAACAGAGGACAAGGGTCAGTCCACACCATCCAACTGCAAAACTTTGCAGTGTTCAGGCAAGTTCATCACTTGCTCATGTCATTTGTGTATTTCTATCAAATTACTTGCAAAGTACCATGGTTATCACTATTGCATAAAAACCAAAACCACTATTTTCATAACTATGAATATGACTATGTGGTTGGCAATGGAACCATGGATTGTGTTGATATGGTGGAGGTTCCATTGCAAGGGTTTATATCCAGCTAGGATTAAACAACAAATGTCGCCAGTGATTCTTGTGCCGTAATAACCGTGTTAACCATAAGATCTGAAATGGGACGGACTAGTCAATCGTATTTCCACCTCTTGTACATCAACGGATGCGCTTACCTTAGCAGTTTTATCTTGCGGAGCAACTTGTGGGTGGGGATCCCACTCTAAGTCCCCACGGTTATGCTGTGCATACCGTAGCGGTTGCGGCTTGCGGAACAACTTGAGGGTGGGGATCCCACTCTAATTCCCCGCGGTAATGTGGTCTATGATGGGTTGCAGCTACCGGCGAAGGAGTTTGGTTCGATCCCAGACTGTTGTCGTGGTCGGGGTCCGTCCTTAAATGGTATAAGTGGACCGACGAGGACCCAGGGTCGGGGTTTGCAACAAAGGGTGGCTGTATGAGGTAGCGGAGGAATATGATTGGCTATGACCTTATACCAGGCCTCACACCGAAGGAAGTGTGGACGGGAAAGCTGCCCGGTTGGCACCAATGTTAAGATCTCATATGGGTAAAGCAACACACCTCTGCAGAGTGTAAAGAACCGTGACCTATCACTCCCTGTTCTGGGATATGGAACTGCGAACGCGGCCGGAAAGGAGCTCCATGAAGTTCTAGTAAACCGGTGAAGGCTGACGGACATAGCTCTTTGGAATAAAAGCAATCTCTTGAAGAAATGTTTATAAAAACCTGCATTGGTATTAGACTTTCTGGCCTAATATCGTAGCTAGTGCATTAAACACCTCTTATCTATAATGAACTTGTTGAGTACGCTCGTACTCATTCCACTCTTAAATCCCTTGCTTAGATTGTCTGAATCGTCTGGAGGAGGACTACGACAACCCTGAAGGAGCCGAGATCATCGGCTATGAAGAACCAGACCTCTCTGGAGGTATGGAAGGCGTAGACTACCTCATATTCTACGGAACCGGGGAGGCTTCCGGAGGAGATCAAGCCTAATCGTATCGAGTAGTAGTAGTAGCCGAGCAGCGTGAACTCTTAAGACCTAGCTGCTCGAGAGAATAAATGTATAACTTGGTGAAACTTCTATATTGTAAGTTAAGTTGGGTTCGCCTCGAACCCAGGAGTATCTCTCTTAGGACCCAAGAGGAGCTCCGAGACAATATGTGTAATATGCTTGTAATAATAAATGAATGAGTTATGGACCTGCTATGTTCTGTTGTACTACTCTGAGGGATGTAATATTTACGGAATGGTACTTCGTGAATGTTATATCAACGACTAGCATACTACAACATGCAGTGGTATGCAGGGTCACCACAGTTGGTATCAGAGCAAAAGATTTGACCTTAGGATTGGAACCTAGTAAATGGGACCGAACGTTAGGAGTCAAATAGGACTAGTCAAGAATTCTCTAAAAATATGGTGAGTATTCAATTGAGAATACAACAATCATATCTTTTAGTGCGATAATTCTTTATTATCTCTATTATGATACATTATTACTAATCTTAAATTCTTTCTATTTCTACAGCCAACAATGGCAAGTTCACGTCCGGGACGAAACGTGAAAGTGATGGATTCAACACTGAGTGAATATGAAGGAGGACTTGCAGATATTCTACGTGCAATGTTACTTGAATTTGGGTGTGATCCCCAGATCCAAGTAAAGAAATACATGTACTACGATGGTACTGTATTGGCAAAGTGTAGGGTAGGGCTGCGACTTCCCGAATCTTTGGGAATGAGCGTAGTAATGCCAGCAGGTGAAGCCAGAACTATCAACACAGCCTACCATATAGCCGTTATGAGAGCCATCACCGATATTCGGGAGCATAAGACGAAAGAGCTTATGGGTTCCGAATTCACCCACATTCCTCATAGGGAGAAGGAAGATGATCCCATGCTTAACCACTTCAAATATGCAAAACGCAAACCAGTAGAGGCTGCAAAATACATGGACAATAGCCGCAACTTACTATCATTGTTCTTTCAGTTGAACCGTCATTTGACGGGAGCAATTGATACAATGCTAGAGGAGTTTACTGAACCCAAGGAGGAGACTAGGGGGAAAGAACCCATGGAGAATGTGGTGCACACACCAGTTTACTCAGCTGGTGACTATATTAGTATTGATCCTCTTGAGCGAGAAACTAGACCTGTTACACCTGGGAACTATTTTAGTAGTTCCTATAGAGGTTATGAGGGTGGAGAGGAATCCGGAAACAATCAGCGTTCCGTGACTCCTTTAGAAAACTCCACAGGTTGGCGTTGGGGATCTGATACTGGAACTCATAGTACTTCAGTGTATTATGACGGAGAGATGAATGAGGACGCCACGACCCAGAACCAGAGTTATCCTAGTAACGGAGGAGTTGATGGAGAGTATCCTACACTGGTTGAGTCGGATACGAATGTTGGAAACACCTATGGTGGAGCTACAGGGGAGTACACCCGATGGGTGGACTATGATGCACTTAATGACCAGTTTGTGAACACTGATTTCTCCCTAGGATCATCATCTGATTCTGACTACCAGCCGACGGGGAGACCTTATGTTCCAGGTTCTATCAGGAGGACGACACGTTCGACCGGATGGAAGCCTGGGATGTACCGGGAGTGAAGCACGACTAGAGACCACCAAGGGAGGCGAGACTATAATACACAAGTACCACGTGTATTATAGTATGTAATATTTGTAGAAATTTGTACATATACTTCAATAAGTGAGTTTGCATACTCACAATGTCACTGAGTATTGTAATAAGACCACTTAAGTATGTATATACATGGTATATGTTTTGTATGATTTGGATTTGCTTCTTGATTTCCATTGCGTGACTAGTTCTGTGCACAAAGTTGAGCTCAGAAAACTTGCGCATGGAGTAATTATGAGTATCATCTTGTGTTGCAGAACTAGGGGGTTATGTCGGGACCGGTAGGAGAGGAGACGGAAGCACAGCGCATGGAGCGCGAAGCAAAACAAAAGGAAGAGGCTGATGAAGCAGCCCGGAACCAGTTTCCACCACCACCACCACCCATGACGCAGCAGAATTTCATTCAGTACATGCAGATGGTGGAAGAGAGAAAACGTGTAACATTGGAGCAGCAGAATAAATTCTTCCAGGAACTGCTGCAACAGAACAGGGTAGAGAGACCCGAGAATCAGGGAGTCACCTTAGCAGACTTCCAGAACACCAAGCCTATATCTTTCGCATACGCGCCCGAGCCAATGGACGCGGAGGATTGGCTTATGGACACTGAGCGAAAGCTCAATACTGTTGGTTGCAATGACCAGGAGAAGGTCCGTTATGCTACACACTTGTTGTTTGGACCTGCCGCATCATGGTGGGACAACATCGTAGCCGTTTATCCGGCTGGAAAAGTGTTTACCTGGGAGGAGTTTGCGAGGAAGTTCAGGGAATCCAATGTCCCTGAAAGCATTGTGGAACTGAAGCGTCGAGAATTTGAAAGTCTCGAGCAGAAGGACAAGGCCATCCTGACTTATGTCAGGGAATTCTCAAAACTGTCCCGGTACGCTGTTGAAGAAGTCAACACTGAGGACAAAAAGAAGAAGAGGTTCTTGAGGGGGTTAAGTCCCCAGTTCAAGGTACAGCTCCGAATGATGAGAGCGACGGAATTCCAAGAGTTGGTGGATGCCGCCATCACTCTGGAAGATGATTTCAAGCAGCTGCAGGAGGAAAAGAGGAAAAAGGCTAAGTTTGAGCCTAAGAGGTTTTCCAGTAACAAGCCCAATACCAGCTTGAATTTCAAGCCAAGGTACAACAACAACAACAACAACAACAGCAACTACTACAGTAGCAGGAGGAACCAAGCGTTTCAGACTGCAAATCAAATAGTTTGCCGTATTTGTGGAATTAAAGGACATACTTCGAAGGATTGTCGTAAACCCAGAATCATTTGCTTCGGGTGTCGTCAGGAGGGACACACAATGAAGGATTGCCCCAATAAGAAGAATGGAGGAGGTCAGTCAGGAGGAGGAGCAAGTCGAGGAGGAAACGCTGGAGGGAACTGGAAGAACAAGAAACCCTTCGGCAAATTGAACTGCACCATCTTGGAGGAGGTGGTTAACTCCGATCAGGCGGTGATAGGTACGCTCCAGATACTCACTCATCCTGGCAAAGTACTTTTTGATACTGGTGCAACTACATCATTCATTTCTCAGCAATTCATCATCAAACATGGCATTAGTTGCACTAAGTTAGATACACCCATAACCATACTTTCTGCGGGGGGAACGATAGTAGTAACCCATACCAAACAAAAACAAGTCATCATGATCAATAAATGCGAGTTTGACGCAGACCTGTTCATTTTACCGATGAAGGACATTGATGTCATTCTTGGTATGAACTGGTTAGAAGCTAACGGAGCATTGATCGACTGTGTGAACAAGACGGTGTCTTTGAAAAGCCCCGATGGAAGTAGAATGATCTACCAAGGCTACAAACATACACAGATTGAAGTTGAGCTACAGCTGAACAGCATGAAGGAGGTGAAGTTAGAGGATATACCTGTAGTGAATGAATTCCAGGATGTGTTTCCTAAGGAATTACCTGGAATGCCACCAGACAGGGAGATAGAATTCACTATCGATCTAATTCCAGGAACAGCTCCAATTGCTAAAGCACCAAATAAGATGGGGCCTAAGGAGTTGAAAGAACTTAAGGAGCAATTGGATGACTTGGAACAGAAAGGATTCATACAAGAAAGTGTTTCACCATGGGGATCACCTGTGATCTTCGTGGATAAAAGAGATGGTGGTAGAAGGATGTGCGGAGACTACAGAAATTTGAACAATGTCACAATCATGAACAAGTATCCACTTCCAAGAATACAAGATCTATTCGATCAAGTTAGAGGCACGGGAGTCTTTTCCAAAATTGATCTAAGATCCGGTTATCACCAGATAAAGATCAAGAAGGAAGACATTCCGAAAACTGCCTTTGTTTCAAGGTATGGACATCATGAATACCTTGTAGTGCCTTTTGGATTAACCAATGCCCCAGCAATTTTCATGAATCTCATGAATAAGATTTTCATGCCATATCTAGACAAGTTTGTCATCGTTTTGATTGATGATATCTTGATCTATTCCAAAGACAAAGCCAAACATGCTGAACATCTGAGGTTAGTGTTGCAAACACTAAGAGAACATCAACTCTATGCCAAATTCAGCAAGTGTGAATTTTGGCTAGATCAAGTGGAATTTCTTGGTCATGTCATTAGCAAAGATGGAATAGCTGTTAACCCGAGCAAGGTAGCAGCAGTTCTAGAATGGGAAGCACCCAAGACTGTCAAGGAAATCCGAGGATTCCTAGGAATGGCAGGATATTATCGGAGATTCATTGAAGGATTCTCCAAGATAGCAGGACCAATGACGAAGCTGTTAAGAAAGAACAAACCATTTGTGTGGTCAGAGGAGTGTGAGAAGAGTTTTCAAACTCTGAAGGAGAAGCTCACCACGGCACCGGTGTTAGCAGTTCCTGAAGTTGGCAAGGATTACACCGTGTACTATGACGCATCCAAGCATGGATTGGGTTGCGTACTCATGCAAGATCGGAATGTAATATCTTATGGATCAAGGCAACTCAGACCTCATGAAGTGAACTATCCAACACATGATTTAGAATTAGCAGTTGTATTTGCACTTAAAACATGGAGACATTTTCTCTATGGAGCCAAGTGTGAGCTCTATACGGATCATAAGAGTCTCAAATACTTCTTCACTCAGAAGGAACTCAGTATGAGACAGAAAAGATGGCTTGAACTGATCAAGGACTATGATTTGACCATCAATTATACTCCAGGAAAGGCCAATGTTGTAGCAGATGCCTTAAGTAGGAAGAGCACTGGAGGAGTGGAACAAGAGTTATCACCAGAGTTGAGGAAGGAAATAAGCCAAGCCCAAATACAACTTTGGGAGAAGGAAGCTCATGAAGGACTATCGGCTTTACAAGTAGCTGATGAGTTAAATGTTAACCTAAAGAATGAGATAATGATGGGTCAGTTGGATGATCCATTCATCGTGGAGGAGATGAGAAGGATATAGATGAGGGAAGACCATCAGAATTTCACCGAGGAGAATCAGGATCACTATGGTTTCAAAAGAGGATTTGCGTTCCGGATATTGCTGAGATCAAGGAAGTAATACTCCGGGAAGCCCATCAAACACCATACTCCATTCATCCGGGAAGTACAAAGATGTACATGGATCTAAAGGAGCTATTCTGGTGGAACAACATGAAGAGAGAAATAGCACAATACGTGGCGGAATGCCATACCTGCCAAAGAGTGAAGGCTGAACACCAGAGTCCGGCTGGAAAGTTACAACCTTTACCCATTCCAGAATGGAAATGGGAGGAGATAGGAATGGATTTCATCACCGGACTACCCATGACCAATAAAAAGAAGGACATGATATGGGTAATCGTGGACCGGTTGACGAAAAGTGCACACTTCTTAGCGGTGAACCAGCAGGATAAAGGAGAGAAACTCATCGATCTTTACATCAAAGAGATCGTGAGTAAACATGGAGTGCCCAAGAAGATCGTGTCGGATCGAGGATCCGTGTTCACGTCAGCATTTTGGAAGCAACTACACGAAGCTTTAGGATCCAAGTTGGACTATAGCACCGCCTATCATCCTCAGACAGGTGGACAAACGGAAAGAACTAACCAGATTCTAGAGGATATGCTTAGGGCTTGTGCCCTAGACTTCGGAGGATCATGGGAGGAGCATTTACCACTAGCAGAGTTTTCATACAATAATAGCTATCAAAGCAGCATCAAGATGGCACCGTTCGAAGCTCTGTATGGAAGGAAGTGTAGATCACCGATATGTTGGTATGAAGCTGGAGCAAGCAAAGAGTTCAATCCTGATTATGTCAAGGAAAAGCAACAAATCATCGACATCATAAGAGATAGGTTGAAGATAGCCCAAAGCCGACAGAAAAGTTATGCCGATCAGAAGAGAAGAACATGGGAGCCACAAGTTGGAGACATGGTATATCTCAAGGTGAGCCCGATGAAAGGACTTCAGAGATTTGGAGTAAAGGGAAAGTTAAGCCCTAGATACATCGGACCCTTTAAGATTCTGAGTCAAAACCGAGGGTTAGCCTTTGAATTGGAACTACCGGGAAGGTTATCCCAAGTTCACAACGTATTCCATGTGTCGCAACTCAGAAAGTGTTTGAAGACCCCCGATGAGCCAGTATCACATGAAGAGCTTGAGCTACAACCAGATTTGACTTACATCGAGAAGCCAGCGAAGATTCTCAAGGAGAACTGGAAACAAATCTGGAATAGAGCTATAAAGTACTGCAAGATACAATGGAAGCATCATCCCGAGAGGGAAGCCACCTGGGAAAAAGAGGAAGACCTGAGGAAAACATACCCCGAACTCTTCAGGTATTACAACCACAACTTCGGGACGAAGTTTTCTTTAAGGGGGAAAGGCTGTAATGTCCCAGGTTTAGAGACGAACGAGGGGTAGATTTTAGAAAGGGATGTGCATTGCATTGTAAATTACGGGGAAATTTCGCGCTTTTAAAACAAAACTGCATCGAAGGGGAACAGGTTTCTCCCTCGACACCTTACAGGGTTAGGGTTTCGAGAGTGCGATGAACTTGTTCTTACTTAACTAGATTAGGGTTTTGAGAAGAGAGAAGAGAAGATGCATCACAATCTTAAGTTGCATGATTGAATTCAAAATTAGGTTGTTTGATTGAATTCAACCCAAATTTGAATTTGAATTTCAAATTCAAACATCAAATTGATATCACATAATTCAAACTTGAGATAATGCATTACACAATTATAAGTACTCAAGAATATGAATAATACAATACTTAAATAAAGCTCATTAAGGAAAACTTGAGCTTTATTGATAATCACACATAATACAATGTCATTTACAATATCCAAAATAGTAATATGAAATATTACAACATATTACAAGAATTGGACAAAAATAGAAAAAGAAAAGAAAAGGTAATTACAATTCAATGTTCTATCCTAACACTACAAGCTAAACTTCATTTAGTCTTGTATTTGATGATCTTCATGATCATTGGAGCATCAGATTGATCCCTGCACACAACAAAGCAAAGAACTAGTTATGCCAAGTGGCATTGCCACTTGGCAGGTTAGAAAGAAATAGAAATGGTGGATAATACCAAGTATGCCGAGCTGATCCACTCTCACAACCAAGTGCAAAGCATCAGCATACACACACACAGCCTGCTCACATGGCTGTGTGCATGCAGCACACACACAGTGAGTCACCAAAGGGAAAGGTGGAGCTGTCGACCAGAGAAGCAAGAGCCAACCATATAAAACCTTGCCATAGTAAACCCTAGCTCAGTCATCGACCAAACAGCAGGGTAAGCCACCAAGAACACCAAGAACAGCAATAACAGGAAGAACAGCCAGAGCTGTTCAACCTGTCCAAAACCACCACAGGATCAAACCAAGATCACAAGCTCACAAGGAGGAGCAGGACAAGCATCAGATCATCACTGAAGCAAACCTCTACACCAACCCCATTTCTAGGAGCTGGAGTGAGGTATACACAAAGCATCATGAGCAAGCATCTGTCTTGCTCATAAATAAGCATGTGCATCAAGCACACACAAGCAAAAGGGTGAGAGTATCCAGATTGTATCATCATCTGGCTACTAAGCCTTTTGGTGCAAGCAAACTAGAGAACATCCAGAAAGAAATTACCAAGGGAACACTGGTATGTCAACATGGTGACATACCAGAGAAATCCAACCTGGATTAATCCCTAACTAGCCACTCAAAACCATCTAGCACCTAAAGCCAAGCAAGCCATCAGACAGATAGACAGTTCTGTCTATTCTTGTTATCAACAGCAAAGGAAACTGGAAAAAACCACAAGGATTCTTCCAGTGAGATATTCCCCAAATCACAGCAAGCCAACACAGGTGTGAGCTACCCTAACAGCAATGATTTACTGTCAGGGCCACCTCAACCACTTTACCAAATCCCACAGATAAGCTAAGCACATATATCATTACCCAAAAAGGGGTTCAAATGGAGCTAGGGTTCCCAATATCTTATTGGCATCCCTCTAGCTCTACTAAATCATCCCATATGATCATCACTGCAAGGCAGTTCACATCAATTATCTATTTAGCCAAGCAAGGAAATACAGATAAATGAAATAGACAAGTAACCAAGCACTAACATCCTGCCAGTGAACCAATGGCTCACTGCAAGCATCAGATGATGCTTGAGCAAGCAGTAAACCTCTCTAGCACAAGTGCATGTGTCACACAGACACCAGGATGAGCACCAGATAGGCACAGAAAGAAGCACAACAATTAATCATCAAGCAACTATTGATCATATGATCACCAGAGCTTGCTAGCACTGGATACAGATGGCTATAGTCAAGCATAGCACCAGAAATGAGCCAGCTACTGAAGAATTACACCCAAGCCATAACTGAATAAACAGATACTGAATTAATGACTTTATAATTGTATCCAGAAGCACATCTAAGGCATGATGAACCACTCGATCAAGTTACAGAAGGAGAGCACACAGCACTCATCACTGGAGAGTGCTGATAAGCCAACAATAATGCCCAATTAAGCATGCTCATGAATTTAAGCACAAGATATAGCACATTAGTGCTCTGGCACTTGCAAATTTGCAAGGAATATACACAGTATTCAAGCCAGGGCAACATAATTGAATACACTTGAGTGTCTGGCAAGCATAGTAACAAGAACAGAGGCACAGGCCGGGAAGGATTCTAGCAAGAAATGAAAGCTTTAACAAGCACATAGCTGAGGAACTTTGCACAGAACCATGCACAACAAAGCTAGCCACAATTAAGCAGGCCCTTAGGCAGAGTAGGGCAGCACAAGCAGCACATCAGCACAAGCAGCACAGCAGCAGCGCAGCAGCATACGCGCATACACAGCTAGCTAGGCACAGCAGCAGAGCATTAGCACGGCAGGCATCTCCACGAAGAGGAGCAGCTGTGGCCAGAGCTAGAGGATGAAGAAGAAGAGCAGACAAGAGAGAGGGAGAGGGTGGAGCACGTACCGGGCGAGCAGACAGCAGTCGCGGCCATGGCGGCCACGGCGGTGCACGCCGAGCGCACGGCAGCACCTGGCCAGGAGGCCACGCCCAGACAAGCGCCGCAGCGCCCCGCACCACAACGGCGAAGTCCACGGCGGCGCCATCGCGCCAGGAGCGCTGGGAGCAGCGGGATCGCGCGGATCCCGTAACCCTAGCCATGGCGAAGGGGTCGAGGACGAGCAGGAGCAGTGCCAGCTCCAGATCGACGTGGAGGGGGATGACCGGCGTCGTGGGGCGGTTCGATTGCGCCCCATGGCAAGGGCCAACTCCGGCTGAGCTCGCCGGAATCGAGCGGCGACGGCGGTGGCGACATGGATCGCCAGTGAGGGGATTAGGGTTAGGGTTCGGTCACGCGCGAGAGAGAGAGGGAGAGAAGTGAGGTGGTCGAGCCAGACCAGGTGGGTCGGCCGACCTAACCCGTTGGGCCACCTTGATAGGTGGGGCCCAAGGGCATTTTAGACATTTCACAAATTTATAAAATGCCGAAACTTTGAAAATCAATAGTAAATGTTTAATAGCTCTAAAAATAATTAAAAATATGAAAATTGATCAGCATAAAATTCTCTATCTAAATAAAATATCAAAGAGAATTTTTGAAGAAAATTAAGAATAAGTCTCAATTTGATGATTTAAATAATCAATTAAATCACACATATTATTTTCAATAATAAAAATAAGACCATTAATGCATTTGGACTTTAAAAACACCTTGACAACATTTCAAGGTTGTATTTACCCTAAATTTAGTATCTCCAAATCAATCTTAGTATTAACCTCTTACATGAAATAATAATGTCATCGGAAGGGGGGAACAAACCCTAAAACAGGAATCATGCATAATTGCTTCTTTAACCATTGCCCTTATCGGACAATGATGCTATTTTTTAGAAACAGAGGACAAGGGTCAGTCCACACCATCCAACTGCAAAACTTTGCAGTGTTCAGGCAAGTTCATCACTTGCTCATGTCATTTGTGTATTTCTATCAAATTACTTGCAAAGTACCATGGTTATCACTATTGCATAAAAACCAAAACCACTATTTTCATAACTATGAATATGACTATGTGGTTGGCAATGGAACCATGGATTGTGTTGATATGGTGGAGGTTCCATTGCAAGGGTTTATATCCAGCTAGGATTAAACAACAAATGTCGCCAGTGATTCTTGTGCCGTAATAACCGTGTTAACCATAAGATCTGAAATGGGACGGACTAGTCAATCGTATTTCCACCTCTTGTACATCAACGGATGCGCTTACCGTAGCAGTTGTATCTTGCGGAGCAACTTGTGGGTGGGGATCCCTGATGACGCGTAAAGCACACGCTCGTTGGGAACCCCAAGTGGAAGGTGTGATGCGTACTACAGCAAGTTTCCCTCAGTAAGAAACCAAGGTTTATCGAACCAGTAGGAGTCAAGAAGCACGTTGAAGGTTGATGGCGGCGAGATGTAGTGCGGCGCAACACCAGGGATTCCGGCGCCAACGTGGAACCTGCACAACACAACCAAAGTACTTTGCCCCAACGAAACAGTGAGGTTGTCAATCTCACCGGCTTGCTGTAACAAAGGATTAACCATATTGTGTGGAAGATGATTGTTTGCAGAAAACAGTAGAACAAGTATTGCAGTAGATTGTATTTCAGTAAAGAGAATTGGACCGGGGTCCACAGTTCACTAGAGGTGTCTCTCCCATAAGACAAACAGCATGTTGGGTGAACAAATTACAGTTGGGCAATTGACAAATAAAGAGAGCATGACCATGCACATACATATCATGATGAGTATAGTGAGATTTAATTGGGCATTACGACAAAGTACATAGACCGCCATCCAACTGCATCTATGCCTAAAAAGTCCACCTTCAGGTTATCATCCGAACCCCCTCCAGTATTAAGTTGCTAACAACAGACAATTGCATTAAGTATTGCGCGTAATGTAACTAGTGACTACATCCTTGAACATAGCACTAATGTTTTATCCCTAGTGGCAACAGCACATCCATAACCTTAGAGGTTCTTGTCACCCCTCCAGATTCACGGAGACATGAACCCACTATCGAGCATAAATACTCCCTCTTGGAGTTACTAGCATCAACTTGGCCAGAGCATCTACTAATAACGGAGAGCATGCAAGATCATAAACAACACATAGATATAACTTTGATAATCAACATAACAAGTATTCTCTATTCATCGGATCCCAACAAACGCAACATATAGAATTACAGATAGATGATCTTGATCATGTTAGGCAGCTCACAAGATCCGACAATGATAGCACAATGGGGAGAAGACAACCATCTAGCTACTGCTATGTACCCATAGTCCAGGGGTAGACTACTCACACATCACTCCGGAGGCGACCATGGCGGCGTAGAGTCCTCCGGGCGAGGATTCCCCTCTCCGGCCGGGTGCCGGAGGCGTGCTATTGGGTCCCCCGAGATGGGATCGGCGTTGGCGGTGTCTCCGGAAGGTTTTCCGTATCGTGGCTCTCGCATCGGGGTTTCGTCACGGAGGCTATTTGTAGGCGGAAGGGCAGGTCAAGAGGCGGCACGGGGGCCCCACACCACAGGGCCGCGCGGCCAAGGGGGCCGCGCCGCCTAGGGTGTGGCCCCTCGTGGCCCCTCTTCGTCTCTCCTTCGGACTTCTGGAAGCTTCGTGGAAAAATAGGCCCCCGGGCTTTGATTTCGTCCAATTCCGAGAATATTTCCTTACTAGGATTTCTGAAACCAAAAACAGCAGAAAACAAAGAATCGGCACTTCGGCATCTTGTTAATAGGTTAGTTCCAGAAAATGCACGAATATGACATAAAGTGTGCATAAAACATGTAGATAACATCAATAATGTGGCATGGAACATAAGAAATTATCGATACGTCGGAGACGTATCAGCATCCCCAAGCTTAGTTCTGCTCGTCCCAAGCAGGTAAAACGATAACACAGATAGTTTCTGGAGTGACATGCCATCATAATCTTGATCATACTATTTGTAAAGCATATGTAGTGAATGCAGCGATCAAAACAATGTATATGACATGAGTAAACAAGTGAATCATAAAGCAAAGACTTTTCATGAATATTACTTCAAGACAAGCATCAATAAGTCTTGCATAAGAGTTAACTCATAAAGCAATAATTCAAAGTAAAAGCATTGAAGCAACACAAAAGAAGATTAAGTTTCAGCGGTTGCTTTCAACTTGTAACATGTATATCTCATGGATATTGTCAACATAGAGTAATATAATAAATGCAATAGGCAAATATGTAGGAATCAATGCACAGTTCACAAGTGTTTGCTTCTTGAGGTGGAGAGAAATAGGTGAACTGACTCGACATTGAAAGTAAAAGAATGGTCCTCCATAGAGGAAAAGCATCGATTGCTATATTTGTGCTAGAGCTTTGATTTTGAAAACATGAAACAATTTTGTCAACGGTAGTAATAAAGCATATGCATCATGTAAATTATATCTTATAAGTTGCAAGCCTCATGCATAGTGTACTAATAGTGCCCGCACCTTGTCCTAATTAGCTTGGACTACCGGATCATCACAATGCATTGTTTTTACCAAGTGTCACAAAGGGGTACCTCTATGCCACCTGTACAAAGGTCTAAGGAGAAAGCTCGCATTGGATTTCTCGCTATTGATTATTCTTCAACTTAGACATCCATACCGGGACAACATAGACAATAGATAATGGACTCCTCTTTTATGCATAAGCATGTAACAACAATTAATAATTTTCTCATTTGAGATTGAGGATATATGTCCAGAACTGAAACTTCCACCATGGATCATGGCTTTAGTTAGCGGCCCAATGTTCTTCTCTAACATATGCATGCTTAACCATAAGGTGGTAGATCTCTCTTACTTCAGACAAGACGGACATGCATAGCAACTCACATGAAATTCAACAATGAACAGTTGATGGCGTCCCCAGTAAACATGGTTATCGCACAACAAGCAACTTAATAAGAGATAAAGTGCATAATTACATATTCAATACCACAATAGTTTTTAAGCTATTTGTCCCATGAGCTATATATTGCAAAGGTGAATGATGGAATTTTAAAGGTAGCACTCAAGCAATTTACTTTGGAATGGCAGAAAATACCATGTAGTAGGTAGGTATGGTGGACACAAATGGCATAGTGGTTGGCTCAAGTATTTTGGATGCATGAGAAGTATTCCCTCTCGATACAAGGTTTAGGCTAGCAAGGCTTATTTCAAACAAACACAAGGATGAACCGGTGCAGCAAAACTCACATAAAAGACATATTGAAAACATTATAAGACTCTACACCGTCTTCCTTGTTGTTCAAACTCAATACTAGAAATTATCTTGACCTTAGAGAAACCAAATATGCAAACCAAATTTTAGCATGCTCTATGTATTTCTTCATTAATGGGTGCAAAGCATATGATGCAAAAGCTTAAACATGAGCACAACAATTGCCAAGTATCACATTACCCAAGACATTTATAGCAATTACTACATGTATCATTTTCCAATTCCAACCATATAACAATTTAACGAAGGAGAAACTTCGCCATGAATACTATGAGTAGAAACCAAGGACATACTTGTCCATATGCTACAGCGGAGCGTGTCTCTCTCCCATAAAGTGAATGCTAGGATCCATTTTATTCAAACAAAACAAAAAACAAAAACAAACCGACGCTCCAAGAAAAAGCACATAAGATGTGATGGAATAAAAATATAGTTTCAGGGGAGGAACCTGATAATGTTGTCGATGAAGAAGGGGATGCCTTGGGCATCCCCAAGCTTAGACGCTTGAGTCTTCTTGATATATGCAGGGGTGAACCACCGGGGCATCCCCAAGCTTAGAGCTTTCACTCTCCTTGATCATGTTGCATCATACTCCTCTCTTGATCCTTGAAAACTTCCTCCACACCAAACTCGAAACAACTCATTAGAGGGTTAGTGCACAATATAAATTGACATATTCAGAGGTGACACAATCATTCTTAACACTTCTGGACATTGCATAATGCTACTGGACATTAGTGGATCAAAGAAATTCATCCAACATAGCAAAAGAGGCAATGCGAAATAAAAGGCAGAATCTGTCAAAACAGAACAGTTTGTATTGACGAATTTTAAAATGGCACCAGACTTGCTCAAATGAAAATGCTCAAATTGAATGAAAGTTGCGTACATATCTGCGGATTATGCACGTAAATTGGATTAATTTTCTGAGCTACCTACAGGGAGGTGGACTCAGATTCGTGACAGCAAAGAAATCTGAAACTGCGCAGTAATCCAAATCTAGTACTTACTTTTCTATCAACGGCTTAACTTGGCACAACAAAACACAAAACTAAGATAAGGAGAGGTTGCTACAGTAGTAAACAACTTCCAAGACACAAAATAAAAACAAAGTACTGTAGGTAAAAAACATGGGTTGTCTCCCATAAGCGCTTTTCTTTAACGCCTTTCAGCTAGGCGCAGAAAGTGTGTATCAAGTATTATCAAAGGGTGGTGCATTCTCAGCGGGGTGCGGAGTTTTCTCAACCAGGCATAGTATATTAGATACATAAGTTTTAGCATCTCCCTTTTCATTAGTCTTAGGCGTGCTACTCTCATCAAACAAATTTTCAGGAACAAGCCAAGCATAGTTATTTTCTAGTGCATCATTCATAGCTAGGAGTTTACATGGTATTGGTGCTTTGATCTCCCCACCATCATCAATATTATTAGTGCATCTTATTCTATCCATGTCCATCTTTTCAAGGAGACTAACAAAATTAGTATGAGAACCAAGCATATTAAATTTAGCAAAGACCTTCCTAGCTTCTCTTGCTAGACCACCAAATTCTCTAAGAAGGGTTTCTAAAACAAAATCTTTCTTTTCCCCTTCTTCCATATCACCAAGTGTGAGAAACATGTGTTGGATTATAGGATTAAGATTAACAAATTTAGTCTCCAACAGGCGAACTAAATGCGCAGCAGCAATTTCATAAGTAGGTGCAAGGTCTACCAAGTGTCTATCTTCAAAATTTTCAATAGTACTAACATGATTGAAAAATTCTTCTATATTATTTCTCCCAACTATAGACCCACGTCCTACCGGTATGTCTTTTGTGGTAAAATTAAAAGGAAACATGATGAAATAAGTAAGGTAAATGCAAGTAAACTAATTTTTTTGTGTTTTTGATATAGCAAACAAGATAGCAAATAAAGTAAAACTAGCAACTAATTTTTTTTGTATTTTGATTTAGTGCAGCAAACAAAGTAGTAAATAAAACTAAGCAAGACAAAAACAAAGTAAAGAGATTGAGAAGTGGAGACTCCCCTTGCAGCGTGTCTTGATCTCCCCGGCAACGGCGCCAGAAATTTAGCTTGATGACGTGTAAAGCACACGCTCGTTGGGAACCCCAAGTGGAAGGTGTGATGCGTACAGCAGCAAGTTTCCCTCAGTAAGAAACCAAGGTTTATCGAACCAGTAGGAGTCAAGAAGCACGTTGAAGGTTGATGGCGGCGAGATGTAGTGCGGCGCAACACCAGGGATTCCGGCGCCAACGTGGAACCTGCACAACACAACCAAAGTACTTTGCCCCAACAAAACAGTGAGGTTGTCAATCTCACCGGCTTGCTGTAACAAAGGATTAACCGTATTGTGTGGATGATGATTGTTTGCAGAAAACAGTAGAACAAGTATTGCAGTAGATTGTATTTCAGTAAAGAGAATTGGACCGGGGTCCACAGGTTCACTAGAGGTGTCTCTCCCATAAGACAAACAGCATGTTGGGTGAACAAATTACAGTTGGGCAATTGACAAATAAAGAGAGCATGACCATGCACATACATATCATGATGAGTATAGTGAGATTTAATTGGGCATTACGACAAAGTACATAGACCGCCATCCAACTGCATCTATGCCTAAAAAGTCCACCTTCAGGTTATCATCCGAACCCCCTCCAGTATTAAGTTGCTAACAACAGACAATTGCATTAAGTATTGCACGTAATGTAACTAGTGACTACATCCTTGAACATAGCACTAATGTTTTATCCCTAGTGGCAACAGCACATCCATAACCTTAGAGGTTCTTGTCACCCCTCCAGATTCACGGAGACATGAACCCACTATCGAGCATAAATACTCCCTCTTGGAGTTACTAGCATCAACTTGGCCAGAGCATCTACTAATAACGGAGAGCATGCAAGATCATAAACAACACATAGATATAACTTTGATAATCAACATAACAAGTATTCTCTATTCATCGAATCCCAACAAACGCAACATATAGAATTACAGATAGATGATCTTGATCATGTTAGGCAGCTCACAAGATCCGACAATGATAGCACAATGGGGAGAAGACAACCATCTAGCTACTGCTATGGACCCATAGTCCAGGGGTAGACTACTCACACATCACTCCGGAGGCGACCATGGCGGCGTAGAGTCCTCCGGGAGATGATTCCCCTCTCCGGCAGGGTGCCGGAGGCGATCTCCTGGATCCCCCGAGATGGGATCGGCGTTGGCGGCGTCTCTGGAAGGTTTTCCGTATCGTGGCTCTCGGTACTGGGGGTTTCGTCACGGAGGCTATTTGTAGGCGGAAGGGCAGGTCAAGAGGCGGCACGGGGGCCCCACACCACAGGGTCACGCGGCCAAGGGGGGGCCGCGCCGCCCTAGGGTGTGGCCCCCTCGTGGCCCCTCTTCGTCTCTCCTTCGGACTTCTGGAAGCTTCGTGGAAAAATAGGCCCCTGGGCTTTGATTTCGTCCAATTCCGAGAATATTTCCTTACTAGGATTTCTGAAACCAAAAACAGCAGTAAAACAAAGAATCGGCACTTCGGCATCTTGTTAATAGGTTAGTTCCAGAAAATGCACGAATATGACATAAAGTGTGCATAAAACATGTAGATAACATCAATAATGTGGCATGGAACATAAGAAATTATCGATACGTCGGAGACGTATCAATCCCACTCTAAGTCCCCACGGTTATGTTGTGCATACCGTAGCGGTTGCGGCTTGCGGAACAACTTGAGGGTGGGGATCCCACTCTAATTCCCCACGGTACTGTGGTCTATGATGGGTTGCAGCTACCGGCGAAGGAGTTTGGTTCGATCCCAGACTGTTGTCGTGGTCGGGGTCCGTCCTTAAATGGTGTAAGTGGACCGACGAGGACCCAGGGTCGGGGTTTGCAACAAAGGGTGGGTGTATGAGGTAGCGGAGGAATATGATTGGCTATGACCTTATACCGGGCCTCACACCGAAGGAAGTGTGGACGGGAAAGCTGCCCGGTTGGCACCAAGGTTAAGATCTCTTATGGGTAAAGCAACACACCTCTGCAGAGTGTAAAGAATCGTGACCTGTCACTCCCTGTTCCGGGATATGGAACTGCGAACGCGGCCAGAAAGGAGCTCCATGAAGTTCTAGTAAACCGGTGAAGGCTGACGGACATAGCTCTTTGGAATAAAAGCAATCTCTTGAAGAAATGTTTATAAAAACCTGCATTGGTATTAGACTTTCTAGTCTAATATCATAGCTAGTGCATTAAACACCTCTTATCTATAATGAACTTGTTGAGTACGCTCGTACTCATTCCACTCTTAAATCCCTTGCTTAGATTGTCTGAATCGTCTGGAGGAGGACTACGACAACCCTGAAGGAGCCGAGATCATCGGCTATGAAGAACCAGACCTCTCTGGAGGTATTGAAGGTGTAGACTACCTCATATTCTACGGAACCGGGGAGGCTTCCGGAGGAGATCAAGCCTAAACGTATCGAGTAGTAGTAGTAGCCGAGCAGCGTGAACTCTTAAGACTTAGCTGCTCGAGAGAATAAATGTATAACTTGGTGAAACTTCTATATTGTAAGTTAAGTTGGGTTCGCCTCGAACCCAGGAGTATCTCTCTTAGGACCCAAGAGGAGCTCCGAGACAATATGTGTAATATGCTTGTAATAATAAATGAATGAGTTATGGACCTGCTATGTTCTGTTGTACTACTCTGAGGGATGTAATATTTACGGAATGGTACTTTGTGAATGGTATATCAACGACTAGCGTACTAAAACATGCAGTGGTATGCAGGGTCACCACAGCGCGGCAGGGGGAAGGGGTCCTTCGGGCACGCCTTGTTCAGGCTGGTGTAGTCGATACACATGCGCCAGGAGCCGTTCTTCTTCAAAACCAGGACCGGGTTCGCCAACCAGTCCGGGTGCAGCACTTCCATGATGAAGCCGGCTGCCAGCAGCCGGGCGATTTCTTCACCGATGGCCTCCCTTCTTTCTTCGGCGAAGCGCCTGAGAGGCTGCTTCACCGGCTTGGCTTCAGGCCGGACGTGGAGGTGGTGCTCAGCCAACTCCCTCGGCACACCCGGCATGTCTCTTGGAGTCCATGCGAAGATGTCCCGATTCTCACGGAGGAAGCTGGTGACATCACTTTCCTATTTCTTGCTCAAGCCGGCACCGATAGTGACGTACTTGTCCGACTGTGCTGGGTCCAGCAGGATCTTCTTGGTGTTGTCGGCCGGCTGGAAGTGAGTCGTCCCAGCCGGGTTGCCTGCAGCCGGCATGTCCGTCTGCGCGGCCTTGGCGAGGGCGACGGCGTCGTGGATGAGCTGCTTCTCGGTGGCGATGACCAGCGTCTGGGCCATCTTGGAGCTCTGTGTGGCGCAATCCATGGAGCGGCGGTAGTCGCTGGCTATGGTGATGACCCATTTAGGGCCGGGCAGCTTCATCTTCAGGTACCCATAGTGGGGCACCGCCATGAACTTGGTCAGGGCCGGCCTGCCCAGGAGCGCGTGGTAGGGACTGACGAGGTCCACCACCTCGAACTCAATTCTCTCGGTGCGGAAGTGGTCCGGCTTCCCGAACATCACCTCCAGCGTAATCCGGCCGATCGGCTGGCAGCAGTGGCCCGGCACGATGCCATGGAAGACGGTGGGGGTGGGACGCAGCTCGGCTTCTTGGATGCCTAGCTTGCGGGCGGTGTCGCGGTAGAGGATGTTGATGCTGCTGCCGCCGTCGATGAGGACGCGCGAGAAGCGCACGCTGCGCCGGGTCGTGCCAATGGTGGGGTCGAGGACCATGGCGTAGCTGCCCGGCTTCGGCAGGACAGCCGGTGTGTCGCGGCGATCGAAGGTGATGGCCTGCTCTGACCAGTTTAGGTACTGGGGGACCTGCGGTATGACCGCGTTGACCTCGAGGGAACGGCTCTGCTGGCTCGTCTTGTCCTCGGGCTCGGAGGTGAAGATGATGTAGGTAGCATCTTCGGCCAGATATCGGCCATGGTGCACTTGGTTAGCCTCGTGGTGCTCGAGGTTGGCGTTCTCTGCGCCGGCTTGGCCACCTGGCCCACCAGCTGGAGGAGGCGGGGGTGGAGGCGGGAGGGGTTCACCGCTTGTCAGCCGCTTCATGAAGTGGCAGTCGCGGGTGGTGTGGTTGGAGGGGTTCTTGCCGCTGTGGTACTTGCACGGCGAGTCGAGCATCTGCTCGAAGGTGTACTTCGGCTTCCATTGCCGGTCTTGCTTCTGGCGGCGGCTGCCGCCTGCCGCGTTGTTCGACACGGCTGCCACGTGGGCAGAGCCGTACCAGTGATCCGGCTGGTCGCTGTGACGCTTGCCGCGGTAGTTGTCCCGCCGGCTGCCATGAGAGGCGCCGTCTGCCGGCTTGTGCTCGGCCGACTTGTGGTGGTCCCGCCTGGAAGGAGCCAGCGTCGGTTGCTGGCGTGTAGTTGACGTGGGAGTTAGAAATCTCTGTGGTGTAATTTCCTTCACGTCCCCGGCAACGGCGCCAGAAAAAGAGCTTGATACGCGTACAGCACGCGTCCGTTGGGAACCCCAAGAGGAAGGTGTGATGCGTACAGCGGCAAGTTTTCCCTCAGCATGAAACCAGGGTTTATCGAACCAGTAGGAGCCAAGAAGCACGTTGAAGGTTGATGGCGGCGAGATGTAGTGCGGCGCAACACCAGGGATTCCGGCGCCAACGTGGAACCGGCACAACACAAACCAAGTACTTTGCCCCAACGAAACAGCGAGGTTGTCAATCTCACCGGCTTGCTGTAACAAAGGATTAGATGTATAGTGTGGATGATGATTGTTTGCTGAAAACAGTAGAACAGTATTGCAGTAGATTGTATTTCAGTATAGAGAATTGGACCGGGGTCCACAGTTCACTAGAGGTGTCTCTCCCATAAGATAAACAGCATGTTGGGTGAACAAATTACAGTTGGGCAATTGACAAATAAAGAGGGCATGACCATGCACATACATATTATGATGAGTATAGTGAGATTTAATTGGGCATTACGACAAAGTACATAGACCGCTATCCAGCATGCATCTATGCCTAAAAAGTCCACCTTTAGGTTATCATCCGAACCCCCTCCAGTATTAAGTTGCTAACAATAGACAATTGCATTAAGTATTGTGCGTAATGTAATCAGTAACTACATCCTCGAACATAGCACCAATGTTTTATCCCTAGTGGCAACAGCACATCCATAATCTTAGAGATTTCTGTCACTTCCCCAGATTCACGGAGACATGAACCCACTATCGAGCATAAATACTCCCTCTTGGAGTTACAAGCATCTACTTGGCTAGAGCATCTACTAGTAACGGAGAGCATGCAAGATCATAAACAACACATAGATATAAATTGATAATCAACATAACATAGTATTCTCTATTCATCGGATCCCAACAAACGCAACATATAGAATTACAGATAGATGATCTTGATCATGTTCGGCAGCTCACAAGACCCGACAATTAAGCACAATGGGGAGAAGACAACCATCTAGCTACTGCTATGGACCCATAGTCCAGGGGTAGACTACTCACACATCACTCCGGCGGCGACCATGGCGGCGTAGAGTCCTCCGGGAGATGATTCCCCTCTCCGGCAGGGTGCCGGAGGCGATCTCCTGAATCCCCCGAGATGGGATTGGCGGCGGCGGCGTCTCTGGAAGGTTTTCCGTATCGTGGCTCTCGGTACTGGGGGTTTCGCGACGAAGGCTATTTGTAGGCGGAAGGGCAGGTCAGGGGGCCACACGAGGGGCCCACACTACAGGTCGGCGCGGCCAAGACCTGGGCCGCGCCGCCCTAGGGTGTGGCCACCTCGTGTTCCCACTTTGTCTCCTCTTCGGTCTTCTGGAAGCTTCGTGGCAAAATAGGACCCTGGGCGTTGATTTCGTCCAATTCCGAGAATATTTCTTTACTAGGATTTCTGAAACCAAAAATAGCAGAAAACAGCAACTGGCACTTCGGCATCTTGTTAATAGGTTAGTTCCAGAAAATGCACGAATATGACATAAAGTTTGCATAAAACATGTAGATATCATCAATAATGTGGCATGGAACATAAGAAATTATCGATATGTCGGAGACGTATCAGCATCCCCAAGCTTAGTTTCTGCTCGTCCCGAGCAGGTAAACGATAAACAAAGATAATTTCTGGAGTGACATGCCATCATAACCTTGATCATACTATTGTAAAGCATATGTAGTGAATGCAGCGATCAAAACAATGTATATGACATGAGTAAACAAGTGAATCATATAGCAAAGACTTTTCATGAATAGTACTTCAAGACAAGCATCAATAAGTCTTGCATAAGAGTTAACTCATGAAGCAATAATTCATAGTAGAAGCATTGAAGCAACACAAAGGAAGATGAAGTTTCAGCGGTTGCTTTCAACTTGTAACATGTATATCTCATGGATATTGTCAACATAGAGTAATATAACAAGTGCAATATGCAAGTATGTAGGAATCAATGCACAGTTCACACAAGTGTTTGCTTCTTGAGGTGGAGAGAAATAGGTGAACTGACTCAACAATAAAAGTAAAAGAATGGTCCTTCAAAGAGGAAAAGCATCGATTGCTATATTTGTGCTAGAGCTTTGATTTTGAAAACAAGAAACAATTTTGTCAACGGTAGTAATAAAGCATATGTATCATGTAAATTATATCTTACAAGTTGCAAGCCTCATGCATAGTATACTAATAGTGCCCGCACCTTGTCCTAATTAGCTTGGACTACCGGGATCATCGCAATGCACATGTTTTAACCAAGTGTCACAAAGGGGTACCTCTATGCCGCCTGTACAAAGGTCTAAGGAGAAAGCTCGCATCGGATTTCTCGCTATTGATTATTCTCAACTTAGACATCCATACCGGGACAACATAGACAACAGATAATGGACTCCTCTTTTATGCATAAGCATGTAGCAACAATTAATTTTCTCATTTGAGATTGAGGATATTGTCCAAAACTGAAACTTCCACCATGGATCATGGCTTTAGTTAGCGGCCCAATGTTCTTCTCTAACAATATGCATGCTCTAACCATAAGGTGGTAGATCGCTCTTACTTCAGACAAGACGAACATGCATAGCAACTCACATGAAATTCAACAAAAAGTAGTTGATGGCGTCCCCAGTGAACATGGTTATCGCACAACGAGCAACTTAATAAGAGATAAAGTGCATAAGTACATATTCAATACCACAATAGTTTTTAAGCTATTTGTCCCATGAGCTATATATTGTAAAGGTAGAGGATAGAAATTTAAAGGTAGCACTCAAGCAATTTACTTTGGAATGGCGGAGAAATACCATGTACTAGGTAGGTATGGTGGACACAAATGGCATAGTGGTTGGCTCAAGTATTTTGGATGCATGAGAAGTATTCCCTCTCGATACAAGGTTTAGGCTAGCAAGGTTATTTGAAACAAACACAAGGATGAAGCAGTGCAGCAAAACTCACATAAAAGACACATTGTAAACATTATAAGACTCTACACTGTCTTCCTTGTTGTTCAAACTCAATACTAGAAATTATCTAGACCTTAGAGAGACAAAATATGCAAACCAAATTTTAGCATGCTCTATGTATTTCTTCATTAATGGGTGCAAAGCATATGATGCAAGAGCTTAAACATGAGCACAACAATTGCCAAGTATCACATTATCCAAGACATTATAGCAAATTACTACATGTATCATTTTCCAATTCCAACCATATAACAATTTAACGAAGAAGAAACTTCGCCATGAATACTATGAGTAGAACCTAAGGACATACTTGTCCATATGCTACAGCGGAGCGTGTCTCTCTCCCATACAATGAATGCTAGGATCCATTTTATTCAAACAAAACAAAAACAAAAACAAACCGACGCTCCAAGCAAAGTACATAAGATGTGATGGAATAAAAATATAGTTTCAGGGGAGGAACCTGATAATGTTGTCGATGAAGAAGGGGATGCCTTGGGCATCCCCAAGCTTAGACGCTTGAGTCTTCTTGATATATGCAGGGGTGAACCACCGGGGCATCCCCAAGCTTAGAGCTTTCACTCTCCTTGATCATGTTGTATCATCTCCCTCTCTTGATCCTTGAAAACTTCATCCACACCAAACTTAGAACAACTCATTAGAGGGTTAGTGCAAAATCAAAATATACATGTTCAGAGATGACATAATCATTCTTAACACTTCTGGACATTGCAAAAAGCTACTGAAAGTCAATGGAATCGAAATATCCATCGAACATAACAAAACTGGCAATGCGAAATAAAAGGCAGAATCTGTCAAAACAGAACAGTTCGTATTGACGAATTTTATCGAGGCACCAGACTTGCTCAACTGAAAATGCTCAAATTGAATGAATGTTGCGTACATATCTGAGGATCACTCACGTAAATTGGCATAATTTTCTGAGTTACCTACAGAGAAAACAGCCCAGATTCGTGACAGCAAAGAAATCTGTTTCTGCGCAGTAATCCAAATCTAGTATGAACTTTTCTATCAACGACTTTACTTGGCACAATAAAACACTAAACTAAGATAAGTAGAGGTTGCTACAGTAGTAAACAACTTCCAAGACACAAAATAACAACAAAGTACTGTAGTAAAAACATGGGTTGTCTCCCATAAGCGCTTTTCTTTAACGCCTTTCAGCTAGGCGCAGAAAGTGTGTATCAAGTGTTATCAAGAGACGAAGTGTCAACATCATAATTTGTTCTAATAATAGAATCAAAAGGTAACTTCATTCTCTTTATAGGGAAGTGTTCCATACCTTTCTTGAGAGGAAATTGATATTTTATATTACCTTCCTTCATATCAATGATAGCACCAACAGTTCGAAGAAAAGGTCTTCCCAATATAATGGGACAAGATGCATTGCATTCAATATCCAAGACAACAAAATCAACGGGGACAAGGTTATTGTTAACGGTAATGCGAACATTATCAACTTTCCCCAAAGGTTTCTTTGTAGAATGATCAGCAAGATTAACATCCAAATAACAATTTTTCAGCGGTGGCAAGTCAAGCATATTATAAATTTTCTTAGGCATAACGGAGATACTTGCACCAAGATCACATAAAGCATTACAATCAAAATCTTTAACCTTCATCTTAATGATGGGCTCCCAACCATCCTCTAGCTTTCTAGGAATAGAGGCTTCGCGCTCTAATTTCTCTTCTCTAGCTTTTATGAGAGCATTTGTAATATGTTGCGTGAAAGCCAAATTTATAGCACTAGCATTAGGACTTTTAGCAAGTTTTTGCAAGAACTTTATAACTTCAGAGATGTGGCAATCATCAAAATTCAAACCATTATAATCTAAAGCAATGGGATCATCATCCCCAATGTTGGAAAAAATTTCAGCAGTTTTATCACAGGCAGTTTCAGCAGTTTTAGCAGTTTCAGGCAGTTTCTCGCGCTTTGCATTAGAAGTGGAAATATTGCTAACACCAATTCTTTTATTATTATTAGTAGGAGGTGCAGCAACATGTGTAGCATTAGCATTACTAGTGGTGGTAATAGTCCAAACTTTAGCTATATTATCTTCTTTTTCATTTTCTTCTCTTTCCCACCTAGCACGCAATTCGGCCATCAATCTTATATTCTCATTAATTCTAACTTGGATGGCATTTGCTGTAGTAACAATTTTATTATGATGATTCTCATTAGGCATAACTTTCGATTTCAAAAGATCAACATCAGCAGCAAGACTATCGACTTTAGAAGCAAGTATATCAATTTTCCCAAGCTTTTCTTCAACAGATTTGTTAAAAGCAGTTTGTGTACTAATAAATTCCTTAAGCATGGCTTCCAGTCCAGGGGGTGTGTTCCTATTATTGTTGTAAGAATTCCCATAAGAATTACCATAGCCGTTGCCATTATTATAAGGATATGGCCTATAGTTGTTACTAGAATTGTTCCGGTAAGCATTGTTGTTGAAATTATTATTTTTAATGAAGTTGACATCAACATGTTCTTCTTGTGCAACCAATGAAGCTAACGGAACATTATTAGGATCAACATTAGTCCTATCATTCACAAGCATAGACATAATAGCATCAATCTTATCACTCAAGGAAGAGGTTTCTTCGACAGAATTTACCTTCTTACCTTGTGGAGCTCTTTCCGTGTGCCATTCAGAGTAGTTGATCATCATATTATCAAGAAGCTTTGTTGCTTCACCAAGAGTGATGGACATAAAGGTACCTCCAGCAGCTGAATCCAATAGGTTCCACGAAGAAAAATTCAGTCCTGCATAAAAGGTTTGGATGATCATCCATGTAGTCAGTCCATGGGTTGGGCAATTTTTAACCAAAGATTTCATTCTTTCCCATCCTTGTGCAACATGCTCAGTATAAAATTGTTTAAAATTCATTATGCTACTCCTCAAAGATATAATTTTAGCAGGGGGATAATATCTACCAATAAAAGCATCCTTGCATTTAGTCCATGAATCAATACTATTCTTAGGCAGAGATAGCAACCAATCTTTAGCTCTTCCTCTTAATGAGAAAGGGAACAATTTTAATTTTATAATGTCACCATCTACATCTTTATATTTTTGCATTTCACACAATTCAACAAAATTATTAAGATGGGCAGCAGCATCATCAGAACTAACACCAGAAAATTGCTCTCGCATAACAAGATTCAGTAAAGCAGGTTTAATTTCAAAGAATTCTGCTGTAGTAGCAGGTGGAGCAATAGGTGTGCATAAGAAATCATTATTATTTGTGGTTGTGAAGTCACACAACTTAGTATTTTCAGGAGTACCCATTTTAGCAACAGTAAATAAAGCAAACTAGATAAAGTAAATGCAAGTAACTAATTTTTTTTGTGTTTTTGATATAGAGTGCAAGATAGCAAATAAAATAAAACTAGCAACTAATTTTTTTGTATTTTAATTTAGTGCAGCAAACAAAGTAGTAAATAAAACTAAGCAAGACAAAAACAAAGTAAAGATATTGGGATGTGGAGACTCCCCTTGCAGCGTGTCTTGATCTCCCCGGCAACGGCGCGAGAAAAAGATTTGCTGGCGTGTATTTGACGTGGGAGTTAGAAATCTCTGTGGTGTAATTTCCTTCACGTCCCCGGCAACGGCGCCAGAAAAAGAGCTTGATACGCGTACAGCACGTGTCCGTTGGGAACCCCAAGAGGAAGGTGTGATGCGTACAGCGGCAAGTTTTCCCTCAGCATGAAACCAAGGTTTATCGAACCAGTAGGAGCCAAGAAGCACGTTGAAGGTTGATGGCGGCGAGATGTAGTGCGGCGCAACACCAGGGATTCCGGCGCCAACGTGGAACCTGCACAACACAAACCAAGTGCTTTGCCCCAACGAAACAGCGAGGTTGTCAATCTCACCGGCTTGCTATAACAAAGGATTAGATGTATAGTGTGGATGATGATTGTTTGCTGAAAACAGTAGAACAGTATTGCAGTATATTGTATTTCAGTATAGAGATTTGGACCGGGGTCCACAGTTCACTAGAGGTGTCTCTCCCATAAGATAAACAGCATGTTGGGTGAACAAATTACAGTTGGGCAATTGACAAATAAAGAGGGCATGACCATGCACATACATATTATGATGAGTATAGTGAGATTTAATTGGGCATTACGACAAAGTACATAGACCGCTATCCAGCATGCATCTATGCCTAAAAAGTCCACCTTCAGGTTATCATCCGAACCCCCTCCAGTATTAAGTTGCTAACAACAGACAATTGCATTAAGTATTGCGCGTAATGTAATCAGTAACTACATCCTCGAACATAGCACCAATGTTTTATCCCTAGTGGCAACAGCACATCCATAATCTTAGAGATTTCTGTCACTTCCCCAGATTCACGGAGACATGAACCCACTATCGAGCATAAATACTCCCTCTTGGAGTTACAGGCATCTACTTGGCCAGAGCATCTACTAGTAACGGAGAGCATGCAAGATCATAAACAACAGATAGATATAAATTGATAATCAACATAACATAGTATTCTCTATTCATCGGATCCCAACAAACGCAACATATAGAATTACAGATAGATGATCTTGATCATGTTCGGCAGCTCACAAGACCCGACAATTAAGCACAATGGGGAGAAGACAACCATCTAGCTACTGCTATGGACCCATAGTCCAGGGGTAGACTACTCACACATCACTCCGGAGGCGACCATGGCGGCGTAGAGTCCTCTGGGAGATGATTCCCCTCTCCGACAGGGTGCCGGAGGCGATCTCCTGAATCCCCCGAGATGGGATTGGCGGCGGCGGCGTCTCTGGAAGGTTTTCCATATCGTGGCTCTCGGTACTGGGGGTTTCGCGACGAAGGCTATTTGTAGGCGGAAGGGCAGGTCAGGGGGCCACACGAGGGGCCCACACTACAGGTCGGCGCGGCCAAGACCTGGGCCGCGCCGCCCTAGGGTGTGGCCACCTCGTGGCCCCACTTCGTCTCCTCTTCGGTCTTCTGGAAGCTTTGTGGCAAAATAGGACCCTGGGCGTTGATTTCGTCCAATTCCGAGAATATTTCTTTACTAGGATTTCTGAAACCAAAAACAGCAGAAAACAGCAACTGGCACTTCGGCATCTTGTTAATAGGTTAGTTCCAGAAAATGCACGAATATGACATAAAGTGTGCATAAAACATGTAGATATCATCAATAATGTGGCATGGAACATAAGAAATTATCGATACGTCAGAGACGTATCATCGGTTCAGCCGGCGCCTTGCCGGCTTCCTCAGCCAGCGCGTACTTGTCGGCGATGGCCATGAGGGAGGCCATGGACTTGGGCTCGCTGCGGCGCAGCTTGTGCCATAGCATGGTGTTGGGCCGGCAGCCGGCCATGAAGAAGCTGATGGCCTGGATCTCGTGCACGCCCTCGCAGGAGTTGTGCATTTCGCACCAACGCGTCAGGTACGCGCGATCCGTCTCGTCTGGGCCCTGCTTGCACATCTCTAGCTGCTGGGGGCGACCCGGCCGGCGGTAGGTGCCGGTGAAGTTGCTGGTGAAGGCCTCCTCGAAATCAAGCCAGTCGTTGATGCTGCCGGCTGGCGGGTTGTTGAGCCAGGTGCGGGCGGAGCCGACTAGCATCAGGGGGGAGTAGCGCACTGCCCAGCGCTTGTTGCCCCTGGAGATGCCGACTGCGGTGGAATAGTCCAGCAGCCAGTCCTCCGGCTTGGCGGTGTCGTCGTACTTGGGCGTGTCGCGAGGGAGCTGGAAGCCGTCGAGCATGGGCTCGTTGGCGATGCGGGGCCCGAAGCACTTGGGGCAAGCCGGCCCCTCTTCTTCCGCGATGCGGGATTCGACCAGCCGGTCGAGGCGGTCTCTGGCGTCGGTGGGCTCGATGCGGGGGCCCAGCCGGGAACGTGCCGGCTGGCGGGTGCCGGTTGGCTCTGCAGCCGGCCGGTGCTGGCGCCTTGGCGCCGCCTGCTCGGAGTCATGCTCCTGGTTCCGGCTTGGTGGTGGCCGGCTGCGGCCGTTGTGGCCGCTGTCCAGCCGGCTTGTCCGGCTTGAACCTGCATGCGTGGCGCGGGAATCTCTGCGCCGGCTTGGCGCGGGCGAGGAGGACTCGGCCGTGTCCCTGTGGGGGTCCTTGCTGTTGCCTGCAGCAGCGCGGACGGGAGGAGCTTTGGGAGCACCATACCTGGGGTCCTTGGTCTGCTCAGCTGCAGCCCGGCACAGGTCAGCTACGCGCTGCGTCTGGCGGCGCAGCTCTTCTCCCTCGAGGAGGGCCAGCTCCTTCGCAGTGGCTTCGGCTGCGAGGATGTTCTTGTCGGGGGTGTTGTAGACGGGTAGCTCCGTGGATGGAGCCGGCGCTTCCGTGCCGTCGCGCTCGATCTCGGCGCCTAGGCCGCCTCCTTGCCGGCGGATCATGCCGGCTCGGCTGGGGTTGTTGCCGCCTGGCGTGAAGCCATGGGCGTGGTCGTACTCGCGATGGGTGATGGCCAGCTGGCGCTTGGCAGTAGCCAGCTCGTCAGCCTGCTGGAGGAGGAGCTGGCGATGCGCCTCCAGGTCCGCCTCGACTTCGTCCAGCCGGGATGGTGGCGGTGGCGCCTTCGGGCCCGAGCCGGATGCGTTGGGGTCGACGTTGCGCTCCAAGTTGGGGCCGCGGATGCGTGTGGACTTTATGGGGGGCTCCTCGCCAGCCATCATAACTTGCACAACGGCGGGGCTGGCGGGAGCGCTGCAGGAGCCGGCTCGCGGAGGAGGGCTTGCGCAGCGCAGCACCTGCCGCGGGTAGCGCGGCGGTGCGACAGTGGCGACGTAGACGTCGTGGCCACCGAAAGAGATGACATTGCCGCCGGCAGGGAAGGGCCGGTCGGCGAAGCAGCCAGCGTTGTCACTGACGCAGTCGAGGGAGCCGAATCTCCAGATCAAGCCTGAAGCGACTCGCTCGCCGGTGGTGATGGTGAGGCCCGTCCGGATGAAGACACCGGCCGAGGACGCTGAAGGCCCCACGGTGGGCGCCAAATGTCGTTGTATCGTCACGGCATATGCCATAGGGTGGCTAAAGAAGGTGGTTCCTAGATGATCTCACGACGGTATCCGGATGCGGGTATGGGGATGAGCGACACGGCGACGTACCCAGGTTCGAGGCCCTCCGATGGAGGTAACACCTCTACTCCTGCTATGAGTGTATAAGGTGTTCACACAATACAATGGTGCTCCTTGAGTTGTGTCCGGCTGCTCCTGGGAGGCTAAGGGAGATGATGATCTCTCTCACAGGGCAGCGCTAAGGGTGGAAATGGAGTAAGAGTGATCGATCCCCTGCACGAGAGGGGGTAGTGCGGCTTATATAGGCACCGGCACTTTACATAAAAGACCCTATAGTCTACTGGCCGGCTTGGCCGGCTCCGGCTTCCGCTCCTTCCCGAGGTACTGACGTCAGTAGCCGTTAAGGCCTCATGGCCTATCCCATCCGGCTGCCTGAGTCAGCGGTATGGAGAGGAAGCGTCTCTGTCGCCATCATGCACTGTAGCCGGTACGGATCGACGTACGCCATGATGGCTTGTCCGGCGCGTGGCACTATTGCTCCACAGTGCCCCGCGCTTGACGGGAGATGAACTCAGCGTGGACTTGTGAACCCAGGCCACCTACCCGGTTCCTTCTAGTGCAAGACTCGCCAGCCTCGAGTCGGTCTGAGGTACAAACCCCCAGTCGGATATGGCTTGTAGAAGCCGGCCCAGCTACAGCATTGGTGGCCGTAGCCAGGCCGACTAGGACTTAGAGCCAGCCGGCTTCCGGACCAGCCGGCCACGGCTCCAGCCGGCTGCTCCTCAGCCGGCCTTTGCCGCGAGCCGGCCAGTGGCCAGCCGGCTGCTCCACGTCCATTGCCCTACCCGGGGTCTTCCCCCCGACAGATTTGATACTAATTTGGTGAAAAAGACAGAGAGAGAAAGAGGGGAAAAGGTGCTCTTAAAAGCGAAAATGCAAATTTGGGCCGAGAGAGACAAAACCCAGCTCCTGCTCACGTGCAACCAAACGCTATCTCGTCCTGTCCCACGCGGTCCCTTTCTACCAGCCCCACGCGACGTGGGCCCACACGACGCGGCCCCACACTTCAGCACGGAACGGTCAACTAAACGGGAATCCTGCCGTCTGAGCTGCTTCTGCGGGTTTCAAACAAGGACTTGGGGAAAACTGAGGAAAAACTAAGGAGCTGGGGAAAACTGAGCACAACTAAGGAACCGAGGGCACAAAAATAGAAATCCGTTGATGATATTATGTTTGGTGGAACTAACCCCAATCATAACAAAGCTTTCGAGCTATTGATGACTAGGAAATTTGGGATGTTCATGATGGGAGAGTTGAAGTTCTTCTTAGGCTTCCAAGTGAGGCAACTTACAAAAGACACCTTCATCTCTCAAGAAAAGTATGTGAAGGACATGCTCAAGAAGTTTAACATGACCAAAGCAACCCCAATGAAGACACCCATGCTCGTGATGGGGCAGCTTGGCTCATGTGATGGTGAGAAGGATGTGGACCAAAAGGTATATCGTTCCATGATTGGATCCTTGCTCTACCTTTGTGCTTCTAGGCCGGATATCATGCTAAGTGTAGGGATGTGTGCTCATTTTCAATATGCTCCTAAGGAGAGCCACTTGGTGGCAATCGAAGGGATTCTAAGATACCTTGTTCTCACTCCTACTCTCGCGTTGTGGTATCCAAAGGGGTCAACCTTTGAACTCATAGTCTATTCGGATTCTGATTGGGCTGGTGATAAGGTTGACCGGAAGTCTACCTCTGGGGCTTGCAAATTCATTGGCCGGTCAATGGTGAGTTGGTCATCCAGGAAAAAAAACTCCACTGCCCTATCCACCGCCGAAGCCGAATACATATCTGTGGCATCTTGTTGCACTCAGTTGTTATGGATGAAGCAAACCTTGAAAGACTATGGTGTGTCTCTTGGTATGGTGCCTCTTCTATGTGACAACGAAAGTGCAATAAAGATCGCCAATAACCCAGTTCAACACTGTCGCACCAAACATATTGACATTCGCCATCACTTCCTACGTGATCATGTTGCCAATGGGGACATTGAGCTCACTCATGTGGGAACAACGTACCAATTGGCGGATATTTTCACTTAGCCTTTGGATGAAGCCCAGTTTGTATACTTAAGAGGGGAACTTGGTATTCTTGATCGTAACAACTTAGATTGAACAACTTCTTGCACTATATTCTAGCATTTATCTTGCTATCTATACCTAATAATAAAGAAAATAGTGTTTCCGTGGTTCGGTCCGTTTGGTTTGGTACGCTAGATTGTTTCGTCCGATCACGCTAGATTGTTTCGTCCGATCGCTATCGCTAAAAAAACCTACGTCAAACTCTTGGTATCCTACATTGCTCTTTCTCCTTTTGCTGCTCGCTCCTTCTAATTCCATATATGAGACTCGGGAACGGACTCCTTCCAATCTCGGCTAAATAAACCACGCGTTTCCCGCATGGACTCCCTCAGGTCTCGGCTAAATATAAACCATGTGTTACTTGCACACCAGGCACCAGATCCTTTTTTGCACGAGCAAGGAGCGGGGCAGATGGCGTAAGAGGAGATCACGTACGGGATGGCGGATCTTGGCGATGGCGCTGACAACAGCTATTTTTTTTTCCAAGCGACCACCCCACGGGGGATCGATTTTCATTACCATGAGATAACGAAAACACCAAGTATCACAGCATAGCAAGCGAGAGAAGGGGGGAGGGGGACGCCGCCTATTGCTAGCGTTTTAGAGAGTTATATTACAGGGCCAGATGATCAAAAGATGATAAAAAAAACAGAAACAAAAGCATGGAGCTATCCCAGGAGCACCAGATATCGTCAAAAGCTACTGTTTTCCGCCATCCATCACGAACCAAACAATGTCAAGGTTGTGAGATCTTTTTCAGTTTCCAGCATCATCTGTTTCCATCTCATTTTCTTCAGGATCATCAGTCGCAGCGGCGGTGATTGTTAGAGTTCCTCGCCCAGTCCTTCCAGCAACCGAGGAAGCAGTAGCCGTCGTAGTCACAGCAGTCGCCAAACGAAGCAGATTGTCAGCCCCAGCCTTGATATTCCTCTCATCAACATCATTATGCAGGCCTGCCCAATAGTTCATGAAAACAATAGATAAGCTAATTAGTTCACTAGGGGATTTAATCAGCTTCATATCAAAGCATGCTCTGTTGCGAAGCTTCCATATTGCCCAGCATATCGCTGCTAAGCCGACAATCTGGACATTCCTACTGGCAGGGACAAATTGTGGAAACCACTCAAAGAACTGAGTAAAACTTCCAGGCCTGTTGTTTGCCCCAATGGCCATAGCAACTGTGCTCCAAACATATTTTGCTGCAACACATTCAAAGAAAAGATGAGATATACTCTCATCCTGATGACAAAATTGACAGGAGGAACTCCCAGCCCAGTTTCTCTTCAGCAAGTTATCCTTTGTAGCAATTGCATTGTGCTAGATTAGCCACAGCAAAATTTTGATTTTCAAAGGAATTTTGCTCTTCCACAGGTGTTTGAAGGATCCGTCCATCCCATATCTGCACAGATGATTGTACATAGATTTCACAGAATAGATCCCATTTTTTGTCCATTTCCAAACAGGTTTATCTTTTTCCTGGGATAAATTGATCTGTCTCACTATTCCCAACAAACCATGTACCTGAGCGGCCAACTCTGGAGACAAATATCTTCTGAAAGAGAAATTCCATCCATTGACAGCAACATCAGCCACTGTAATATCTTGCTCATTGCAAATATTGAAAATTTCTGGGAAGGATTCTCTTAGGGGTGCATTTCCACACCAAGCATCTTGCCAGAAGCTTGTTAATCTCCCATTCCCCACTTGCATCCTTCTGCCAGACAAATATAAATCTTTGATTTTTTGCATATCAATCCACAATGGGGAGCCTCCTGGCCTTTTCTTTGAATAGAACACACCAGCACCTCTGAGATATTTTCTACACATAAAATCATTCCAAGGACTGGTAGAGGTTTCAACTTTCCACCACCACTTGCACATAAGACTGATGTTGAATTTTGAGAGATCTTTCAAGCCCAAGCCACCTTTTTTCTTTGGCTTACAAATCCATCTCCATTTGATAAAATGATATTTCCTCTTATCAGCACTACCAGCCCAAAAGAAAGATCTAATAGGTTTATCCATCTCTTCTATAGTTGTTTTGTGTAACAATCTCATTGACATCTGGTATACCCCTATGCTAGATAAGCAAGCACCAATCTTGACCAACCTTCCTCCAATTGACATATTATTTCCTACCCATGCACACATTTTCTTCTTTGTCTTGTCCCCTAGGAAGCTCATCTCTGCAACAGTGGGTCTTCTGGCACTAATGGGAGTGCCTAAATACTTTATTGGCCAAGTACCACTTCTACAATTGAACAAATCTGAGTAAATCTGAATCTTGTTCTCATCATGAAGGATCAGCATAACTTCACTCTTTTTCAAAATATATTTTCAAGCCAGACATTGCTTCAAATAAATATAGCAGTAGTTTGAGGTTTCTAGCTTGTTCCAAATCATCTTGAATCAACAGAATTGTATCATCAGCATATTGCAACATAGCAATCCCTCCAGGAACAATATTATCAGCCAATCCTGTTACAAGCTCATTCTGTTGTGCTACAGAAACCATTTTTGCAAGGCTGTTAGCTGCCATGTTAAAAAGGAAGGGAGCAAAAGGATCACCTTGTCTGACACCTTTATGACTGCCAAAATATGGTCCCACCTTATCATTAACTTTGACACTGAGAGTTCCTTTAGCTACTGCCTTTTTTATCCATACTAGCCAATTTTCACTGAAACCTTTCTGTCTACAGCAATCAAACAGAAACTCCCAGTTTACTTTATCATATGCCTTTTCAAAATCAATTTTCAGGACAACACCCTGTTGCTTTCTGAATTTTGCCTCTCTCAAGACTTCTTGTAGAAGTGCAACCCCATCAGTAATGAACCTCCCTTTTATGAATGCAGTCTGGCAAGGATGTATCACTTTATTCATAATTGGGATTGCTCTAATAGTCAAAACTTTTGTGAAAATCTTAAAAAGGACTTGCAGAAGACAAATGGGTCTGTATTTCTGAATTCTGTCTGCATCTGGCCCTTTTGGTATAAGAGTGATAATACCATAATTAATTCTTTTCAAGTCAATAGCATGTCTGTGGAAATCATTGAAGGCTGTCACCACATCCATTTTGATAATATCCCAACATTCCTTATAAAATTCAGCAGGAATTCCATCAGGTCCAGCTGCTTTGTTGTTTTCCATCAGATCTATAGCATTTTTGATCTCAGTTTCACTAAAGGTTCTGTCCATAATCTCTCTCTCTTCAGCACAAATTATTTCATCAACATCCCAAATCTGATTCTCCAACCTGATGCCAGAATCAACAGCAGGCCCAAAGAGATCTTTATAAAAAGCTGTGGCATGTTTCAACAAATCATCTGTCCCATGTATAACATTATCTCCTTCATTCATAGAGAAAATAGTTCTTTTTCTTTTACAGCCATTTGACATTCTATGGAAGAATGAAGTATTGCTATCTCCCTGTAGGAGCCATCTCTCTCTGGATCTCTGTTGCCAATATTTTTCTTCCTTGTCAACAATAGACAGTAGCTCCTGTTGTATCTGAGTTCTTCTTCTCATCTGTGTGGCAGACAGCAATTGATTTTCTTCCAATCTTTCTAGTTCTTCCAACTCACTATTAATTTCTTTTTTTCTTTTGATATCTCTGCCTTTCAGATTTGCACCCCAGCCCTTCAGATCATTTTTAACATTCTTTAACTTCTGCTGCAGTTTCCCCAGACTATCAATAGCTCTTACTGGGATTTGCCAGGCCCTGGAAACCCTACTAAGAAAATCATCTTCCTGTAACCAGGCTTTCTCAAATTTAAATTGTCTGACAACCTTATCTTTCTGTTCCATAGTATCCAGAATCAAAGGATTGTGATCTGACATCTCCCTGACAAGTTTATGAACAGTGGTGAGTGGAAATAAATTTTCCCAAGAATCATTCATCAGAAATCTGTCAAGTTTTTCCAGGGTAGGGTCTTTCTGATTATTTGACCAAGTGTATTGGCCACCAGATAGATAGATCTCTCTCAAGCCATGACAATTGATAATGGCATTAAACATATCAGTCCATCTGTTTTTTTCATGCTTTTATTTTTCTCAGAGGGGGATCTAATGATATTAAAATCTCCACCAATCAGCAAAGGTAGCTCTTGATCAGTACATGCATTTCCCAATTCCACCAGGAAATCTTCTTTATCCTCAACTTGGGCAGCCCCATAGACAATGATAAGATTCCATCTCATCTGTATCTTTTTATCATATAGAGTAACTTTGATGTGGAATCTTCCAACATCAGTTTTGCAAATACCAAATCTGGATGACCTAAAGCCACCCAAAATCCCACCAGATCTGCCAACAGAAGGTATCCATCTCCAATCAAAATCATTCATATGATCAGATCTCCTGAAGAAAGTAGGAGAGTAATCTTTTTTTATTGTCTCCTGCAGGCCAATGAAATCAACCTCTTGAATTCTGAGAAAATCTGATAGGAACACACTCATGCCTTTCTTCCCCACTCCCCTGCAATTTAAAGTGGCACCTATCATAAGTACTTGTGATTTTTTCCTTCTAGTTCTGGTTCCAGTTACAATGTCACACAAAGGGTGATCATTGTGAACCTTCACCGAGGCAGCACTGGATTTAGTTAGTGCCCCTCCAGAGGCAACACCTGATTTTATTGGTGTCCCTCTCCTTCTTCTTTTCTCTGCCGATTTTCTCTGCTTTTTTGTTCTCCTGGATATCACAGGAGTGAAATCTTCCATATCCTCCTCCATATCCTCACTGAACCCTAGAAGCAAAATCTTACTTGATTCATTTTCAGCAGCAGTTTCCTCCTTCCCCTGCATATCTTTGATAGAATGTCTAGTAATCTCTAAATCTTTGAGATAGTGCACTTTTTCAAGAGGCAAGGAACATTGATTGATACCCATTTCTAGAGCTCTAGCAATAATATCATCATCATCATCTAAAATAGCAAAAGAATTGGATGCATTAAGGGAGGTACCTGATAAGTCTTTCTTCTCAGCAACAGCTTTGGCCTTATCAACAACCTTGGTGGATGTGTTCCCTTGGATATCCATCCTGGAGCTCCTTCTGGTTGGGGCATCAATCTGCATAGCCTGTTGGCTGCCTTCTCCTTCTTCTTCAAGATTGTCCACCTGGGAGGTCAGTTCTTCTTGAGTGCACTCAACTTCTGGCTGAGATCCACCAGCATTGATTACCACAGCAGATTGGTCCTGCCTGGATCAAGGAACAGCAAGGGCAAGAATCCCACTCCCTGGTTCAATAAAAGGCATATCAGTTGTTTGGCTGGATTCACCACTTTCATAATCCACCTGTTCATCATTTAAATCTTCATTTTCAGCAATATTTTCCACAATGGGAGGGAGAAAGTGGCTAAATTGTTTCTTCAAATGAAAAGATTTGTCACTGGTGGAGGAAGCAAGTTCATTGATAAACTTTTTGAAGGAAGGATCTCTCTGTTGGGCCAGAAGAACATCATCACTATTAGACTGTGCAGAGGCAAGAGCATGCACCACATCACTCTGTATCTCTTGCAGGATATTTTGGTTATTGGCCTGTTCATCACATGCCAGTTCAGGAGAATCATCATCCATTGCCTTCCTCTTCCCTTTTTCAGCCTCAGAACATTATCTGCGTTGAGATGCATTATGACTCTGTCTCTGAGTACCAATATAAGAGCCAGTACCCACACCAGGAGGAGCAGATTGAGACCCAGACTCAGTATCATTCCCATCTGTCCTTTGCCTTTTTGGGGTACCTTGATCTCCACCCTTACCTGTAGCTGTTTCATTGATACCAACCCTATTGCCAGAGGGAGGAGTTGATTCAAGAAGTTCTCTGGTATATTGGAACTCATAGAAGCCTTTTTCTATTTCACCAATCCTGGTATTAGGTACCAAGGAGAGATCCTGACAACCAGTATTAACTCTTACATAAGCAAAATTCCTGAGGCAATTTTTATCCAGCCCCAAAGGTTTTCTTACCAAGCTTGCAGCATAGTAAACAGTTGACTTGTTTCTGTATCTCATTGGGATCCCTTTGATCCTGAACCAGGCCTCCTGCATCACACTTATGGGTTCTATGTCTCCTGACCATTTTTCAATGTTAATAATGGCCTCAGGAACAGTTCTCATAAATTTTTTCCCAAAATGAGACAATTCTTCAATTGCTTTTGCAGATGGGAATCTAGTTCTGAATTCAGTTGGTGATACCACTTTTGCAAAGAACCTCCAATTGATTTTCATGGAATCAGCCCATACATCAAATTCATGCTCAATGTCTCTGCTAGTAACTTCACCTTTCTCAACAGTTATGTGTGCATAATTCATTTGGTCCAATGGAGGAGACTCAAGAACTGTGGCAGGAATCGAATAAAAACCAGAGCCAAACTCTTCACTACCATAGTAAGGAGCGACATATTCCCAGGGTTCCCTCTCCTGACAAATCTCTATCAGATGATTCAAACCACATCTATTACATATAGGAGTAGAAGGAGGACGTTGTTGCCTAGCATTTGGAACAGCTTGAGCCGTCACCAGCGGTGGTACAGAGGACCCCGCTGGATCAGGGACAGAAGAAAGAGATAAAGACCTGGCTGTAGTACGTTGCTGTTGCTGATTTTCTTGTGCAGGAAGATTTGCTAACGTATTCACTGAAACTACAGCACCACTCTGCGGAATGTTAGAAGTGTTTCTACTTACATCTGGAGATCTGCTGCGGGAGGAGGGGTTGGAGGAGGCTCCAGGCCGCATCTCAGCCCTATGCGCCCAGCGATCTCTGACACGAGCTTCTTCCTCCAGGCGTTCCTTCTCAGCGAGAGCTCGTTCACGAGCGAGACGCTCGGTGTTACGAGTCGCCTCACGATGGCGCTCCTCTTCCAGACGACGGCGTGTCTCCACACGCCGACGATCCTCTTCACGAAGTCTTTCTTGATCTGCAATACGTCGTTCTTCCTCACGGCGTCGATCATCTTCCCAGCGCCAGTTATCATCACGGCGCCTTTCGTCTTCCCATCTCCGCTGCTCGTTGCGACGATCCGCTTCGGATCCAACACGAGGTCGATTTCCAAAGTAACCATGCGGAGGGGAGCGTCCTCGCGGCGGAGATCTGCGAGGCGGAGATCTCCGGGGACCCCCATATCTGCGATCCATGGCTAGTGGAGATGCGGTAACAAGGGCGTAGGATCTGCTATCACCTGATCTCACTCCTCGCCAGATCTGAACAGGATTTGTGGGTGGAGGGCAGAGATTGTTGATTTGGGGGCTAGAGTTTGGAACGAACACGACCCTGGCTCTGTCGGTCGACCTAGGGTTGATCTGAATCGGATTGGAAACGAACTGACGGATCTCTCCACTTCTCCCTGGTATATTCCCCGCTGACTCCACAGTGTTGGGCTGCGGCCCATTGCCTAACATGGCCATGGATTGGATTGGAGGACCAGAGCTGAGCTGCCCACCCACGCGGATTACAGCACACGCACGCACCAAGGGCGGCCTGGGCTGAAAATCTCGCACCCGAATCGAACCCACCTGAGGCCCGATCCAAATTCTGAGATCCTCAAAACAAAATCTCGCGCCAAAACAAATGCTCCCAACCGAATCCGATTTCCACGATCTGATCTTCTCCCCTGCATCGGATGATAGCGAAATCTGATATGAATCGGCACTGATGATACCTCGCTGACGATCCAGGAAGCCATCCTGCGAAATCAACACGAAGGAAGCAAACCAATGCAAGGAGAACGGTGAAGCAAGGGGGGACGGGCCCGGAGCGCGAGGAGGATCGCCGGCGGTGATGGCGGCGGAGGCGGCGGAGGCGGAGAGGTCACGGTCGCGGGAGCCCTGGGATGCGGGAGCCATCGGCCCTCACTATTACTCAGAACCTAAGAGTCCTGACAACAGCTATTCGGCATGCGTCCGAGGACAGGGGCGACCCAAGTCCGGGGCACTGCGGCAAACTCCACCACGCTTCGACTCATGATGACGGAGCCCCCACCTCCGCACCTGGTCTGCATCCTCGCGGCGACGCGGCTACCCGTCGACTTCCCTATGTCGAAAAAAAATTGTTGATACAAGAACTGCCGGACGGTGCGGGGATACGACATCGATTGAGCGAGAACATGGTTTACTGGATGGGCAAAATAGCTGCGTAATCGTACCAGTACCTAATAGAGATCAACGATCAACAGGACGAGGCGACGTGAGGACAGAGACGATGGCAAATCGATGCCAGAAATCGGCCTCCACAACCAGCCGCATGTCCCGTACCAGCAGCTGGAGATGAACAAGCTCACGTCCACTCCGGCCTGGATCCATCGTGCTTCTTGGAGTAGGCCCGTTCGTGCATAGATTGGCAAGCGGTCTTTTCTCTGCTCGACATGAACTCCAATTTGCCCGTTCGGCAATAAAGCACTCGAGTTCCAGCGGCGGCTGGGTTATGTGGGTTGTGGCTGGGCACGCTGAGCACATCTTCGGACTTCAGCTGGCTCAGAAATGGGGGGCACTTGGCCGTACGCGTAGTGCTTCACGTCCAACACACACGCCGACAAGATAGATGTGAAGTAGTTTTAGGCGACATCATGAGATTGGTGAGTCGGCCAGCCGGGCCGGCGAGGTTGTAGAGCACGTCGGGAGCCTACCAATAGAGATGATTTGCCGATTCCCGGCGAGTTGGGCTGCTCGACAATGCTCGGACACCAGAAGGATAGTGGGATTGGGCCGGTAGTTGGTTCACGCCAGCGCCGATGACAGATATATTGGTGAACATAACGATCTTGTATGTGGGAGAGTCAGTCGGAGAACTGGTTGTTGCTGTTGTTGTTGTTGAGGAACACCTAATCAAGAGAGTGTCTTTTGCTTGCCCGATTGGTTGTAGGATTGGCTCAGTGATCTTGTTGTTCGCAAGAGCGAGGTACGTAGCTGAACTTGGAGAGTACGAGGTTGGCTTGAACCGGGTTCTGTGCACAAATTGAAGTTTTGTATGAATGCTAGCTTCATATCAGCATGAGCGCATAGAGACTTGAAGCTGGACTTGCGAGTTGCGACGAACTACTCACTTCGTACAGGCTGGATGTAGTAAAAGTTCCTCTAAACTGTGATATCATCATCTATTGAAGTGAAGTTTCTTTTTTCAGTTTCGACAGCGGCAAAGCCTGCACGAAAAAATCCTGCTTTTTCCGGTGGTCCGTAAGTTGATATTTTAAATGGTATGAAAGAAAATCAGAGAAAAACTTAACAATTTTTTTATCGATAAAAACACATTGTTTTGTGCACCCCTTATTGATAGATTTTAAAAGCTTTTGCAATGCTAAAATGTTTTTATATTTTACTCTAGCATACCAAAAAATTAATCACTACCAAATATGTTTCTGGCCTAACAAGGAGATGATTTTTTAACATTAAAGAGATGATTTTAATTGAATAGTTTTAGGCCTACTTTCAAAGTTACAGAAGATTCAACACGGTTCAGCAAATGTTGAGATGACCAAAAATAATAATTAAAATCAACCCGTAGCAACGTACGCACCTTTTTACTATAAAAATACCATGTAGTTCTCAGGAAAAACAATAAAAATATTGTACTCCCTCCATCCCATAATTATACAATAATTTTATTAAAATTTAAACATAGTAGAGACATCTTTTGTGGAACGGAGAGAGGAGTAGATTAAATATAAAAAAAGTATTACTACTAGGTATGGGCTTATGCGGGCCAATCGAATTTGAGACAAAAATTTAGTATTGACTAATTTTCAACAAAAAGCTATTTTATTTTTGTTTCGACCCATCATTTTTTAGTTCTTTGTTGCGCGACACAAAATGTAGATCACACACAGGTGTTGCTTACCATCATACCAAACCCACGGAATAAGTTTTAATTTCGTAGGGGCGGTGTCAACCATCGTTAACAGTTTGAATTATTACATGTAGGTGAAGCGAGAAACTCTCACGCTCAGCAGTTTAGAATTAATCATCATGTTCATCATGAATAGGAGAAAACGTGATCATCTCCATCGATGGTAGCACATTTGAGAACTGTAATCATAGATGATTCCTTGTAAAGTTTTATTTATCCCGGTGCAACGCACGGGCATTTTTACTAGTCTAGCTTATTTGTGCAACACATATGGGGACAATCATCTTACCATGTCTTGGTATGATGCATACCTATGTGTGCAACATTAATAGACCCAATATCATTATATGGACCCAAGCATGTCTCTTCGAGGTCTCATGACATTTGTGCTTTAACATAGGGGAGTAATCCCCCGCCCCTCATTAGCCTCACTTGCAAAATGTCTTAACTCTATGAGGCTAAATGGTTTTATTGCAAACAAATTCTAAAATGATGTATGATTCTTGATATATTCGAATCATGCCCATTGTTGCTATTTACATCTTTTTTGGATTTCACTCCAATGGGTATGCCTAGAAAATCTTACATTTTCTACCCCATGCATGTGCTCCTCTTATCATACATCTATCTATCTACATGTACATGTCATCTTCTGATCATACACACACTTTTGCACAAAGAAAAAGGCAAAATAGGGTAAAAAATGTTGGTCCGGTCCCTGGCCCGGTCCAACCGGCTCCACATCCGGGTGGCCCGGTCCCTAGCCCGGTCGGCCGGGCCGTGCGCCGGTCGATGGCTGGATAAGTGGGGACTCGAGGGGTACCCCTTGGGTCTTCCTCCTCACTTCCCCCTTCCACCACAACCACCATTGGCGCCGCCCTTCACCCCTCCACCTCTCCCTAGGGCTTTCCCACCACTAAACTTCCCCCAAACTCCACTCCACCATAGATCGGGTACCTTGGAGGATCTTCACCAAAGGATTTGGTCCCTCTCAAGCAAGATTTGGAGATTTTGTGTTTTTGCCCCTCAAGCTTCCACTTGATGTTCTTCTTGTTCCCTTGAGCAAGGAGGGCAATTTCTTCGGGTAATTTCCCCTAGCCATCTTCGCATGTCTCGGTTTCCTCATACATTGCACATGTGTTGAGAGGATTTGAGAAAACTAGGGTTAGGGTTAGGGTTTGCCTAGTAGCTCATGCCATTAGAATGACATACACCTCTATGCACAGGTTCCACTCTACATTGTTGTAATATATGTACAAGTATATGCCCTTTGGAAGATTTTGTGTTGAAAAACTGGAGTTTCACCATGATTCATCAGTGCCCGGCCTACGGCTCGGTCAGCGTTCTCACAGACCGGCTGAACCGGCGTGTCGCCCGGCCTACGGCTGTCAGACCGGCTGGTCCGGTCTACAGCCCGGTTTGGCCGACCGATGCGCCGACCCGCCCAATTTTCCGCACAACTTCATCGAAACACTTGTATATATGCTATAATTTTTGGCCTCCTTATTTCTGATGACATGTACACTTATCCCACTGCTATCCTCACTCTATTTGCTCATTCACATGTGATTCAGGTGATGACACATGTGGTGTTGTTTCCAAGAGAGGCAAGCATGAGAGGCCTCCAGGGTGCCGTACAAGCACTCGTATGCCTAGCAGAGCAGCTCAGGGCAGTGGTCCGGGTAGTTCAGCTGGGGATCAAACCAAGTCAATAGGCAAGAAAAGGAAAGACAAACACGCAGTTCCAGATGATGATCTTGTTGAGAAAGTGCAAACATACAATGTGGGCATAGTACATCTTGCTGATTGGAGAAGACTCAGAGAGAAGAATCCCTATCGGTTCGAGGAAAGAACTTACCTTGGTGGAGATAGGGAATTCTGGACCAACACTCAATTGAGCATATGGGATGATTTCTACAACTCCTCAGGTTGTATGAAGAATGGTGTCATTGTGCAGCCCAAGGCCATCAACAAGGAAGCACTTACCATGCACCAAGCCACTAAGTACCGCTTAGTGGTTGACACCTTGCAGAAGATGGGGATGCTTGATCTTGTGTGCCTGAAGCCTGGTAATACAAAGGGAGTTGGGTTATATTGCCCAATCCTTGTCACTACTAGAAAATAGCTTATTAGTGGCGCACCACTTTTGGCTATCAGTGGCGCACCACTGTTATCACGCCACTACTAACAGCTAGCAGTGGCGCACTACTAGTGCGCCATTGGTATATCGGAGAGCAGTGGCGCACCATAGGTAGGAAGAACATGCGCCACAGTTATAAGTTGGTGGTGCGCCACTCAAGTCTTGCACCGTGCGCCACAGTTAGAAGTTGGTGGTGCGCCACTCAAATCTTGCACCTTGCGCCACTAGTAGTACCAAAAAAAAGCAAAAAAAAAAAAGCAAAAAAAAGTAGCTCGTACGGTGTTGTGCTCTGATCCTGTCTCCATTTCTCCAGTGGGTAGAAAACAAAAACGCTAAAGTAATCAACATTTATTACAGGACTATACAACCAGTTTGTAACTTTGCAGCAAAGCCCCTAAAATAAATACAAAAACGCAATCGGGTCCCTGCACTACTGGGGCGGAGTACGCCGGATTTCCTGCAGGCCGCCGGTTGACGCCGGTGCATGCGCACGTCGCCGGTGGAGGGAAGCGTCGACGGCCGGCTTGCGGACGGAGGCGCACGTACCCAGCCGCGACGATTCGGGACGCGGTGGCACAGAGATACGCGACGGCGCCGTCGAGAAGGACAAGATCTCGCGGCCGACACAACAGGATCTCCTAATCGAGCAGCGCCATGGTCACCTGGATGGTGCGGTGCGCGTCGAGCTTGCTCTTGTTCGTCAGGCTCTCGAACTTGATCTTGTACAGCGCCTGCGAGAACCACACGGGTAAAGTTAGCCCAGGAACACAGATCTGTAGTACACGCCACGAATCAGAACCGCGGGTCAACAGATCTAGCTCGGTAGATGCGAAAATCTAGCTACAACTACAAAGTCTACTGCGTAAAAATATGGCATCGAACTCGCGGATCACGGTGGATTTGGAGGGCGCTTACATCGGATGAGTTGGAGATGAGCTCGCGGAGGAAGATCTCCTTGTTGGAGTAGAAGGTGTTGATGATGAGGGAGAGGAGCTGGTTGATCTCGGCCTGGAAGGCGAAGGTCTCGGCCACCATGAAACGAGCCCCGCCACCGCTGTCCATGAACCCAGCAGCATGGCCCCCCACGTGAGCGGTGGGTGAGCGGCGGTGGCCGCCCCTGGGCGGAGCGAATCGACCGTGGCCCGGTGGCCTGGTGGGGGGATATGGGATGAGATCCGAGCCCTGCGGCTGTGGCGCGCGCCTAGGGGCTCAGGCGGCGCTCCGGTGACCGGTGCGGCGAGGGCACTGGCGAGGAAGTGGAGGAGGAGGAGGGAGACCGGAAGGAGGCGGCGGCGCTGGAACGGCGTGGAGATGAATCGGGGACGAGGTGAGATGTGGGGAGAAGAGAAGTGGTGGGTGCGGTCTGGTGGTGGCGTGGTGGGTGGGTGCGGTCGATATGGTGGTGGATGCGTGTGGTCTGGTGGTGGGGACACGTGTACGGTGGATCCCGTTGGCCGGTGGCGCACCAACCGCACCAATATCTAGTGCGTCATTGACATTTGCAGCACAGTGGCGCACCAAATATAGGTGCGCCATTGCTATTCAAATAGCAATGGCGCACCTATATTTGGTGCGCCACTGCTAACTTTAGATCAATCTGTAACCTGGTTCCACAATTAGTAGTGGCCCATGACTACACTAGTGCGCCATTGGTAATTGACTACAAGTGGAGCACCACTTTTAGGTGCGCCACTGCTATATAGCAGTGGCGCACCTGTATAGTGGTGCGCCACTGTTAGCAATATTACGACTAGGCCTTTTTCTAGTAGTGTGTCCGTCAATTCCACTGCACTGTGTTCTTTCATGATGATGCTGCTCGCACTATGATGTGGATGACTGGAAAGGATAAGTACACTTGCAACTACCTTGACTTGTGTGAAGCCATGGGATTTGGTAGTGGTCGTGCTCATGGTTTTCAGATTCACTCCCAGGATCAATTCACTCACGGGGACATTGCTTTCTGCTATCCTCCAGAGCCTACAACTGCCCCTCCAACCATCTCCGGGATGTACTACTCTCATTTGGTGCTTGCCAAGCTATTTCGTGAAAGTATCATCCGCAAGTCAGGAGATACAAGTGAATACCCAGCCTACCATCTTAATCTCATGCACTACTGCCGTCCGAAAAACATTAGGATGATTGATGGCGGTGACTTCCTCTATTGTGAGCTGAGGCACTCTGTTCGCAACCGTATGACTCCAAACTATGCTCAGTATGTTCAGCAGCTCATCAATACAGTTGTGCCAGCTCCCAACAACAAGAAAGATCAACTGACCAGGATGGAACAATTCAAGATTCCCCAACAGGGAAATAAACTGGAAGTCCCATCTATGATGCCTTCTGAGCGCCTGATACGTCTCCGACGTATTGATAATTTCTTATGTTCCATGCCACATTATTGATGATATCTACATGTTTTATGCATACTTTATGTCATATTTATGAGTTTTCCAGAACTAACCTATTGACGAGATGCCGAAGGGCCAGTTGCTGTTTTCTGCTGTTTTTGGTTTCAGAAATCCTAGTAAGGAAATATTCTCGGAATCGGACGAAATCAACGCCCAGCATCTTAGAATCCTCGGAAGCATCCAGAACACTCGAGAGCCGCCAGAAAGGGGACACAGGCCCCCCAGATGATAGGCCGGCGCGGCCCAGGGGTGGCCCGCGCCCCCCTGTGGTATCGTCGCCTCGTTGACCTTCTGACACCGCCTCTTCGCCTATAAGAAGCCCCTCGACCTAAAACCTCGATACGGAAAAGCCACGGTACGAGAAACCATCCAGAGCCGCCGCCATCGCGAAGCCAAGATCTGGGGGACAGGAGTCTCTGTTCCGGCACGCCGCCGGGACGAGGAAGTGCCCCCGGAAGGCTTCTCCACCGCCATCTTCATCAACGCTGCTGTCTCCCATGAGGAGGGAGTAGTTCTCCATCGAGGCTCGGGGCTGTACCGGTAGCTATGTGGTTAATCTCTCTCCTATGTACTTCAATACAATGATCTCATGAGCTGCTTTACATGATTGAGATTCATATGAGTTTTGTATCACTATTCATCTATGTGCCACTCTAGTGATGTTATTAAAGTACTCTATTTCTCCTGCATGGTGTAAAGGTGGCAGTGTGTGCATCATGTAGTACTTGGCGTAGTTTATGATTGTGATCTCTTGTTGATTATGAAGTTAACTATTACTATGATGGTATTGATGTGATCTATTTGGTTATGTTGATCTATCTTGCACTCTAAGGTTATTTAAATATGAACATTGAATATTGTGGAGCTTGTTAACTTCGGCATTGAGGGTTCGTGTAATCCTACACAATTAGTGGTGTTCATCATCCAACAAGAGGGTGTAGAGTCTAGCATCTATCTATTTATTCTGTTATGTGATCAATGTTGAGAGTGTCCACTAGTGAAAGTATGATCCCTAGGCCTTGTTCCTAAATACTGCTATCGCTGCTTGTTTACTGTTTTACTGCATCTGTACTGTCCGCAATATTACCACCATCAACTACACACCAGTCCTGGACAGCAAAGCACTTTTCTGGTGCCGTTGCTACTGCTCATACTTATTCATACCACCTGTATTTCACTATCTCTTCGCCGAACTAGTGCACCTATTAGGTGTGTTGGGGACACAAGAGACTTCTTGCTTAGTGGTTGCAGGGTTGCATGAGAGGGATATCTTTGACCTCTTCCTCCCTGAGATCGATAAACCTTGGGTGATCCACTTAAGGGAAACTTGCTGTTGTTCTACAAACCTCTGCTCTTGGAGGCCCAACACTGTCTACAAGAATAGAAGCACCTGTAGACATCAAGCACTTTTCTGGCGCCGTTGCCGGGGAGGAAAGGTAAAAGGCACTCATACTCTGGTTCCAGGTAACAGTACTTTTCTGGCGCCATTGTGTTCGTGCTCGAAGCTATTTCCTTTAGATCCTGCAATTGCATCTTTTTGTTTCTTGTTTACACTAGTTATGCATAATGGAAAACAACAAAAATATGAGAGATCTTTATGAACTTTATCTTGAATTAGGACATGATGTGTTTGAAGAGAGAATTAAAAAACCCATGGAACTTTATACGCATGCTAATGGGAATGTTATTAATATGAATGCTTTGAACACTATTGTTGCTAATGCTATGGAAAATTCTAAGCTTGGGGAAGCTGGCTTTGATGAGCATGATATTTTTAGTCCCCCGGGCATTGAGGAGAAAATTTACTTTGATGATACTTTGCCTCCTATTTATGATGATTATAATGATATTGGTCTTTTGGTACCGCCTGTTATGGAGGATAAATTTGATTATGATTACAATATGCCTCCTATATTTGATGATGAGAATAATAATGATAGCTACTTTGTTGAATTTGCTCCCGCTATTACTAATAAAATTGACTATGCTTATGTGGAGAGTAAAAAAATTATGCATGAGACTCATGATAAGAATACTTTATGTGATAGTTATATTGTTGAGTTTGCTCATGATGCTACTGAAAGTTATTATGAGAAAGGAAAGTATGGTTGTATAAATTTTCATGTTACTAAAACACCTCTCTATGTGCTGAAATTTTTGAAGCTACACTTGTTCTATCTTCCTATGCTTGTTACTTTGCTCTTCATGAACTTGTTTATTTACAAGATTCCTATGCATAGGAAGCATGTTAGACTTAAATGTGTTTTGAATTTGCCTCTTGATGCTCTCTTTTTGCTTCAAATACTATTTCTTGCGAGTGCATCATTAAAACTGCTGAGCCCATCTTAATGGCTATAAAGAAAGAACTTCTTGGGAGATAACCCATGTGTTTATTTTACTACATTAATTTTATTTTATATTTGTGTCTTGGAAGTTGTTACTACTGTAGCAACCTCTCCTTATCTTATTTTGTTGCATTGTTGTGCCAAGTAAAGTCTTTGATAGTAAGGTTCATACTAGATTTGGATTACAGCGCAGAAACAGATTTCTTGCTGTCACGAATCTGGGCCTAATTCTCTGTAGGTAACTGAGAAAATTATGCCAATTTACGTGAGTGATCCTCAGATATGTACGCAACTTTCATTCAATTTGAGCATTTTCATTTGAGCAAGTATGGTGCCTTTTTAAAATTCATCTTTACGGACGGTTCTGTTTTGACAGATTCTGCCTTTTATTTCGCATTGCCTCTTTTGCTATGTGGGATGGATTTCTTTGTTCCATTTACTTCCAGTAGCCTTGAGCAATGTCCAGAAGTGTTAAGAATGAGTGTTTCACCTCTGAACATGTGAGTTTTTGATTATGCAGTAACCCTCTAATGAGTTTGTTTCGAGTTTGGTGTGGAGGAAGTTTTCAAGGGTCAAGAGAAGAGGATGATACAATATGATCAAGAAGAGTGAAAGCTCTAAGCTTGGGGATGCCCCGGTGGTTCATCCCTGCATATTTCAAGAAGACTCAAGCATCTAAGCTTGGGGATGCCCAAGGCATCCCCTTCTTCATCGACAAATTATAAGGTTCCTTCTCTTGAAACTATATTTTTATTCGGCCACATCTTATGTACTTTACTGGGAGCGTCTGTTTGTTTTTGTGTTTGTTTTTGTTTGAATAAATTCTTGTGTGGGAGAGAGACATGCTCCGCTGGTTCGTAGGAACACATGTGTTCTTAGCTTTTAATTTTCATGGTGAAGGTTGAAACTGCTTCGTTAAATTGTTATATGGTTGGAATCGGAAAATGATACATGTAGTAATTGGTAAAATGTCTTGGATAATGTGATACTTGGCAATTGTTGTGCTCATGTTTAAGCTCTTGCATCATATACTTTGCACCTATTAATGAAGAAATACATAGAGCTTGCTAAAATTTGGTTTGCATAATTGGTCTCTCTAAGGTCTAGATAATTTCTAGTATTGAGTTTGAACAACAAGGAAGACGGTGTAGAGTCTTATAATGTTTACAATATGTCTTTTATGTGAGTTTTGCTGCACCGGTTCATCCTTGTGTTTGTTTCAAATAACCTTGCTAGCCTAAACCTTGTATCGAGAGGGAATACTTCTCATGCATCCAAAATCCTTGAGCCAACCACTATGCCATTTGTGTCCATCATACCTACCTACTACATGGTATTTCCCCGCCATTCCAAAGTAAATTGCTTGAGTGCTATCTTGAAACACTTCAAAATTTATTACCTCTGATTTGTGTCAATGTTTTATAGCTCATGAGGAAGTATGTGGTGTTTATCTTTCAATCTTGTTGGGCAACTTTCACCAATGGACTAGTGGCTTCATCCGCTTATCCAATAATTTTGTAAAAAGTGCTGGCAATGGGATTCCCAGTCCCAAATTAATTAACCTTAATAGACACTCCTCCATGGTATGTGATTGTTGGACGGCACCCGAAGGATTCGGTTAGCCATGGCTTGAGAAAGCAAAGGTGGGGAGGAGTGTCATCATAATAAAACTAAAATAAAAAGGCACTCCTTCATGGTATGAGATTGTTGGTAGGCACCCGAGGATTCGGTTAGCCATGGTTTGTGAAAGAAAGGTTGGAAGGAGTGCCACCCAAAAATAAAAATAATTCATGGGAGCCGCTCTTTGAAGTGTTGTCTGGCAAGGGGGTTAGAGTGCCCACTACCATTCGTTGACAACAACAAACACCTCTCGAAATTTACTTTATTGATCTCTTTATGTTTTCAAAACCAAAGCTCTAGCACAAATATAGCAATCAATGCTTCCCTCTGCGAAGGGCCATTCTTCTACTTTTATGTTGAGTCAGTTTACCCATTTCTCTCTATCTCGGAAGCAAACACTTGTGTTAACTGTGCATTGATTCTTACATACTTGCTTATTGTACTTGTTATATTGCTTTGCATTGACAACTATCCATGAGATATACATGTTACAAGTTGAAAGCAACCGCTGAAACTTAATCTTCCATTGTGTTGCTTCAATGCCTTTACTTTGAATTATTGCTTTATGAGTTAACTCTTATGCAAGACTTATTGATGCTTGTCTTGAAAGTACTATTCATGAAAAGTCTTTGCTATATGATTCATTTGTTTACTCATGTCATTTACCATTGCTTTGATCGCTGCATTCATTACATGTGTTTACAATAGTATGATCAAGGTTATGATGGCATGTCACTCCAGAAATTATCTTTGTTATCGTTTACCTACTCGGGACGAGCAGGAACTAAGCTTGGGGATGCTGATACGTCTCCGACGTATCGATAATTTCTTATGTTCCAAGCCACATTATTGATGATATCTACATGTTTTATGCATACTTTATGTCATATTTATGCGTTTTCCGGAACTAACCTATTGACGAGATGCCGAAGGGCCAGTTGCTGTTTGCTGCTGTTTTTGGTTTCAGAAATCCTAGTAAGGAAATATTCTCGGAATCGGACGAAATCAGCGCCCAGCATCTTAGAATCCCTGGAAGCATCCAGAACACCCGAGAGCCGCCAGAAAGGGGACACAGGCCCCCCAGATGATAGGCCGGTGCGGCCCAGGGGTGGCCCGCGCCCCCCTGTGGTGTCGTCGCCTTGTTGACCTTCTGACGCCGCCTCTTCGCCTATAAGAAGCCCCTCGACCTAAAACCTCGATACGGAAAAGCCACGGTACGAGAAACCATCCAGAGCCGCCGCCATCGTGAAGCCAAGATCTGGGGGACAGGAGTCTCTGTTCCGGCACGCCGCCAGGACGGGGAAGTGCCCCCGGAAGGCTTCTCCACCGCCATCTTCATCAACGCTGCTGTCTCCCATAAGGAGGAAGTAGTTCTCCATCGAGGCTCGGGGCTGTACCCGTAGCTATGTGGTTAATCTCTCTCCTATGTACTTCAATACAATGATCTCATGAGCTGCTTTACATGATTGAGATTCATATGAGTTTTGTATCACTATTCATCTATGTGCTACTCTAGTGATGTTATTAAAGTACTCTATTCCTCCTGCATGGTGTAAAGGTGGCAGTGTGTGCATCATGTAGTACTTGGCGTAGTTTATGATTGTGATCTCTTGTGGATTATGAAGTTAACTATTACTATGATGGTATTGATGTGATCTATTTGGTTATGTTGATCTATCTTGCACTCTAAGGTTATTTAAATATGAACATTGAATATTGTGGAGCTTGTTAACTCCGGCATTGAGGGTTCGTGTAATCCTACACAATTAGTGGTGTTCATCATCCAACAAGAGGGTGTAGAGTCTAGCATCTATCTATTTATTCTGTTATGTGATCAATGTTGAGAGTGTCCACTAGTGAAAGTATGATCCCTAGGCCTTGTTCCTAAATACTGCTATCGCTGCTTGTTTACTGTTTTACTGCATCTGTACTGTCCGCAATATTACCACCATCAACTACACACCAGTCCTGGACAGCAAAGCACTTTTCTGGTGCCGTTGCTACTGCTCATACTTATTCATACCACCTGTATTTCACTATCTCTTCGCCGAACTAGTGCACCTATTAGGTGTGTTGGGGACACAAGAGACTTCTTGCTTAGTGGTTGCAGGGTTGCATGAGAGGGATATCTTTGAGCTCTTCCTCCCTGAGATCGATAAACCTTGGGTGATCCACTTAAGGGAAACTTGCTGCTGTTCTACAAACCTCTGCTCTTGGAGGCCCAACACTGTCTACAAGAATAGAAGCACCCGTAGACATCAGCGCCATCCAAGGAAAGGCATGACCCTGCAGCTAGCTCCAGCTATTCTATGCGCCCCAAGCGGGGTGCCTCTCGCCTATTGGCTAGCTTGTGGCAGATGTGCAGGAATACCAATGATGTAGCAGATCCGTTGACTAAAGCTCTCCCTAGGGCAAAGCATGACCAACACCAGAATGCCATGGGTGTTAGATATATTACAATGTAATCTAGATTATTGACTCTAGTGCAAGTGGGAGACTGAAGGAGATATGCCCTAGAGGCAATAATAAAGTGGTTATTATTTATATCTTTATGTTTATGATAAATGTTTATATATCATGCTATAATTGTATTAACCGAAACATTAGTACATGTGTGATATGTAGACAACAAAGAAGTCCCTAGTATGCCTCTTAACTAGCTTGTTGATTAATGGATGATTAGTTTCATAATCATGAACATTGGATGTTATTAATAACAAGGTTATATCATTGTATGAATGATGTAATGGACACACCCAATTAAGCGTAGCATAAGATCTCGTCATTAAGTTATTTGCTATAAGCTTTCGATACATAGTTACCTAGTCCTTATGACCATGAGATCATGTAAATCACTTATACCGGAAAGGTACTTTGATTACACCAAACGCCACTGAGTAAATGGGTGGTTATAAAGGTGGGATTAAGTATCCAGAAAGTATGAGTTGAGGCATATGGATCAATAGTGGGATTTGTCCATCCCGATGACGGATAGATATACTCTGGGCCCTCTCGGTGGAATGTCGTCTAATGTCTTGCAAGCATATGAATAAGTTCATAAGAGACCACATACCACGGTACGAGTAAAGAGTACTTGTCAGGAGACGAGGTTGAACAAGGTATAGAGTGATACCGAAGATCAAACCTCGGACAAGTAAAATATCGCGTGACAAAGGGAATTGGTATCATATGTGAATGGTTCATTCGATCACTAAAGTCATCGTTGAATATGTGGGAGCCATTATGGATCTCCAGATCCCGCTATTGGTTATTGGTCGAAGTGAGTACTCAACCATGTCCGCATAGTTCACGAACCGTAGGGTGACACACTTAAAGTTGGATGTTGAAATGGTAGAACTTGAATATGGAATGGAGTTCAAATATTTGTTCGGAGTCCCGGATTACATCCCGGACATCACGAGGAGTTCCGGAATGGTCCGGAGAATAAGATTCATATATAGGATGTCATTTTATGTGAATTAAAATGATTCGGAAGGTTCTATGGAAGGTTCTAGAAAAGTCCGGAAGAAACCACCAAGGAAGGTGGAGTCCCGGAGGGACTCCACCTCCATGGCCGGCCAACCCTAGAGGGGGAGGAGTCCCAAGTGGACTCCCCCAAGGGGGGCCGGCCACCCCCTCCATGGAAGGTGGAACTCCCACCTCTAGTGGGAGTCCTAGCTTGGGTAGGTTTCCCTATCACATGGAAGGTTTTGGGTTCGGGTCTTATTCGGAGACTTGTAGTCCAACACTTGGGGTTTGACCTATATAATGAGGGGCCAAGGGAGGGGGCCAGCCACCCCAAGACCACAACCTGGCCGCCCCCCTTGAGTGGCCGGCCACCCCCTCCCAAACCCTAGCCGCCCCCTCTCCTCCATAGCTCCCGCGTGCTTTAGCGAAGCTCCGCCGGAGTTCTCCACTGCCACCGACATCACGCCGTCGTGCTGTCGGATTCAAGAGGAGCTACTACTTCCGCTGCCCGCTGGAATGGGAGGTGGACGTCGTCTTCATCAACAACCGAACGTGTGACCGAGTACGGAGGTGTTGCCCGTTCGTGGCGCCGGTGATCAAGATCTTCTACGCGCTTTTGCAAGTGGCAAGTGAACGTCTACCGCAGCAACAAGAGCCTCATCTTGTAGGCTTTGGAATCTCTTCAAGGGTGAGACTCGATAATCCCCTCGTTGCTACCGTCTTCTAGATTGCATCTTGGCTTGGATTGCGTGTTCGCGGTAGGAAAATTTTTGTTTTCTATGCAACGTTATCCTACAGTGGTATCAGAGCCGTGTCTATGCATAGATGGTTGCACGAGTAGAACACAATGGTTTTGTGGGCGTTGATGCTCTTGTTATCTTTAGTTTGAGTACTTTGCATCTTCGTGGCATAGTGGGATGAAGCGGCTCGGACTAACTTTACATGACCGCGTTCATGAGACTTGTTCCTCGTTCGACATGCAACTTGTATTGCATAAGAGGCTTTGTGGGTGTCTGTCTCTCCTACTATAGTGAAGATTCAATTTACTCTTCTATTGAAAACATTAGTATCAACGTTGTGGTTCATGTTCGTAGGTAGATTAGATCTCTCTCGAAAACCCTAAACCACGTAAAATATGCAAACCAAATTAGAGACGTCTAACTTGTTTTTGCAGGGTTTGGTGATGTGATATGGCCATAATGTGATGATGAATATGTATGAGATGATCATTATTGTATTGTGGCAACCACCAGGAGCCTTATGGTTGTCTTTAAATTTCATGTTGAGTAGTATTTCAAAGTAGTTGTAATAGTTGCTACATGGAGGACAATCATGAAGACGGCGCCATTGACCTTGACACTACGCCGACGATGATGGAGATCATGCCCGAAGATGATGGAGATCATGTCCGTGCTTTGGAGATGAAGATCAAAGGCGCAAAGACAAAAGGGCCATATCATATCACATATGAACTGCATGTAATGTTAATCCTTTTATGCATCTTATTTTGCTTAGATCGCGACGGTAGCATTATAAGATGATCCCTCACTAAAATCTCAAGATAATAAAGTGTTCATCCTTAGTAGCACCGTTACCAAGACTTGTCGTTTCGAAGCATCTCGTGATGATCGGGTGTGTTAGAATCAACAAGTACTTACAACGGGTGCAAGACAGTTTTGGAAATGTGGATACTAAAGTGGCCTTGACAAGCCTAGCATGTACAGACATGGTCTCGGAACACGTGATACCGAAAGGTAGAGCATGAATCATATGGTTGATATGATGAACACTTTGAGTGTTTGCCATTGAAATCACACCTTGTCTCGTGATGATCGGACTTAGGTGCGGTGGATTTGGTTCGTGTGATCACTAAGACAATGCGAGGGATATTGTTTTGAGTGGGAGTTCACCTAGATTTTTAATTATGTTGAATTAAAATTTGAACTCAATTTGTCATAAACTTAGTCTAAACTTTTGCAAATATATGTTGTAGAGATGGCGTCCCCAATCAATTTTAACCAGTTCCTAGAGAAAGAAAAACTTAAGAGCAACGGTAGCAACTTCACAGACTGGTTCCGTCATGTGAGGATCTTCCTCTCTGGTGGAAATCTGCAATATGTGCTTGATGCACCGCTAGGTGACCCTCCTGCAGAAACTGAAACCGATGAAGTAAAAGCTGTTTACGAGAATCGGAAAACTCGGTACTCTCAAGTTCAGTGTGCCATCCTGTGCAGTCTGGAATCCGATCTTCAAAAACGTTTTGAGCATCACGATCCTCATGAGTTGATGAATGAGCTGAAAGCTATATTCGAGACTCATGCGGCCGTGGAATGCTATGAAGCATCGAAACATTTCTTCAGCTGTATGATAGAAGAAGGCAGCTCCGTCAGTGAGCACATGCTCGCCATGACCGGGCATGCGAAGAAACTAAGTGACTTGGGAATAGTGATTCCTAATAGACTGGGGATTAATCGTGTCCTTCAATCACTGCCACCAAGTTACAAGAACTTTGTGATGAACTACAATATGCAGAACATGAACAAGGAGTTACCTGAACTCTTTGGCATGCTAAAAGCTGCTGAGATTGAGATCAAGAAAGAGCACCAAGTGTTGATGGTCAACAAGACCACCAGTTTCAAGAAACAGGGCAAGTCTAAGGGAAAATTCAAGAAGGGTGGCAAGAAAGCTGCCACGCCTCCTATGAAACCTAAGAACGGCCCTAAGCCTGATGCTGAGTGCTATTACTGCAAGGAGAAGGGACACTGGAAGCGTAATTGCTCCAAGTATCTGGCTGATCTGAAGAGCGGCCTTGTCAAGAAGAAGAAAAAAGGTATATCTGATATACATGTTATAGATGTTTATCTCACTGGTCCTCGTTCTAGTACCTGGGTATTTGATACTGGTTCGGTTGCTCATATTTGTAACTCGACACAGGAACTAAAGAATAAACGGAGACTACTGAAAGATGAAGTGACGATGCGCGTTGGAAACGGATCCAAGGTCAATGTGATCGCAGTCGGCACACTTCCTCTACATCTACCTTCGGGATTAGTTTTAAGCCTAAATAATTGTTATTTTGTACCTGCGTTGAGCATGAACATTATATCTAGATCTTGTTTAATGCAAGATGGTTATTCATTCAAATCTGAGAATAAAGGTTGTTCTATTTTTATGAATAATATCTTTTATGGTCGAGCACCAAAAAAGAATGGCTTATTTCTGTTAGATCTCGATAGTAGTGATACGCATATAAATAACATTGATGCTAAGCGAATTAAATTGAATGATAATTCTACTTATATGTGGCAATCGCTGCCTTGGTCATATTGGAGTGAAACGCATGAAGAAACTCCATACTGATGGATTACTTGAATCACTTGACTTTGAGTCACTTGATAGATGCGAAGCATGTCTAATGGGAAAAATGACTAAGACTCCATTTTCTGGTATGATGGAGCGAGCTACTGACTTATTGGAAATCATACATACCGATGTGTGCGGACCAATGAGCATAGCATCGCGCGGTGATTATCGTTATGTTCTAACCTTCACAGATGATCTGAGTAGATATGGGTATATCTATTTCATGAAACATAAATCTGAAACTTTCGAGAAGTTTAAGGAATTCCAAAGTGAAGTAGAAAATCAACGTAACAAGAAGATTAAATTTCTACGATCTGATCGTGGAGGTGAATATCTAAGTTATGAGTTTGGCATGCATTTAAAGAAATGCGGAATACTTTCACAATTGACACCGCCAGGAACACCACAACGAAACGGTGTGTCCGAACGTCGTAATCGAACTCTCTTAGATATGGTTCGTTCTATGATGTCTCATACTGATTTGCCGTTATCATTTTGGAGTTATGCATTAGAGACAACCACATTCACTTTAAATAGAGCACCATCAAAATCCGTAGAAACGACACCGTATGAATTATGGTTTAACAAGAAACCTAAGCTGTCGTTCCTGAAAGTTTGGGGTTGCGAAGCCTATGTAAAGAAGTTACAACCGGACAAGCTAGAACCCAAAGCGGAGAAATGCGTCTTCATAGGATACCCTAAGGAAACTATAGGGTATACTTTCTATCACAGATCCGAAGGCAAAATCTTTGTTGCTAAGAACGGAACCTTTCTTGAGAAAGAATTTCTCACTAAAGAAGTGACTGGAAGAAAAGTAGAACTCGATGAGATTGATGAATCTATACTCGTTGACCAGAGTAGCGCAGTACCGGAAGTTATACATGTACCGCCTACGCCGGCAATAGAGGAAGCTAATGATAATGATCATGAAACTTCGAACGAGGAAACTACTGAACCTCGCAGATCGACAAGGGAACGTACCACTCCTGATTGGTATGATCCTTGTCTAAATGTCATGATTGTGGATAACAATGATGAGGACCCTGCGACGTATGAAGAAGCGATGATGAGCCCAGATTCCAACAAATGGCAAGAAGCCATGAAATCCAAAATGGGATCCATGTATGATAACAAAGTATGGACTTTGGTAGACTTACCTGATAGCCGAAAGGCTGTCGAGAATAAATGGATCTTCAAGAGAAAAACAGATGCTGATGGTAATATTACTGTCTATAAAGCTCGACTTGTCGCAAAGGGTTTCCGACAAATTCAAGGAGTTGACTACGATGAGACTTTCTCACCTGTAGCGAAGCTAAAATCTGTGAGGATTTTGTTAGCAATAGCTGCATTTTCGATTATGAGATTTGGCAGATGGATGTCAAAACGGCGTTCCTTAATGGAGACATTGAGGAAGAGTTGTATATGGTACAACCCAAAGGTTTTGTCGATCCTAAAAATGCTAACAAAGTATGCAAACTTCAGCGTTCAATCTATGGACTGAAGCAAGCATCAAGAAGTTGGAACCGACGCTTTGATAAGGTGATCAAAGACTTCAGGTTTATACAGTGTCATGGAGAGGCCTGTATTTACAAGAAAGTGAGTGGGAGCTCTGTAGCATTCCTAATATTATATGTAGATGACATATTATTGATCGGGAATGATATAGAACTATTAAGCAGTGTAAAAGGTTATTTGAATAATAGTTTTTCAATGAAAGACCTTGCTGAAGCATCATATATATTAGGCATCAAGATTTATAGAGATAGATCAAGATGCCTAATAGGGCTATCACAGAGTACATATCTGGACAAGATTCTAAAGAAGTTTAGAATGGACGAAAGTAAGAAAGGGTTCTCCTATGTTACCAGGCAAGGTCTTGAGTAAGACTCAAGGACCGGCTACGGCAGAAGAAAGAGAAAGGATGAGTAATATCCCCTATGCCTCGGCAGTAGGATCTATCATGTATGCCATGCTATGTACTAGACCGGATATAGCACATGCTGTTAGTTTGACTAGCAGATATCAAAGTGATCCAGGAATGGAACACTGGACAGCGGTCAAGAATATCCTGAAGTACTTGAAAAGAACTAAGGATATGTTTCTTTGTTATGGAGGTGACCAAGAGCTCGTTGTAAGTGGTTACACCGATGCAAGTTGGAACACTGATCCTGATGACTCTAAGTCACAATCTGGGTACGTGTTTATATTGAATGGTGCTGCAGTAAGCTGGGCAAGCTCGAAGCAGTGCACGGTGGCGAAGTCTTCAACAGAATCAGAGTACATAGCGGCTTCAGAGGCTTCATCAGAAGCGGTATGGATGAAGAGGTTCATTGTAGAGCTCGGTGTGGTTCCTAGTGCATTTGACCCATTAATCATTTACTGTGATAACATGGGTGCCATCGCCAATGCACAAGAGGCAAGGTCACACAAGAGGCTGAAGCATATCAAGCTGCGTTACCACTCGATTCGCGAGTACATCGAAGATGGAGAAGTAAAGATTTGCAAAGTACACACTGATCTGAATGTAGCAGATCCGTTGACTAAAGCTCTCCCTAGGGCAAAGCATGACCAACACCAGAATGCCATGGGTGTTAGATATATTACAATGTAATCTAGATTATTGACTCTAGTGCAAGTGGGAGACTGAAGGAGATATGCCCTAGAGGCAATAATAAAGTGGTTATTATTTATATCTTTATGTTTATGATAAATGTTTATATATCATGCTATAATTGTATTAACCGAAACATTAGTACATGTGTGATATGTAGACAACAAAGAAGTCCCTAGTATGCCTCTTAACTAGCTTGTTGATTAATGGATGATTAGTTTCATAATCATGAACATTGGATGTTATTAATAACAAGGTTATATCATTGTATGAATGATGTAATGGACACACCCAATTAAGCGTAGCATAAGATCTCGTCATTAAGTTATTTGATATAAGCTTTCGATACATAGTTACCTAGTCCTTATGACCATGAGATCATGTAAATCACTTATATTGGAAAGGTACTTTGATTACACCAAACGCCACTGAGTAAATGGGTGGTTATAAAGCTGGGATTAAGTATCCGGAAAGTATGAGTTGAGGCATATGGATCAACAGTGGGATTTGTCCATCCCGATGACGGATAGATATACTCTGGGCCCTCTCGGTGGAATGTCGTCTAATGTCTTGCAAGCATATGAATAAGTTCATAAGAGACCACATACCACGGTACAAGTAAAGAGTACTTGTCAGGAGACGAGGTTGAACAAGGTATAGAGTGATACCGAAGATCAAACCTCGGACAAGTAAAATATCGCGTGACAAAGGGAATTGGTATCGTATGTGAATGGTTCATTCGATCACTAAAGTCATCGTTGAATATGTGGGAGCCATTATGGATCTCCAGATCCCGCTATTGGTTATTGGTCGAAGTGAGTACTCAACCATGTCCGCATAGTTCACGAACCGTAGGGTGACACACTTAAAGTTGGATGTTGAAATGGTAGAACTTGAATATGGAATGGAGTTCGAATATTTGTTCGGAGTCCCGAATTAGATCCCGGACATCACGAGGAGTTCCGGAATGGTCCGGAGAATAAGATTCATATATAGGATGTCATTTTATGTGAATTAAAATGATTCGGAAGGTTCTATGGAAGGTTCTAGAAGGTTCTAGAAAAGTACGGAAGAAACCACAAGTGGACTCCCCCAAGGGGGGCCGGCCACCCCCTCCATGGAAGGTGGAACTCCCACCTCTAGTGGGAGTCCTAGCTTGGGTAGGTTTCCCTATCACATGGAAGGTTTTGGGTTCGGGTCTTATTCGGAGACTTGTAGTCCAACACTTGGGGCTTCCACCTATATAATGTGGGGCCAAGGGAGGGGGCCGGCCACCCCAAGACCACAACCTGGCCGCCCCCCTTGAGTGGCCGGCCACCCCCTCCCAAACCCTAGCCGCCCCCCTCTCCTCCATAGCTCCCGCGTGCTTTAGCGAAGCTCCGCCGGAGTTCTCCACTGCCACCGACATCACGCCGTCGTGCTGTCGGATTCAAGAGGAGCTACTACTTCCGCTGCCCGCTGGAACGGGAGGTGGACGTCGTCTTCATCAACAACCGAACGTGTGACCGAGTACGGAGGTGCTGCCCGTTCGTGGCGCCGGTGATCAAGATCTTCTACGCGCTTTTGCAAGCGGCAAGTGAACATCTACCGCAGCAACAAGAGCCTCATCTTGTAGGCTTTGGAATCTCTTCAAGGGTGAGACTCGATAATCCCCTCGTTGCTACCGTCTTCTAGATTGCATCTTGGCTTGGATTGCGTGTTCACGGTAGGAAATTTTTTGTTTTCTATGCAACGTTATCCTACAGAGAGTAGAGTCTAGGATCACGGGGTCCCTTGGGTGTTGCACAAGCCATGCCATTGATAATTTATTTGCTTCTTACTTGAATTATGCTATTTGCTTGTTTTCATTTCTGGAACCATTTGCTACTTTGAATAATTCGTGTACGGACAAGTTATTGTATGCTTAATCCCTATGTTTGGATGCTTATGCTTTATGCTTATAACTTGGTATATACCTATACATACCATGCTTGTTTCCTAAAGATATTGGGGGGATTCTCATATTCTAAAAATGGTGCACTTTGCATTCAAACGCAAACTCTCCAAGTGCACACATTATGGGGGAGATGTCTTAATATCTTATACGGAATCAAGGTTTGAGCTTATCATAATATTTATATGTGACTCTAGCTCGGTTTGTCATTGTATGCCAAAAAGGGGGAGATTGTAACATCCCAAATTTCAATAAAAAGAAAGTTAGAAGAATTCCAGAGAGCAAAATTTCAAACCAACAAAAACTTTTTAAATTGCATATAGTGACATGCATAGGACTTGTGCATTTGATTGATATGCCATGATGATTGTTATTATGTGTATGTGCTATACTCTAAAACCCTAATGTGATCATGAGAAGATCGCCAACCAAATAAATCAAAAAGAGAAAGAAATCAAATAAAAGAAAAACCCTAAAACCCTCACATATGGCTTATGCCATTTTTATAAATTTTGACCCTAGACCATTTTGGTCTTCAATATTAGTTGAATAAGGTTACTAAACGCTTATTACAAATTTTGGAATCAAAGAATCACAAATCAAATGAATTTCAAACTCAATTTGGGATCACATATGATAATGGTCAAATCTGCCATTTTTAGTCTGATCACTACTTTGAGCCCTTGCAATTCAAATTTTCCAAACTAAACTTTGTCAACTCTTTGCACCTCATCCAAGACAACATCAAGGTGAACACTTTCTGTAAAGACCACCATGCCAAATTCTTTTTAGATCAAATCCTATGCTCATCCAAAGTTCACACTTTTTATTAAATGGAACATTCTCACACTTATCAATTTTTGCAAATCTTTGAATTAAACAATTCCACCACCACCTCTCACTCTCTCTGGTCAAATACAACTTAACTAAACACACACATTTCAAATTGGGCAACCATTTGAATTCAATCAAATTTGGACAAAAATGACAAATTCCAAATATGGAACTATTTGACACTATTTCAAATAGTGATCTACCCAACTCTAATCTACCCCAAACATATCCTACTTGGTCCCCTGGTTCCCTCTCACACTTATTGATGCATAGCAAACCTAAGGAGAGAGGAGGGCAAGCTAGGGCATGGCCATGCCGGCCATGTCGCTACCCCGACGCACCTCCCCTCTCTTCCTTCTTCTCCTGCCCTGGCCACCGTGCCAAACCTCGCCACCGCACCACCCTAGCCATGCCTACACCAGCCCTGGTCGAGGAAGCAACGACCACTCGCCGGAGATCGCGCGCCAAGGTCGCCGCCAGATGCCGCTCGCGTCGCGCGTGGACGTCACTGGCCACCTGCCGCCTCACCAGCACGTGCTCGCTCTGGCCCCGCTAGCAATGCGTTGAGCACCGCCGTGACACCACGACACCACCATACACGCTCACGACCACTCCCTGGACCTCCGCCGCCGGAGACGAAGGAGAAGATCCCGTAGACGCTGCCCGACGACACGGAAGCAATGCGTCGCCCACAGACGCTGCCCGATCGTGCTATTGCTACCTATAGCTTCGCCTGGACGAGGAGAACGTCACTGCACTGTTGCCTAGCCCAACACCTCGCCGGAATCGCCGCGCCATGGTCGACCTCAACCCTGCCCCGCAGCACCTTCTCGCCTCTATAAATAGAGCGTTCCCTGGACGAAGCTGAGCACACCATCTCGTTCCCCATCCTCCACTACCTCTCCTCAACCCAGTAGCTACCTCGATCGTCGCCGGAGCAAGGCCGCGGAAGCCCTGGAGGAATCGCCATCGATCCAGGCCACCTCGAGCTCCGCCACTGCTACAGGCTGCTTCGCCGTCGTCCACAACTTCCTCACGCACACTGCCCACCCTTGCTGGAGCCACGGTGAGCCCTCCGACCCCCTAGGCTCGCCGGAGAAGCCACGGCATCTCGTCGGAGACAACGATGCACGTGAGCCGTCCGATGCTCATCTAATCCAATGCCCCCTGTTAAATCATACCGATTCGGTGTTTATGAGTCGCTGACGAGTGGCCCCCACCCTGTCAGCAGGCCCACGCGCACTGGATGCGTTGCTGGGCCGTTTTTCCCTTTTTCAAACCGTTTCGGCCCAAACTCGTTTCCCGCCGACCCTTTAATTCAAATCCTGTCTAATTAAATTCCAATCAAATTCAATACTGGATCCAACTTTGAAATTCAATAGAATCTGTTTGGCTTGGCCAAATTTAACTAATTTTATATTGTTGGAAAGATACTAAAAAGATCTACAACGTGCCACTGGTCCCACTTCAAGATCTGTTGTAGAATTAATCTGATAAAAAGAAGAAGGCAGGGACTTTTCCCTATTTAAATAATTATTAAAAATCAACCAAAATAGATATTAAGTTAATTCCAACTCCAATAGCTCACATTTGACTTACACTAATTGTTTATGCAAGAAAATGGTGTGGTCACTTTGCATGATCATACCCTAGTTTAATTAATATACAATATGGCTAGTTTATCTAAGTGATATTGTCCAAAACTATTAGGCAAATCATATGAAGTATTTTACTTCATTTAAATCTTGTCCCAAATGAATTCATGTGATGTTTGGACCCCTGGCCAAACTCTCTTATATGAATTACTAGGAGATTTAAATCATTTGTAGCATTATTAAATGGTATGAGGTGGTCTACCTCATTTAAATCACTTTCTCAAATGATGATAATGAATGTTTGACTTAGGTCAATATAAGTTCATGCATGATTGTTGAGAAATTAAATCTTAAGAAGATTTCAATGAGAGGAAATTATTTCTCAAGAACCCTATGGAAACTATCATTTACATATTAAATAAAAGGAAATGATTTCTCCTCAAGCAACACAACCAATGCACCATAATTAAATTAATTGTGTGCTTAGAATAGTTTGCGTGAATATATGTGATGTATGGAATAGCCATTGAATTAGTTGAGTGATTATACTCGTATTTAAATTTAGACGCTAGCACCGGAGAATACTGATACGTCTCCGACGTATTGATAATTTCTTATGTTCCATGCTTGTTTTATGACAATACCTACATGTTTTGTTCACACTTTATGATGATTTTATGCGTTTTTCGGAACTAACCTATTGACGAGATGCCGAAGTGCCAGTTCCTGTTTTCTGCTGTTTTTGGTTTCAGAAATCCTAGTAAGGAAATATTCTCGGAATTGGACGAAATTTGGCTTTCACGCAACATATTACAAATGCTCTCATAAAAGCTAGAGAAGAGAAACTAGAGCGCGAAGCCTCTATTCCTAGAAAGCTAGAGGATGGTTGGGAGCCCATCATTAAGATGAAGGTTAAAGATTTTGATTGTAATGCCTTATGTGATCTTGGTGCAAGTATTTCCGTTATGCCTAAGAAAATTTATAATATGCTTGACTTGCCACCGCTAAAAAATTGTTATTTGGATGTTAATCTTGCTGATCATTCTACAAAGAAACCTTTGGGGAAAGTTGATAATGTTCGCATTACCGTTAACAATAACCTTGTCCCCGTTGATTTTGTTGTCTTGGATATTGAATGCAATGCATCTTGCCCCATTATATTGGGAAGACCTTTTCTTCGAACCGTTGGTGCTACTATTGATATGAAGGAAGGTAATATTAAATATCAATTTCCTCTCAAGAAAGGTATGGAACACTTCCCTAGGAAGAGAATGAAGTTACCTTTTGATTCTATTATTAGAACAAATTATGATGTTGACACTTCGTCTCTTGATAATACTTGATACACACTTTCTGCGCCTAGCTGAAAGGCGTTAAAGAAAAGCGCTTATGGGAGACAACCCATGTTTTTACTACAGTACTTTGTTTTTATTTTGTGTCTTGGAAGTTGTTTACTACTGTAGCAACCTCTCCTTATCTTAGTTTAGTGTTTTATTGTGCCAAGTAAAGTCGTTGATAGTAAAGTTCATACTAGATTTGGATTACTGCGCAGAAACAGATTTCTTTGCTGTCACGAATCTGGGCTGTTTTCTCTGTAGATAACTCAGAAAATTATGCCAATTTACGTGAGTGATCCTCAGATATGTACGCAACTTTCATTCAATTTGAGCATTTTCATTTGAGCAAGTATGGTGCCTTGATAAAATTCGTCAATACGAACTGTTCTGTTTTGACAGATTCTACCTTTTATTTCGCATTGCCTCTTTTGCTATGTTGGATGAATTTCTTTGATCCATTAATGTCCAGTAGCTTTATGCAATGTCCAGAAGTGTTAAGAATGATTGTGTCACCTCTGAACATGTTAATTTTTATTGTCCACTAACCCTCTAATGAGTTGTTCTAAGTTTGGTGTGGAGGAAATTTTCAAGGATCAAGAGAGGGAGATGATACAACATGATCAAGGAGAGTGAAAGCTCTAAGCTTGGGGATGCCCCGGTGGTTCACCCCTGCATATTCTAAGAAGACTCAAGCGTCTAAGCTTGGGGATGCCCAAGGCATCCCCTTCTTCATCGACAACATTATCAGGTTCCTCCCCTGAAACTATATTTTTATTCCGTCACATCTTATGTGCTTTGCTTGGAGCGTCGGTTTGTTTTTGTTTTTGTTTTGTTTGAATAAAATGGATCCTAGCATTCATTGTATGGGAGAGAGACACGCTCCGCTGTAGCATATGGACAAGTATGTCCTTAGGCTTTACTCATAGTATTCATGGCGAAGTTTCTTCTTCGTTAAATTGTTATATGGTTGGAATTGGAAAATAATACATGTAGTAATTTGCTATAATGTCTTGGATAATGTGATACTTGGCAATTGTTGTGCTCATGTTTAAGCTCTTGCATTATATACATTGCACCCATTAATGAAGAAACACCTAGAGCTTGCTAATTTGGTTTGCATATTTGGTTTCTCTAAGGTCTAGATAATTTCTAGTATTGAGTTTTGAACAACAAGGAAGACGGTGTAGATTCTTATAATGTTTACAATATGTCTTTTATGTGAGTTTTGCTGCACCGATCATCCTTGTGTTTGTTTCAAATAAGCCTTGCTAGCCTAAGCCTTGTATCGAGAGGGAATACCTCTCATGCATCCAAAATACTTGAGCCAACCACTATGCCATTTGTGTCCACCATACCTACCTACTACATGGTATTTCTCCGCCATTCCAAAGTAAATTGCTTGAGTGCTACCTTTAAATTCCATCATTCGCCTTTGCAATATATAGCTCATGGGACAAATAGCTTAAAAACTATTGTGGTATTGAATATGTACTTATGTACTTTATCTCTTATTAAGTTGCTTGTTGTGCGATAACCATGTTTCTGGGGACGCCATCAACTATTCTTTGTTGAATATCATGTGAGTTGCTATGCATGTTCGTCTTGTCTGAAGTAAGAGAGATCTACCACCTTATGGTTAAGCATGCATATTGTTAGAGAAGAACATTGGGCCGCTAACTAAAGCCATGATTCATGGTGGAAGTTTTAGTTTTGGACATATATCATCAATCTCATATGAGAATAATAATTGTTGCCACATGCTTATGCATTAAAGAGGAGTCCATTATCTGTTGTCCATGTTGTCCCGGTATGGATGTCTAAGTTGAGAATAATCAAAAGCGAGAAATCCAAAATGCGAGCTTTCTCCTTAGACCTTTATACAGGCGGCATGGAGGTACCCCATTGTGACACTTGGTTAAAACATGTGTATTGCGATGATCCGGTAGTCCAAGCTAATTAGGACAAGGTGCGGGCACTATTAGTATACTATGCATGAGGCTTGCAACTTGTAAGATATAATTTGCATAACTCATATGCTTTATTACTACCGTTGACAAAATTGTTTCATGTTTTCAAAATCAAAGCTCTAGCACAAATATAGCAATCGATGCTTTTCCTCTATGGAGGACCATTCTTTTACTTTTATGTTGAGTCAGTTCACCTATTTCTCTCCACCTCAAGAAGCAAACACTTGTGTGAACTGTGCATTGATTCCTACATACTTGTATATTGCACTTATTATATTACTCTATGTTGACGATTATCCATGAGATATACATGTTATAAGTTGAAAGCAACCGCTGAAACTTAATCTTCCTTTGTGTTGCTTCAATACCTTTACTTTGATTTATTGCTTTATGAGTTAACTCTTATGCAAGACTTATTGATGCTTGTCTTAAAGTACTATTCATGAAAAGTCTTTGCTATATGATTCACTTGATTACTCATGTCATTTACATTGTTTTGATCGCTGCATTCATTACATATGCTTTACAAATAGTATGATCAAGGTTATGATGGCATGTCACTCCAGAAATTATCTTTGTTATCGTTTTACCTGCTCGGGACGAGCAGAACTAAGCTTGGGGATGCTGATACGTCTCCGACGTATCGATAATTTCTTGTGTTCCATGCCACATTATTGATGATATCTACATGTTTTATGCACACTTTATGTCATATTCGTGCATTTTTTGGAACTAACCTATTAACAAGATGCCGAAGAGCCAGTTGCTGTTTTCTGCTGTTTTTGGTTTCAGAAATCCTAGTAACGAAATATTCTCGGAATTGGACGAAATCAACGCCCAGGGTCCTATTTTGCCACGAAGCTTCCAGAAGACCGAAGAGGAGACGAAGTGGGGCCACGAGGCGGCCAAACCCTAGGGCGGCGCGGCCTGGCCCTTGGCCGCGCCGACCTGTGGTGTGGGGCCCTCGTGTGGCCCCCTGACCTGCCCTTCCGCCTACTTAAAGCCTCCGTCGCGAAACCCCCAGTACCGAGAGCCACGATACAGAAAACCTTCCAGAGACGCCGCCGCCGCCAATCCCATCTCAGGGGATTCAGGAGATCGCCTCCTGCACCCTGCCGGAGAGGGGAATCATCTCCCGGAGGACTCTACGCCGCCATGGTCACCTCCGGAGTGATGAGTGAGTAGTTCACCCCTGGACTATGGGTCCATAGCAGTAGCTAGATGGTTGTCTTCTCCTCATTGTGCTTAATTGTCGGGTCTTGTGAGCTGCCTAACATGATCAAGATCATCTATCTGTAATTCTATATGTTGCGTTTGTTGGGATCCGATGAATAGAGAATACTATGTTATGTTGATTATCAATTCATGTCTATGTGTTGTTTATGATCTTGCATGCTCTCCGTTACTAGTAGATGCTCTGGCCAAGTAGATGCTTGTAACTCCAAGAGGGAGTATTTATGCTCGATAGTGGGTTCATGTCTCCGTGAATCTGGGGGAGTGACAGAAACCTCTAAGATTATGGATGTGCTGTTGCCACTAGGGATAAAACATTAGTGCTATGTTCGAGGATGTAGTTACTGATTACATTACGCGCAATACTTAATGCAATTGTCTATTGTTAGCAACTTAATACTGGAGGGGGTTCGGATGATAACCTGAAGGTGGACTTTTTAGGCATAGATGCATGCTGGATAGCGGTCTATGTACTTTGTCGTAATGCCCAATTAAATCTCACTATATTCATCATAATATGTATGTGCATGGTCATGCCCTCTTTATTTGTCAATTGCCCAACTGTAATTTGTTCACCCAACATGCTGTTTATCTTATGGGAGAGACACCTCTAGTGAACTGTGGACCCCGGTCCAATTCTCTATACTGAAATACAATCTACTGCAATACTGTTCTACTGTTTTCTGCAAACAATCATCTTCCACACAATACGGTTAATCCTTTGTTACAGCAAGCCAGTGAGATTGACAACCTCACTGTTTCGCTGGGGCAAAGTACTTTGGTTGTGTTGTGCAGGTTCCACGTTGGCGCCGGAATCTCTGGTGTTGCGCCGCACTACATCCCGCCGCCATCAACCTTCAACGTGCTTCTTGACTCCTACTGGTTCGATTAAACCTTGGTTTCTTACTGAGGGAAACTTGCCGCTGTGCGCATCACACCTTCCTCTTGGGGTTCCCAACGGACGTGTCAACTGCACGCATCATAGTTCTCCATCGAGGTTAAGGGGCTGTACCGGTAGTATGTGGTTAATCTCTCTCCTATGTACTTCAATACAATGATCTCATGAGCTGCCTTACATGATTGAGATTCATATGAGTTTTGTATCACTATTCATCTATGTTACTCTAGTGATGTTATTAAAGTACTCTATTCCTCCTCCACGGTGTAATGGTGACAGTGTGTGCATCGTGTAGTACTTGGCGTAGGTTATGATTGTAATCTCTTGTAGATTATGAAGTTAATTATTGCTATGATAGTATTGATATGATCTATGCCTCCTTCATAGTGTGATGGTGACAGTGTGCATGCTATGTTAGTACTTGGTGTAATTGTGTTGATCTATCATGCACTCTAAGGTTTTTAAATATGAATATCGAATATTGTGGAGCTTGTTAACTCCGGCATTGAGGGTTCGTGTAATCCTACACAATTAGTGGTGTTCATCATCCAACAAGAGAGTGTAGAGTATAGCATATATCTATTTATTCTGTTATGTGATCAATGTTGAGAGTGTCTACTAGTGAAAGTATAATCCCTAGGCCTTGTTCCCAAATACTGCAATCGCTGCTTGTTTACTGTTCTACTGCATCTGTACTGCCTGCAATATTCCCACCATCAACCACACGCCAGTTGTAGCAGCAAGCTATTTTCTGGTGCCGTTACTACTACTCATATTCATTCATACCACCTGTATTTCACTACCTCTTCGCCGAACTAGTGCACCTATACATCTGACAAGTGTATTGGGTGTGTTGGGGACACAAGAGACTTCTTGCTTTGTGGTTGCAGGGTTGCATAAGAGGGATATCTTTGACCTCTTCCTCCCTGAGTTCGATAAACCTTGGGTGATCCACTTAATGGAAAACTTGCTGCTGTTCTACAAACCTCTGCTCTTGGAGGCCCAACACTGTCTACAGGAAAAGGAGTGTGCGTAGACATCAAGTTATTTTCTGGTGCCGTTGCCGGGGAGGAAAGGTAAAAGGCACTCACACTACGGATCTCGGCTACTAAGCTATTTTCCGGCGCTGTTGTAAGTGCTCGAAGCTATTTCCTTTAGATCCTGCAATTGCATCTTTTTGTTTCTTGTTTTACACTAGTTTGGCATAATGGAAAGCAACAGTGAGCTTTTAAAATTATTTCCTGAGTTAAGACATGGATGGTTTGATGCAAAAATTAAAAAACCCATGGAACATATTAGTATGAACACTTTGAATACCATTGTTGCTAATGATATAGAAAATTCTAAGCTTGGGGAAGCTGGTTTTGATGAGCATGATCTTTTTAGTCCCCCAAGAATTGAGGAGAAAATTTTCTTTGATGATACTTTGCCTTGGGGAAAACTGAGGAAAAACTAAGGAGCTGGGGAAAACTGAGCACAACTAAGGAACCGAGGGCACGAAAATAGAAATCCCTTGTTCTTTCTAATTGAGAATTGGTCCTCTAGTTTACCACAACATCAGGGGGTATGAGCAAAATAACCACGCACCATGCATGTTCCACTTACCTACATGGCATACATGTGTCCTCATTAGAGCCCTAATGGACTAAAACTTCACCCGAAAATGAAGTGTACCTATGTACCACAATTTGCAAGTTTGTATACGAAACTGCACGGTTAGTCAACAACAAGTTAGTTTACCTTTTTCGATAAAGAGTATATATTAATATCGCAGAGATACCAATTACACCCAGTCTCTGCAACAACATCATGCCCTAATAGCATAAAAGATGCACACAACCAAAAAAGAGAGAAAAATTACATAAAAGAAAGATCCCGCTACAGTGATCTATTTCTTGAATTGGCAACACTGACACCACCAAAATAACACCAGAAGACCAGCTTCTCCATAAGCGACGCCTCCAAGAAGAAAACAGTGCACAAACGATGTCGTCGCCCGATCATAGATCTTAGGTTTTTCACCCTGAAGAAAGTCCTGAAGGAGATATGCCCTAGAGGCAATAATAAAGTGGTTATTATTTATATCTTTATGTTTATGATAAATGTTTATATATCATGCTATAATTGTATTAACCGAAACATTAGTACATGTGTGATATGTAGACAAACAAAGAAGTCCCTAGTATGCCTCTTAACTAGCTTGTTGATTAATGGATGATTAGTTTCAAAATCATGAACATTGGATGTTATTAATAACAAGGTTATATCATTGTATGAATGATGTAATGGACACACCCAATTAAGCGTAGCATAAGATCTCGTCATTAAGTTATTTGCTATAAGCTTTTCGATACATAGTTACCTAGTCCTTATGACCATGAGATCATGTAAATCACTTATACCGGAAAGGTACTTTGATTACACCAAACGCCACTGCGTAAATGGGTGGTTATAAAGGTGGGATTAAGTATCCGGAAAGTATGAGTTGAGGCATATGGATCAACAGTGGGATTTGTCCATCCCGATGACGGATAGATATACTCTGGGCCCTCTCGGTGGAATGTCGTATAATGTCTTGCAAGCATATGAATAAGTTCATAAGAGACCACATACCACGGTACGAGTAAAGAGTACTTGTCAGGAGACGAGGTTGAACAAGGTATAGAGTGATACCGAAGATCAAACCTCGGACAAGTAAAATATCGCGTGACAAAGGGAATTGGTATCGTATGTGAATGGTTCATTCGATCACTAAAGTCATCGTTGAATATGTGGGAGCCATTATGGATCTCCAGATCCTGCTATTGGTTATTGGTCGGAGTGAGTACTCAACCATGTCCGCATAGTTCGCGAACCGTAGGGTGACACACTTAAAGTTGGATGTTGAAATGGTAGAACTTGAATATGGAATGGAGTTCGAATATTTGTTCGGAGTCCCGGATGAGATCCCGGACATCACGACGAGTTCCGGAATGGTCCGGAGAATAAGATTCATATATAGGATGTCATTTTATGTGATTTAAAATGATGCGGAAAGTTCTACGGAAGGTTCTAGAAGGTTCTAGAAAAGTCCGGAAGAAACCACCAAGGAAGGTGGAGTCCCGGTGGGACTCCACCTCCATGGCCGGCCAACCCTAGAGGGGGAGGAGTCCCAAGTGGACTCCCCCAAGGGGGGCCGGCCACCCCCTCCATGGAAGGTGGAACTCCCACCTCTAGTGGGAGTCCTATCTTGGGTAGGTTTCCCTATCATATGGAAGGTTTTGGGTTCGGGTCTTATTCGGAGACTTGTAGTCCAACCCTTGGGGCTTCCACCTATATAATGAGGGACAAGGGGAGGGGGCCGGCCACCCCCAAGCAGCACAAGGTAGCCGCACCACTAGATGGCCGGCGCCCCCCTCTCCCCAAACCCTAGCCGCCCCACTACTCCTTCTTCCCCGCACGCTTAGCGAAGCTCCGCCGGGATTCTCCACCGCCACCGACACCACGCCGTCGTGCTGTCAGATTCAAGAGGAGCTACTACTTCCGCTGCCCGCTGGAATGGGGAGGTGGACGTCGTCTTCATCAACAACCGAACGTGTGACCGAGTACGGAGGTGCTGCCCGTTCGTGGCGCCGGTGATCAAGATCTTCTACGCGCTTTTGCAAGTGGCAAGTGAACGTCTACCGCAGCAACAAGAGCCTCATCTTGTAGGCTTTGGAATCTCTTCAAGGGTGAGACTCGATAATCCCCTCGTTGCTACCGTCTTCTAGATTGCATCTTGGCTTGGATTGCGTGTTCGCGGTAGGAAATTTTTTGTTTTCTATGCAACGTTATTCTACAGTGGTATCAGAGCCGTGTCTATGCATAGATGGTTGCACGAGTAGAACACAATGGTTTTGTGGGCGTTGATGCTCTTGTTATCTTTAGTTTGAGTACTTTGCATCTTTGTGGCATAGTGGGATGAAGCGGCTCGGACTAACTTTACATGACCGCGTTCATGAGACTTGTTCCTCGTTCGACATGCAACTTGTCTTGCATAAGAGGCTTTGCGGGTGTCTGTCTCTCCTACTATAGTGAAGATTCAATTTACTCTTCTATTGAAAACATTAGTATCAACGTTGTGGTTCATGTTCGTGGGTAGATTAGATCTCTCTCGAAAACCCTAAACCACGTAAAATATGCAAACCAAATTAGAGACGTCTAACTTGTTTTTGCAGGGTTTGGTGATGTGATATGGCCATAATGTGATGATGAATATGTATGAGATGATCATTATTGTATTGTGGCAACCGGCAGGAGCCTTATGGTTGTCTTTAAATTTCATGTTGAGTAGTATTTCAAAGTAGTTGTAATAGTTGCTACATGAGGTGAACAACCATGAAGACGGCGCCATGAATTTTGACGCTACGCCGACGATGATGGAGATCATGCCCGTTGATGATGGAGATCATGTCCATGCTTTGGAGATGAAGATCGAAGGCGCAAAGACAAAAGGGCCATATCATATCACATATGAACTGCATGTGATGTTAATCCTTTTATGCATCTTATTTTGCTTAGATCGCGACGGTAGCATTATAAGATGATCCCTCACTAAAATCTCAAGATAATAAAGTGTTCATCCTTAGTAGCACCGTTACCAAGACTTGTCGTTTCGAAGCATCTCATGATGATCGGGTGTGTTAGAATCAACAAGTACATACAACGGGTGCAAGACAGTTTTGCACATGCGGATACTAAGGTGGCCTTGACGAGCCTAGCATGTACAGACATGGTCTCGGAACACGTGATACCGAAAGGTAGAGCATGAATCATATGGTTGATATGATGAACACTTTGAGTGTTCGCCATTGAAATCACACCTTGTCTCGTGATGATCGGACTTAGGTGCGGTGGATTTGGTTCGTGTGATCACTAAGACAATGCGAGGGATATTGTTTTGAGAGGGAGTTCACCTAGATTTTTAATTATGTTGAATTAAAATTTGAACTCAATTTATCATAAACATAGTCTAAGTAGTATTTTGAATTAATTTGTAGTATTGGCATCCGTTTTTCTACCAAGCGCTAGTCTTGTTATTGAGATAGAAATTCTGTTAAAATCTGACAAGAAACTTTACGGACTGGTACCGTATTGTTAAAGAATCAAAATATAATTAAGTCCTATTGCAAACTTTTAGTAAACCTCACATTGTTGATTCAAAGAACTATGGTTTCAATTAGTACCTAAAGTTATCTTGTCTCCGTGAAACTTGAAGTTCAAATCTGTTTGAAAAGTAAGGAGCTGAAAATTTAGTTTTCATAAATAATCAAGGTATGAGTTATATGTGATATCTAAGACCTTATTGCAAGATGATAGAATATAATTTGGTGAGACTACATAAACTCATAAGTTTTATGGGAATGTACGAAGGTTGAAGACGCAAGGCGTCCCAATCCTCCAACTATTTGGGGCACTAAACGATATTCGCATATCCATGAAGTGATTGTCCTTAGTATGCACCGTTGCTAAGACTCGTTGTTTCGAAGCATCACGTGATGATCGGGTGTTATAGATTCTACGTGTGCTTACAACGGATGCAAGCCAGATTTGCACATGCGAATACTGAGGTTAAAACTTTACGAGGCTAGCATGTACAGACATGGTCTCGGAAAGTCGTCATGATATGATGGATAAAATTATGAGTGAAATTGTTCATCATATTACAAAGTTACTAATAGTGAAATCTTAAACACTTGTCATATGATGATCAACTTCAAAGTAAGAACCTCAAGGTTATTGGTATTTGACCAACAAACCTAGAAGTTATTGAAAGTGAAGTGTTTTCTAAAAATGAGGAAAGCTAAAAGAGAAGCTACAAAAGATGTTTTGGCAGAAAGAAAAGAAAAGACTAGAAAGTCTAGCTCAGGTGTATATAAATGATATACATGTTATGGTTGTATTCCTAGTTAGATCACACAATGAAATTCTTGGGTACTAGTACCATATTGGTTGGTATGAAGTGTCATACAAAACAACACAATACAAGAATACAATGGCCTAAGTGACTGACAAGGAATATGATAGGAATACACGTCTGGAACAAAATAAAGTGTTATTATGTTCGTCGTTGGCATTCTATCTAGCCCTTAGAATTTATAATAAAGAACTTAATAATTGTTATTTTGCTCTGGTCAAATGAAAACAATGAGTTGTTCAAATGATGACATTACTCCATGAACGATGGATAATTTATTATAAATCTTAATGGTGAAACACACACACATAATACTGACGCTAAAATGCCACAAGGCAAATGATTTGAATTCCACTTATTTGTGGAACCGCCATTTAGGTCATGTTAGAAAGGAACGCATGAAGGAACTCCATGCAAATGGATTTTTGGAGTCATTTGATTTTTTGAATCATTTGGCGCTTGCAAACTCTTTTCTAAAAGTAATGACTGAAATACCGTTCATAGGCCAAGAGTTGAATGGGCAACAAACTTAGTGGAAAAATACATGATGATGTATGTGGTTCACTGGGCATAGTTGTGTGCGGGAGATTCTTCTACTTCATGAAAACTTTCAACAATGAATTGAGTATATATATGTGGATATATTCGATAAGGAAGAAGTTTGAAACGTTTGAATGGATTCAAATAATTTTCAGCATGAAATAGAAATCATCGTAATAGAAAAGTCAAATATCTATGATTGGATCATGGTGGAAATATTTGAATTACGAGTTTTTAGCGAACATCTAAGAGAGTTATGAAATTGTTCTACAACTCACGTTTCTTGGAGTATCATAGTGATGATGAAGTATCCAAGAGATGTATCCAAACCTTGTTGGATCAATGATGAGATAAAATATTGATGCCATTATATTTTTGTGGATTATTCTTTAGTGACTACTGCTTTTACACTGAATAGAGCATCATCATGATCCGTTGAAATGACACCATACGAGTTATGGCATGGGTATGAACCCTGATAGTCTTTTCTTAAATTTTGGTATGCATAGAATAAGTAAATAAGTTTACAACCAAAATCGGATAAATATCTTTGTTGGTTATCCCAGAAATTTGATTGGGTATTCTTCCCACAAGACAAAGACAAAAGTGTTTATCAATGTTTCTTATTTCCGAGAAATTGTTTCTAGCGAAGTATTTGAGTGGGAGGACAATAGAACTTGATAAGGTTTATGAACCTGAGCATAATGATCAAAGTAGCGCAACATCGGAAATGGTTCCGGAAGCGGCCACAACGATCATGGCTCCCATGACTACAAAGTATTTTAGCCATGGAGATCGAAGTACATATTGAACCTTGTAGGTATGGTTTACTTTGTGATCAAATAAATGATTTGTGGACAAAGGATTGATTTTGAAACAATGATAAACCAACTACAAATAAAGAAGTTATGATGGGCCCTGACTCCGTTATAATGGCTATACGCCATGAAATCCAAGATAGATAAATACTTTTTTGAAAGTAAATAGATCTATAAAATTGATGGACTTGGATGAAATATCCTTGAAGAAGCTCGACTTGTTGAAAAATTGTTTACAACAAAGTTCAAAGAGTTGACTACGATAAGATTAGATCTTCCGTAGCAATGCTTATAGTCTATGTGGATTATTATGGTAATCACTACATATTTCTTTTATGAGATATGTTAGTAGGATGGCAAAATACATAACTTATCAGAAGTGTGTATTAAAAGGTGTATACAAGATACAACCAAGAGTTTTGCTGGTCCGTGGAATACTAGATAGGAATACAAGCTTCAATTGGATGAAGTGAGTATCATGGAGTTGGAATCTTCACAAGATGAAATAGTCAAAGAGTTTTTGATTTCATCAGAGACGATGAAGAGGCTTGCATTTGCAAGAAATTAAGTGGGAGCGCTGAGACATATTTATAATACTTTATGTAGATGACATATAGTTGGTTATAAATGATGTAATTATATACTTGATTAAAAAGGTTTCATTGAGAAATTAACTTCAATGAAAAGATATGGACTGAAACAAATTTAGTGTCAAGATCTATGAAGATAGATTGAAACACAAAATAAGTTTAAGTCAAAGTACATAGAATGGATATTGAAATAGTTCAATATAGAAATATTAAGAAAATGTTCTTGTCATGTGAAGTTTTAACAAGACTTGTGTGTATCTGACACTCAATGAGTAAAAACACATGAGTGATTATAGATCACAAATAATATGTACACAATCAGATGTCATGTGCTCTTAAAAATGTTATGAGCATGTACCAGAATGATTCATGTGATGATCATTGAAAAACAGTAAGAATATTCTTGAGTACTTGAGAAGAACCAAGGATATATATATAGTTTTGTATGGAGAAATGACAAAACAAATCGCTGTAAGGTGTTGCACCGATATTAGTTTTGTCACATATGAAAATAAAATTTCAAATCTCAAATTAGACTAAGTGTTGTTTAAAATGTAGCACAATGAGCTAGAAGTTGTCTATGCTAGATTTAGAAGAGTTCTAAAAATTGTGACGGATTCTACAAAAGAAGGCAGAGTATGTCATTGTTTTGACAATGACAAAGGATGTTAAGTCAAGAGGTTCTTTGAGAACTTGGTGTAGTTCCAACAGAGTCAGAACTTTGAAACTATATTGTGTGTGACAATATTAGTGACATATTTCAGACCGCGGAATTAAGGTTCCACTAGAAGACCAAACATATTTAATGCCGACTCATTTGGAAATGAGTGATGCGTTGAGACGCAAATGAATTACAAAATACATACGTTTCTGAGCGTGTCAGATCCGTTGACTAAAACCTCTCCCGTGAGCAAAACATGATAAAGCACCAGAAGGCCAAGGTGTTATATCTTTACAAATGTAAACTAGATTATTGACTCTAGTGCAAGTGGGAGACTGAAGGAGATATGCCCTAGAGGCAATAATAAAGTGGTTATTATTTATATCTTTATGTTTATGATAAATGTTTATATATCATGCTATAATTGTATTAACCGAAACATTAGTACATGTGTGATATGTAGACAAACAAAGAAGTCCCTAGTATGCCTCTTAACTAGCTTGTTGATTAATGGATGATTAGTTTCATAATCATGAACATTGGATGTTATTAATAACAAGGTTATATCATTGTATGAATGATGTAATGGACACACCCAATTAAGCGTAGCATAAGATCTCGTCATTAAGTTATTTGCTATAAGCTTTTCGATACATAGTTACCTAGTCCTTATGACCATGAGATCATGTAAATCACTTATACCGGAAAGGTACTTTGATTACACCAAACACCACTGCGTAAATGGGTGGTTATAAAGGTGGGATTAAGTATCCGGAAAGTATGAGTTGAGGCATATGGATCAACAGTGGGATTTGTCCATCCCGATGACGGATAGATATACTCTGGGCCCTCTCGGTGGAATGTCGTCTAATGTCTTGCAAGCATATGAATAAGTTCATAAGAGACCACATACCACGGTACGAGTAAAGAGTACTTGTCAGGAGACGAGGTTGAACAAGGTATAGAGTGATACCGAAGATCAAACCTCGGACAAGTAAAATATCGCGTGACAAAGGGAATTGGTATCGTATTTGAATGGTTCATTCGATCACTAAAGTCATCGTTGAATATGTGGGAGCCATTATGGATCTCCAGATCCCGCTATTGGTTATTGGTCGGAGTGAGTACTCAACCATGTCCGCATAGTTCGCGAACCGTAGGGTGACACACTTAAAGTTGGATGTTGAAATGGTAGAACTTGAATATGGAATGGAGTTCGAATATTTGTTCGGAGTCCCGGATGAGATCCCGGACATCACGAGGAGTTCCGGAATGGTCCGGAGAATAAGATTCATATATAGGATGTCATTTTATGTGATTTAAAATGATGCGGAAGGTTCTACAGAAGGTTCTAGAAGGTTCTAGAAAAGTCCGGAAGAAACCACCAAGGAAGGTGGAGTCCCGGTGGGACTCCACCTCCATGGCCGGCCAACCCTAGAGGGGGAGGAGTCCCAAGTGGACTCCCCCAAGGGGTCCGGCCACCCCCTCCATGGAAGGTGGAACTCCCACCTCTAGTGGGAGTCCTAGCTTGGGTAGGTTTCCCTATCATATGAAAGGTTTTGGGTTCGGGTCTTATTCGGAGACTTGTAGTCCAACCCTTGGGGCTTCCACCTATATAATGAGGGACAAGGGGAGGGGGCCGGCCACCCCCAAGCACCACAAGGTAGCCGCACCACTAGATGGCCGGCGCCCCCCTCTCCCCAAACCCTAGCCGCCCCACTACTCCTTCTTCCCCGCACGCTTAGCGAAGCTCCGCCGGGATTCTCCACCGCCACTGACACCACGCCGTCATGCTGTCGGATTCAAGAGGAGCTACTACTTCCGCTGCCCGCTGGAACGGTGAGGTGGACGTCGTCTTCATCAACAACCGAACGTGTGACCGAGTACGGAGGTGCTGCCCATTCGTGGCGCCGGTGATCAAGATCTTCTACGCGCTTTTGCAAGCGGCAAGTGAACGTCTACCGCAGCAACAAGAGCCTCATCTTGTAGGCTTTGGAATCTCTTCAAGGGTGAGACTCGATAATCCCCTCGTTGCTACCGTCTTCTAGATTGCATCTTGGCTTGGATTGCGTGTTCGCGGTAGGAAATTTTTTGTTTTCTATGCAACATTATCCTACAAGTCCTCGCTCTCAGAACAATGCCTTCAACAAGAACATTGCCAGGCACAACCAATTAAGGCCAGACCTTGGATTTTCACCCTGAAAGAAAAGACTATGATCTTCTCCTGTGCAGTCGCCCCCACATACATGTTGTTGTTTCAAGTCACGAAGCACCAAGCCAATTCCACATCACCACCAACATCCGACCACCATTTCTATTCCACCAATCTCGGCTTTCATGACCTTCTCTGCCAGCACCATGGAAAGAAAATGAGCTCCATGATATTAACAGCCAGCAGAGCTTCGAAGCGCTCCCTGTGAAACCAAACGGTCAGATAAAAAACATGGGTGCGCACGACCGGAACAACCAAATCCAGCAATCTTTAGGCATTATTCGCACAATGAATTTCACCGGCATGGCCTTCCGGAACACGAAAATCGAGCGAGACCAATGGGAACAAGCTTCTGATAGATCTTCACTTGGCGCGAGAAGATTCCGGACCACCACCATTATTTGCAAGACAAGCAGCCCGCTCGCTGCCGGTCAACTACCAACCAGATCGGAAGACATGGAGAGGGCAGTCCAGCATAGCCCGTCGGCGTGGCAAGGACCAACACCAGGGCCGCACCTGCCTAGGTCCACCCGGTCGAGATCTTGGCCCAAGACCTAGATCGGATCGAGGCGGCCTAGGGTACCAACACGCATACGGGTGCCTGGCGGCGCACCATCCCCTCCTCGTCGCCGCTTCGGTGGAGGCGCTCAGGCCCCGACCATGATCAGCCGCGCCGCCCATGGCCCTCCGTCAACGCCCACCAACTCCTATGAGCCGCGGTCGAGAACCACCACCCCTGCCCACCACCGATTCATCCGGATAGGCGCCCCCATCACCGCCAGCGTTGGCGGCAACGGAAGCCAGGAGCTCTGTCAGTGAGGGGGCTTTAGGGTTTGGGCAAGAGGGGTGCCTCCGGAGTCGCCTGGGAGAGAGGCGGCTCGGGAGCAAGAGAGGCGATAAGTTAAAGTTAAAGTTAGTGTACCTAGGGTGTTATTAACTCTGAAAATTAAAGTCTACTATGATAAGTTGTTTATTAAGCATCCTAGAACTGAACTATAGTATGATAGGTTGCATATTAAACATAAAAAAGCTTAAACTTAAATTCTAGTACAACAATTTGCTTATTAAACATAGAGCATCCCAATTTGGAAACTTTAGCGCTTTAACGTCTCTAGAGCTCCTCATCAGTATCGAGCTTGTGCTGGTCTATGTCGTCAAAATAATCAAAATGCCATTTACTAATTATTGAATATATTGATTGCCAGAAATGTGATGAAAAGAATGTTTCGCCAAAACATTGACAATCGTCATAGATAGCATCTTCAACGGTGCGACGCAAACGACGCTGCGTGATTATTTGCGTCCGCGCGGACCGGAAATGCGCCCGCACCCTGCTCCAGCGGGCGCAAATGCAGCATAAAAATGCGGCACGTTTGCGTCTCCGCGGATGCTGCGCGGTCGCTCCGAACGTCCGCTCGCTTCTCCCACAGGCCCGCCTGGCTCGAGCCGGCGCGAATGAAGCACAATAACTACCGGGGAGGGCAACCGCCGGAGTGGCAACCGTGTCGATCGACGCGCGAACTGCCGGAATGGAGCGACAAACCACCGCGGAAAAGCAACCGCAACCCTCTTTGTTATACGCGCCACTATAAATCCTCGCTCAATAAGACCCCTGCGCCAATTCATCTCCAACCGGCCTATCATTCATCTTCATCTCCAACCGGCGTGCCACCTGTGTCAAGCCATGAGCATCATAGTGTTGCCATCGTACACCGACAGTGAGGGGAAGCCGCCGGGATAGCGGTATTGGTGGGATAGATTTGCCACGCCGAGCACCTCTAGCTCCCCACCGTCGGAGGGTGAGGAGGAGGGGGAGGTCATCACCAACGACATCCAGGATGAGGAGGGGGACGCCGTTGGCCACGACAGCCAAGACGAGGAGGAGGAAAAGGAAGAGGATTCAGATGCAAGGTGGACACGAGGAGGCGGCGGCAAGGAAGGAGGCAAGGGCCCGAGCGAGGGCGCAGGTGCATGCGGAGGCTCATCATCCGTTCACGGACGACGAGTAAGAGCCCAATGACCACTCGTCGGAGGTGGATTCAAGCTCGTCGGACGCTTCGACCGCCAGTATCTCTTCACATGAGGTGACGAGCAGGAAGCGCGTCCGTGAGGATGACGAGACGGGGTCTTTAAACAAGAAGTAGCTAGTTTAAAAGTTTGTATGTTTTCGTAGTTTATATGTTTAATTTGTTTGAACATGTTACACTAATTTCAAATATCGATTCTACTTAGAAATATGAATATCTCTATCGTGTGTAGCATTCTAGAGGAATAGATATCTCTTCCTCTCGGATATTTCCAATGGATATTTTCAAAGGATATTTTTAATGTTGTTTCATGATTTTGAATATACTAGGCGAGTAGGACGCCAACTGTTGGGGCGGAACTCTCATGTAGAGGAATAGAAATCTCTCACTCGCCGGACGAAATGCGTCGGCCGCTGGTTGCCCCCGGACAATTTGGGCCTAGCGACCATTTCAGCGTCCACGGGTCGACGCAAACAGACGCGCGCGGAAAATTTAGACGTCTGAAATGTGTCGCCCCGTTGGAGATGCCCTAAAGGTTTGAACAGAAGCACACCACAAATTCATCTTCAGCATCAATATTGTACACTATATATCTATAGAGCAACTGCGATTTTGAATAACTAAGAGCATCTCCAGTCGCGTCCCCCAAAGGGATTTGGACGCACCGGACAAAAAAAAAAGCGTTTCCAGCCGCGTTCCCCGAAGCCTCTTTTTGTCCGACGCGGCCCGATATGGTGTCCGGCGCCCCGAGCCCGTCCCCGCCCCACAGTGGACGCTCCGGGCACGCCAGACACAACGAAAAGCGAGGCGGCCTCCCACCTGGCGGCGACTATTTCCATAAACCGTTGGTTCACGCCTTTTTTTCTCGTCGCGCCTTCCCTCACGTGCCTCCCACCCCTCCGCCGCCGCTGGATTTACCGGTCGTTTTGAAGGCTGATCTCTTCTGAGAGTCGGCACCGTCATCGCAGCTGGCACTCTCGCCAGACGTTTCGCTGCCACCGCTTCGCCAGTGCGTCCCAGAACGCGGCATCAAATCCGCCCCACCTCCGCGCACACAAGGTGTTCGACAACTTGCCAGGTAGGCGCGACTGGCGGCTGTTCGTTGCCTCGTCTGCGGCGGCGCAATTTTAACCATTGATTTTGCTTCAGACATGGATAGTGACAACGAGATGCTTGTCCGACTGCTAGAGGACGAGCAAGCCTTCGACGACGACCTCCGGGAGCATTTGCTGATCATCGCGTCCCTCCAGGACATGCTTGACGCCGAGGCGAAGAAGAGAAAGAGGCCGCGCCGCGGAGGATCAAGGCCGAGGAGAAAGAATTCGAAGCCCTGGTAGAGGATGGAGGGGCATACCATGCTACACAAGGACTACTTCGCAGATGACGCAACACAGGCCAAAAATTTTAAGCGCCGATATAGGATGAGCAAGGGTTTGTTCATGAATATCCTCCACGGCGTTCGAGAGTTCGACCCCTTGATATGTCTCCAACGTATCGATAATTTCTTATGTTCCATGCTTGTTTTATGACAATACCTACATGTTTTGTTCACACTTTATATCGTTTTTATGCATTTTCCGGAACTAACCTATTGACAAGATGCCGAAGTGCCAGTTGCTGTTTTCTGCTGTTTTTGGTTTCACAAATCCTAGTAAGGAAATATTCTCGGAATTGGACGAAATCAACGCCCAGCATCTTAGAATCCCACGAAGCTTCCAGAACACCCGAGAGCCACCAGAGGAGGGCCCTGTGGGCCCCAGATGATAGGCTGGCGCGGCCAGGGGGTGGGCCGCGCCCTCCCATTGTGTCGCCGCCTCGTCGACCTTCAGACTCCGCCTCTTCGCCTATTTAAAGGTCCCTGACCTAAATCTTCGATACGGAAAAGCCACGGTACGAGAAACCTTCCAGAGCCGCCGCCATCGCGAAGCCAAGATCTGGGGGACAGGACTCTCTGTTCCGGCACGCCGCCGGGACGGGGAAGTGCCCCCGGAAGGCTCCTCCATCGACACCGCTGCCATCTCCACCGCCATCTTCATCAACTCTGCTGTCTCCCATGAGGAGGGAGTAGTTCTCCGTCGAGGCTAAGGGCTGTACCGGTAGCTATGTGGTTAATCTCTCTCCCTATGTACTTCAATACAATGATCTCATGAGCTGCCTTACATGATTGAGATTCATATGAGTTTTGTATCACTATTCATCTATGTGTTACTCTAGTGATGTTATTAAAGTAGTCTATTCCTCCTGCATGGTGTAATGGTGACAGTGTGTGCATCGTGTAGTACTTGGCGTAGGTTATGATTGTAATCTCTTGTAGATTATGAAGTTAATTATTGCTAAGATAGTATTGATGTGATCTATTCCTCCTTCATAGTGTGATGGTGACAGTGTGCATGCTATGTTAGTACTTGGTGTAATTGCAATGATGTATCATGCACTCTAAGGTTATTTAAACATGAATATCGAATATTGTGGAGCTTGTTAACTCCGGCATTGAGGGTTCGTGTAATCCTACACAATTAGTGGTGTTCATCATCCAACAAGAGAGTGTAGAGTATAGCATTTATCTATTTATTCTGTTATGTGATCAATGTTGAGAGTGTCCACAAGTGAAAGTATTATCCCTAGGCCTTGTTCCTAAATACTGCAATCATCTGCATGTTTACTGTTCTACTGCATCTGTACTGCCTGCAATATTACCACCATCAACCACACGCCAGTTGTAGCATCAAGCTATTTTCTGGTGCCGTTACTGCTGCTCATATATTCATACCACCTGTATTTCACTATCTCTTCGCCGAACTAGTGCACCTATACATTTAACAAGTGTATTGGGTGTGTTGGGGACACAAGAGACTTCTTGCTTTGTGGTTGCAGGGTTGCATGAGAGGGATATCTTTGACCTCTTCCTCCCTGAGTTCGATAAACCTTGGGTTATCCACTTAAGGGAAAACTGGTTGCTGTTCTATACATATGGGATTGTGTCAAGCTAAACATGCATCTATACAACGCGTGTTGTACGCTTTCAGCTGATACGTCTCCAACGTATCGATAATTTCTTATGTTCCATGCCACTTTATTGATGATACCTACATGTTTTATGCATACTTTATGTCATATTTATGCATTTTCCGGCACTAACCTATTAACGAGATGCCGAAGAGCCAGTTGCTGTTTTCTGCTGTTTTTGGTTTCAGAAATCCTAGTAAGGAAATATTCTCAGAATTGGACGAAATCAACGCCCAGCATCTTAGAATCCCATGAAGCTTCTAGAAGTCCGGGGAGGAAACGAAGTGGGGCGACGAGGCGCCCACACAACAGGGTGGCGCGGCCCAAGCCCTGGCCGCGCCGGCCTGGCGTGTGGGGCCCTCGTGGCACCCCCTGACCTACCTCCTCCGCCTACTTAAGCCTTTGTCGATAATAATTCCAGTACCGAGAGCCACGATACGGAAAACCTTCCAGAGACGCCGCCACCGCCAATCCCATCTCGGGGGATTTAGGAGATCGCCTCCGGCACCCTGCCGGAGAGGAGAATCATCTCCCGGAGGACTCTTCGCCGCCATGGTCGCCTCCGGAGTGATGAGTGAGTAGTTCACCCCTGGACTATGGGTCCATAGCAGTAGCTAGATGGTCGTCTTCTCCTAATTGTGCTTCATTGTTGGATCTTGTGAGCTGCCTAACATGATCAAAAGATCATCTATCTGTAATGCTACATGTTGTGTTTGTTGGGATCCGATTAATAGAGAATACTATGCTATGTTGATTATCAATCTATTATCTATGTGTTGTTTATGATCTTGCATGCTCTCCGTTATTAGTAGAGGCTCTGGCCAAGTTTTTGCTAGTAACTCTGATACGTCTCCGACGTATCGATAATTTCTTATGTTCCATGCCACATTATTGATGATATCTACATGTTTTATGCACACTTTATGTCATATTCGTGCATTTTCTGGAACTAACCTATTAACAAGATGCCGAAGAGCCAGTTGCTATTTTCTGCTGTTTTTGGTTTCAGAAATCCTAGTAACGAAATATTCTCGGAACTGGACGAAATCAACGCCCAGGGTCCTATTTTGCCACGAAGCTTCCAGAAGACCGAAGAGGAGACGAAGTGGGGCCACGAGGCGGCCAAACCCTAGGGCGGCGCGACCTGGCCCTTGGCCGCGCTGACCTGTGGTGTGGGGCCCTCGTGTGGCCCCCTGACCTGCCCTTCCGCCTACTTAAAGCCTCCGTCGCGAAACCCCCAGTACCGAGAGCCACGATACGGAAAACCTTCCAGAGACGCCGCCGCCGCCAATCCTATCTCGGGGGATTCAGGAGATCGCCTCCGGCACCCTGCCGGAGAGGGGATTCATCTCCCGGAGGACTCTACGCCGCCATGGTCGCCTCCGAAGTGATGAGTGAGTAGTTCACCCCTGGACTATGGGTCCATAGCAGTAGCTAGATGGTTGTCTTCTCCTCATTGTGCTTAATTGTCGGGTCTTGTGAGCTGCCTAACATGATCAAGATCATCTATCTGTAATTCTATATGTTGCGTTTGTTGGGATCCGATGAATAGAGAATACTATGTTATGTTGATTATCAATTTATGTCTATGTGTTGTTTATGATCTTGCATGCTCTCCGTTACTAGTAGATGCTCTGGCCAAGTAGATGCTTGTAACTCCAAGAGGGAGTATTTATGCTCGATAGTGGGTTCATGTCTCCGTGAATCTGGGGGAGTGACAGAAACCTCTAAGATTATGGATGTGCTGTTGCCACTAGGGATAAAACATTGGTGCTATGTTCGAGGATGTAGTTACTGATTACATTACGAGCAATACTTAATGCAATTGTCTGTTGTTAGCAACTTAATACTGGAGGGGGTTCGGATGATAACCTGAAGGTGGACTTTTTAGGCATAGATGCATGCTGGATAGCGGTCTATGTACTTTGTCGTAATGCCCAATTAAATCTCACAATACTCATCATAACATGTATGTGCATTGTTATGCCCTCTTTATTTGTCAATTGCCCAACTGTAATTTGTTCACCCAACATGCTGTTTATCTTATGGGAGAGACACCTCTAGTGAACTGTGGACCCCGGTCCAATTCTCTATACTGAAATACAATCTACTGCAATACTGTTCTACTGTTTTCTGCAAACAATCATCATCCACACTATACATCTAATCCTTTGTTACAGCAAGCCGGTGAGATTGACAACCTCACTGTTTCGTTGGGGCAAAGTACTTTGGTTGTGTTGTGCAGGTTCCACGTTGGCGCCGGAATCTCTGGTGTTGCGCCGCACTACATCCCGCCGCCATCAACCTTCAACGTGCTTCTTGACTCCTACTGGTTCGATTAAACCTTGGTTTCTTACTGAGGGAAACTTGCCGCTGTGCGCATCACACCTTCCTCTTGGGGTTCCCAACGGACGTGTCAACTACACGCATCAAGCAAATTTCTGGCGCCGTTGCCGGGGAGATCAAGACACGCTGCAAGGGGAGTCTCCACTTCCCAATCTCTTTACTTTGTTTTTGTCTTGCTTAGTTTTATTTACTACTTTGTTTGCTGCACTAAATCAAAATACAAAAAAATTAGTTGCTAGTTTTACTTTATTTGTTATCTTGTTTGCTATATCAAAAACCCAAAAAAATTAGTTACTTGCATTTACTTTACTTGATTCATCATGTTTCCTTTTAATTTTACCACGAAAGACATACCGGTAGGACGTGGGTCTATAGTTGGGAGAAATAATATAGAAGAATTTTTCAATCATGTTAGTACCGTTGAAGATTTTGAAGATAGACACTTGGTAGAACTTGCTCCTACTTATGAAATTGCTGCTGCTGCTTTAGTTCGCATGTTGGAAACTAAATTTGTTAATCTCAATCCTATAATCCAACACATGTTTCTCACACTTGGTGATATGGAAGAAGGGGAAAAGAAAGATTTTGTTTTAGAAACCCTTCTTAGAGAATTTGGTGGTATAGCAAGAGAGGCTAGAAAGGTCTTTGCTAAATATAATATGCTTGGTTCTTATACCAATTTTGTTAGTCTCCTTGAAAAGATGGATATGGATAGAATAAAGTACACTAATAATATTAATGATGGTGGGGAGATCAAAGCACCAATACCATGTAAGCTCCTAGCGATGAATGATGCACTAGAAAATAATTATGCTTGGCTTGTTCCTGAAAATTTGTTTGATGAGAGTAGCAAGCCCAAGACTAATGAAAAGGGGGACGCTAAAACTTATGTATCTAATATACTATGCCTGGTTGAGAAAACTCTGCATCCCGCTGTAGATGCACCATCTCTTGATAATACTTGATACACACTTTCTGCGCCTAGCTGAAAGGCGTTAAAGAAAAGCGCTTATGGGAGACAACCCATGTTTTTACTACAGTACTTTGTTTTTATTTTGTGTCTTGGAAGTTGTTTACTACTGTAGCAAACTCTCCTTATCTTAGTTTAGTGTTTTATTGTGCCAAGTAAAGTCGTTGATAGTAAAGTTCATACTAGATTTGGATTACTGCGCAGAAACAGATTTCTTTGCTGTCACGAATCTGGGCTGTTTTCTCTGTAGGTAACTCAGAAAATTATGCCAATTTACGTGAGTGATCCTCAGATATGTACGCAACTTTCATTAAATTTGAGCATTTTCATTTGAGCAAGTCTGGTGCCTCGATAAAATTCGTCAATACGAACTGTTCTGTTTTGACAGATTTTGCCTTTTATTTCGCATTGCCTCTTTTGCTATGTTGGATGAATTTCTTTGATCCATTAATGTCCAGTAGCTTTATGCAATGTCCAGAAGTGTTAAGAATGATTGTGTCACCTCTGAACATGTTAATTTTTATTGTCCACTAACCCTCTAATGAGTTGTTTCGAGTTTGGTGTGGAGGAAGTTTTCAAGGATCAAGAGA